>NC_138780.1:137848797-138448797 GCF_965119305.1 Pelophylax lessonae | reverse complement strand
CTCACAGCATGATGCTGCCACCACCATGCTTCACTGTAGGGATGGTATTAGTCAGGTGAAGAGTGGTGTCTGGTTTCCTCCATATATGAAGCTTGCCATTCAGGCCAAAGAGTTCAATCTTCATTTCTTCAGACCAGAGAATTTTGTCTTTCGTAGTCTGAGAGTACTTCAGGTGTCTTTTCCAGGCGGGCTGTCATGTGCATTTTACTGAGGAGTGGCTTCCGTCTGGTGGAGTGCTGCAGAGATGGTTGTTCTTCTGGAAGGTTCTCCTCTCTTCACAGAGAAATGCTGTAGCTCTGTCAGAGTTACTATTGGGTTCTTGGTCACCTCCCTGACTAAGGCCCTACTCCCTGATCACTCAGTTAAGCCGGGCGGTCTGCTCTAGGAATAGTCCTGGTGGTTCCAAACTTCTTCCATTTACGGATGATGGAGGCCACTGTGCTCATTGGAACCTTCAATGCTGCTGAGATTTATCTGTACCCTTCCCCAGATCTGTGCCTCCATACAATCCTGTCTCGGAGGTCTACAGACAATTCCTTAGGGTCCTTTCACGCGGCCGTTCTGATCAGATCCGCCTGTCAGTTTTTCAGGCGGACCTGATCGGATGCTCAATGCATCCCTATGGGGCAGCGGATGTCAGCGGAGACATGTCCGCTGACACCCGCTGCTATCCGATCCGATCTGTGTAATCCGGAACGGATGGAAACCCTATATTCCATCCATCTGGCGGATCGGATGTGATCGAATGAGAACGGACAGGTGGTCCGTTCTCATCAGATTCCCCCATAGAGGACAGCGGGGACCTGACAGCTCTGTCTCTGCACACAGAGCGGAGAGGGAGCTGCCATCTGCCTGCTCGGCGGGAATCGGTGGATCGTTCCCCCTCTGAGCAGAACGGATCGCGTGAAAGGGGCCTTAGACTTCATTGCTTTTAGGAAAATAATGAATTTAACCCATTTTGGAATAAGGCTGTAACATAAAATGTGGAAAAAGTGAAGCACTGAGAATACTTTCTGGATGCACTGTATATCCCCCATTGGCAGGCCTTACACACTCTAATTATATATCCCATGTACCCCAATGATAGATCCCATGTATCCACAGCTAACAGGCACCATGCACCCCAATGACAGTTTCCATGTCGCCCCAGCTGGCAGGCTCCATGCATCCCTGATGACAGGCCACAGGTATACCAATGAAAGATTTCATATATTTCCCACTGGCAGGCCCTATACCCTCTAATAATATATTCAATGTACCCCAATGACAAATCCTATATAACCTCAGCTGGCAGACCCCATGCACACCCAACGACAGGACCCACGTATCTCCAGCTGGCAGACCCCATGAACCCCAATGACAGATCCCATACACCCCCAGCTGGCAGACTCCGTGAACCTCAATGACAAATTCCATACATCCCCAGCTGACAGACTCCATGAACCCCAATGACAGATACTATACACCCCCAGCTGGCAGACCCCATGAACCCCAATGACAGATCCCATGAACCCCAATGACAGATCCCATGAACCCCAATGACAGATCCCATGAACCCCCCAGCTGACAGACTCCATGAACCCCAATGACAGATCCCATGTAGCCCAATGACAGATTCTATACACCCCCCAGTTGGCAGACCCCCATGAACCCCAATGACAGATCCTATACACCCCCAGTTGGCAGACCCCCATGAACCCCAATGACAGATCCCATGAACCCCAATGACAGATTCTATACACCCCCAGCTGGCAGAACCCATGAACCCCAATGACAGATCCCATGAACCCCAATGACAGATCCCATGAACCCCAATGACAGATTCTATACACCCCCCAGCTGGCAGACCCCATGAACCCCAATGACAGATCCCATGAACCCCAATGACAGATTCTATACACCCCCCAGCTGACAGACTCCATGAACCCCAATGACAGATCCCATGAACCCCAATGACAGATTCTATACACCCCCAGCTGGCAGACCCCATGAACCCCAATGACAGATCCTATGTACCCCAATGACAGATCCCATGAACCCCAATGACAGATCCCATGAACCCCAATGACAGACCCCATGTACCACCAGCTAGCAGACCCCATGAACCCCAATGACAGATCCTATACACCCCCAGCTGACAGACCCCCATGTACCCCCCACTGACAGGTCCAATAGACTCTAATGACAGGCCCCATGCCCCCCCAGTATTAGATCCCATGTCTCCCATGCACCCCGATTCCAATACCAGCACATAACTCCGGACACTCACTTAGTAAATGCCTCTCCCAGGTCTATGACCACCGCGGTCTTCTCTCCCCCCGTCCCCAGTCCCTCGTACAGCGGCATCTCCTCCTCCCCGGGCCCGGAACACCGGCTGCTGCTGCGCACTGATTGGGGAGGATCCGGAGACACACAAAGGTCCTTCCAGGAACACGGGCTGTCCTCCAAAGTGCCTGTCCGGAATGAATTTCTTCCTCTGCATTGAACAGCGTTCAAATTATTTTTTTTTTTTATAAACAAAGATTGCCAAGTAACGGAGAGCATTACAGTGGTGGCTTTGTTAAGAAAGGGTAATAATTATATACAGGCGTTGTATAAGGTCGCCTTCCAGGCAGCAAAGCATGCTGGAACTTGTAGTTCATAATTGTAATTATTTAATTGTGCGTTATCTGCTTACAGTGAAAGCCCAGTTCCAGCCAAAGCTCAGTTTTATTTTTGGATAGGGTAGGGGCATATGTCAGGTTTTATTGCTAAGAAGAGCCCCCTCCTTTCCTGTTTTAGTGACAACATTGTCATCCAGGCAGAAAGTGATAGAAGGGTGCACAAAGAACCCAAACAGCAATAAAAAGCTGATGGGGTATTTCATTCATTTGGATCTACTAAATCATTATTCCATAGCTCCCAACTCTCCCTGATTTCAGGGGACTGTCCCTGATTTGGAGCAAAGTCCCTCTTTCCTCCTCATTTGTCCCTCATTTTGGTCTGGTCTATATAGTTGTATATAAAATGCATTTTTTTTCTTTTCCAAAAAGTGTTTCCCCGTTCTAAACCTTTCATCCAATTCCTAAATTGCTGCATTTGTAAATTTCAAAAGCCAGTATAAAGGAATAGTAGAGGTTAAAAAAAAAAAAACACTTGTGGATTTACCCAACCTTTTTTTGTATAGATCTCCTTTAACCACTTTAAAGTGGTTGTAAACCCACATTAAAAACTTTTACCTATAGGTAAGCCTATATTTAGGCTTACCTATAGGTGCTATAAATATCTCCTAAACATGTACCGTTTAGATGATATTTACAGTGCATGCAGCCGATGACATCATCAGCGCATGCGCTCTGAAGGAACGGCCACCCGTGCCGTTCCTTCAGGGCCCTGTGCTGTGATCGGCGGCTCCCGCGTGCATGCACGGGAGTGAAGTAATCGCGCCTTCGGCCAATCAGATGGCCGGAGGACGCGAACCAGGAAGCAGGACGGCCGAACATTTCAACGTTTTTCAACTTGGCACTGCGTGACTATAACTGACAATTGCGCGGTCATGCAATGCTGTACCCAAACTAAATTTACGTCCCTTTTTTCCCACAAATAGAGCTTAATTTTGGTGGTATTTGATCACCTGTGCGATTTTTATTTTTTGCGCTATACACAAAAAAAGAGAGACAATTCTGAAAAAAGCAATATTTTTAACATTCTGCTATATATAACATTACCAAAAAAAAAAAAAAATGTAAAAATCTAATTCTGGTAAAAAAAATAATTGCAATAAGCGTATTTTGATTGGTTTGCGCAAAAGTTATTGCATCTACTAACTACGGGAAAGATTTATGTCATTTTTATTGTTTTTTTTTTTACTAGTAATAGCGGCGATCTGCGATTTTTAGCGGGACTGCGTCATTGCAGTGGACAGATCGGACCCCTAACTTACATTTTTAACACTTTTGGGGGGGGGACCAGTGCTAAAAATATGCACTGTTACTGTAATAATGACACTGGCAGGGAAGGGGTTAACATTGTGGGTGATCAATGGGGTTAAATGTGAGCCTAGGGGAGGGATTCTAACTGGGGGGGGCGTGGCTTGTGAAATGACCATAGAGACCTTTGTTCCTATATAGAAGGATCACAGGGGCTCTATGACCATTCCAGGGAGAAGAACGGTCAGCTGTGTTCACAACTTGGTTAAGTATAACTTGGTTAAGGCGGATAGAGAGGATTTTAGCTAATATTTTTACATCCACTTGCAGAAGAGAAATAGGGCAATAAGACTCCGGGAATCGAGGGTCCTTGCCCGGTTTAGGGATCAGCACAATTAAAGCTTTCCGCATAGAAGCAGGCAACGTGGTTTCCTCAAAGATAGAGTTTAAAAGTGTCAGTAGCCATGGCAGGAGTGTCTCAGAGTAGTGGGCATAGAATTCAATTGGGAGTCCATCAGTACCTGGGGACTTAGATCTAGGGAACCTGGACACGGCCGCCGCGATCTCTTCCTCCGCGAGTGGCGCCTCAAGAAGCGCTACCTGTTCCTCTGTAAGTCTGGGGAACTCCACGCAGTCGAGCAACATGCACATGTCAGTAAGGTCAGTGGGTGCCTGGGAGGTGTAGAGGTTACTAAAAATGGAGCGAAACCGGTCCGTCACTCCCTGGGGGGTCTGAAATGGGGTCCCCAGTCTCAGTCTGTAGGGTAATGACGACCGGAGGCCTATCCTCACAATGAACCAAGTACGCCAACAATTTCCCAGCTTGTTCTCCCAGTTCATATACTTTCTGCTTTTGGAAGAACAGCTTGGATTTGGCCTGTTCATGCTCAATCTGAGTGACCACTCTTGTCAGCATTTGAAGGAGAGGGGTCACTCGGGAAACTCGCCTCAGCCGACAGAAGGTCAGCCTCCGCCCGGTGGTATGCCTCCACTAAGCCCGCTTTATACCGCTTAATTTGGGATTGCATGGTAGATCTAACGTATAGTTTGAAGGCCTCCCACACTGCCAGGGGGGATGCGGTGCCCTCATTATCTTGGAAGAATTGTCCCCAGTGTGTATCCAGGGACAAGCCCTCAGGCAGCAGGGACAACCATATCGGGGGAAGGCGCCATGCCGGGGGGCGGCCTGTTGCATTGGATACCAACTGTCACCCAGTAGGGGCTGTGGTCCGACAGGGACCTAGGGGAGAAGCCCGCGGCCAGCAATCTAGGGAGCAGGGTCCTGGATAACAGAATCAGGTCTATACAAGACATTGAATGGTGTGTAGCTGAAAAGCAGGAGTACACCCGCTGATGTGGATAGAGGGCGCGCCACGTATCCACCAGGCGTACGCTCCCCACCAGACGAGCAAACCTGGTGGAAGTGGGCGGCTCCGACAAGCGGGGACCGGTCTGCAATCTATCAAGACTGGGGTGCAACACAGTATTGAAGTCTCCCAGCCAGATGGCTGTAACCGCCGGGTTGTGCGACATGTATGATAGGCCCTTGGCGATTAAAGACATGGAAAAGGGAGGGGGGGCATAAAAGGCCAGTATCAACCAGGGTTCCCCAAACAGCAGTGCATGTAAAAATATAAACTGGCCCTGAGAGTCGACCCGAGAATCCAGGAGGCGAAAGTGGACAGACTTAGCCACCAATATCGCCACTCCCCTGGAATGGGAGGTATACACAGAATGATACACCCAGCCAATCCAGGGGCGCTTTAGCGCTAGGTGCAAACGGCCGTCAAGATGGGTTTCTACCAAGACAAGGATATCCGTCCGGTGCTTTTTAAGGTTGGCGAAGGCTGCAGAGCGTTTAACCTTATCCCTGAGACCTCGGGCATTCCAAATCATGAGTTTTAGAGCGGCCATCTATGCGGGGGTGTAAATGGAAGCTTGTGTAGCATAGGGATCTCGGGTCTCATCTCAGCACAGGACAAAGCGCAAATGCAATAACAGTAGAACTGAACACTAAGCACATTACCATTGCCCACCAAGCCCAGATATACATCAGTAGCAATGTTCCCTCTAATTTTTTACTGTGCTGAGCAAATAAAAACATTTCTGAGCGCAAATCTATAGTGTCCACAGCATTGCCCCCAATCAATGCAGAGTGCACTGCCCAGTTCCTAACAGCATTGCCCCCAATCAATGCAGAGTGCCCACAGCATTGCCCCCAATCAATGCAGAGTGCACTGACCACAGCATTGCCCCCAATCAATGCAGAGTGCCCACAGCATTGCCCCCAATCAATGCAGAGTGCACTGCCCACAGCATTGCCCCCAATCAATGCAGAGTGCCCACAGCATTGCCCCCAATCAATGCAGAGTGCCCACAGCATTGCCCCCAATCAATGCAGAGTGCACTGCCCACTGCCCAGTGCCCACAGCATTGCCCCCAATCAATGCAGATTGCCCACAGCATTGCCCTCAATCAATGCAGAGTGCCCACAGCATTGCCCCCAATCAATGCAATCAATGCAGAGATGCCAGTGTTCCCCCCGCGAGACCCGTGCACTTACCTCAAGGCAGCTTCTCTTCAGTCCCCGCGTCCCCGCGTCTCCTCAGCCCTCCCGCCTCCTCCTCGGCCAATGGCATGGGGTTTGCCTTTCGGCCAATCAGGAAGCGGGAGGACCCACTCCCTGATTGGCCAGGACTCGGAGGAGGATCTGTGTGACAATAGCGGATTTTCATTCGCTATTGTCACACAATGGGCGGGCTCGGGGTGCACTGCTCTGCTCCCCGGCCGCCACAGTAAAACCGCGGCCCGGTTACCTTCACATCGTCTGCGGCTGCGCGGTCTGAATTTGCTTAAAGGGAACATTGTACAATTTAGATTGGTTGCATGAAAAGAACAAGAAAAGAGCACAGTCCAGAAAACAATGTCCCCCCCACCCCGCCCTGCACCAACCCCAACTTGTGCGGGCATAGGTTCCCGAAAAACCCTGAAGAAAAGTCCCTGTGGTAAAAAACTGGAGGGGAAGGGAGGAAGGCCGCACAGTGGAAGACTGCATCAGCCCAACAGGGCTCAAAAAAAAAAGGACAGCACAGCGGGCCACACATAACAAACATGGGGATAAAATTCAAGAAGTAAAGAAAAAAGGGGAAACAAAAATATCACAGGGACCTGACACCTAACCCAAGCAGGTGTCAGAGGCGAAAAATCGCTGGGTGACATGCCATGAGTGGAGCACATCTCAGACTCAGAGATGGATCTCGGCTGGGCCTAGTCCCTCCGTCGGGTCCAGCAGATGTGTGCCCCCACAGCAGGCCAGGAATGTGTGGGAAAAGGCGCCAGTATGAAGAGGATCCATAGTCCGACAGTACACAGCACCTTCACCAGGCCAGCAGGATAATGGCAGACCAGGGAGAAGGGGAAGTGTGGTACAGGGAGGGCAACAAGAAAAGGGAAGGGCGCTGACAAGTAGTAAAACAACAGGGCCAACAGGACACAATACTCATCTGAAGGGGGCAGAGGCGGCCTCGTCATCGGTGAAGTTCACTGCAGGTAAGTCAGCCACGGGCCTCGAGATGCTCCAACCAGGTGATCAGTGCTTCAGGATCCTCGTAATCTTGCGGGGTACATCATGGCGTACTTGAGATGTTTGATCTGGAGTCTTCGTTTGGAGATGAGAAATAGTCCCATATCACACTTTTAATTTTTCTATCTGCATCCATCTACATTAAAATTTGTAAGACATAAATTGAATATAGGGTTACAAAAAACTGTCTGACTGGCACCCTGTGGTGATGAGTGGTTGGCAGTCTGTGGTGGGTGGCTGGCTGTCTGGCACTCTGTGGTGGGTGGCTGGCTGTCTGGCACCTTGTGGTGGGTGGCTGGCTGGCACCCTGTGGTGGTGGGTGGCTGTCTGTCTGGCACCCTGTGGTGGGTGGTTGGCTGAATGGCACCCTGTGGTGCTGGGTGGCTGGCTGGCTGGCACCCTGTGGTGGTGGGTGGGTGACTGGCTGGCACCCTGTGGTGGTTGTCTGGCACCCTGTGGTGGGTGGCTGGCTGTCTGGCAACCTGTGATGGGTGACTGGCTGGCTGGCACCCTGTGGTGGGTGGCTGGCACCCTGTGGTGGGTGGGTGGGTGGCTGGCTGGCTGGCACCCTGTAGTGGTGGCTGGCTGGCTGGCACCCTGTGGTGGTGGGGGGCTGGCTTGCACCCTGTGGTGGTGGGTGGGTGGCAGGCTGGCAGATCTCCCAGAAATGTCCCACATTCTCAAGTTCAAAAGTTGGGAGGTATGGCTCATACATTTAAAGGAGATGGCAGCAGAGGAGGAGAGGAAAAAACAAAAGTATAGAAAGAGGAAAGAGCAGAGGAGGAAAGAAGAGAATTCTGTTTACATAAATTATCTAAGAGAACAGACAGCGGAGCAGGACAGTGAAAAACATATTCAGGAGCAAAGGAGAAAAGAGAAGAATGTAGCATACATCAGACATTTGAAGGATATGGCTGTGAAAGAGGAGAAGATTAGAGATGAGGAGACACAGAGAAGGGAGCAAAGGAGGAAAAATGAGGATGGGAAGGAAGAGGAGAGAGGAGAAATGACAAAAAAATTAAAGACAAGAGAAGCAGATTGGGAGAGAAGTGTGGAGAAAGAGAACAAAAGGGAGGAGGAGCAGAAGGAAGTAAAGAGGAAGAGAGGATTTCTGGACAAATTATGTGTAATGGCAGCAGGTTGCATGAGGAGAAGCAGAAAGGGAAGAATGGATTTCTAGACAAATTAGAAGAAAAGGTTTGAGAAGGATCCGAGGAAGAGAGAGGGGTCAAGCGAGGGCAGGATGGGGTCCAGGGTGTGAGGAATAAGTGGGTAAGTGAGGACAAGGTGGGGGGTAATAAAGGGGTAAGTGAGGACGGGGGGGGGTAGGGGGGTAAGTGAGAACAGGGTGGGTGGGATAAGGGGAATAAGTGAGGACAGGTTGGGGGGGAATAAAGGGGTAAGTGAGGACAGGGTGGGGGGATAAGGGGGTGAAAGAGGAAATGGTGGGGGATAAGGGGGTAAGAGAGGAAAGGGTGGGGGGGAGGATAAGGGGGTAAGTGAGGACAGGGTGTGGGGGATAACTGAGGATATGGTGGGGGGAAATAAAGGGGTAAGGACAGGGTGGGGGGAATAAGGGGTAAGTGAGGACAGGATGGGGGGAATAAGGGGGTAAGTGAGGACAGGGTGGGGGGGGGGGGATGTGACAATGAATTAAAAAGTGTTTGTTCACCAATGCCAGAAGTCTGCCAAGCAAAATAGGTGAGTTGGAAGCTCTGGTGCACAAGGAGAACTATGATTGAATTGGTATTGCTTTGAAAAAAGGCCTGGATTCTTTCCTAGGTGTACATAATGTAAATGGGTGCTAATAGTTATAGATAAACTTGATCCAGGGAATATCCGATTGCCTCTCAGGGGATCAGGAAGGAATTTTTTCCCCTGCTGTAGCAAATTGGATCATGCTTCATCTGTTTTTTTTTTGCCTTCCTCTGGATCAATTGCGGGTAGATTAGAGTAGAGTAGAGTAGAGTAGGGACTGGCTAGAGAGGGATTACTTTGACGCAGTTGGCCAGCTTAAACGTGTATTGCAAGGTATGTGAACCAAAAATCCCTGTTTTTTTGTATAGTTTGATAAAAATGTGTAATGGTGAATAAGTGTTGATTCTGATTTTTTGTTATTCACACCCCACATGTGGTCACACCTCTTTATTACCTGATAGATTATATTGATTATATTTATGTGTTAAGGTATGTGGATTTGAGCACAGAAATATCTTATTTCTATTGCAGTGCAGGTCAGTGACCAGACCTGAATCAGTTGCTCACCAACTTGTGTCTATTTGCCCCATATTGCCACTATAGTGGCTGAAGTAGGCTATAAGCAAGTCAAGTCATTTGCATTTTGTAGAGTAGGAACTGGCCAGAGAGGGATTACTTTGACGCAGTTGGTCAGCTTTAACATGTATTGCAATATATGTGAACCAAAAATCCCTGTTTTTATGCAAGGTTTCTTAGAAATGTGTAATGTCTAGGGTAAGGGTGTCTAACAGAGTGCAGAGAGGTGATTCAAATTTCTTGCTGCCTAAGATGCATAACCTTGACACATTTCACTGCATAAAGTGCACTTCTCTTTAGGACATGTACTATTCTAAGATGTCTTTACCTGGGCTTAGTAACAGTGACTTGGTTACCCAAGGCCAAGATTTCAACATCTCTTTACAGCAAATGGCTGCAAATGTTGATCTGTGTATTCTGACAGGGTGAAGTCCCCTTGTCAGAATACAATAGAACCGAGGGAGAGATCCCCCACATCAACATCGCTTGTGTTAATGCCCGGATCTATTGAATAAAAAAAAAAAACTGTTTGTATACCTTACTTACGGAAGTGATACTTGCACAGTCCACAGCTGTAAAGATTTTTATTTTTACAAGGCTGGATTGCTCTCCCAACATTCAACCCTCCTCCTTTCTCAGCTCGGACTTGGGACCGGCCAGGGCGGAGTTAAAAAAAAGAAAAAAAAAAAAGATACACTGCAGGGTCCATACATACAGAATAAAAGATGAGGGAACATTTCATCTTCTCCTCAGGCCCTAAGGGAGGGGCTGATTTTTGCGGCCCCAGACTGTGTTGGCCTCACCTTTTGAATTCCAGTTCCCTGTAAGCAGAGCAGCCAAATCCATCCCGCTCCTCTGGGTGGCCAGCTGACGACGGAGGCTCCCTCAGCACAATATGCTTGTTTACACTGCTTGACATCTCTTGGTGAAGTTTCACTGCCAATCAGATGCAAGGGTGTAGCCCGGCCAGAGCCAGGCCCGCTCCCTCAATCCTGTTGTTCATCAGCTGGTAGAACATCACCCTGCCTTTCACCAAAGCTGGCACCGCCCCCTCAATCCGGTTTATCATCTATTAACCACTTAAGCCCCGGAAGATTTTACCCCCTTCCTGACCAGGGGGTATTTTGCGATTCGGCACTGCGTGACTTTAACGCACAATTGCGCGGTCGTGCGACGCTGTACCTAAACGAATTTGGCGTCCTTTTTTTCCCACAAACAGAGCTTTCTTTTGGTGATATTTGATCACCTGTGCGATTTTTTGATCATGCGCTATAAACAAAAAAAGAGCGTACATTTTGCAAAAATAACAATATTTTTCCCTTTTTTTTATATGAAATTCCCCCCCAAAAAATGTAAAAATCAAAATTTTTTAACATTTTCGGCCAATTTGTTTTATGCTACCTATGTTTGGTAAAAAAAATCAAAAGGCATATTTTGATTGGTTTGCGTAAAAGTTATCGCGTTTACTAACAAAGGGAAAGATTTTTGTCATTTTTGTTGTTTTTTTTTAACGCGTAATGGCGGCGATCTGCGATTTTTTTGCGGTACTGCGACATTGTGGCGGACAGATCGGATCCTTGACTGACATTTTTGACACTTTTGGGGTTACCAGTGACATTACTACAGTAATCAGTGCTATACATATGCACTGTTACTGTAAAAATACACTGGTAGTGAAGGGGTTAACTTTATTTGAGAGGGAGGGGCTGTGTGTGTCCCTAGGGGCGTGCTTTCTACTGTGATTGGCTGTGGCTTGAGCTGTAAGGACACTGATCAACGGATCTACATAGTAGATCCGTGTGATCAGTGTTTTTACACCGAGGAGAATGACAGGCAGCTTGTTTACACAAGCTGCCTGACTTTCTCCCTCTCCCCCGCCGATCGCAGAGTGGCCGGAGGACATCGGGTCCGCCGGTCACACGCGCGGGGGGGGTCCGTGACCACGCGGGAGCGCGCCTCCGGGGGCGCGCGCTCGCTCCCTAGACCCTCATAAGCAAGCGACGTAGCCCTACGTCAGTTTGCCTGTGAGGGGCTGACCGCCGACGTAGATAGTCGTGGGGCGGTCGGCAAGTGGTTAATACTGTGCTCCAAAATACATTAAGTCAATGTGTGCAAAATAATAAAATAAAACTGAACAATTATCTTCAAATAAAATACAACATGCAAAAAAATTGTCCTTAATACCCTATAAATAATGTGCAAAAAATGAACAGTCTCTGTCTCTTTTGTTCTTCAATATCCTCCAGATGATAAATTTTGTGCAAATATACCATTAAGGCCCCTTTCACACTTGTGCGACCTAAAAGTCGTGCGATTTTGCCGAGATTTGGACTGGACTTGAAGCAATGCAAAGCATGTGTAGCCTTAAGGTCTCTGCTCCACAAAACACATCAAAGTCGGACCAAAGTAGTGCAGGGACTTCTTTGAAGTTGCACAGATATGAACGGTACTTATTGGAAATCATGGGGTACAACTTGCCATGTGACTTTGCAGTCCCAAGTCGCACAACTGTGAAAGGGGCCTTAAAGTGTCAAAGATTTAGTGCAAACTGAAAATCTTCAAAGGTAAGTTTTTCAGGCAATGAACAAATTGCACTCCTCTTCACCAATATTTAAGTGCTCCACATGATAAAGTGCCAAGTGCTCATTCCCCCATAGGCTAGAACGACTTAACAGAAATGAATGACCTTTTGATTAGAAAAAGGTCTATAAGTGCCTAGGTATGTGATCAGTCTTCAAGTGGTTGTAAAGGCAAAAAACAAAACAGCACCCCCCATCCCCTCAATACTTACCTGAGCCCGACCCAGTGATGTGCATGGGAGCGAAAGCTCTCGTAAGTCTCTCTGCTCATTGGTTGAAACACAGCAGCAGGAGCCATTGTCAATCACAGTCAGTTGGGGGGATGGTGGTGAGCAATGCTCTGTGTGTCCCACAGACATACAGGCAGCTTGGGAGGGGGTCCAGTGGATGGCTCAAACCGCTGGGGGGGGGGGGGGGGAGAGATCCACTGGAAATGCAGGGAACAAAGCCATGGGTGAGGCAGGAGGAGCTCAAGTCGCAGCCGTCAGATTGCATTCAATTTTTTGCAATATGATTCGCACCTATTTATTTTGTATGGAAATCACACCACAAAGTATTGGTACTTGGTATTGGCGAGTACTTGACCGATAGTATCGGTATTTGTCGATTAACCCTAATTATAAGGTTGTGATTATAGTTATATACCCTTGTCTTTGTTGACTCACTTACCTTCAATTTACTCAAGGTCATGGTAAATTGGTGTGGGTTACCTGTGTAAAGGGTGTGTTCCGATTGGTCGAGGTATAACACCACTCAGTTCAGTGAAAATAGAATAACGCCAGAGGGATTACCAAATTAGCGACTCCTGCATATCCAATGAATCTCTTTCCAGCCAGGAATGCCTTTGTACTACATACGAGTTTGTAGATTCAATGGCGGCCATACACACTTCAAAAATAACCAATTTCTTTTCTGATCAATCTTTTTCCATAAAATGATCTGCTTTATAGTCAACAGCTCATTCTGATAGTTAAGATATGATCAAAACGTATCAATCACATCCCTGTTTCCACAATGCAATCTTAGACCAATCGATGTAAAACAATCAATAATTTCCTGTCCTGGCAGATTGACTCATTTTGATTGAATCAAGTCTACATTGATCGTAAGCAAAGTTGTGGATATTCAATGGTTTGTGGATTCCATCATTTTGTTCTAATCCCATATCGATCTGATAATAAAATCGAACCGCTTATGCCCATTGTAAAGGAGATTTTAAATTCAGATTGTAAGGTGTGGGTTGAGCTTTAGAAAAGAAAGTATGTTATTGGCCAGATCACCAGGTTAAACTAAAGGAAAAAAGCCTAAAAAACTATGTAAAGAATGGTAAATTGCACTATATTACATTGCTTTTGGGTTTAGAATTGCTTTTAGGTAGAGACCCTGACATATTGCAAGTCCCCTGGAATAGAAGAGCTCTTAGGTCTCATTTAGACAAAGAAAGTCCAGCCGACACCCTAAATTCTCCCCTACAATCATTATTGTGAGCAGAGTTCAGCCGTGTGTCAAAATGAAAAGAAAATCCCATTTTTTTTTCTGTTTATTTTGCAGTTTTCAGTGCTGTCACATCACATTTCTCTTCCTGCTGAGTCCAAGAGCCGCCTGTGGGCATGGTTACTTAAAGCTAGTGACGTCACTTCCAGGGAGGGGCACTGTTCCTGTGTAGCCACTGGGAGTATACAGAATGGGAGGAGCTAATCATAGGGTTCCCGCCCAGTGTTCTCTCATCAGTAAGGATAAACTGTACATCCTAATTCATGAGAAAATTAAGAAATAATTCACAAAGGACTCGGGGGGGGGGGGGGCTTTGAAAAGGTACCTGAACTACTTTGATGCAACTTTTAATGCGACTTTGATCCAGAGAGTGTAAAGTTGGATCAAAGTCACACTCTAAATCGCAATAGTGGAAACGTAGACTAAAGCTTCTTTTCCACTAGTGTGACTTGTCATGTGACTTTGGACACACAAAGTCGCCTAACAAGTCACAGCCTATTTATTTCAATGGCACCTGTTCTCATCTATGCGACTTTGAAAAGGTCACAGCCCTACTTTGATGCAACTTTGATCCAGAGAGTGTAAAGTTGGATCAAAGTCACACTCTAAATCGTAATAGTGGAAACCTAGATTAAAGCTCTGTTTCCCCTAGTGTGACTTGTCATGCACCCATTCCCATCTATGCGACTTTGAAAATCAGCGACCTTGAAAAGGTACCTGCACTACTTTGATGCAACTTTTGATGCAACCTTGATCCAGAGAGTGTAAAGTTGAATCAAAGCTGCACTCCAAAGTCACACTCTAGCCTAGTGTCTACGTTTCCACTAGTGCGACTCTTTAGTTGTGCGATTTAGAGTGCAGCTTTGATCCAACTTTACACTCTCTGGATCAAAGTTGCATCAAAGTAGTGCAGGTACCTTTTCAAACTTGCTGATTTTAAAAATTGCATAGATGGGAACGGTTGCCTTTGAAATCAATGGGCTGTGACTTGTCATGTGACTTTAGGTGTCCAAAATCGCATGTCAAGTCGCGCTAGTGGAAACGGAGCCTAAAACTCATTACTCACATGTATTCATATTTTTTCACAACAGGTCTGGAAGGTCCTCTTTCACACACACACTCGCCTGCCATGGACCCCCCTCTCTGGTTGCTGTCACATTGGGACCCTTCAGCTCCCTGGTTAGACACGATGCACCGCTGCCATATAGGAGTTCATTTTTGCCATTTGAGTTTCATTGATCTGTGAGTATTTAGTACTCCTTTGAGTTCTCATTATCTGACTGAACCTTTTTTCATTCAATTTCCATCTCTACTGCATACTGTAATATATTGTCTTTTTATAGAGATACCTTGAACATATTGATCTCTGAAGAAGGGAGATGTTGCTCCCGAAACGCGTCAGATCACAATATATATTCTACTGCCATGTTATCTCATTATATCATTTATGTTATTTTTGAAACCAAGAGGTTACACCAAGATGTCTACCAAAATGTGATATCATATTATTCATGTTACATGTCATTTGTATCTGAGCTATTGAGCTATATTATGTGCCATTGAGCATATGTTGCCAATTTTATGTATATAATGCAATAAAATCAAATATTGTTTTATTCATATACTGTGCATGTCATTTATTTCCAGCCAATGAGCACGTACCTCATACAAAGTCCCGCGGGCCAATTTTCTCGTTTTGATATATATTTTGGGATGGAGTGCTTTGGTGGGAACCAGACCATTACCCCTTTTTTTACTCACATGTAATGAGCAATTTAAAAACTGATTGGTATCTCTCCAAACTTTCAAAAACGTTCCTTTGTACTTTTTTTTTTCTTTCATGTGACCCCCCCCCCCCCTCTCTCTCAGGAGAAGCTGCTAGCTTAAATGTCTAAGAAAGACCGACAACCTTTTCAGAAAGTGAAAGACAGCTTAGCAAATTTAGATAAAAGGAAGATAGCGTTGTCGAGAAAGAATAGAAAGAAGCTGATTGTCTAGCTTAGATAAGACTTTCTAAGCTACACCAGCAACTAGCCAGAAAGTGAATAATATCAAAGATAAAGATATTTAACATAATAGGAAAAATTTCATTTTTGGCTGGCATTTCC
This sequence comes from Pelophylax lessonae, assembly GCF_965119305.1. Taxonomy (NCBI): domain Eukaryota; kingdom Metazoa; phylum Chordata; class Amphibia; order Anura; family Ranidae; genus Pelophylax; species Pelophylax lessonae. The sequence goes on along the minus strand of NC_138780.1, from coordinate 138,432,851 downwards.
CTTTAAGGTGACTAGACTGCACCACCCAGTTTGTATGCTTTGACCACATATAAATTGGATAATTAGCTGCATCCAGTTTGTGTGTGGCCAGAACTGCTAGCCCTGGATGCTAACTGTCTGTGTCCAGAGCTTGCCAAGGCTCCTAAACACATGTAACTGCTCAGATGAGCTGACACATACAAACAGCAGCACCAGGCATTGAATTGCACAGGGTTGTAGTTTTTCAGCTGCGAATGTAACCCTAAAATAACACTCCCAAATGTTATTAAAGAGATATGGGGAACTATATAACTTTAAGATCAACCCAATAAAATCAGAAATTTTGAACATAGGGCTAAGTAAGAGAGAAAAACTAGCATTAGAGAGGGAATTTCCATTTACATGGGCAAAATCAAAATTAAAAAACCTAAGGATAAATCTAACCTCATCTTTAAAAAACCTTTACCACGTCAATTACATACCCATGTTAAATGGGATAAAAGCAAATATTTAACCACTTGACTGCCCGCCGCAGTCAGTCAGTCCCTCCTGCGCGAACCGACATAGGTATATGTTGGTCACGCGCCGGTAAAAGCACACAAATGTCAACCAGAGAAATTGCTATTGGGCTGCGATAAGCAGGGCACAATGTATCATATCTGGTGGGACAGTCCTAAGATCCGTGACTACTGGCTGAAGGTACAACAGTATATTAGGGAAATGAGAGGAGTGGATATCATTGATGACCTATGGGTGTGTTTATTCCACAAAACAGATAAACCAAAAAGGCATTATAAAAGTACGATAGTACCAAATCTAATTAATGCAGCAAAGGGGGCAACCCCCCAAAAAATGTCTAGAAGCAGGAAGCCCTTTTATTAAAAAGTGTTTCAAAAGAATTTAATACATATACAATATGGAGTTCTGTGTCTTAAATGGACACAGGGCGCTGCGCCTTGGCTCAAGTGCTCCCAGAGCAAGCTGCTTGCTGTGGGGGTGTTCAACAGGAGGGAGGGGCCAGGAGCACAGAAGAGGGACCCAAGAAGAGAAGGATCCAGGCCACTCTGTGCAAAACCAACTTCACAGAGCAGGTAAGTATAATAGGTTTGTTAATTTTTTTTTTTTTTAAACGAGACTTTACAATCACTTTAATTGAGAAACATACACACAACATAGAAGGATATATTTTGATCATATTTCATGTATAAGGTTTACACTTTAATGTGGTTGTAGCATAAAACATGGTGCAAAAGGTGGATTATGCCTTTACAGTGTTACTAAACCCACAACAGTAAAATCAGTCTATATATGCAGTAAATCATGCCTTTAATACTCACTGCAGAACCTAAGGGGTTAATCCTGCACATTGTGTAAAAAGGCTGTTTGATCCTGTCTAGAACAGAACCTTGGGGGCACTCTGTTTGGTGAGTATTGCTAGAGTTTTTTTCTCTTGGTAGAGTGTATGTGATCAGCACAGGTCCAATCAGTACTGTCCAAAAAGAGGGTCAGGGGTCCTGAAACCTCATAGGACAGCCAGTGGAGAATGAAAACTCCTACAAGCTTTAACCAGACACTGTTGGAAGTCCCAAGACTGCTATATAATGCTGATAAGAAAAGGTATTTAGCCATTTAGATTTACTAAAATAAATGCATTATTTCCATGTTCTGTGGGAGACCAGTGAATGCAGAGTTCTAGGTTTAGTAAAACTTTACCTTTCTGTACTTACGGTGTCCTTAAAGAGACAAATCAAGGGGAAATATGCAGGTAGTGGAAAGATTTACTGAATATTTTTTTTATTTTGCCCATAGATACACATTAATTTCTATCTCTGTCACATGAAATAATATTTTATTAGAAAAGAACTGGTAATATATTTGTGACTGCAGTTCACTTAATCTCATCTCTGACTGAAAAGACAAGTCTCTGCTGTTTTCAGTATTCATCTGCGTTTTGTTTCACCGATTTTCCGCAAGGCTGGTAGAAGACTGGCGCATTCGTAACTCTCAAGTTCAGCTTTTTTGAGCACCACATTGCGCTCTTTGCTGGGATGGCAGAACTCTGATCAGCAGATTTTTTTCACCGCTATCGAGGTTGGCCGATAAGTCCTGCTTTAGCTGCCAGAGCCTCGTTCTGTTGTATATGGTACTCCTGAAATCTCATGGATATCCTCTGTGTCATTTTCAAATACTTCTGAAGACAGTGCTCAGAGCAGGTATTCTGGAAATAAAGTGAGAATGGAATATTTCAAAAGGGTTTGTTGAGAAGAAAACATTCCCTCCAATATACAGTACACGACTCTAGTAAACTTTATTGCAAATTTATGTTTTGAAGATACCAATATAGTTTAAGCTCACCAGCTCTTAAATCAAACCTACTGCTAAGTGGGAGTGTCTGTCTTTAGAATACCAACCTGAACAGTGTAGTAAGTAAAACGTGTGACAGGTTTCATTTAAAGTAGGGCTCAACAAACCCCAGGCACCAGGTCGCATTAGCGACTAGAATTAGTGGCCTGGCGCCTGGGCTACACTGCGGCAGGTCTCCTCTCCCCATGCCAGATACCCCAAGTCTCCCGCATGCAGGCTGTGGCTCCCTGACACCAGCAAGTGCCATGCGATATCCCGGCTTCTGGCTGTCAGAACAGAGCCGAGGCTTCCTGTATAGTTCCGGCTCCGTTCTGTCACAGGCGGAGTGATATCAAATGCACTACGCCTGTGAGAGGAGAGATACAGGAAGCATCTGCTCTGCATGCTTCCTCCAGCGCCGCTCCTCACACTTTGTTGAGGTCTCTCAGAGAAGCCAGCAGTAAGTCACATGTGCTAGGGGTGCAACTAGCCCTCAGTACATAATTGTAAATATCCCAGCATGCGCAGTTTGTTTGACTCCTACTACCATGACCACTTCAAATCACTAAAGTGATCATGGTGGTTAGAGTTTTCCTTTAATATCTCTCAGAAGAAGAAGTAAACCTCTGTATACCAATTGCATTTCATATAAACATCCTTTAGTTATGTTAAATTGGTGGTGGGGGGGGGGGGGGGGGGGGGCAGAGTGCCACCTCCCTGAAATGAGTTTTTGCAGGTTGGGATGTCTGGCGTGCGGACTAAGATGCCATGCCTTTGCGGCCTGCTGGAGAGAGACACTTACATTGAGGAACTGGCGCCCTCTTGTGGTGGCTTGGGATGCAACAAGTAGTCACTGGCGGCACTGAGGGTTTCCCCTGCCTGCTCTCACTACCCGCCATCTCTTTCCAAAGAGAAAAGATTGAAGGTGTTGTGGGCTTGGTTGGACCGGCCTCAGTTCCATTTACAACCTCACAAAGATGGAAACCGGTTTTTATTATTATTTTTTTTTCATGAAAATGAATTTTTCATTATTTTTCATTCTATTGGGATTGATTCCGCTGTCAACACTGTGTTGATGGGGGAATCGAGCAAAAGGAGAAGAAGTGAAGGAATATCACAACAAAAGCAGACAAGGGTTTTAACCATGCCCATTGCCTAGCTTTAGAAATACCTTAGGGAATATACTTGGTAAGACACTGGGTAACACAAGATGCCTGCCATATTTTTGAGTAATAGTTGTTGCTGTCACTTCACTCAAACCTCTTGTAATGTTAAAAGGATACACCCGCCAACTATCATTGAAGCTGGATTCACTTCTTTAAATGTGCATTTTCATGCATTTGTTTGCACCTTATTAACAAACATAGGCTTTCATGTACTGCCATGGTCATTAATAATGAGTGTTGATGCTTCACAAAATGGACAATGCAAGTCAATGCATCGCACAATGGATATCCTGTGTACATAGATTGACAAATGCTAAAATGCTTATGGGTGAATAGGCCCTAAATAAAGATAAAAGGCTAAGTTCCCCTTGAGGAAAAAATAAATAAATGCACATATTTTTGCAGGAAAAAAAAATGTGCATTTATTATTTTTTTCTGATGAGCCTGCAGAGCATTGCACCCACAATCAGTAGATCGCAGGTGCAATGTAAGGCTCCTGCAGACACTGCCTCCAGCTTGCCTGCCTGTACCCCAATTTGGGCAAACAGTTACAGAGCTGGAGAAAGTGTCAATGAACTACGAGAGTGTTCTTCGGCGCTCTCCCAGTCCACTGAGATTTCAAGACATGGGCAGCGGTGGCAGACAGGACTTGTAGCTCATTCAGGTACAGATTGTCCCACACAGCCGCACTTTTCGAAAAACGATAGCAGGTGCAGGGAAAGGAACCTACCGCTCGCTGCCACATAGAGCGAAATCAAGGAGGGGGCAGGCCTGGAGCATATTACACATTACACCCTAAATATGTGTGAAACGTGTAATATGCTCCTAAAGATGAACTTATCATTTAAAGCCCTTTATTTTTGAATTTGTGATTCACACAGTTTAAATAGGGGACTTTTTGATTCCTTGTAGTCAACTACACAATAAACTGATTACACACTCTGATCAAAGAAAACATGCAATAGTTGCTATAGGGTATTGCACTCTGCACATCCTCATGGCTTGTAAAGGAAGTGTATGGGTCCTTTCACACGGGCGCACCGCCCAATGGAGTCCCCTCTGCTCAGCTGGGGATCGATCCGCCGATCCCCGCTGAGCAGGCGGATGACAGTTCCGTCTCCGCTGTGTGTGCAGAGACGGAGCTGTCAGAACCCCGCTGTCCTCTATGGGGAGATCAGATGAATACGGACCGCCTGTCCGTTCTCATCCGATCCGATCCTCTAGACGGATGGAAAATAGGGTTTCCATGTATCCGGATTTCACAGATCAGATCGGATAGCAGCGGGTGTCAGCGGAGATGTCTCCCCTGACACCCGCTGCCCCATAGGGATGCATGGAGCATCCAATCAGGTCCACCTAAAAAACTGACAGGTGGATCGGATTATATCCCATAAGGAACTTGTTGAAATTCAAAAGTTATAATACCAATGTCATTAAATCTGTCCTGGCAGACGGAGATAGTGGCAGCAACCATCTGAGCCTTCTCTTGCTGCCATATTGGTCATAAAGGATCGCCTCTAAATTTTTAGTGTGTTCCTATTTTTAATTTTGTAAAAATATTTAAATCAGAACAAGATCTGTATTTGCTAAATCTTTATGATTAATTCATTTCTATTGATAAGGCATGCTCATGGCAGCCTCTGGCAGTGTACAGCTCATCAATAAGAAATAAACAGGGCCACAACTTATGTGCATTAAGGGGGGGGGGGGACCTACTTTTAAAAGCTCTTCAGCTCTTGGCAGGACAGCACAGTAGGGACCGCAGCAGCAGGGAAGAATAATAGTTGGCTGCGATCAGGGGAGTGGGGGCTTTCATTAAAGTGTATTTACAGTTATTATTTGTAGTTTTGGATGGAATGAGTAAAGATTAGAACCCCTTTCAGGTTTTACTGCTATCTGGAGCTCTGTTAGAGATTTGCCCTCACTTACTGTTCTAGTTACACAGTTTTATCAGACGGGGAAATCTCTCCAACAGTAACACAGATGGAAGACTATTTTTTTTTTTTTTTTTTAATGGGGGAATGCTAAAACCTCTGACAGCTTTTGTTGTCGGCTTTCCTGCTGCAGATTTATCCTCACTTTTCAGGCTGTTAAAAAGGTGTCACCAGGAAAGGAAGTGAGGGTAAATCTCTCTAATGGTGTTCCTGATAGCAGGAAAACTTGACAGGGCACCTTATTTTCCCCACTCCACCCCAAACTAGAAAGCAGAATTGAGTATAGATACACTTTGAAGGACATCTTTACAAAAAGTAAAATTGTCATTTGAAGCACAATTCCAGTAAAACATTTATGTTTTCCGGTGGCATAAATCTCCAACATCCCTCAACGGTGGATACAAAATGCACACATACCTCTTCAGGTTTCACTTCTCGGGTCGTAAAATCCTTAACACAATCCAGGAAACAGTTCTCTGTTAATTTATTATATGTCCCAAGGAATTCTTTGAACTGTGGATAAACAAAAATATTACTGCCATCAATTTCGAGCAGTTTTCACAACATGCTTCACTGAACACAAATACTTTGATGGACTCCTGAAAAACTATTAGTAATAGAAAATATATTTTTAAGGGGAGGGTAACCTTAAAACTACGTGCTGCTTCCATGCGTTTTGGAAGTAACATGTCATTAGCCTTGTACATAACATATAAGAGCATATACAGGGTTTTGACTGTCTCCCCTTACCCCATATTAATTTTCAGATTTATTCCACACTTAAGAGATCCTAGCTGTTCAGGCTATGCATGACCCTAAACAGGACAGATGTCTTGGTAAAAACTGGCATGGTGGTCACACCAGCCCATGCTTGACATCACTGAGAAGAAACAACACATGCACAAAAAGGACCAACCCCAAAATGATTTTCTAATAATAATTAGTTGAAGCCTTTGTCCAAACTATACCTTTCCTTTAGGTTGTACTGCCATGATATTTTATGGAGAAGACCTCACCTTAGAAGTAAACCAGTAGGGTTGAGGAGGAGGAGGTAAAATGATGAATGGTACATTGGAATGAACAACTGGACTATGCATAATTATGAGCTTTGAAAGCAACCTTGGGTGCCCATGGGTATATGATCATTGCTGATTATGGTCAGATCAGAAAACAGTTCTATGTCTTGGGACACTGCAAACTCTGAATGCACAGCAATCCCGGGAAATAACCTACTGGCCTGACTGGATTTTCACAGCCCAATCAAAACTTTCTCAAAGAGAAGGCCAAAACTGGCAACATGTGCTTTCTGTATAAAGATGCACATTTAGCCAATACTAGCGATTATGCAATGCTACTTCCAAAAAATGGCTGGCACTTTAGCCATCCCTTATATCTACTGCTACTGTCAGTTCCATGCAAGCACGAAATCACCAATAGAGGTTAGTAAGAGATCTCTCACTAATGTGGAGCTGCTGAAACGGTTCTTTTGAAATCAAGAGACGGTTAAGCCACTTTTTAATGTAAATAAAAGACCCTGAACTGGTGAAGCTAACATGCTGAAAAATTAGAGCAGCACAGGGACTTGGGTCCCTTTTACACAAGCGGTCCAATTGGGTCCGTCTGTCTGTTTTTCAGGTGGACCTGATCAGACTATCATTCTCCTCAATGGAGCTGGGGATGTCAACAGACTTGTGTCTGTTTACATCAGCCTACTTCCAATCTCATTAGATCCAGCAAAAGCAAACGGAAGGGGATCTGTTCCCCTCTCTCTGTCTGGCTGGATCGGATCGGAGGGCAGTCGGGTGGCTGGATCGGAGGGCAGTCGGGTGTAAACAGACAGCCAGTCTGTTTACATCTGCCTATAGAGCAGAGCAGACCGTTTCTGCTTATGCAGAGCAGACACAGACCTGTCATCCGCCCGCTCTGCACAGATCCCCTGCTGAGAAAAATGGATTTGACCCGTGTGAAAGGGGCTCTAGTTGTTAGCACTTATCCCTTGCAACACTGGTGTCCCCTGTTCCAATTCCATCCAGGACCTTATCTGGATGGAGTTTGCATGTCCTTCCTGCGCTTACGTGGGGGATTCCACCCACACTTTTGGGTAATCTTCTCCTTTCTAAATTACCCTTACCACAACTATGCTTGCATGGGAGATAGCCTAAAACTCTTGAGGACAGGGACTGAGGTGAACGTACAGTATGTAAAGCATTGTGTGAATTATTGATACTTTATAAATACCTGTAATAAATAAATAATCTTTGGAAGCAATCAGGGTGGATCTGATTTTAAATCCCTAGTAAAAAGGCTTGATTTATTTAAATCAACTCAATTTAAATCATAATTTTTAAAGAGCAACTGTCATCTCTGTCCTGCAGCGGCTCCTCCTCTGACCCGCTGTTGACTCATCGACAGTCCCATTCACTTTAATGCGATGGCTGGTGATACAGCAGTTACACAACAAGGGATGTGGCGGCAGCAGGTGAGTGGATGCCCTTACAGGCGCTGCCATGATGGATCTGAAATGACAGGTGCTCTTTAAATATAAGGACTCATTCTTGCTTGTAGTTAGTGTAAAATTATGTAAATGCATCAATGCAGTGCATGCTATCTCAGCTTGCAGAGCTTGGATTCATTGAATTAGTGCACCAAAAATGTAAATATTTCAGAATATACATAACTAAGCTCTATTACATGCAGAAAAAACAAATTATTAATGCATCTTTAGATAGATTTTTATTCCAAAAGCATTTTACTAAAATAAATTTGATAAAAATAATAAAAAAAAAATAAAAAATCAGATTTTTTTTTTTTAAATCATCGATTTTTATCCACCCTGGGAACAATGTGTTATGACACTTAGGGAAGGCTACTATTGCTGGGGCATTAACCAATAAACAAGCTTTTTATCTTATAAAGTGCTAGAACCATTTGAGTTGGTTGCAAATTTGATGACTTTTAGGGTTGTTTTTTAAAAACCTAAGTCATTAAATAGGAAAACGTAGAAGACTTCATGTAAAAATAATACAAAAAAGATATAAGTGAGAGTGCCATGGCATCTAAAACGTAGATATTCAAACCTGAATTATATAGATTCCCTTGAATATTTGTCACAAAATGATATTACCTGTTTAATTTGATCCGCCTCTGAAATCTGAGCAGCCATTATTGCTAAGGTTTAGAGCCAATGACCTGTTAAAAAACAAAATGATTTACATGACTCATTCATCATTACCTAAAGCTGAACTCCAGGCAGATAGCTAAATACACGGCTAATATACACAAATGTGAACTGTCCTCTCTGCCAAAGGGTTAGTAATTCAGAAATGTGTGCAGAAAAATTCTTGTTTCTTACTGCAAGAGTTTAGGTGTGACTATGTCCTAACAAAAAAAGATGAGCTCTTCTTCAGACTGAGCTCCTTTAGGCTACATGCTTATGGTAGGTTTGGCACTTGTGTTAAAAAGCTGGAATCTTCAGGTGCCAGGGAGGTACGGGTGCAGCATTCATCCCCACTGCCAGCAGCCTGCCACAATCTATGAAAGGCTGAAATAAGGGACAACTGGATGCTGTACTGAGTGGTACTTGCACATAGGAACGTATGTCTGAAAGGCAGGAATTTTGCGTTCTGGGCATACATGCCTGAATGGGGCACTATTCTTCCCACTGACACCAATTATGGGGCACTTTTTCCCCCCATTGTTGCCAATGGTGGGGCACTATTCCCTCCACTGACGACAATGGTGGGGCACTATTCCCTCCACTGACGCCAATGGTGGGGCACTATTCCTCCCACTGACGCCAATGGTGGGGCACTATTCCTCCCACTGACGCCAATGGTGGGGCACTATTCCTCCCACTGACGCCAATGGTGGGGAACTATTCCCCCACTGACGCCAATGGTGGGGAACTATTCCCCCCACTGACGCCAATGGAGGGGCACTATTCCCCCCACTGACGCCAATGATGAGGCACTATTCCTCCCACTGATGCCAATGGTGGGACACGGTTTATTCCGCTGATGTCAATGGTGAGGCACTATTCCTCCCGCTGAAACCAATGGTGAGGCACGATTCCTCCCGCTGAAACCAATGGTGAGGCACGATTCCTCCCGCTGAAACCAATGGTGAGGCACGATTCCTCCCGCTGAAACCAATGGTGAGGCACGATTCCTCCCGCTGAAACCAATGGTGAGGCACGATTCCTCCCGCTGAAACCAATGGTGAGGCACGATTCCTCCCGCTGAAACCAATGGTGAGGCACGATTCCTCCCGCTGAAACCAATGGTGAGGCACGATTCCTCCCGCTGAAACCAATGGTGAGGCACGATTCCTCCCGCTGACACCAATGGTGAAGCACGATTCCTCCCGCTGACACCAATGGTGAGGCACGATTCCTCCCGCTGACACCAATGGTGAGGCACGATTCCTCCCGCTGACACCAATGGTGAGGCACGATTCCTCCCGCTGACACCAATGGTGAGGCACGATTCCTCCCGCTGACACCAATGGTGGGGCACTATTCCCCCCACTGATGCCAATGATGAGGCACTATTCCTCCCACTGATGCCAATGGTGGGACACGGTTTATTCCGCTGATGTCATTGGTGAGGCACTATTCCTCCCGCTGACACCAATGGTGAGGCACTATTCCTCCCGCTGACACCAATGGTGAGGCAGTAATAATTACCCTAATACCAAAGATGGGACATGTTCTCCCACTGGCCACCCTAAAATTTGAAGCACAGTAAACTATCCCTTTGTTTATTAAGTTTGGAGACCCCTGCAGTGAGAGAAGGGAGCAAACACAAATGATGATGACCTTGCAAGGTCGTCTCTTTGTCCTGTAAATAATGCTTCAACAGAAGTCCCGGGAACATTGTCACCAATGAAATCCACACTTTGGTAATAAACTGGGAATTGTTATTGATAATAACATATTCTGTTAACAGTGATAAAAAAAATCATTGGCTTCATTTTAAATAATTGATTTAAAAAAAAAATCAGATACTGCAGATTTAAATATAAACTGACATGACAAATGCTTATTATGTTCAGTCAAGCAACCTGTAGATTATTTGCAGATAATAAGGAGTCTGTTTTATCCCAATGTCAGACCATCCACCATGATTTATCTCCCCAGTGACTCCATAGTGTTAGGTTGTAGCAGAGCAGCTACCTATCCAGAAATGTCCTGTCCATGTGTGCAGGTCTGGGGGGGTGATGTGATCTGTAGTTCCACAAGACAAATAATGTCAGGTGATGACTGACCCTCCTATGTATGAATCGCACATTGGGATGAATTTATTTGATACAATTAATGTGTACTTATATTTTATGTTAAATTAATAGAAACCCATCTAACCTGCAGCCCACTGACACCACCCCTCCCCCCAGCAAATATGAGGTCAGGTCACCCCAAAACACACTGACCTGCTCTGTGCAGACCTCTGCTCTCCTCGCTGCAGGAACACGTGAGTAAAGCAAATTCCATTCACAACCGCACATTCGTCAGAAATGTCAGCTCCAGAGGTGTCCAACGGGTAGAATGTAAACTGCAACCGAAATAAAAATTTAAATTCCACAATTCTCGTATATTATTTACTCATATTCTATTTAAGTATTATTTTTTCTTTCTGTTGAATCACAGAGCTCGAATCAGCGTACATATTTACTTAAAGTTTCTAGGCGACTCGTGTACTACACTGTAAACTACCCGGTAGAAACAGTACCCTTCTTTATAGTTCCGGATACAGGGTTTCTCATAGAAACAGCATTTGACTTAAAAAAAAATAAAAATATGTAATGGTTTCGAGAAATTTAGTCTTATGATAGTTTTAAGGTGTAGTAGTGTTAGGAGAATTTTTTTTTGCAACTTTGTATTCCCATGCAACAAACCCGTCAGGTTTTACAGTAAAAATAAAATGTATTTGCACCGTTGGGGGATATTAAATATTATTATTATTAGGAAAACAACACTAGATAAAAAAAAGAACTAGTTAATACAAATAACTTGAATGATTAGAATAGACAGCTGAATAAGATTGCTGTTTCCGCACGGAATAGAATGTCAGGCGGACCAGCTAACCGTCTGGAATCTAAGCGGCTAGCAACCAACATTCCATCCGCCAGAGGTCGATGTTTTATTCCACCGTTTGTCTGCCTCGGCTTCCATTTTGTGTGAGGTAATTTGAATATTCCAAAAGCGCCTTAGTCTTCGGAAACATGGCTGAAGCGTGAAGTTCAGACTACTGCAATGGTCCTCATTTCTTACATGTTTTATCAATCAGTGTTTTCTCTTGTGAGGGAAGACATGCATCTTTGGTAAACATTGCAGCCCTGTGCTCTTGTATCTGCTTCCTGCTAGTTGTTAGTGCAGCTTAGCAGCAGGAGTGGACAGGTAGAAGCAGTTCTAGGAGGACAGGGTGTCTCTGGATGTACAGCCATTGTAGGATGCAGGAAGAAGCATCAGACATCAGCCTGGATTCAGTGGCCAGCACTACTGCCAGTGATGTGTTGATTCGTTCTACCAGTGTCCATAGGACAGGCTCACTGAGGAAAGAGGCAGCTGGGGGTGGTGAAGACACCAGCCAAGGGATGGTGGATCTGCTGGATGTAGGAATGGTGGCTGCAAGAAGTCAGGACTGTTCTGCTTTATCTGGGGTGAGACTGAGAGATACCTCCACAGCTCAGCAAGACATCCTCCATGTGTCTGAGGTGTCCTTTCACAAGGGTGTCCTCCAGGGATCCCTGAATAGGGGCAGCCATGGAGAAGCAGTATGTTCCCAGGACGCTGACAGGAGCACAATCCGTGTGTCAGTGAAGAGATTGCGGGAGATCCCTGCTCCGGTACCAGATTTCACCGTAAAGAAGAGAGACCCAGCCTACATCCCTCCAGCCCTTCCCGCTAACAAGTATCCCGCTGTCAGATTTACCTTCATGGAGGAGGAAACAGGTAAAAACTGCATCCTACATATAAATTTATTTCCTATGGGTAAAACATTTTTTTTCACCATCTGTGTCCTATTGCAGTTATTTTCCTTCACTTCCTGTCCCATAGTCAAACAGGAAGTGAGACTAAATACCTGCAAATCAAAGGATATCTTTTGGGACCCCAAGATCCCCATTGGAAGATTTACCCTCCATTACTTTTCTGGGGACAACCCCAAATTGGAGAACTTCTGCTTGAGCCGCCTAGGTGGCCCGAGCGGAAGTGGGAGCGGGTATCTGTCAAAACTGGGTACCCCCTCCCCCCCCCCAAAAAAAAAAAATTACATGCCAAATATGGCATGTAAGGGGGTGAGGAGTGCCACTTTTGGGTGGAACTCCCCTTTAAGAGCCACTCACTTCCTGCCCAGGACTACTTGTCCCATGGGGCATTGCTCCTCATTCACAAGTTCTCAGGCACTTACAGACGTGTGTGGATGGTGTACTGAGCTGTATGTGTGCTGCACTGTGTCTTCTCACATGTATGTATGGTGTACCGAGCTGTATGTGTGCTGCACTGTGTCTTCCCACATGTATGGACAGTGTACTTAGCTGTATGTGTGCTGCACTGTGTCTTCTCACATGTATGGACGGTGTACTGAGCTCTATGTGTGCTGCACTGTGTCTTCTCACATGTATGGACGGTGTACTGAGCTCTATGTGTGCTGCACTGTGTCTTCTCACATGTATGGACGGTGTACTGAGCTGTATGTGTGCTGCACTGTGTCTTCTCACATGTATGAACGGTGTACTGAGCTGTATGTGTGCTGCACTGTGTCTTCTCACATGTATGGACGGTGTACTGAGCTCTATGTGTGCTGCACTGTGTCTTCTCACATGTATGGACAGTGTACTGAGCTCTATGTGTGCTGCACTGTGTCTTCTCACATGTATGGACGGTGTACTGAGCTCTATGTGTGCTGCACTGTGTCTTCTCACATGTATGGATGGTGTACTGAGCTCTATGTGTGCTGCACTGTGTCTTCTCACATGTATGGACGGTGTACTGAGCTCTATGTGTGCTGCACTGTGTCTTCTCACATGTATGGACGGTGTACTGAGCTCTATGTGTGCTGCACTGTGTCTTCTCACATGTATGGACGGTGTACTGAGCTCTATGTGTGCTGCACTGTGTCTTCTCACATGTATGGACGGTGTACTGAGCTCTATGTGTGCTGCACTGTGTCTTCTCACATGTATGGACAGTGTACCAAGCTCTATATATGCTTCACTGTATTTCCTGATATGTAAACAAATAATGCATTCTGTATACAGGACAATTAATTGGTTGACCAACAAAACGATTATGAAAATAGTTGACAGCTATTTTCATAATTGATTAGTTGTCGATTAATTGATTAGTTGTTTCGGCCCTACAGTTTTACTTTACCTACCTCAATACCAGACAGATATACCATTTAGGTTCAGGCTGTTTTTCAGTTTTCAGTTCTGTGCTTCTTGGATCCTTGTCTGAACCTACCTGAGCAGTCCTGCAAGATAACGGTAACCTGCACTATGACTGTAAGTGCACATCTGTGACCCATAAGAAACGTATGACTAAAAAAGCTTTGGCCATACTTCTCCTTTAAAGGAACTCTCCACTACTGGCATACATATTGCCTTCGGGAATCTAACTTTATGCTTTTTTGGTGGTTTAAAGCCAAAGTCCAAGTTGTATGTCACTTTAAATCATGGGTGTCCAACCTTTTGGCTTCTCTGGGCCACATTGAGTGTAGAGAAATTTTCTCGGGCCACATATAAAATATATACTATAGTTAAGGTATATAAGTAATAAAACGCCGCCACGCCCTTCCCGCGCCAGTTATTAAAAAACATATTGCAATAATTTACACACACTAATGCACATACCTTTTCTACTTATGTTGCAGACTGCTGGCAGTTACTGCTCCTGTCACAGGCGGAGGAGGGGTGCATTTCATATCACTCCGCCTGTGACAGAGCTGGAACTATAAAGGAAGCAGCGGCTCTGTCACTGACTGCAGACATCCTAAGTCTCCTGCGGCATCCCGGGGATCACACGGCACTTGCAGCCTAAACAGTCCCATCCAATGCAGCCTGTTCAGTGCCCGTCCAATGCAGCCTCACCAGTGCATGCCCATCCAATGCAGCCTGATCAGTGCCCATCCAATGCAGCCTCACCAGTGCATGCCCATCCAATGCAGCCTGATCAGTGCCCATCAATGCAGCCTCACCAGTGCATGCCCATTCAATGCAGCCTCACCATCACCAGTACCTATCCAAAGCAGCCTCATTAGTGCATGCCCATCCAATGCAGCTTCACCAGTGCGTGCCCATCCAATGCAGCCTGATCAGTGCCCATCAGTGCAGCCTCACCAGTGTATGCCCATTCAATGCAGCCTCACCAGTACCTATCCAAAGCAGCCTCATTAGTGCATGCCCATCCAACGTAGCTTTACCAGTGCATGCCCATCCAATGCAGCCTCACAAGTGCGTGCCCATCCAATGCAGTCTGCAATGAAGAGAGAGGAGAGCCGCTGGATTACACAGAGCGGGGATCTCCCGCTTACCTGGCGACTGCTGTCATATGAAGTCCTGCCTCCTAGACCGGCTCCTATGATAGTAGTCACCAATGTGCTGTCTATCATAGGAGCGGGGCTTCGTATGACAGTGGCCATTGGGTAAGCGGGATATCCCCGATCTGCTTGTAATCCGGCAGCACACCCCCCCCCCCCCTGCCCTCCCCTCCCCTCTGAGGCAGCATCTGCCCACAGTTAGTTGGAAGCCGCTGTGGCCGTGCCACTGACTTGGCTTCCTTCCATCCCAGCAAAAAAATAATAATTGTCAGGGGGCAGTGGGCCGCATTGCCTGCAGTTCCGGGCCGCAGGTTGGACATGCCTGC
Source organism: Pelophylax lessonae (assembly GCF_965119305.1). Classification (NCBI taxonomy): domain Eukaryota; kingdom Metazoa; phylum Chordata; class Amphibia; order Anura; family Ranidae; genus Pelophylax; species Pelophylax lessonae. The sequence continues at coordinate 138,417,567 of NC_138780.1, read as the reverse complement.
TTTAAATACTTTGGGGAAATAAACTATTTATATTATTAAGTCATTTGGTAGCTGTATGTGCGTAAAATACAGTGGTGGCATCATCTACATACAGTATGCAGGGCTGTGTTTCGGCAGCAGTACGGGTGACTTCCCATCTGGTGCTGAAAGAAAACCGAGATGGGCTGAGTGCTCCTCAGCCATTCTAAACAGTAATATTAGCTATATACAGTGAGCAGCACTGTGTTCTGCCACAGTATGGGTGACTTCCCGTCTGCTGCTGAAACACAATAGAATGCTTCTCACCCATGCAATGGAATCTTTGTATTTTTAGCGATAAATACAAGACTTCAAAGGATTGGACAAGGTGGGTGGATGATGTCACGATCACCTCAGCCAATCAAAGGAAGCCATTAGAGATGGGCTCTGGCGTGTTTGTGATCCTAGTCCCCACCACCTGCTCGATGCCGCCAGAAAGCCAACACTGCAAACTGCCAATCACAGACAGTGAGACCTTTCCCGGTCTATGCCACTGCGGACCGTATAATGTCTCACTGCCTGTGATTGGGGGTGTGCAGTGTCGGTTTCCTGGCGGGATCGGGCAGGTGAGTTGGGACTAGGATCCTGAACACGCCTGAGCCCATCTCTAGAAGCCATGTGTTCATTGACCTAAATACAAGATTTTCTCTAAATGGGTGAGGAGCATTCAACCCAGCTGGATTTTGTTTCGGCAGCAGATGGGCAAGTTGCCTGTACTGCTGCAGGACACAGCGCTGTATACCGTATGTAGCTGATGCCACTTCAGCATAACACAGTCAGTGTTCACAGCCACCAAATAACTGTAATAGAAAAAGTTTGTTTGGGCCAGCTTGGCCCAAATAAACTATGTAAAGTGACAGGGAACCTGGGCTTCAGGTTTAAAGTGGTTGTAAACTCTTACATATACCCAGTGAAGTGACTAGCCTCAGGTGATGCACAGAGATGAAGGAAATACTACTACGTAAGTTGTACCTGTCTGTCTGCAGTCTATTTTCTACAACCATTCAAAGTGCTGACTTATAAAGCTTGTCTGAGAGTTCAGAAAAAAGGGGGCGGAGAGCTGAAGGAGAGATCTGATTGGAGGAAAGGGGCACACCCCCCTCACACAGGAAAAGAGTTGTGGATGTAAATCAGCTGGAGGTCCCTCTCCTGTCACCTTTTTTCTCTTGGTCTCAGGGAAACTTGTCAGAAGTGACTCATGCTGATAGCAGAGGAATGAAGCAGCAGGCAGAAATTACACTTAGTGCTCTTAATTGTGCCAAGTACACACTATAGAGGGATATGCTTTGTTCATAGTTTCATGGCTGAAGTTTACCACCATTTTATTGCTTTTCTCTGAATATCTCATAGAATGTTGTATGCTGTTATCTCACCTTATGGGATGCAGATATTGCAACTGTTTTCATTACAGCACTGGGATTGCACCAGGTGATTATAACGAAGGCTGTTAGGTTTAGAAATCTTTTCTGGAAAGGTCATTGTGAAACAAACTAGAGCTTCTTGAAAATGGAGACATTTGAAATCTGACAAAAGTTTGCTATAATCCTTAAAAATGCAGCTTTTTACATTTTTGTTTCTAAAACTGAAAGGTCTAAGTGGCCCTCCAGAAGAGCTCCCTTTTCCTCTACATAAATAGAATGCCCCCTCCCCCCCACTCATTATTACACCTCTTAGTACAGGACTGCACTTTGCTGGTATTTTTGATGGGGTATAACATCTAACATTCAAGCCAACTGAAGTCCATATTTGTCTGCTGTGTGTTTTGATTGGTTTATATGTGATATTACCCTAAGCACATTTATGTCAGTACTGGAGGCTGACCTTTTGATTGTAGCTCATATGCTAGAAAACCACATGGTAAAATGAGCAGAAATACTCCCAATACTCTACATAGAGATTCTTATAAGTAAACACGCACACTGAGGTTTGCAGAGACGAGGGAGGTCTAGCTTAAAACCCCTGGCATTTTCCCGCACTAGGGGACCATGGGAGGCATGAACAGCCGGCCATAGATGTGCACGGGCGAGGGGCTTGTGCTCATGTAAACACAGATGCTCTTTTGCACTGGTGTTTACTTGTCAAAAGCCTGTTTTGTTTTTTTCTCTGCCCCTATTAGCCTGTACATACAGGCATTTACAGGCATTTACAGGCAGTGGAGTTTAGGGGCAGAAATCTGCATGCACTAAAATTGCGTAAGTAAAGGAGCATTTCAGCAGAAAACCATCTGATGCGTTTAAACGTGTGTAAGCGCATCTAAACGCTAGGCATGATTAGCGCTCATTCATTTTAATGGCCAGAATAAATGACTTTTCTGGCCAATTAAATAAATAAATGCTTGATGCACCTTAACATTTTTCAAAAATTAGGCACTTTAACGCTGCTTTTCTCTTGTCAGGAGAAAAGCGTTCAGAACTGCATAGTTTGCTTGAGGCCTAGGATGTATTTTCTGCGCTTGGGAAATATGTTCTACGCATATGTATGGATAAACGCTGATGCAAAAGAGCATCTGTGAGTACAAGCAAGTACAAGAATCTCAACTATGCATTTCTATGGCCAAATGTTTTTAGGAAGAAGCTGGAAGTCTTATGCTAGAGGACGTTTGTGCTTGCAAACCTCTGTGAGCTTGAGCCTTATTATTATTATTATTATTAATAATAATAAAAATAATAATAATATACAGGATTTATATAGCGCCAACAGTTTATGCAGTGCTTAACAAAATGCAGACATTACAGTTACAATACACTTGGTACAAGAAGGATCAGAGGGCCCTGCTGATTAGAGCTTACAATCTAAGAGGGAGTCCCTGTTCACATATGTGCGATGACAGACATCGCATGTGATTCGGAGCGCACTGCTCTGCAAATCACATGCAATGTCTGTGCATTGCAAATTCAGCCATACAGATTGTGACTCGCACAGGACCCTTTTTTGGGTCCGCACTAGAATCAGATCTCATGGGCGTTCACACCCGATCCAATTTATGTCCGAACTGACAGTTTGCACTGCAATATGCAAACTGATCTGCGGGTATCGTTAACTTTGTATTGACACCCCCAGCGATTTGCATATGGCAGTGTGAACTGCCTGCGAGTTGAATGCGATGTGGGAGCCCGCAGTGGATTCACAGGGTTCCCACATTGCATATTTGTGAACCGGCACCGAGGGTCAATTGATATAAAAGGAAATAGCTGTGGGGGATAAGCTGATGGAGAAAGTGATACAGTGCATTAGTTAGAATCCGGATAGGCTTCTTTAAAGAGATGGGTTTTCAGGGATTGTCTAAAGATGGATAGATTAGGAGACAGTTGGACAGATTGGGGTAGGGAGTTCCAAAGGATGGGGGAAGCTCTGAGCCCTAAAAGTATAACGTTATAATTTCTCATTTTGTTACCTTGTCACACAAAAATATACATGTTCCTATTTCAGGGCTCGACAAGCCCCGGTGCGCCAGGTCGCATTGGCGGCTAGAATTAGCGACCTGGCGGACAATCACTAAAGGACAATCACAATTCCTTAGGCTGTAACTTTTGTAAACAAAAACAGATCGCATTGGCGGCTAGAATTAGCGACCTGGCGCCTGGGGTGCACTGCAAGAGGTGTCCTGTCCCTTTTGCGCCCCCCCCCCCCAACCACTCACCAAGTGCACGGACTTCCACGCCGTCCAAAAATTGAGGCCGCGGCTTTTCGGCCTTCTTCAGTGAGAGAACGGGGAACTGGCGCCCTCTTGTGGTGGCCGGGAGTTTGACAAGCAGTAACTAATGGCTGTTTCCCCTGCCTGTCCTCAATGCCTGTCCATCTCCTTCCCCAAGAGGAGATGAGAGGGAAGTTTTTGCAGGCTTCATCTCCCTGTCCACTTAACTTTGCTTAGAAGGTAAGTGGACAGGGAGTGTGGTTATTATTATTAATTATTTATTTTCTTAAATTATTAAAAAAAAAAATAATTTCTCTTTTTTTTATTATTAAAAAAAATTATTTTTCTTTTTTCAATTATAAAAAAATAAAAAAAAAATATTTTTCTTTTTTTTCAATTATTATATAAAAAAAATTATATATTAGTTTTTGGAAATAAAGCCTGGTTGTTTGTTTGTTTAAAAAAAAAAAAACTGGCTCCTAACTTTTTTAGCTGGCTCCTAGATTTCAGGAAAATTTGTCAAACCCTGTCCTATTTATTATAGTGTTGTGTTCTAATACCCTGAACAGACTTGTATAAAGTACTCAAAATTTCTACTTGAGTAAAAGTACAAGTGGTCGATCAAAAAGTGACTTAAGTAGAAGTGGAAGTGCTCGCAGAAAAAGTTACTTAAGTAGAAGTACTAAAGTATTCAACATTTTTTTTACTTAAGTATTGCAAGTAGTTTTTTCAAAAAAATTGCTACTTAAGTACTAAAAGTAAAAAGTACCAGTAGTTTTGAAAAAAAAATTCTACTCAAGTACTGAAAGTAGAAGTAGAAGTACTGTATTATGTAGTTATTAAAGAAAGAAGTCAAAAGTTTGAACATCATATTGTTTTTTATTATTTCAAATGATTTATTCAAATGATTTACCTAAAGGACAATCACAATTCCTTAGGCTGTAACTTTTGTAAACAAAAACAGATAAAGTATGTCCCTCCCTTCCCCTTTTAAAGCCAGGGGTGGTCTCCTTCCTGAGCTTCCTCACTCTCAGATCACTTGAAGTTGAAGGGCCAGGGGTGGAAGGTGGTGTTTTTGGTTCGTCCGTCTTTTCAGCTGATCAAAAGGCAGAACAGGAGCATGCGCAGTCTTCTTAATCGCGGTTTGATTTGATTTGCTCAATTGATGATGATGTGCCAGGCCAGCTTCATCAAACCTACAACGCTTAAAGTGAAAAATGCATCGAAAACTACTAACAAAGTGGCTGTGCTAAAAATGCTAATAAAGTGCCTGCAATTATATATATATATATATATATATATATATATATATATATATATATATATATATATATATATATATTCTTCTTGTATTCAAGAAGTATCAAAAATATCAAAGATAAAGTGACATGTCTGTGCTAAATGCAGTGCAAATTATTATTCCCACAATGTAAATTTAATTCATATAAAATATATATGACAATACCACAATAAAAGAAGTTGTGATTGTGAATAAGTTAGGTGCAAGTTTAAGTGTGTAAACTAAACTTTATAACGAAAAGTCCATAACTGAATTGCACTGTGCAATCTAAGAAGTGCTGTCACTTGCTGTCAGATGCTTCCACCTTTCTTCTGTGATCTGCTCAGTAAAGTGGTGGACTGGATAGCCTCTCTCTCTGCCTCTCACCTTAGTAGCACTGGCACTGCACTGGTTCAAAAAGCTGTCTATATTATTTTCATTATAAGAACTTGTCAGAACATGCTTCCACCACCTGTCCTTCACACTAGTAGTGCTCATTTGCTTTGCTCAAGTCAAGTGCCACTGCCAGTGGCCACTGCAGTGCAGGCACAGCCGCACAGGCAGAGGCAGGCCGCAGGAAGCACAGGCACCACCACAACACAACACTTATGGTCCATGGACCATGGATGGTCGGATAATCATCATAGCCGTCAGTCTCACTCTTCTTGGTTCAAAAAAGCCACCCATGACCCATGTGTATATAATATATTAATATTTTATATTGATTATTTGATTCTCAAATGGCACATTTGCCATGGCAAGGATTAGGCCCTCTCCACGGTCCACCTCACTCACAGAGAGAAAAAGATGAGATAACAAAGAAAATGCTCAGAGTCCTGCTCCCGTGTCCCGCCGCCCGCGTCACAACTCCTCTCAGTAAGGGCCCTAAGGGGTGGAGTCTGAGTGACACACAACACGTTTAGAGGCGGAGACCTCGAGTGGGAAGACGGCAGCACGGCTCCTCCAGTGCGGTCTTAACTTGATGATCATGACAGTGATTCCACGGGCCGCGGCGCGAGCGAGGCTGTGGGATTGATTGAATTGAGATGTGCTGCCTACTGCTACACGCTACCTACTACTACTACTAAATTGTGAGTCAGTATATTTTATTTCATTTTTATATATAAAAGCGGTATTGTTGAGCACTACTAGCCACTAGATCTCCTGGCTGTCACTTTGTCACATGTTGGGGAATCACATCGGCTCAGCTCCAGAAGTGGCGGGTGTCCCCGTCATCCTGCCAGGGCCGCCAAGAAGTTCATCACCTAATCTTAAGTTATTAATATCTTATGAGGAGAGGACCTATGAGATTGAGAATTGAAATAATTAAATATATATGGCTTTTTGAACCAGTGCAGTCAGTGCCAGTGCCACAGTGCCACCCAGACGCTATCCACCAGTGCCACCACCATTAAGTGTGTTGGTCGGTCACTCGAGCACTGAAGGAGGTGGAAGCATCTGACAAGTGAAGTGACACTTTAGATTTGCACACTGGAATTCATTTATGGACTTTTCGTTATAGATAGGTTTACACACTTCAACTTGTTGCACGCACCTGACCTAACTTATTTCATAACTTATTTTATTGTGATTTATTGTCATATTTTATATGAATTGAATTTACTGTTACATTGTGGGAATAATTATTTTCACTGCATTTAGGCTTTAGCACATTCATGTCACTTTATTTTTGATACTGTGTGGAGTGTGGGCAGGGCACTGGGGGCAACGATGATATTATATCGATTGCACAGGCACTTTATTCGCACAGCCAAGTTGTGTTTGTTAGTAGTTTCTTGATGCACTTTAAGCGCTGTAGCACCATTTATTTGTTTGTTTCATATTTTCTTTTTATTGGAAAGATTTGGTATAGCAGCTTTTATTATACACAGCCTTTATTTTCGTATGCGCTGATTTACAAATGATATTATACACATTTTTTTTAGCTTTATGCAACCTGCCATCTACTGTTCTGGTAGTGGTAATTTTTTTAAAAGTAACGAGTAACTATGCAGCACAAAAAAAAAGACTTGAGTAGAAGTATCGAAATCATCGAAAAAATGTAGTGAAGTAAAAGTAGAAGTAGGAGAAAAAAATTCTACTCTAGGAAAGTACAGATACCGCATTTCGGTACTTAAGTACCGTACTTAAGTAGTTCTACTTCGTTACTATACATCTCTGACCCTGAAACGTTTGTGTGTTAATTTTCATCTTCAGTGAGCCTAAGTAATAGAATAGCGCCCTCTAGTGACCTGACCAAGATTGTGCATAATACATTCATGGTTGCTGATGTTTTTTTTATTTATTTATTTTTTTTTTTTAATGCTAACCAACCTTGGCAAACATAGTGTCAGACATAGTAGTAAAAAATGACTTTTTTAATACTATGTTAGCTGTTACTACACCCATATTTAGGATGTAACATGGTGCCAAACAGCCCAGCATTATTCAAGCCTCTTCCTGTGAGCTTAGCCAACCAAGGCTCTGCTGCCCATCTGGACCCAGAATCGCTGCAGAGACCGGCAAAGGACCGATGTGGCTCCGCTCTGAAGCATTTAGGATCTGTCCACTGTCTATATTGAAAAAGCCTGGAAAAAAGTTTTCTGTGGTGCTTTGAAAGGGGGGGGCAAAACGGAACAGGGATCCCCAGCCCTAAGATTGGGATTAGGAAAACCTATGCTTTGTCCATGCAGAAAAAAGGCCACAACCTGCTGGTTGAATGAAGAAAAAAAAATAAAAGTATGGTCTTCCTTAGTATGATGCCAAGGATGTTTGTTAGAACAAGCATGTATGTTAAAGCCACATCAAATGTTACACTAAGGTGAACACTACAATAGTTAATAAAAATATACGCTCCGTGTGAAATTGCTGTATACGTTCCCCCTTATTAAGCTAAAGCTGGGGACAGGGAGACACCAACTGATGGACAGAAAAAGGAGTAGAGAAGACCAGAAGCAGAGTGCCTTGGGCAGATGGAGTACAGGATCTGCAGGTTTTGTATAGCTTTAAAGCTATTCGATGTCAATGAGCTGTTCACTGAGAACCCTACTTCCTGACATCCGCCAACAAAATGAACTTGGATGACTTGGCAGGAAGCACGCAACTATGATTGCACCTACTGTACAGTTTGTTTGGTGACACATTCCCATGCTCCTTTGTAGCAGTTCTGAAAGCTGCAACATTATTGGATTTACTTACCTTTTGAATTTTTCCTGGACCATCAAGCCATTTTTGGATGTAGCTTATTAGTCCCCTTCCACATGGGGTGGGCTCCATTGGAGTCTGCCTGCTCAGCGGAGAATCTGTCCGCTAATCCCCACTGAGCAGGTGGATAGCTGGTCCGTGTCTGCTGATGCAAACCCAAAGCTGACACGGACACAGTCTGCTCTCCTCTATGGGCAGTCGGATGTAAACAGACCGCCTGTTCATCTACACCCGATTGCCATCCGATCCGATCTGACAGACGAACGGGGAATGGGTCCCCATCTGTCTGTTTTTAGTAGATCGGATGTCGGCGGGTGTCAATGAACATATGTTCGCCACTCCATAGAGGAAACTGAAGGTTCCAGTTGGGTTGGCTTAAAAAACTGACAGGCAGAACAACCGTTCTACCCATGTCAAAGTGCCACTAAACTTGATCGTCCAATGGCAGCATGGTCCAGAACAGCCCATTCTTTTCAAAGGGTGGGGAGTAAACCAAGTTAAAGTGATTTTAAACAATCACACTGTAAGAAACCCCATTCAGTTTCAAATAGAAAAGAAAGGCAAAACATTTTTGTATAGATCTAAAAAAAAAAAAAAAAAAAAAAATTATAAATACTTTTTTTTTTTCTTTCTTATAAGTGATCACATTCCTTCTGTTCTCAGCTGCATAAGAGCTGGGGGGAGGAGAAGCAGCAGCATACTGAGCTTCCCAGTGAATGGCTGTGCAGTGGAGGTGTATCAGGACAAGTCTGATCATTGGAGGAGAGCACCCTGAGATCCCAGCACAGCTAGAGAACTGACCACAGTGTGTTCTCCTGCTTAGTGTGGTCAGTTTTTATTGGAAAGCAGAGGGACTGGCAGGAACACCAGGGATTTCACACTAAGGAAGCAATGCAAAGATAACTTTATAAGTTCTCATACAAGTACATGGTACAGCAGGCACATATCAGGAATATGACGTGTTGGGGTAACAAACGCTTTAAGGGATTGTTCTCTCTCCTCTCTCCTCCCTCCTCCCTGACTTTGCTGAAAAAACATTGCAGAAAAAGAAAATATATGAACATTTTTCCCAAAGCTTTTATTGCCCCAGAGCAGGACATGTATATGAATAGGTTGTAATTTGCATGCATTTATACCTGACTTAAAATCTATGTGTGGTTGTTTTTCAGAAGGTGTTCGTGGTTCATCAGTACAGAAAAATATAACGCCCAAGAACTCCCACTCTCCAAAGGTGAGAAGGGTTAACTTTATTATTCCTAATAACTTAGCTCCTTATGTTCACCTACCAAAAATATTACAGTAAATTAATCAGATTCTGCATAAGCCCCGGATCACATTGTCACATTGGTTGTGATTCGCGCAGGAATCGCACCACATTCCTGTGCAAATCACATACGATTCTGTGCATTGTGATTTGAGCCTGTTCATCTTTGGCTCAAATCTCACCGCATCTGCAAGGAAAAGGCGCAAGCAGATTTTTTTTGTTTGCACTGGAACCGGATTGCATGGGTGTTCATACCCATGGGATCCGGTTTAGGCAAATGCACTGCGTTTTGCAAGCTACTTTTGGGGTGTTGTTAACTTTTAATTGACAGCAGATCTCATGAACACAGTGTGATTACTATGTGGTGCGGGAAAAGCAACACTTTTTTTTTTTTTTTTTTTTAGTTTTGGATAGAGTGGAGAGGGATTAGAACACTTGTCAGGTTTTTATTGCTGTCTGTACCCCCCTGTAAGGAGATTCCCCTTCTCTATTTCTCCTGGTTACCATTATCATTAAAAGTAAAAAACTCTGAAATGTTGGGTTGTTCCCAGGTAAGTAATAGAAATCTTCCAATGGGTACACTAGATCTGGTGACCCTGGTGAAAACCAGGGATTCCTTCACTTGAAAAGGTTTTCCTCTCACTTCTTTTTTTAGGTATTGGTCAGGAATTGAAGGGAAATCTACCCAATGGGACACAGATGGCAACAAACTGACAGGGGTTATAACCCTGCATTACTCTATTCAAAATGAAAAAAAGTTTTGCCTTTAGTTCCACTTTAGGTTGTGCAGCTTGGTCAAGGACCAACCCCCCCAGACTGCAGTATTGAATTCATATTCAGTTATCTCCTAGAGCAGCCTTCCTCAACCTTTTCAACACAGAGGAACCCTTGAGATAAATTTCTGGTCCTGTAGATCCCCTGCTAAAAATGACAAATCTACAACTCATGATACATCAGTGTGACAGTCATTGGGAAGAATGCTCCTTACTCTTGTCATCATTGGGAAGAATTACCCCCCTCCACAGATAGCTACAAGGAACAATGGTGTCAGGGGAACTTATCTGAGAGGCAGAAATTGCCCATTGCTCAAGGAACCCCTAGCAACCTCAGGAGGAACCTTAGGGTTCCACAGAGCCCTGGTTGAGAAACCCTGGCTTAGAAAGCTTCAACACCCAAGGTGCTCTAATGTACAGCACTTTAACCTTCACCTCCACCCCCTTCCCATCTTCCAGGTGTTAATTTTGTTCACCAAGTGTGACAAATGTGCAATCACTAACCATTAATAAGGGGCAGGTGGGATGACCAACTTCTAAAACGAAAATTAGCCCATTATAGTACAAAAAGAGCAGATAATCACTACTATAAGGGGTTCATTTAAGGGACACCCATAGCCCCTCCCTTTCAAAAAAAAGTTAACCCCTTCACTGCCAGTGTATTTTTACAGTAACAGTGCATATGTATAGCACTGATTACTGTAGAAATGTCACTGGTAACCCCAAAAGTGTCAAAAATGTCAGTCAAGGGTCCGATCTGTCCGCCGCAATGTCGCAGTACCGCAAAAAAAATCGCAGATCGCCGCCCATTACGCGTTAAAAAAAAAACCAACAAAAATGACAAAAATCTTTCCCTTTGTTAGTAAACGCAATAACTTTTGCGCAAACCAATCAAAATACGGTTTTTGTGATTTTTTTTTTTTTTTTTTTTTTACCAAACATAGGTAGCATAAAACAAATTGGCCGAAAATGTTAAAAAATTTTGATTTTTACATTTTTTTGGGGGGGAATTTCATATAAAAAAATGTGAAAAATATTGCTATTTTTGCAAAATTTACGCTCTTTTTTTGTTTATAGCGCATGATCAAAAAATCGCACAGGTGATCAAATACCACCAAAAGAAAGCTCTGTTTGTGGAAAAAAAGGACGTCAAATTCGTTTAGATACAGCGTCGCACGACCGCGCAATTGTCCGTTAAAGTCACGCAGTGCCGAATCGCAAAATACCCCCTGGTCAGGAAGGGGGTAAAATCTTCCGGGGCTTAAGTGGTTAAAGTGATTTTTTTTTTTTTTTTTAACAACAAACATGTTATACTTGCTTGCTCTGTGTAATGGTTTTGCACAGAGCAGCCCTGATTCTCCTCTTCTGGGGTCCCCAACCGACGCTTCTGGCTCCTCCTGCCTTCAGAGTGCCCCAATAGCAAGCTGCAAAGCATAGTATAGAGTGCCCCTATAGCAAGGTAATAAAACGTCTGCCTTTAGAACCACTCACTTCATGTCCCATAAGGCATTGCTTCTCTCACATTTACAAGTTCTCAGACACTTACTGACCTGTATGGACGGTGTACTGAGCTGTATGTGTGCTTCACTGTGTTTCCTGCTATGTAAACAAATATTGCATTCTGTATTCAAGCCAACTAATTGGCTGACCAACTAATTGATTATGAAAATAGTTGACAACTATTTTCATAATCGATTAGCTGTTGATTAATTGATTAGTTGTTGTCGATCAATTGATTAGTTATTTGGGCCCTAGTTTTATCATACTGTTGCATTTTCAAGTTTTTAGAGTAGATGAAACTATTGCGCCCATTTTTTCTAGAAAAGCAGCCTGGTAGAGCAAATTAATTCCAACACTGATAAAGGAGCCTTTTAACAGAGATGAGACGAGTCAGTTTACATGCAAAGGTATGTTTAGGTTTATCCCTTCTCTAGCTGGTTGCCGACCGCCGCAAGTACATTTACTGCGACGGTCAGCCCCGGCCAGGCAAAGTGACGTACCGGTACGTGCGTGTGACCGGCGGACCCGATGTCCGCCGGTCATCCGCAGTGAAGGGAGAAAGGCAGACGGCTAGTGTAAACAAAGCCGCCTGTCATTCTTCCCGGTGTAAAAGCACTGATCGAACGGTCCTGCTATGTAGGACCGTTGATCTCTGCTGTTACACACACAGCCACATCCCTGCACAGTTAGAAGCACGCCCTTAGGGACACACTTAACCCCTCCCTCTCCAATAAAGTTAACCCCTTCCCTGCCAGTGTCATTTTTACAGTAACAGTGCATATGTATAGCACTGATTACTGTAGTAATGTCACTGGTACCCCCAAAAGTGTCAAAAATGTCAGTCAAGGGTCCGATCTGTCCGCCGCAATGTCACAGTCCTGCAAAAAAAAAAATCGCAGATCGCCGCCATTACTCGTTAAAAAAAAAAAAAAACAACAAAAATGACAAAAATCTTTCCCTTAGTTAGTAAACGCAATAACTTTTGCGCAAACCAATCAAAATACGCTTATTGTGATTTTTTTTTTTTTTTTACCAAACATAGGTAGCAGAAAACAAATTGGCCAAAAATGTAAAAAACTTTTGATTTTTAAATTTTTTTTTTTGGAGGAATTTCATATAAAAAAATGTGAAAAATATTGTTATTTTTGAAATATTGTCGCTCTTTTTTTGATTATAGTGAATAATCAAAAAATCGCACAGGTGATCAAATACCACCAAAAGAAAGCTCTGTTTGTGGGAAAAAAAGGACGTCAAATTCGTTTAGGTACAGCGTCGCACGACCGCGCAATTGTCCGTTAAAGTCACGCAGTGCCGAATCGCAAAATACCCCCTGGTCAGGAAGGGGGTAAAATCTTCCGGGGCTTAAGTGGCTAGACTGTATTTCTGAAGTCAAGGAAAAAAAATGGTTAATTAATAAATAGCGTGTGTTTTTTTTTCCCTTGTTTGAAAGGTTCTTGTGACAAAACATTTTCAAGATGGTACACATGATAATGTAATCAAGAAGAAAACACAGAAGAGCATCGGGCAGAAAAGTGAGTAACCCTTTGCTAAATGTCACATTGATGTATATAGGCAGGATAACAGTCTGGTGTCAGAAGTTTTTTGAATAGAAACTTTAAAGCTGAATACCAGCTATGGACTATTTTTGCAGAGTTCCATTGGTCCAGCTTGTACAAATAATTTAGCAAATTTCATATCTGGCTGATTCCTGTGGAAGTGGAAAATCTCTTTAGTAGCTGCTGCTATTACAGTGATCCTCACTATCTTCTGGGTCCCATGCCAAGCAGCTGACTTAGTGTATAGTGAACACAGGGGGTCATTCGCTCAGCACGGGCACCATTCAGAGAACACCTTGTATTTTTGTCAATGAATACAAGTCGTTCTTTGATTGAATGAGGTGAAGATTTAAGGTGTCACCTCATCGCTTCTCCAGCTTGTCCAACCAGCTTGTATTGTAAGTTAATAAACTCTACAGGGCATATTTGCTGGTTAGTAATAAGTGCTGGGCAGCTTAATTTGTACCTAATGAAAAACTACTCCCATTGCAAACCCTCCTCTCCGGTTTAAGTTGATTGAGCTGTTGTCATTTTTTTTTTTTTTTTGTGAGTTATAAATGTCTTTTTCTCCTGTAAAGACAAAGAAGTCCAGATTTCACAGTTTACTACTGGTCAAAAGCAATCGGTCTTGGCAGCTTTAAACAAAAGGTAGGCAATCCATTCATCATTCCTAGTCTTTCTCTTATAGCCTTGTTTACCGGTATATGAATCACTTTGCTTGTGTAGTCACCTAGTTAAGAGCTGGTTCACACTGAGGCGACACGACTCCTTACTACTTCGGGGGCGACTTGTGCAGTCCTGTGCACCACGACTTCGGAGCGACTTGCAGGGACTTCACATAATGGAAGTCTATGCAAGTCGCCCCGAAATAGTACAGGACCCTTTTTCTAAGTCGGAGCTACTTGTGTCGCTCCTATTAGAACGGGTCCTGTAGCGGTCAATGGACCGCGAGGGAGCGCGACTTGTCAAGCTGACAAGTCGCCTGACAAGTCGCGCTAGTGTGAACCGACTCTAATTGCACCGTAAAAAAAATATTTATGTCTGTTAGTTCTAATTATTCAAAACTCATGCAGTTTTTTTGTTCTAGATCAGTTGTTCTGAACTGTGGGGTGCCAGTACCCTTTTTGGTGTTATTGGCCTGGATCTTTTAAAAATTAGGGAATATAAACATTATTTTCTGCATTATTCAACCTCATATGAAAGTGGAGAAATCCACTCAATGTGTCTGACACTTGAGCAACATTGTCTCTAACTGTACCTCGCTACTATGGCTCCCAGTTAGAAAGAAGTGGTATGGCCATACCCTAGCCATACTGCTGCTTTAAAAATGTTCATTCATAAACCAGAGCAACATGCTTTACAAATATGCCTTGTGCTTTGCATGCTGGACTTCAAAGCAAGCAGAGGGGTCTTGATAAAATACAAAAGGGAAAAAATAGTCCTTCATCAAACTCATTTGACTGGCCTCTCCTCTCAGTTATGGAGTTCTTTCTAAAGTATTAGGTAGAGAACTCAGTAGGAAAAAACGATGGCGCTGCTTTAGCCAGACCAGAAATACAGTGGGTGGCTCTAGGTCATCGATAGTGGGGAGAGGCCATATATGAGATTTCAGGACTCTGAATCCCCTATGATATCCCCCATATCAGAGCTCCTGTCTTGTGCATCCAATGGATAGGGGGAAGCAGGATGAACAAAAGAGGCAGTCAATGACCTTTTGTGAAGGGATCGGAGAGTCAGAGCACCTTGGCTCCCACTAGCTGTCTCATGGATCCTGCTCTGGCACCATCTTGAACGAGGTGGCAGGTTTCTTGAGATGGTCAATGGGGCTGCCTCGGTGTATGTTGTGGCTGCAGAAACACTCTCCACTTGTGTGGCATTTTCAGGGGCTATCAAACCCCAAGGGAAGCCACCGTGGAAGTTGTTCAGTGAAGCAGGTAGAACAGAGCTCAAGTACCACGTCCTCACCTGTGCCATATATGAGATTTCAGGACTCTGAATCCCCTACGATATCCCCCATATCAGAGCTCCTGTCTTGTGTATCCGATGGACAGAGGGAAGCAGGATGAACAAAAGAGGCAGTCAATGACCTTTTGTGAAGGGATCGGAGAGTCGGAGAACCTTGGCTCCCACAAGCTGTCTCGTGGATCCTGCTCTGGCACCATCTTGAACGAGGTGGCAGGCTTCTTCAGACAGTCAATGGGGCTGCCTCTGTGTGCAGTTTTTTTGTTCTAGATCAATTGTTTTTAACCGTGGGGTGCCAGTACCCTTTTTGGTGTTATGGGAGCCAAGTGATAGTGGTATTGGCCTGGATCTTTTAAAAATTAGGGAATATAAACATTATTTTCTGCATTATTCAACCTCAAATCAAAGTGGAGAAATACACTCGATGTGTCTGACACTTGAGCAACATTGTCTCTAACTCCCCCATATCAGAGCTCCTGTCTTGTGTATCTGATGGACAGAGGAAAGCAGGATGAACAAAAGAGGCAGTCAATGACCTTTTGTGAAGGGATCGGAGAGTCAGAGCACCTTGGCTCCCACTAGCTGTCTCGTGGATCCTGCTCTGGCACCATCTTGAACGAGGTGGCAGGCTTCTTCAGACAGTCAATGGGGCTGCCTCGGTGTATGCTGTGGCTGCAGAAACATTCTCCACTTGTGTGGCATTTTCAGGGGCTATCAAACCCCAAGGGAAGCCACTGTAGAAGCTGTTCAGTGAAGCAGGTAGAACGGAGCTCGAGCACCACATGTCCTCACCTGTGCATAGCTAGAATGTTATTTTATTATTTATCTCTGTTTTTATTTTTTTATTTTAATTGTGTGAATGTCTGTGCTGAGTATGTGCTTTTAAACTACAGAGTACAGAGCGGCCCTGTGACTAAACAAGTGCGTGTTCAGTTGCTTGAGGATGCTGTGACCAGCAGTAAGAAGTCTACAGGCTCAGCAGATGAGAGGGCTGGGCACATTGAAGTCCAATCAGCCACTATTGCTGCTGCCACTGCTGCTGCTATTGCTGCCACTGCTCCAGTCCTGAAGGTAACTCCATATTATCCTGTACATTATACTTGTGGCCAGTGTTGCATGAAACAGTAGTTACATTAACACTAACTGTAAACAGAATTTTTAATACTTAATCTTAAGTGTGCATTTTGAGATATTAATGTAATGATTGCTTGATGTAATTTCCAATATTTACTTGGTTCTTTTGCTATATTGTCATGCAGATATTCCATGCTCCAGTTTTTTTTTTTTTGTTTTTGTTATAAGTACTCACAGTGGCTGTGAGTTAGATCAGTAGTCACCATCTTTGCTGAATGATTGCTCAGAGAAAATCAAAATTGGTATAAGCCACACATGAAGTATATTAGTTCCAGTTCAAGAATCTCACTTCTCCCACAGTGCATCCCTTCCCAGCCACCTCACACTCCATATATAGTGTAAGCCTCACCGTCCACCTCAGCCCCCACTTACTCTTTGTTCCTCCCGGTCCACTACAGACTTTATCTTTACCCTTGCTACCTCATCCTCTCGCTCACACTGCATTCTTACCTGCTCTATAAAACTGATAAGAAGTGCTGCGCCAGATACAAGTAAATGCACAATAGTGATGTGAATAATCCGTGACAAGTGCTACACAATCCGTGAAAAAATGTCCATAAAGTGTCCATAAATAGTGCAAAATATCCAAGGTGTTTAAAGAAATTCAGCCAAACACCACAGTGTGTGAATCCCTTCACCGAGTGAAATGGTCTCTCACCTCAGCTCAAGACCCATAACGGGTTGGCAACAGCATTATTCAACAGTAGAGACACGAACCAGGGGGGCTCTCTTCAGCCTCTCACCTCCGGATTGTAAATAGGCATATGCAGGGGGACAAATAAAGAACAAATCTAGTGCTCTCTGTTTGAATTCCCACAATTTTATTAGTGTATAATAGCTGTACTCACATTGGGAGGCACTCAGCAGTGCTTGCTTGTATGGTAGAAAACAGTATCAGGAAGAAGCGTGGCATCGGGTGCGCAGGCTCCACCCCCTATACGCGTTATGTCGGAGCTTCTGCAGCGTTTACTTCTTCTTAGGTAGACCCTTACCGAAGAAGTCAACGCTGCTGAAGCTCCGACATAACGCGTATAGGGGGTGGAGCCTGCGCACCCGATGCCGCGCTTCTTCCTGATACTGTTTTCTGCCATACAAGCAAGCACTGCTGAGTGCCTCCCAATGTGAGTACAGCTATTATACACTAATAAAATTGTGGGAATTCAAACAGAGAGCACTAGATTTGTTCTTTATTTGTCCCCCTGCATATGCCTATTTACAATCCAGGGGTGAGAGGCTGAAGAGAGCCCCCCTGGTTCGGGTCTCTACTGTTGAATAATGCTGTTGCCGACCCGTTATGGGTCTTGAGCTGAGGTGAGAGACCATTTCACTCGGTGAAGGGATTCACACACTGTGGTGTTTGGCTGAATTTCTTTAAACACCTTGGATATTTTGCACTATTTATGGACACTTTATGGACATTTTTTCACGGATTGTGTAGCACTTGTCACGGATTATTCACATCACTATTGTGCATTAACTTGTATCTGGCGCAGCACTTATCAGTTTGGTCGTTTTTGGATTGTGAGGTGTGGACACAATTAAGTGTATGCTGCCGAATACCTTATTATTATTTGCACCTTATTGTATACAATATTTTTTATATATTTTTCACTGATCACTGTTGGTTTGCGCTGATAGCTTTTGTCTTTTATTTACCTGCTCTATTGCCTAATTTCCAAGCCACAGCACCCCCAGCTTACAGCGGATCTCTCTTCATGCCCCCTGTTTACAGTACATCCTTTCTTATCCCCAAATCATGCAGTCGCAGTGCACCTCTTCTCAGTCACCTCACCCTCCTGGTTAAAGTGCATCCCTCCCCATAAACCTCATTCCCCAGTCACGGTGCATCCCTTTGCACCCTCTAGTCAGAGGTCTTCCCTCAACCGTCCAACTTACATCCCAATCGCAGTTCGTTTCTTCCCACCTCCCCACAGTCACCTCACCCTCCTGGTCACAGTGCATTCCCCGCCACCCACCTCACATCCCAGTAACAGTGCATTTCTCCATACCCCTTTCTTTACAGCCGATCCCTTCCTGACCCCCTCACCCCTACTGGTAGTGCTTATTTCCTTGTCAACACCTCCTCCTCTTCCCCTCTCAGTCACAATAAATCCCTTCCCAGCCTCTTTACCTAGTTCCCCACCCTGTGCTTACAGTACATCCCTCCTGGCATTCAACATTAAAGATGGCAATAGACAGAGCGATTTTACTTTCCTGCAACCACGGGTTGCAGGAAAGAAAAGTGCTTGATTTCCTCATCACAGTGTTGAAGAAAGAATTCCTCCCATGGAGCCATTGGGGTTTATTTACTAAAGGCAAATCCACTCTGCACTACAAGTGCACTTGCTGTAGATCTGAGGGGGTCATGCAAGAAAAATAAAAAACAGCATTTTTGATTGCACATGATTGGATGATAGAAATCAGCAGAGCTTCCCCTCAATTCAGATCTTCCCTTTAGATCTACATGACTGCACTTGGAAGTGCACAGTGGATTTGCCTTTAGTAAATCAACCCCATTGTGTTCTCCCGACAGGGGTGCCATCCCTGATGGGAGAACACAGTGGCTACTGCTAGCGGCTATAATGGCTGCAAGCAATAATCACATATGAAATCTGACAGGCTGGTTGTACCCAGGTTGATTGATCGAGCAACTTGGGTACATTCAGTTTGCCACTACATGGTCGAATCTCAGCTGGTCCCTGCTGAACCAGCTGAGATTTGAACCATCTATGGCTGACTTAACCCCCTCCTAGGAGTACACCACTCTCAGCATCCAACATCTTAACCACACCCTCAAACCATGCATCGTTCTGCTACTATTGGCATGAATTGCTTCTGACAAGTTTTCCTGCCACCAAGAGAAAAAAGGTGGCAGTGGAGTGACCTCCAGCTGATAGCCTCAGCTCTGTTCCTTTAAGCTGTGTGGAGGGGTGTGTTCCTTCCCTCCAATTAGCTCTCAGTGCTCTCCACGCTGAGCTCTGCAGAGTGTGATTTTTAGCTCTTCTCCCCTTTTTTCTGACAACTCAGACAAGCTTTATAAATTCTCGACTTTGAGCAGATGTAAAGAAGAGAACACTACAGATAAACTTTTATAGGAGTATTTGTTTCATCTCATCTCTGTGCATCACCTGAGGCCAGTCACTTCACTGGGTATATGTAAAGGTTTACAACCACTTTAAGTGTCACCTGTGCTGTCTCTCTTCACCAACACCTGCACACCGCACTTCACATTGACAATTGGCTCTGATCCACAAATGTAACAGATCTACAATGTGCATGCTTTTACTATTAGTGTATTTTAAAGGTTCCCATTGCCAAAAACCTGTTTCAGTTTTTTGCATAGATTTGTGATTTACTCATTGGTTTTGTAAGTATCTGGGGGGACTCCAGCAGTAAAATTAGTGCTGAAAAATTGCAATTCCCTGACATTTTTAAGAATTATTAGAAAAAATGTATCAGCCTACTTGTGTCTACCCATTACTGAAATGTCACTTCTGTTGGACCGACCATGTACATTTTAGTATATTTATGGGTTGCCAACTTCCGCTGACTCTGTTGCTGTATAGATTTCATTGCTCATTGTTTTTTATCCAGTCTATGAATGGAAACTTTACTGCTAGGAGGTTATCTGGGAGACTTTAAGAAAATGCAGCCTTTTTAGAAACAGAAGGCTTGAGGCATGGCAGCAGAACTGTACAATGTAACACATGGCTGAATAGGTAATGGAGCATAAAATTATAATAGGGATATAGCAGCCCATGATTGCTGGGATTACAGATCTGGGGTTTTAGCTGAGCGTTGGTGTGAGCGTTGAGGTCATCTGTCATCCTTGTTTCCCCAGGCTCAGAGTGATCTGGACGTCCAGGTGAACTCTGTTTCACAACTGCTTAACAAACTGCAGGAGGCCGACAGGCAGCTGCAAAAGCTTACAGAGCAGCAGATCAAGATACAAAGTCAACCATCAGAAAGATTGTATCATCAGGAAAGAGTGAGCGAGCTGGAGAGGCAGCTGGGCCAACTGACAGAACAGCGCCTTCAGCATCTGGAGAAACTCCAGCAGCAGCAGCTGGAGATGCAGGTATGTACCTTGAGAATTCTGCTTGTGCTTTAAAAGAAATGGCTGATATAATAGCAATTTCCACATACTTTCCACCAGGACACCTACTAACAAAGTCCTTTCCCTTGGGAATCCTGCACACAATCTGGGTCTTCTAGGGGCCTGTCAGAAATCATTGACCAAAATGTATTGGAAGCCTGCCCAGTAGACAGACTCATAATTCATAACATAGGGCTAGAAGACTCTTGAGAACCAGGACATCAAAGTCTTTAAAAATCTACAGCTGGGGCTTACATTTTCTGAGCCTCCTCTGCTGTTGTCAGTAGAGTGATAAATTCCCTCACTGTTTATAGTTGGCTTCTGAATGAAAGAAAGTGTATATTGTTTAATGCAATTTCCTTATTTAATTTAGAATTGAAAACAAAATTTTATTCGTTTTCTTTGTAAAGCGAGAATATTTCTTAGATCCTATTTCTTAGATTTGTAAGCTCTAACAACCGGGCCCAATGATTCCTACTTCATTCAATTATAATTTAATTGTACTGTCTGCCCTTATGTTGTAAAGTTCTGCATAAACTTTTGGCGCTATATAAATCCTATATAATAATAATAATAATAGCAATAATATTTCAGATTTCATAATAATAATAATAATACAATTATTATAATTATTAATATTATTAATAATAAATAAATTAAATATTTCAGATTTACCTAATTGTGGCCAGCAGTTAGGCTAATCTTAGGCCTTCAGCTTGTATAGGATCCATGTGAATAGCAAGCTTTGACAAAGCATTTGCAGAGCTTTCATCAAGCTTTCTTGAAGCTTTTAAACTACCATGCAGTTCCATTTGGAAATGTTGAACACAGATCCTAATCAGAGTATTGATTGCCACTTTAAAGTGATTGTAAACAGTCACCTTGTAAAACAACCCTTTCAGTTTAAATTAGAAATGAAAGGCAAAACATACAGTATGTGTATAGATATAAACAACATTATAAATACCTTTTTTGTTCTTTTTGTTCTTTTTTTTTTAATTTCACATTTCCTCTGTTCTCTGCTTCAAAAGAGCTAGGGGGAAAAGAAGCAGCAGCACACTGAGCTTCCCAGTGAAAGGCTGTGCAGAGGGTGTGTCAGGACAAGTCTGATCATTGGAGATGATCAGTTCCCAGAACAGCTAGAAAACTGACCACAGTCTGTTCTTCTTAGTGTGGTCAGTTTTTATTAGGAAAGCAGAGGGACTGGTAGGGATTTTACACAAAGGAAGCAGGACAAAGAGAACAGGATACTTTTCTTACAAGTATGTGGTACAACAGACACATATCAGGAATATGAAAAGTTGGGTTTACATATTCTTTAGGCAAGCTGCTAGCTAGCAGGCTTTCAATAAGCTTTAAGAGGTGCTGAAGCCTGCTAGCAGCTTGCTTAAAGTGACAGTCAAACACTCCCATTAGGATCTGTGTTCAACATTTACAAACTAGAGCTGAATGATACTTTAAATGCTTCAACAAAGTTTGCTGAAAGCTCTGCATTTGCTTTGTCAAAGCTTGCTGTTCACACTGCTCATATACAAACGGAAGCGTGTATGAAACAGGCCTTAAAGGTCATCATTCGTACCAAACGGCGGTTCCTCTTTTGTGTAAGCCTGCAGCCACAAACTCCCAACACAAATTACTTTTTAAAAAGCCATCTTTAAACAAACCGATTGCCCATAAAAAAAGTAAAAAATATCTTGCCCGGGCTCTATGTCACTGCTGCCTCCTGGGATAACTGAGCGCTCAAAATCCCAATTGGAGTACATTCTCACCTTTTGATTTACAGAGCTCAAATTCAAAATACAGAAACAGCTAAATGAGTCATCTCCCTCCCGCTCCCTCCCTGCCTGCTCTGCCCTTTACAGACTTTTAGGCCCCTTTTACACCAGTGGACTGATCAGTTCCACCTGTCCATTTTTCAGGTGGACCTGACCGGACCACCCATTTTTTTCTATGGACCGGCGAGGTCAGCAGACATTACAGTGGTCACAGAAGTACAATGTATAACTGTGTACAGCCACACACAGCCATTCTTTTCTAATGGGCAGCTGTACGCAGCACCTGGGCTTCCAGGGCACTAATAATGTGTTCTGTTTTGAAATGCAATGGGCTGGTACGCTTTGTTTGCTCCCTGTTCTACTTCAAGGCTCTCAGTAATTGTGCCCATTGGTTGGCTGTGTGTTTTGCTGCATATTGGATTCCTTTGCTAATGACCAGTTTTGGGTGGAGAAATTGGAGCCCACTATTCTTATAAGCTGTTATCATGATGCAAATTTGATGATAAGCGCTATTTACTGACATGAGTGAATGCATAATTTACTCCTTATTATGTCTATGGTCTTTTGAGATAACACACCAGGTCATTGTGCATTTTTTTTTTTTCTTGCTTTTTTAATTATTTTCAGCTGTGGGTTTTTTCTATGACCATTTAGGACCAGCAAGCCTTTGTTTTTTGATTTCTACAGACTTGTACAACTATTTGTTGCCCTTTTGGACCTTCTCGTACAGTGTCTCTCCTTTTTTGGGACTGCAAATTTTGTGCAAAATACGATTGTCTTTTTCTGTTATTGATTAAATTAGAGAGAGACCATCTGAAAGCAAACTGTTCCTGCTTTTCTCTCTTTAATCAGCTTGTATTTGCTGTTGTGTGCAGACAACATTACCCCTGCCATGCTAAAATCTCAAGTAGTGCTTTTAACCCTACCCACTTCTCATAGGTGGACTACAGACCATCATTTCCCTCATCTACATAACATATTATGCTTCAGGATGTATGCCAGTGCTAATATTATATTTAGCTTTTGTAAGATTTATGATATTTTTGACAGTGTGCAGATGAATGGCAATAGAGACATTTTCCAACTCCCTATTATCAGTTTGCTATCATGTCTAGGATTAGGTAGTAGATCTCTTGGTAGGTACTTCCTTCATTTTTTGAGATCTTATGTCACTTCGGCCTTCTGTGAATAAAAAAAAAAAACGTGTCCGTATCTTTCTAATTTTAAATATTTACATTGCTATGATAAAACTGATTCTAGCTTAATGACAAGTCTGAGTGTTGCTTTATAGGGTGATTGTAGTGAGTCAATACCCATTTGAGGACTCTTATCGCAGTTTAATGGGTTGAGGATCTCAGAGACTGCTTGTTTTCCTTGGCTTGTGCAACCTTCCAGAAACAATCATTCTTAATTGCTAACCTTCCTCTT
This sequence comes from Pelophylax lessonae, assembly GCF_965119305.1. Classification (NCBI taxonomy): domain Eukaryota; kingdom Metazoa; phylum Chordata; class Amphibia; order Anura; family Ranidae; genus Pelophylax; species Pelophylax lessonae. The sequence continues at coordinate 138,393,944 of NC_138780.1, read as the reverse complement.
CCTGCCTAAATCCTTTAACGGCCTGCCAGATACCTGTCATGTTGTCCTGACCTGGCACAAGCGTTGCATTCCTTCTCTCCCAGGCTGTCAGTTGATTTTATTCCAGACTTTCCACTGCAGGAGTTCTTTTATTTTGTGACTGTTTTTTTATGTATGTGTTCCAGTGGGATAATATGATTAAGTTTGTATCTTCCACAGTTAAGGAGTGTATCAGGTTTTAAATGGGTCATAGTTTTTAAAACCACTTTTTTTTTTTTTTTTTCCCTTGAGGGCAGGGACTGATGTTAATGTACAATGTATATGTAAAGAACTGCGTAGATTGACAGCGCTATATAAGTACCTGAAATAAATAAATAAAAATAAATTTTGCCTGGACATAAACTTTAGGAGAGCAGCATCACAGAGTACACCAGCTTTTGATGTCTGGCACGCTGAGGGTTATGGGAAGTTGATATGAGTTCAAATAATTATATCAAGATAATTTAAAACATATTGTTAGAGCGGAACTACACTGTATCTGAGCAACACAAACCAAAAACACAATTTAATTCATATTTAATAGTTACAGCAAAATCCCCCATCCATGTGAATATGGTTTATTTTGCTTAGAAATCACCTAGAAAAACATCCTCAGCATTTCTGGCCATGGCCATCTTGAGTAAGGGCAAATTATTCATGTGGCATTTACTTTCTGTAATCCATCTGCCCTTGGTTTTGGAATGCAGGCAGGAGGGTGTGCATAGCTGAAAAAGACCCTCCTCCCCTCCTAAAGGCACGTGGGATGCATGGCATCATTTGTCTAGGCCTGGAAACTAGGAAGTAACTAAAGAATGTAAAAAGGTTTCAAACAAGTAAATATGACATACTTTCCTATCTATTTACTAATGCTAGTAGCATAAGGATTAGAAATAGTCAATGTTAATTGAGACAGTGAAGTTCCACTTGGTTTGGTAATAAAGAAGAACTTCACTCCCCCTGCTTTTATCTCCCACCCATCCCTTCTTCCCTATCATGCTGAGATTCCATCAAAAAGCACATTTGCCTGCCCAGCCGACCAAGCATTGTCCTGCTGTGATCTGCTAATTGGGTGTCACTGCCACCAACTTGGAACACTCAGTTATCGGGAGCCTGGCTGCCTCTTCTGGGTTCAGGCAGCCAGGCTCTCAATGACCTGAGCCAGCTCCACCCACCGCTCAGCGAATGGACTCCCGCAGCCTTTCGAGATATGTGAAAGGGGATAACCCAGGGCAATAGAGAATTAGGATATGTAATTCTCACCTAGGTGAGACTGGTAGCGAGGTGGGGGGCCATGAGGAAAAATACAACTTTTTTGGCCAAGACAGGAACTTAATGTCCCTTTTCAGGGTGAAGGCCCACTTTTAAATTTTATTAAAGGTCCTTTTTTAATGTTTACCTGGTGTTGGTGTAATTAGTGGTCTTTGGTTGATGGCAATGTATAATTTTTTTGTCTAAATACATTCTAACTGTGCTCAATTTATCAGTCCCACTTTATTAGAACTGCAATGAAGGAAAGTGCAAACCCTCCTGAACCTGCGGCTTCTGTGTGTACTCATGTTTCCAGTGCAGTCCCTAAACCACAATCCATCCACCAGCCATTGAACACAGCACCTCCCAGGAACAGTGACAAAGGTCAGATGTCATATGTTTATTGTTTAACTCTTTGATGGATTGGATTTTAGCAAGTGATACTACACAGTTCTAGCACCTATTTCTTTCAATTGTCACCTGCTTGATGCTTCCATTATAAACATGACACCAAGTAGAGATGGGCCGAACATCCCCCTGTTCGGTTCGCACCAGAACTACCGGACAGAGAAAATGTTCAGAGCCAAACAGCAAACTCTACTAAAGTCAATGAGACACGAACTTGATAAATCATAAGTCCCCATTTTTAAAGCTTATATGCAAGTTATTGGCCCTAAAAAGGGTATGGGGTCCGGGTAGTGCCCTTGGGGACATGTGTCATTGCAAAAAAAGTTTTTTTTTTTTTTTATAAAAATAGTTATTTTAGGAGCAGTGATTTAAATGATGCTTAAAGTGAAACAATAAAAATGAAAAATTCCTTTAAATATAGTGCCTAGGGGGTCCCCTTAGTCTGCCTGTAAAGTTGCACATCTGTACCATAAATATAACCTGCTGCAGCAAAAACTGATTTTTCCAAAGAAAAAAAAAAATGAATGAAATGAACTTTAAATTGCAGGCAATAGAAAAATGTTAAAAAAAAATGGCGTGGGGATCACCCTGCATTTTATACCAGGCTCTTCGGGTTTGTGATGGGTTTTAGGGGAACCCCACGCCAAAATGTAAAAAAAACGACGATGTTGGGGCCCCCCTAAAATCCATACCAGACACTTATCCGAGCACGCAGCCCAGCAGGTCAGAAAAGGGGGGGTTGCAAGCTCGGCCTCCCCACCCCAAAGCACCCCTTGTCTATATGTCCTCAGACACTTTTTTAGTAAATGGGTAGAGGTACTATATACTCAATACTCCTTCACATAGGGGGCCAGATTCTGATAATCCCCCCCCCCACCTGCAGACCCCCACATTTACAGCCCAGGGTTGTGCGAAAGAGATCCTTGACTTTTTATTTTTTATTACTGGCAATTTTTTTTTTTTTTTTTTTATTCAGCTTTCAGTGGGGAAGCCCATTGACAGCTGGTGACTCATCGATTGTTAGGGATGCTGAGGCCAGCTTTCAACCCGCTCCTTAACAACTAGCTTTTTACTGCACCCTGATTGGGCAAAGGTTTGCCCAATTAGGGCTTAGAATGCACTGTGTAGCATGCAGTGCATTGCTGGGCAGAACATTTGGGTGTTCGCTGAGTGAACTTTTGCTCGGCCTGAACCGTTCGCCCAATTGTAACACTTGGGGAGTGGATTTATATTGTTTCATGTGCATGCACTGTGCGAAGTAATACACAAACATGGATGTAAATGAACCCTTGTCGTTTCCCTTTCACACTGAACTGCAACGCATAGATGTGACCCAGCAACATACGGAAAAATCGAATACATGGCATTCATTTTTGTGCAGTGAAACACATGTGTTTTGCTGCAATAAATGGACAAGTGTGAATAGAAATGAAAGTAGGCAGTTGTGAAAAAAAACTTGTCAAATATGGCAGCTATTATTGCTGGCTACCTTCTGGTAATGCTAGTTTCCTGGCTGTCTCTGGCTTCAGTTTTATCTGATCCACTAATACAGAGCAAGCGTGGGAAGTTAAAGTGATGTCAGAGCTCCTAAACTGTATACTTGTACCACTCTGAGACTCAGAAAGCATTGGAGACAGAAAGGTTCATTCAAGTGTCATTTTCAGATAACACTCAGCTGACTCCAAAGTTGGGAGATTTTCAGTGCAACTTTAGAGTCCAACTTTGATGCGACTTTGAAGTTACTTTGATAACACTTTTATGCTCCTTTCACACTTGTGCCATATTTTATTCTAACTTTTCATGTGACAACACTGAAGAAATGACACTTTGCTACAATGTAAAGTAGTGAGTGTACAGCTTGTATAACAGTGTAAGTTTGCTGTCCCCTCAAAATAACTCAACACATAGCCATTAATGTCTAAACCGCTGGCAACAAAAGTGAGTACATCCCGAATTGAAAATGTCCAAATTAGGCCCAATTAACCATTTTTCCTCCCCAGTGTCATGTGACTCATTAGTGTTACAAGGTCTCAGGTGTGAATAGGGAGCAGGTGTGTTAAATTTGGTGTTATCGCTCTCACTCTCTCATACTGGTCACTGGAAGTTCAGCATGGCACCTCATGGCAAAGATCTCTGAGGATCTGAAAAAAAAATTTGTTGCTCTACATAAAGATGGCCTAGGCTATAAGAAGATTGCCAAGACCCTGAAACTGAGCTGCAGCACAATGACCAAGACCATACAGCATTTTAACAGGACTCACTCCACTCAGAACAGGCCTCGTCATGGTCGACCAAAGGAGTTGCTTGCATGTGCTCAGCGTCATATCCAGAAGTTGTCTTTGGGAACGAGATGTATGAGTGCTGCCAGTGTTGCTGCAGAGGTTGAAGGGGTGGGGGGTCAGCCTGTCAGTGCTCAGACCATACGTCGCACACTGCAACAAATTGGTCTGCATGGCTGTCTTCCCAGAAGGAAGCCACTTCTAAAGATGATGCACAAGAAAGCCCGCAAACAGTTTGCTGAAGACAAGCAAACTAAGGACATGGATTACTGGAACCATTGTCCTGTGGTCTGATGAGACCAAGATAAACTTATTTGGTTCAGATGGTGTCAAGCGTGTGTGGCTGCAACCAGGTGAGGAGTACAAAGACAAGTCCCCTCCCTTCAGAGATTCCGCAGGGCAGTATTCTAACATGATAATGACCCCAAACACACCTCTAAGACGATCGCTGCCGTGCTAAAGAAGCTGAGGGTAAAGTTGATGGACTGGCCAAGCATGTCTCTAGACGTAAAAGCTATTGAGCATCTGTGGGGCATCCTCAAATAGAAGGGGGAGAAGCTCAAGGTCTCTAACATCCACCAGCTCCGTGATGTCGTCATGGAGGAGTGGAAGAGGATTCCGGTGGCAACCTGTGAAGCTCTGGTGAACTCCATACCCAGTGCTGAAAAATAATGGTGGCCACACAAAATATTGACACTTTGGGCCCAATTTGGACATTTTCACTTAGGGGTGTACTGACTTTTGTTGCCAGCGGTTTAGACATTAATGGCTGTATGTTGAGTTTTTTTGAGGGGACAGCAAATTTACACTGTTATACAAGCTATACACTCACTACTTTACACTGTAGCGGAGTGTCATTTCTTCAGTGTTGTCACATGAAAAGATATAATAAAATATTTACAAAAATGTGAGGGGTGTACTCACTTTTGTGAGATATTGTATGTGGATAGCCACTGTTGAGCTTTCTCTCTGATACTGCTAATTGCCTGGCTGTTCTACTCTGCCTCTGGCTTTGCTGCTTTTTGAGTTTCTTACTTTAAACTAGTATACGCAACAAAGAATTCTGTCATCACTCTGACTACCCTTGTTGCATGCTTGTTCTGAGTTAGTGGCTCAGAGACTGCTGAGGCCAGATCAAAAACGGTCAATAATGCAAGCCCCCACATTTCTCTTAGTAAAGGTTTCCTTTAACGGGAAACAATAGTAGTTTTTGATCAGTTTTCGTTTATTTTTAAATTGGTAACTACTATATCATTTTTTTTAATTATGTATATAAAAAAAATATATTTAACTTATGAACATGGTACATGAATGAAAAAAATAATGTGGACAACACTATTTATTCTCTTTTAATATTGTATTTGCTTTCATTCCTTAAAGCTGCCGTCTCCCATGTGACAGAGACCAGTAATTCAGGAAAGTCTCCCTTAGAGACTCCAGCTCCTCGCAGGTTTGCTCCACAGCCAATATCTATGGATGTGCAGCTTCCACCAAAAGCTGTACTGGGGAAGGAAAATTTCAAAGAGTCTGAAAATCCCACAAGTGCAGGTGAGATTCCAGGTGTCTTACATGGGCAAAGCACAAGTTCACTTCATGGTGCAGACATTACAAAATGCTTGTTGGTTCAAGCCATTTGTGATCAAATCGGGCAACCTACTGGGCCAATCCTGCTTGAAGAAAGCTTGAATGGCCAGAATATTTTTTTCCCAAGAATTATTGTTTACTCTAAGACAACCGCCACCTGCAACCCTCCACTCTCCTTTGACACAAACATTCCGCCGTGGAAATTACCAAAGTTTCTGATGTCAGTGGACATCTTTAGGGTGACTGTTTAGCATCCTGTTTCCTGAAAACAGACTGAATACACCTACAATAAAAGCATGCATATTTTTATGCTAATATGACCTGTGGTCAGGACCTAGACCAGTGATGGCGAACCTTGGCACCCCCGTGATGTTTTGGAACTACATTTTCCATGATGCTCAACTGCAGAGTGTATGACCATCATGGGAAATGTAGCTCCAAAACATCTCGGGTGCCAAGGTTTGCCATCACTCACTTAGACTTTGCTGATTATGAGTGAAAAAAACTTTGTAATCGGTATATTCATTTGTATATCATATAGGTCAGGGATCCTCAAACTACGGCCCTCCAGCTGTTGCGGAACTAAACATCCCATGAGGCATTATAAAACTCTGACATTCACAGCCACGACTAGGCATGATGGGAATTGTAGTTCCTGAACAACAGGAGGGACATAGTTTGAAGACCCCTGATATAGGTGATGGATAACCTTCTATGGTGACCATGTACAAAATGTTTAACAATTGTACGATTGCTGCTGTTTTCCTATGCTGTCATATAGTTCAGCTTATGACTGAACATTAATATTTTTCATATTTACCATATGTGCATAGGCTGTATGTGTTTTAATTGACATTTTTAGTAATGTTATCAGCTTCTTGTACTGAAAAACTGTCTTGGTTTTTTAGTCTGGAGTTCCTATTTTATGGACTAAAAATCTTTAATTGATTATTTTTTGTAACAGGTAAAATCCACTTCTTGCAGCAGATTCTCGGACATGATGGCACCCCCTTGTCAAAATCATCATACACAACTCACAATCCCTTAAACCTTTCAAAGGTTGACAGCCAACCATTTAATACCAGGTAAACAGATTTATTATTTCATCATGCATAAAATTTGTGTTTATAGGGCGATGTTTGCTGCCGTAATCTGTGTCAGTACCCCTCATATGAATTGTGGCAGATTTAGCTTGGAAATGCTTTAAACAGCCTTTTCTTTTCTCTGTGAAAATGCTGCTTCCTTCCTCACACTGCAGTGCTTTATGCAAGCAGAGCTGAGCAACAGCCAATCCATTTCAGGGAGATTTAGTATTAGGGGTTACAGGAAGTGTTATGTTGGCCATACTAATATAGATTTTTTTCCCCCTTAGCCTACAGCTAACATTCCTGCGTCCACAGTGCACACCACAGAGGAAGGAATCTCCCATTGTGGCTAGTTTCAGCATTACAGCCAGCATTAGGAAAAGGCTTTACAGTTGGGCATTACACCAGGAGTTCTGATGTGATAGGTTATCTTTAAAGCCTAAGTGCAGCCAAAATAAAAACCACAGAAATCAGTACAAGGGACATAACTTAAAACCAGCAGGATTTGTCCCTTTTGCTGATGCCTCTTCTGTTAGGTGAAATTCTCTCCTGTTGTTGCACAACCCCCCCCCCCCCCCCGAACCACTCTGAAGTGGGGGTTTGTAGATCTGTGGGCCTTGTCACAGGCTCTCAAGAGCACCTGATTATGCCTGCTCTTTCCGCCAAGCTCTTTCATTCATAGAAGCTGTATTATAGCTTATATGAAAGAAACAGGATTGATAAATGGAGGAGAGGCAAATGATTGTAAGGTCCATTCCCTTCAATTAAAGTGTGCTTTTTATTCATAAAAGCTGTAGTACCACTTCTTTGAATGGAGGAGGTGGGTAGAAAGGCTCTGACAGCCCCTTAATTCTTTTAAATCCTACCTTGCCTGAAGATTACAGCAGTGGGGGTATTGATGGAGGAGGATTTCACCTTACAGAAAAGGTATCATCACAAGCAACTTATCTCACTGAATGTGAGTTATGTCCCTTATGCTAATATCTCTTAGGCAATAAAGGGAATTCAAAAAAATCCTAGCAAAACGTTTCTGGCAGTATGACTCTTTAAATGGCTTATGCCAAATTCAAAAGTCCCTGCTGCCCATTTCAGTAGTTTTCCTGACAAGTGTGGCAGATTCAGGTAGTTCTGAATAGCTCCACTTTAATTGAAATTGTTACTGCAACAAATTAAAAAATAATTACCTCCAAATTAAAAAACAATTACCTCCAGTTTTTAGATAACGAAACTGGAGATATTAAAAATAAACTCTGTTGGCTTATATAGGCAGGCAGAGTGCCTGTCTCTGTACACTTTGTAGCAGGCAGCATCTTTGCCGCCTCTACTTCTTCCTTCTCCACACCTGTCACAGTTTGTTAAAGCGGAGCTAAACCCACTGATTTAACAATTCCAAAAAATAGTTACATTCCCAGGACATGCTAAAGTTCTGCTTTAGAGATCAAACAGAGGAGGGTTTAAGTTCCTCTTTAAAGCGGAACTTTACCCATAACAATTTGATAAAGAATAATGTTCTTTAGCACGGAACATATATTCAACATTAATAATTCCCTACCAAAATTAGTGTGTGCTTTAAATTGCCTCCAGTTTCTTCTTGCTGGAGGCTCCCATTTTGCTGAAGCCCAGAGCCCTGAACAGCAGTAAATCATAAAGTGGAAGTAAACCCATCGATTTAACGCTTTCAAAAAACAGTTACATTCCTGGAATGCTGGGATTGATAACTGTCACATTTTCTTCAACTAAACTGTCAAACTATCAAATGGCTGATGTCAGAACTGATCACATGTGCAACACCATTGCAGTTGCAGATCAAAACGTAAGCAGCTTACTTGGCTATAAAGGAATGGAGGGTTTTATTTCGCTTTAAAGTGGAGTTCCACCCAAAAGTGGAACTTCCGCTTTAAATAGTCCTAACCCCCTGATATGCCACATTTGGCATGTCATTTTTTTGGGGGGGAGAGCGGGTTCCTAGTTTTGACAGGTACCCGCTCCCACTTCCGCTCGGAGCGCTGCAGCGCCCTGAGCGGAAGTTCTCCTCTCCCCCTCCCTCCCTGCAATCTTCTGGGACATGTTAGAGGTCCCAGAAGATTGAGGGCCAATCAAGACACGCATGCGCAGTGCGTACCTGGCTGTGAAGCCGCAAACTGTCACAGCCGGGTGCCCACACCAATGATGCCGGCGCCGCCGAGACCAGAGGGAGAGGATCCAGGCTTCGGGCAGCCGCATCGCTGGACCGTGGGACAGGTGAGTGTGTGTTTATTAAAAGTCAGCAGCTACACTTTTTGTAGCTGCTGACTTTTCATAAACACAGAAAAGGCTGGAACTCCGCTTTAAGGCTGTTAGCAGATTGGCCTTGGCAGTGCCTAAAAACAGGGAGCATCTGACCATGTGCAACAGTAAATTACTGGATTTTAAATGGTATAGGAACTTATTTGTAATTGTTCTACATAGCTATACCTGCAAAAAGGGTCAGCCTGAAGTGATCTAGCAGGACCTCATTTTCTGACTAAAGTTCCACTTTCAGGACCTCATCAGTTTCACAGCCGACAGCCTTCTAGCAACCAGTGGTGCTGCCAGTGGGAGCAGTCTGATGGTGAAGCTGAGGCACTAGTTCCCCATCAGGTCCCCTGTGAATGACACCAGGCAGTGGGCAGATTCTTTTGCCATTAGCAGGCTGTCTATTGGCGATAGAATTACCCGCTGCCTGCTGCCAACCAAAGGGGAGAGGGGGCCTGATGGGTAACTAGTGTCTGTAAATCCAGCCCTCGGCTGCTGCACTGTCTATGTGACCGCTGCAGCGGCAGAAAGAACCTCAGCTACACCGAGGTTGGCCTGTCTGCATTGACACTCTGGTCTCTGTGTGCCCCTGTGTTCAGTGCATGCCCCAGATTCATGTACCTGTTTACAATAGGTAGATGAATGTGTCATTCGCACCAACATTTGTTGTACAGGGGCATGTCAGAATTTTAAAGTGTTCTATATGAATTCCCCTGAATGTCTGTCTTTTCACTTGATTATTCTTTTTTAATATTAAAACTATAAATACTATAATACTAAGCATAGAAGTAGTCAGTTTGGCGCTGGGTAAAAGAGCAGATGCCTGTGAATTTAGACCCTCATTTGCTTTCACACCATGTGCATTGAAAGTGAACAATACTCTCTTAGGCTTTTACAATACATTGCTTATGTAATGAGACATAACACAAATTGTGGATAATACTTACCTGCTGTCTTTTCACAAGCTGATATATATATACAAATGTACATGCAGAAATCCCAGTAGCGTGATGTAAGCTGTCTCTGCAACCCTGCCACTTCTCCAGCTGCTTCTTCTTATGTAATTTATTTACCCCTTGTTTCCCATTAACACATCAAGGTGTTCAAAGTTATACAAGGAAGTAATTCAGTGAGTTTAGTATCCATAACAACCAGTGCTAAGATCAGCTTTGCTTTAGTCAGTTAACAAGAGGGGCAAGTAGCTGGCAGCACTCCAAACCTGTTTCTCAGGAAAAGCACGGAGTTATTGACATGGTTTAAAGGTGTCTGGACTGCTTACTGTTTATAATGTCTACTTGGATCGTCTTGTGCCTGCTTCCAACTGGAACGCATCCAAGACCCAGGCCTGATCTAGAAGAGGCCATTCTTTGTAATCAGATACCACGCCATGTAGAGTACTCCTTCTATACATATCAAGTATTCTAGGCAGCTTTGTTGGAGCAGGTGTGGAGATTAGCTGCTGGCGTGCAGAGAGCTGTGATTTTTGTCCGTTTACTTGCTCTTGATATGAATGTTTGTGTGGGCAGTTGTAATGTTTTTTCTATATGATATTGTATGTGTGAAATGGAGTGTGGGCACCTTAGTTTTGCATGATTCTGATTTTCCATATCATATCCTGTATAAATTAAAAGTGAGTGAAACAAACTCTGTTTTGGATTCTGCCACGGTTTCCAGTAAACACAGACCAGAGCGATAAGAAAACACTAGAGATATATGTGCCCAAGTCAGATTTCATGAATCTGGTTTACATTCATTTTAGGCAACTCCAGCCATCATTTTAACCTCTTCCTGTCCGCGCTATAGCCGAAAGACGGCTACAGCGTGGACCTTATTTGCCGGGAGGGCGTCCATGTATGTCCTCCCGTCCATGAGACTCGACTGTTCACAGATCGGAGCAAGGGGCCGGTCCCAGCCCCTTACCACGTGATCAGCTGTCAGCCATGATGTAAACAGCAGCCAGCGATCAGCTTTTTTTTTTTTTCTCCTCATGCTGTCAGCGTGAGGAGAAAAAAATGCAGATCGTCCGGCTGCTGTCAGAGGAATATCAGTCCTGAAGAGGAGAGGAGCATCTGTGCTCACCAGCGCCACCTATCAGTGCCCACCAGTGCCACCCATCAATGCCCACCAGTGCCACCTATCAGTGCCAATCAGTGCTGCCTATCAGTGTCACCTACCAGTTCCTATCATTGCCCATCAGTGCCACCTATTAGTGCCCTTCAGTGCCACCTACCAGTGCCTTTCAGTGCCTCCCATCAGTGCCACCCACCAGTGTCATCTTACCAGTGCCCATCAGTGCAGTCTTATCAGTACCCATAAGTGCAGCCTCATCATTAATTTTATAAAAAACTATAAAAACTTTTTTTTTTTTTTAATTTTCAATCTTTTTTGTTTGTTCCGCAAAAAAAAAAAAAAAAAAAACCCAGTGGGGATTAAATACCACCCAAAAGAAGCTCTATTTGTTTGAAAAAAATTATGAAAATGTAATTTGGGTAAAGTGTTGCATGGCCGCGCAATTGTCATTCAGAGTGCAACAGCGCTGAAAGCTGAGAATTGGCCTGGGCAGGAAAGGGGGTTAAGTGGCCAGTAGGCAAGTGGTTAAACTATGGGTAGATTGGGAAAATGTTAGAACATGTGTCTGAATTTTTTCATGTGGGATTTTTTTTTGTTCTTTTCCCTTCCTGTCCAATGACCCCAGATCAAAAATGAGGGAAAATGTATCACTGAGACGGATAGATGAAGACAGCAAGGAATCCTAACTAGAATGTTAATTAAAAAACATTAATACATGTTCATGTAGACAATTAGAGTCACCTCACAACTTACTGGACTTCTACAGTAGGATCTGCTACAGACAGCTTAAGCCAGCCATAAATGGTTAAAATCTCCCCTGGTTTAGCAGGGACCAGCTGAGATTTGAACCATCTATGGGCAGGCTGCTTGTATTCTAGTCGATCCATTGATCCATTTTGGGTATGACCAGCATGTCGGATTTTCAGCATGCGATTATTGCCACAGTCTTCCCTGCGCCCCTTGCCGGGAGAAAACAATGGCTCCGCAGAAGGGATTCCCCATCAACATTGACTGTGTTGATGTATGAATCAAGCGATTTTTACTTTGCAGGAAAAAAAAATCCAGTTGTCTATAGCCTGCCCTGGTGCCAGATACCACAGCATACCTTCAGAGGTCTAGTGGAGTCTATGGCTCAACAGGTCAGGGCTGTTTTGCAGCAAAAGGGAGGGGGACCTACTTAATATTGATGGTGGAGGGTATGGTGGGTGGCCATAATGTAGAGGCTGAGTGCTGTCTATCTATCTATCTATCTATCTATCTATCTATCTATCTATCTATCTATCTATCTATCTATCTATCTATCTATCTATCTATCTATCTATCTATCTCTGTGTAAAGCATCCCATCATCATAGTCAAGCATGGTTTTATTGTACATAAAATCACATAATACAAACATTTAGAGTCCGAGTTCAGATATTTTTGAAAAAAATAGCGTTACACTTTCCATGTTAATGTGATATTTTTAAAATCCGTACAATTAACCAACATGTGCATAGCTCACATAAGAGTCAAGCGAAATACAATAAAATAGGAAAAGAAAAAAAAAAAAAAGAAAAAAAACCTAAGTAAGAAAAGAAAAAAATCACGAACCACAAACAACTGTAGTGTGCAGAAACTCCAGTTAGATCCTATTCAGTGATTAACAGGTTAGAATGAGTTGTGGAGGAGCCACTCCAGGGGTTTCCAACCATTCGTGCCAAATATTCGTACATTTTTTCCAGTATCTCTATGCTGATAAGTGTTTTTCTCTTGGACAAGTATGTTATTGACCTGTTAAATCCATTGATGACACGTGGGGGTTTGGGGAGAGAGAGCCAAAATATTGCTACCATTTTTCCGGCTAAGTATAGGAGCTTAACCAGTGTAAGGTACATACAGGGAGGGTAAAGCTTCTCCACCAAACTACCAAGTTTACAGGTGGACTCAGTTGTAATTGGACTTGGTATATACCATTGATGATCCTAACCACCTCCTCCCAGTACTTTACCAGTTTAGGACATCTCCAGAGCATATGTATCAGATTTCCTGGGTGCAATTGACATTTAAGGCAAATAAGGGATTCCCTCCTGCCTCACTTGTGCAACTGTATTTGTGTTCTATAGACACAGTATAGGATAAACATATGTGACAATTTGTGACTCGCCGACACAGACACCAGCAGGACAGCCGCTAAGATCGGTTCCCAGCTATCTCCGTCTATGGGACCCACATCAGCCTCCCATTTTTCTCTACAGGGCAACAAATCCGGAGCTTGTATGTAAGTTAGCAGGCAGGCGTATATACGAGAGATGATATCTTTTTTGTCTGTAGTGGAAAATATAGAGTCAAGAAACCCAGAGTCATCGAAGCGTAATACAGAGTGTCTAATTTGCGCTCTCAGGGCATAGCATAGTTGCAAATACACGAAATACTGCTTACGTAATACTGGAAATTCAATACACAGTTGGGAGAAGGATTTCAATTCCGAACCCTCATATAATTGTGCAAGATATTTGACGCCAGCCGCTATCGATACCGAGCTATTAGGTTATTTACCTAGTTCACTGTAATATCTATTATCACAGATAGGAGTGTTTGGAAGAAATCCAACTATACACATTCTATGCTTTAATTCTCTCCAGAGTTTCAGCAGTAGTTGCACTGTGGGACAGTCTGATGGTGTCTCCGGAAGACCCATTTCCAGTTGGGACATAGCCGAGTACACCACCATGGAATGAATTAGTAGAGTCCTAAAGGGGTCAGCCACAACTGTTAATTCCAACCTGCCATATGTTGTAGCTGGGCAGCTAGAAAGTATGTAAAAGAGTGAGGGACTGTCATGCCACCTTGATCCTTATGGTATTGCAGGGTAGTTAACTTAATTCGTGCCACTCCGTTTTTCCATTTTAGGCCACGGTATTGAGAGTCTATGCGGCCAAACCAATAACGAGGTATCCATACTGGGGCATTATGAAGGACATACAGTAGTTGAGGTGCCCATTCCATTTTGATAAGTTTAGCTCTACCTGTTACCATTAAATGCAGCCTGCACCAACTGGTACATTTATGTTTGAGCTTCTGCAATAGGGGTTTAGGATTTAAGGATATGTAGTCCCTAACATCTCCTGTCACTACTATTCCGAGGTATTTAAAGGACCGGACTTCTTCCACCTGAGAAGCCTCCTCTGGGAGGGCTGACTGCAGTGGATCTAACAATAAAAGGGAGGATTTATGCCAATTAATGGCGAACCCCAATAATTGCCTGAATTGTTCTATAAGCTGCATGACCGTTTTCAAAGACCCTGCCATGTCTCCTAGATAGGCCCTAGATGGATCAACCCGGAAACCAAACTTGCCAGTTTTGTAGCGAGCAAACTAGCCAGTAACTTAACATCCATATTTAGCAACGATATGGGTCTGTATGAGTCTGGTAGCGTCAAATCCTTGCCAGGTTTGGGGAGTACTACTATAACCACTTCATTAATTGGAATGGGGTAAACATTTATCACGTACTACAGTGATAAGAGTAGAGTATTTTTACCCTCATCGAAATAGAGCTGCTGCATGAATAATCATTTATTTTCAGCAGTTGAAAGTACAACCTGTTATTGCAAGTTCTGCCCCTCCATCCAACTACGTTCAGATGTGGTTGAGGGGTTTGTAACATAGGCATCTTCTGCCTTCCTGACCTCTTTAAGTACCAAGGTTTCCCAGTCTTTTGTGGCTGTTTTAATGCAAGAAATTTGTTTTATGATGAGACCCCGGAGATGGGCTTTAACCTCCCTGGTGGTATGATTGTTTCCGATTTTAGGTGCTGAAAGCGGTACCATTATTTTGCATGTAATTCTTAAGGGCGAGCAGCCCAAACCAACTATTTACATATGATTTTTTTTTTTTACTGTGCGTTGTTCTTTATAAAGTTTGAAACACAAAATCATAAATTATAATATAATAAATAACTATAAAAAAGTTAAAGTGTGTATATATATATATGTGTGTGTGTGTGTGTATATATATATATATATATATATATATATATATATATATATATATATATATATATATATATATATATATATATATATATAACTGCAGGCAAGGCCACTGGGGGCAAACTAGTGTCAATTTATTTTATTTAGTAATGTAATCCAATAGGATTACAATATATCAGTGTTTTTGTGTGTTTTACTTTTCAAATTTTGCCTCTGGTTCCACCCCCCCTGCGACGTGACGCTCGCAGGGAATGGAAGCCGGGGGACACAGCATCAGGCGGAAGATCCGGCCGCCCTATTCTGGTGGAACACATTGCGGGATCCCAGGGACAAGGTAAGTAACCCCTCTTCCAGGATCCAGCAATGCTCCCTGGCGGTACCCCGAGTGTGGCTCAGGGTTCCCGCTAATGGCACTGAAATTCCCCCCCCCCCCCCCCCCCCCCCGAGCCATATTCGGGAATACCGCTAGGGAGGTTAAGAGTATCACAAACAACTGGTGCAGCTGTATCCTTATTATATCACATAAACAGTTGTATCGCTTTGGGAATAGGGTCAACAGCTGGGAAGAGGTTAAGCCCGACTGCCCGTTTCCCTGAAGGCGTGAATCTATCAAGGCTTCTATCCAGGAGGTTGTTAACCTCTTCCGGTCCGCACTATTGCCGAAAGACGGCTACAGCCTGGACCTTAATGTACGTCCTCCCGTGCATGAGCTGCCTGCGTGCTCTCTGCAGAGAGTGCACGGCTCGCTCTGTGATCAGCGAGTCCATGAGACTCGGCTGATCACAGATTGGAGTAAGGGGCCGGTCCTGGCCCTTTACTGCGTGATCAGCTGTCAGCCAATAACAGCTGATCATGGGATGTAAACAGCAGCCAGTGATCAGCTGTTTTTTTTTTTCCCCTCACGCTGTCAATGTGAGGACAAAAAAAAGCCGATCGCCGCTGCTGTCCTGAAGAGGGAAGGGGCATCTGTGCTCACCAGTGCCCTCTACCAGTGCCCACCAGTGTCCAACAGTGCCATCTTCCAGTACCCACCAGCACCACCTACCAGTGCCCACTAGTGCCACCTATCAGTGCCCACCAGTTGTCACCAGCGCCCCCTACCATTGCCACCTATCAGTGCCCACCAGTGCCACCTATCAGTGCCAATCAGTGCCCCATCATGAGTCTTGCCCATAAGTTCACCTACCAGTGCCTATCATTGCTCATCAGTGCCACCTATTAGTGCCCATGAGTGCCGCCTATTATTGCCTTTCAGTGCCACCTACCAGTGCCCTTCAGTGCCGCCCATCGGTGCCACCCACCAGTGCCGCCTTATCAGTGCTGCCTCATCGGCGCACATCAATGAAGGAGAAAAATTATATATTTGCAAAATTTTATAACAAACTATAAAAACTTTTTTCTTTTAAAAATTTTCAGTTTTTTTTTTGTTTGTTCAGCAAAAAATAAAAACCCCAGTAGTGATTAAATGCCACCAAAAGAAAGCTCTATTTGTTTGAAAAAAAAAAGATAACAATTTAATATTGGGTACAGTGTTGCATGACAGCGCTGAAAGCTAAGAATTGGCCTGGGCAGGAAGGGGGTTTAAGTGCCCAGTAGGCAAGTGGTTTAAATCTCCCAGAACCCAAGTGGGTAAATTAGGATAGGGGGGCCATAAATTGTACCAAGTTTTTTAAACTGTCCAGATAGAAGGGTGGCGGGGCATAAATATTAGTTACAATTCATAACATCCCAGCTTTTTTGCATAACAGAAAAATCTATCTACCCTGATCATCCACACGGGATTGTAAATGTTCAGTTTGTTTGACTGAGAATATCTAGCGAAAGGAATCAGTTCTGCTGGGGAAATCTTTGCAGTGAAGGAGAATAGTGCAGCAAAAGCTGGTTTGGGCTATTTATTTTTTTCTCAATATTTTTGCTTGGAGTTCTGCCCTAATTGGAGATAATCTGGATGTATGCAAAACTATCTAACCACTATGCAGACAAAGAGCCCCAGTAGGATTAAAAAATCAGTGAAGCTTTGAAAAATGTTGATTAATGTAATTGGCATACCTGTTTGTTGTTTTCGCCCTCCTAGAAATGCTACCATAGTTGGCATTCCTCTGTCCTGCCTTGTTGCTAGGATGCTCCAGCTGTTCACCCTCAGTGTGACAGGAGCGAACACTTTCCCTCATTTAAAACCCGTGCATGCCCGGTGCACTTTCTCCACCTGTGGCAACAGCTATGGCATTGCATTTAATCAACTTTTTTCAAAGCTGCACATTTTATTTTTTTAGAACTACTGGGGCCTCTTCACCACATCAAAAGTTTTCGAAAAGAAGGGTAGATACAAACCAGTTTTTTTTTTTTAATTTTTAAAAAAAAATCATTGATTTTTTTTTATTTGAAATCTGATTTATTTATTTTTTTAAATTGGATTTTTTTTATTAACTTTATTTTACTAAATTGCTTTTGGAGTAAAAACCTATCTGTTTTCTATTTAAGATACATTTTTCATTTATTTTATTCAGCATGAAATGGAACTTCATTTTGTAGCATGAGGCTGTATATAATGCAATATTTACATTTTTGGTAAACTCATTCAATAAATCCAAGCTCTGCAAACTGAGATAATGTGCACTGCATTAATGCATTCACACAGTTTCACACTGACTACCAGCAAGAATGAGTCCTTACATTTAAAGAGCACCTGTCATTTCAGATTCATCATGGCAGCGCCTGTTAGCGGGCATCCACTTACCTGCTGCCACCACGTCCCTCATTTTGTTGTGTCACTGCCGCATCACCAGCTGTCCCATTAAAGTGAATGGGACTGTCGGTGAGTGATGAGTCAACAGCGGGTCAAAGGAGGAGCCTCTGCAGGACAGAGATGACAGTTGCTCTTTAAAATCATGATTTAAATCGAGATGATTTTAAATAAAGCCTTTTTACTAGTGATATAAATCATAATTTAAATTGACTTGATTTAAATCAAATCCACCCTGTTGAAAAGGTAACTTAACCTTTAGGCCCCTTTTCACACGGGCGATCCGATCCGCCTGTCAGTTTTTCAGGCGGACCTGATCGGATGCTCCATGCATCCCTATTGGGCAGCGGGTGTCAGCAGAGACATCTCCGCTGACACCCGCTGCTGTCCGATTCCGTTCCTGTCCGTGAAATCCGGATGGATGGAAACCCTTTTTTCCATCCGTCTGGAGGATCGGATGAGGACGGACAGGCTGTCCGTTTTCATCCGATCTCCCTATAGAGGACAGCAGGCATCCGAGAGCTCCGTCTCTGCACACAGAGTGGAGACGGAGCTGTCATCCACCTGCTCAGTGGGGATCGGCGGATTGATCCCCCGCTGAGCGGAATGGACTCCCTTGGGGCGGTGCACCCGTGTGAAAGGACCCTTAAAGCTGAACAATGGGATAAGCAAATATTGCCTAAATACAAAAGCCATGTGTTTTCTTCATTGAATCTTTGTGGGCTTTATTTCATTCTTTTAGATCTGTGCAGTAACCTGGTTTGAAACTTTGTCTTTGTGCTGGAGCTTCCTGTAATAAAGACAGGTCACTGCTGCATTCTCTCATTGTGCAGGGTGACTGGTCTTTTATATATCCCCTGCTGCAGTTTTCTGTTGACAGCCTCTCGAGGGTGGGCCTTCTGGGTCGCTGCACAGAGTGTATAATGTTACTGCTATCTTTACAAGGTAGTAGCTGGGTTTCTAAATGTATCTGATGCACACAAATTGCTTTTTTTTTTTATCCTCTGTGGCTATGGAGGAATATATTCAAATAAATGTTATTGTGGCCAGAGTTCAGTTTATAGTGCTCTCTCTTGTGGTCTGGGACTCCTGGAGGAGGGTATAGGAAGGAAAGTGGTAGGGGATTAATTACTGTTCACTGATTAACCCTGTGATCAATGAACTTGTAAGTGCTTGGCCTTAAGCATTTCAGGTTTACAGGCTCTCAGTACTGCATTCCTGTATAAGCTGCATCTCCAGGTATAATCTGGGCTGGTGGCAGATTTAGGCATGAAAGGTCTAAATAAACCTTTGATGCAATTAACTAATTAACTTTTGTCTCTATAAAGCACACCTGTTAATCAGTACTATTGCAACGGGGGGGCTTTACAGCAATAGTTTCAGGTTAAAATGTAACTAAATATAATGAGATCATTAAAAAGACCCTCCTCCCCACGTGGGCATGGGCACCTACACAGAGGCACACAAACGCTTGCATCCAGTTGGGACACACTTATGTATTGCACAACACATCTTTGATATCGCAAAACCCTAAATAAAAGACAATAATAGAAAAATGATATTATACAATTCATTAAAAATTTGCTCTTTTTGCCTAGTAATGCCAGTGTTTCTATTCCAGCTTTTTCCAGAGTGATGGTGTCACTACAAGAACCAATGTCACCTCCAGCAATGCAGTGCAGAAAGCCGATGATGTGTTGCAGGACCTGAATACGCTAAAGCAGGAGATGCAGAAATTGGTAAAGGTGAGGTAGTGCAGGTCCATCTTCCAGTGTTTTTACTCTCTTGTCTGAGCGATTTTGTCTAGGCAATCCGGGGCAGAAGTGGGAGTGGGTACCTGTCAAAACCAGGTACCTGCTGCCCCCCCCCCCCAAAAAAAAGGGGGTTGATTTACTTAAACTGGGGAGTGCAAAATCTGGTACAGCTGTGCATGATGGACAATTTGCTTGTATCTTCAGCTTATTCAATTAAGCTTTGACAAAAAGAAGCTGGAAGCGGTTTGGTTTCCATGCAGAGCTGCACCGAATTTTGCACTCTTGATGACCTTCTTCTTCAAAAATACTCCATTCACATCCACTACTTAATGGGCCTGTGATCTATTTTTCATGAAACTGATTTTTACAGTGTTTTACTACCTCCTTGTAACATCCTTCGTTAGCTCCCAAATCTCTCCTTCACTTTCTCTTCTGTTTGTACTTTGAAATAAACTGTGCATGCTAATTACAGTCATGTACACTGTTCTATGCCCACTATAAATCCCATAGTCCAAAGCCCATCTTCTGAGTGGGCAAAAGAGGGTGGCTACATTTTTAACCCGCTGGTGGTAATAAAAAAAAAAAAATCCCTGCAAGGCAATGTCCTAATGTGCTAGTATATATCGCATAGTAGTACATTATTATGATAGACTTACCTTAGAACGAAGCCCTCCAGTGCCGCAATGTCACCGCTCAGATGGCTGACATCTTCCCCCGGTCTTGCTTCTGGGTTTGTGGCCTCCGGCTACATGAGTACCGGGGGTGCGATGACTTTACTCCTGCATTCACAGCACTGTCTCTGAAGGTCCGGCACTGTAAGCCGGACCATCAGAGTGCATGCGCTGTTGATGTCATCGGCTGCATGCACTCTGAATATCTCCTTAACTGTGCAAGTTTAGGAGATATTCACAGTGCCTACAGGTAAGCCTTTAATATAGGCTTACCAGTAGGTGCAAGTGGTGTAATAGAGAGTTGAACCATGGAGAACGAACATAACAACCCTTTAACAGGAAGTTGGATTACAGCTACCACCTGAAGGAATTTGGAGGTTTGGAGGAAGCTGAGAAGAATAATAGAATGTACTTTTTGAGTTAGCCGAACATATATGAATTAATATATTTACAGTATATTTATTTTTAAACTAGTGTTTAGTGTCACTTTTAGTGTGAGGTATCATTATATAGTAATGTCCACTAGCTAAAAATTAGCGTCTTTAATCTGTAAACGCAAAATTGTTTTCCTGTCCCTTAAGATAATTTTTTTGTTTATTAAGGATGCAAAGCAATGGACATCTCAAGCTGAAGATTTGAAGGTATGTCTGTTGTGCAATAATTTTCATTATTTTTATCATACAGTGCAGACACAGAAGTCGATTCTCAGACCATTGTATTGGGTTATACCGTATGCTGCTACCTTCAAGTAATTGGACACTGGCAAAAGCTTCACTGGGTCTGCCTCCTAGTGTCCCCATATAACTCAGCCCAATCCGTGCACCTGTGCCTACATCCTTCCAGGAATTTTTTCCCTTGACCTCTTATTGTCTACGTGCCAAGGTCCCTTCCTGATACCTTCCTTCAGCAAAACATCGTTGTCTATGCTTTAGCCAAACTATAAAAGTATACTTTTTTTTTTCTTATTCAGTGCTATTCAGTTGCCCCACGTGAGTCTGTTATTTTTTTCTCTTATATGGGTTGTCTTGAGACAGCCTGGGGGTAGTTTATTGCTCTCAGGCCCTGCTACTCTGTCTTGCCCTATTGCAATGAATAAGCACATGGTGTGAAACGCGTTTGCTGCTATCCTGTTTGTCTTGTACATGTCGATGTTGGACTTTTTGATTTGAAGAAATAAAACTCAAGTTTCTACTTTCCTGAGACTGGAAGTGCCACTTTCTTTATACATGCATATGGACTTCTTAGGTTGCGGACCTTGGTGAGCACCCAGTCTTGCAGGACTACTACAGTTTACTTGGGAATCCTACTGGCCCAGCTGTCAGCACTTTGAGCGGTGATTTGTTTCTTTGCTTCTTTGGACTCTGTCTTGCCCTGGCATGTCCTCCCTGACTTCAGCCCTCAGGTTCTTTTCCCTACCCTTTCCACAGATGCAGATCGCCAACTCACACTTTTTTGAGCTAGGGTGACTATCCTACCTTCCCTTCCTTGACGTTGTCTTGACCCTGGTGGCGGGCCACTTCATTACTGATATTTTTTTTTACCGGCTCCATTCACATCTAAATGATGCAGATTGGGCTAAGATCATGGTAGAACACCCAAAGCACTTAGAGTCCTTTTCATTCTTATTGGCACCCCAAGCGCGGTTAGTGGATGTGCGTTTTGCAGTGCTACAAATGCTCCAATAGAAAATGTTTGGGAGCTTCTTTGGCTCGTCTTTCACGGATAGAGCAGCCCATTCAAGAACATCTTCATTCATGAAGGTAAATTTCCACCTGCTCTGAAGTTTCTGGTAAGAGGGAACTTTATCCTGACTTTTCCACTCATTCTTCATTCTGTACACCCTTTTGCGTTGTCATGCTTCCAGTATGCCAGTTCATACCCTGTTAGTCCTGGTCGACTTTGTCATTCCTTTCCATATCTCCCAAGACCTTGTACCTCCTGTGCAACTTTCAGCTGAAGTTGGTTCTTCATTGTTACCTGCTGGCACTCCTGCAGGACTTTGTTTCCTAGCCTTTCTGGTTTAAAGGGTTTCCCTTTTCCTTGCAGGTTCAACAAGTAATAAAGTAAAAAATTGCCTGAAAAAAGAAAACTAGTACAACTACCACATTTGGGAACTAGAGACAAATTATTTTATGCTTTTTGGTTTAGAATATCTGTGTAACTTGACAATTCCTAAAGAGTATGTAAACCCAGCATTTCATATTCCTGATATGTGTCTGCTGTTCCACATACTTGTATGAAATTATCCTGTTATCTTTGTACTGTTTCCTTTGTGTGAAATCCCTGGTGTTCCTGCCAGTCCCTCTGCTTTCTTATTGAAAACTAACCACACTAAGCTGAGCAGGCAAACACTGTAGTCAGTTCTAGGTCTTATGTAACTGAAAATAGAGGGAATCTGATCACTTATAAAAAGGGGAAAAAAATGTATTTATAATGTTTTTTTTTTTTTTTTTTTTTCAATCTATACACAAATTTGCTTTTTCATTTTAAACTGAATGGGTGGTTTCACAAGGTGAGGACTTATATATAGTTTAAGGCAAACTTTTTGCAGATTCTGACCTTTTTATTAGAGCATTCTGTGATGTGGTAATTATACATTGTTTTTGAAATTTAATTACTTACCCTTACTCCCACAAGCTTTGGTGAAGTGGGGAGATTTGTATTGCACTGTCATTGTACTCCTTGCATGATGGTAGGAACCAGAAACAAATTTTATATATGTGTTCTTTGGTTATTGGCATTCTGCCTGTATTTATAATATTTTCTTCTTATAGGTGGTAATAAGAAAATGTTGAAAAAAAAAAAAAAGTAAAAACAAGGGAAATTCGCTATCTTTAAATTTTGCTCTCTTATGCTGCATAGTCTGGACTGACTATCCACATATTGGGTTTTAATTTTATTTTTTTACCATGATGAAAAACATATGTAATGCCAACGTCTCTTTTGCCTTTAGCCAAGAGTATCATCCATCATAACCTCTGCTCCTGTATTTGCACCACATTCCTTTCGTCAATCAGCTGTAAATCTACCAAAGTCAAGATTTGAAGATGCAAAGCGCATCTTGAGAGAAGTGCAGAATAGAAAGAAAATCTTTGAAGACAACTTGGAAGCCATTAACCGGGCCAGGGATGGTACTGCTTGGCACTCCCTTATCAATGCTTTGACCACAGATGGGTAATATTTACATTATTCTTAATTTATTATATATATATATATATATATATATATATATATATATATATATATATTTTAATACTGTGTTTTAGTTTTGCATCAAATGGCTAGGATTAGAACCTTGTTTTGTTTGAATTTTATTTCTGCTTTGGAGGGATTTCTACTTAGACAGGACTATAGAGACAAAAGGTGAGGATAAATTTCCCCAGTGGGAACACAGATGGAAACGCAAACCTGACTGAGTTTCTAACTATCTCTCAACAAATGTTTGGGTTGGAGCTCCACTTTAGCAAACCGATTTACATGTACTGGATACTGTAGACAGCAGAGGGCATCTGTTGCTCGCAAGAGGGTTGTAGAAGAACCCTGGAAGGTCAGTAACAGAAGATTAAAAAATCATTTTGCTTAAGATGGTATACAGATATAATTAACATTAGTTAAATGATAGAACCTCTGTCAGGTTTTCATTGCTGTCCACTGGAACAAAACATGGCCGGATAATTCAGCATCTTGATAAAATTTAATAATTAGGACAGACAGACCAAAGAACCCCACCTGGATCCTCACACTCAAATGCATTTCATATCTTTACTAGGTTCAATTTATAGAGCTTTGACAGTGACATTATCATCCGGAACGCATAGGACACTGGTCGAAGTTTGTGAGTGGTATCTGTCATTTATTCACGTGCAAGTTTTTATTGCTGTTCACACAGGTGGTAAAACAGTTGGTCCAGATGTGTTTTTACCACCCCTTTCATCAGCCACTTATAGCCCATCATGGCAGCTGGAGGGGATTGTACACATGCCATGGCTATGATTCTTTGTTTCCTGGCCACAGCTAGCTTAAAGCTGATCCTCAGGTTTCCTGTCACTTTAAATAGTTATTTTGGTCCTTTACTAACTGCTGCTGCGGCTCTCACCCGAGTTGAGCAATGCTCAGCTATTCAAAGAAGGGTTTCTTTGATTGAATGGAAAAGCTTCCTTTGAGTAGCTGAGGCAGAGAGGTGGGCTGGTGATGACATTACGATTGCCGCCTCTACTGCCTCCTGAAACGAAATCCACTGCAGATCCTTTTCTCACTTTTTCTCACTTTTAAGAGGAGCGGTAGAGGAGCTGCCACCAGTGTGACCCTAGCCCTGGGGATATTGACTAGCCCTGTTTTGTCTGGGTGACCATTGTCACTCGGACTGAAAGTGGGAAAAAAAATCTGTCTCCAGAACAGTGGGTAGAGTGGAAACCTTTCAATGGGGCGCGTATTCCAGTGACGGCTGTCTTTGAAGGCTTTACCCTCAGTTTGGAGAGATTTTGTTTTGCTTTCTGTAACCTCTTTGGGTCAGGGATTGAGCCCCAGTAATGTGGTTCAGGAACTGCAGTGAATCCTGTGCGTTGCTCGCACAACATGGCAATCGATTTGTATTCATGCGATCTGCTGCGGATGTCAATTAAAAGTTAAAGATACCCAAAAATCAGGTCGCAAAACATAGCTGGCCTGCAAATGGCTAAAGAAGAATATACGAAGGATGTATATGTAATCTTACCTGTCGCTTCTTCTTCTTTTTCCAGTGATATTTCCGAGAAAATGCGAATGCAGAGAACTGTGGATTTTTGGATTTGTAAAATGGATTCTGAAATTCAGGTCAGTAATATACCGAGCCATTAAGAATCATAGAAATAGTATCTGTTAACCGTAAATTAAATCTGAGCTCTACCCAAAAGGAGAAGCTCCGCTTGTTTGATTACCCCCGCCCCTCTACGCTGCCACATTTGGCATCTTTCAAGGGGGAGGGGGGAGCAGGTACCTGTTTTTGACAGTTATCCGTCTCCACTTCTGGGTGACCTCGGCACCATGAGGTCCCCCTTGAAGTTCGCCTCCTCCTTCCCCCACCGCTGGGCCATTCACAAAGTGCAGCGCACTTCGTGCATGCGCAGTAGGGAACCGGCTGTGAAGCTGCAGGGCTTCACTGCTGGCTTCCCCTACAAGGAATGGCGGGGGCAGCACCAGAGAGCCGACTGAAAAATTGTCTGGTGTGCCGACATTGCGTGATCCCTGTACAGGCAAGTGTATTAAAAGTCAGCAGCTACAGTTAGCTCCACTTTAAGTGATTTGTTTAAAAAAAAAAAAAAGTGATTTCACTCATAATGTATAGGGGTCTCAACTGCTGCCCCTGACATCACCAAAAGGCCACACATAAGGGTCAGTATATGTAATGCTAAAAAGGATTTAAGAGTCTGCAGACATGCTAGATAAAATGGTGGTAGGAAACTGTGTGCTATAGGTTTGGTTGGAGACTGGAGACATGCTGCAGGAAATAGGAGAGACTGAAAACGTATTGCATGAAGCTAGGAGAGATCTTACCATTTACCCTTTACAAATTAATGCTCCCACTAACACTACAGACTTTAAGGGTCCAAGGGCCAAGTAATACATATTAAAGGGTCCCAGATTGGGCTCCAGGGGCTGACACAACCATTGATGGCAGAGTTTTGCCTATGTTAGACCAATTTTCCTAAATAATAAATTTTCCTTCAGTGTTATGTTTGACTTACTTAATGCTTTCTACCCTTAATATGTTTTACTTTTTATATCGTTTTGGCAATGGCCGGTGTGGGAATACTGTCATCTTTGCATAAAGCTAGAATATTATTTTGTTCTTTCTTTCATCAATAATATAACATTTACTGTATAATACAGGGACTTGCTTTTTGGAACTTTCTGTGCAAGTCTCGGAGCCCCTACAGACAGTAGTCTGTGTTTCCCCATTGCCATGTAAGAGCAGGGATTTCTAACTGTTTCATGTAATGTGTTCATGTTCTATAGGGTTGATTTACTAAGGGCAAACAGACTGTTTACTTTGCAAGTGCAGTGGCACTCTGCATGGTAATTATCCCCAGAGGTTAGTGAATGAGGTGAAGCTCTGCTGACTTCTATCACCCAATTACGTGCAAGCTAAAATTATGTTGTGTTTTTTTTTTTTTTTTTGTTTTTCCTTGTACGCCATTAGCTATTCTTTGCAAATGGTCACCAGATTCACTAAACTCCGTGGGAAAATTCCCTTGCAGAGTGCAACTTCACTTGCAAAGTGAACAGTGTATTTTGCCTCAGTCTCCAAAACTTCTATAGCATGTTCCCAGTCTCACAATCTGTTGTAGTAGTCAGGTAGTCTTTGTCCAACTCCTGTTGCATGTCTGTCACCTCCAACAGCTTTGTGTAGCAATACATTCACTAAATATTGGTTGTGGCCCTTTGGTGATGCCAGGGACCACACCTGGGGTCCTCTTTATCTAGGTGGTTGACCAATCAATGCTCTAATGGGCAGAAAGGGAAGATAAAGTGGCTAATTGTAGCTTCTACTTCACTTTTAATAAAATAAGATGCCACCTCTACCTTGTACTCCCCAGTACCAGGATTAAAATACCAGCCATTTGATCTGTTCTAAGAGGAGGATAAAAGTTCAGAAAGACCAACCAATCCTCTTTAAAGGCAGAAAAGTAGGCAACGTAGAAGTGGTGTGTTATTTCACTTAAATATTGCAGTATGGAACTCTTGTCTAAACAGGGCTGTTAAGTCTTTTGCGGCACTGGGCATCCCATACTCACAGATCTATTGCGGTTTAAGGCCAGACTTTTGGCGGCCTCAAGAGTGGACTTCAGACTGCTCTGTGCTGAAAACGGGTCACAGGAGGGCAAAACAGGGCTAAACAGGGCTGTTAAGTCTTCTGTGGCACCGGGCACCCCATACTCGCAAATCTATTGCTGTTTAAGGCCAGACTTTTGGCAGCCTCAAAACTGTGCAGCAGGACCTTTAAAAACAGTTGATTGGAGTGGTTTCTGAGTAAGGAGACCCTTGATAGTCATTGGTTCAGGAAAAATAAAGTAAACAAAAATTGTCCGAAAACAGTTGTAGTTTTCCTTTATAAGATAAGTTCACCTTAAAAAAAAAAAAAAAAAAATGACTGAAGATCGATTTGCAGGTAAAAGAAATGAGAATTTATTATTTTTTATTTACTAGGAGCCTGTAAAGAATTTCCCCCACGATCAGCGGATCGCAGGTGCCATGCAGGACTCCTGCAGACTTGTCAGTGTATCTGTCTGCCTATACCTCTTATGAACAGGCAGTTACACACTGACAGGAAGAGATAATGAACTACCTAGAGTGCTCAACAGCACCCTGGTATTCATTGAGAACTACAAGCCGACAGCCTCAAAGGATATCGGTACTTGTAGTTTTCTATTCACAGGTCTCTGTGAATGAATGACCCGGTCGGGTGAAGAAGATACTGATGACGGCAAGCGCCTGGAGAAGATGCTTGCTTGCTATCACTAGAAGTGGCGGATCCAAGAGACGCTGCAGGAATGGTAACATGTTACATGTTCCACCCTAAAAATTATCATAGATGAACTTATCCTTTTAACCAGTTTCTGACCAGGCCAGTTTTGCGATACGGCACTGTGTTACTTTAACTGATAATTGCGCAGTCATGCGACGCTGTACCCAAATAAAATTGTCCTTTTTTTTTTTTCTCCACAAAAGGAGCTCTCTTTTGGTGGTATTTGACTATCTCTATGGTTTTTTATTTGTTTGCATTAAAAACAAAGAACAACTGACAATTAAAAAAAACAAAACAATATTTCTCTAGCGCTCATTGACAGACGTAGTCCTTGGTGATACACCACCTTCGGGTTATGTTGCCTCCACAGGAGCAGGACTAGACAGGAAATTAAAAAAGCTCTGGCCACACCCTAGGGGCAGTCCCAGAGGGTATATCCTCTCTCTCTCTGCCTCAGCAAATCAGTTATTTTCTGTCTAGTTAGGAGTAAGGACCTAGATACCTTGCTGGGATCTTAGGTCCTGGCAAGATTTTTTTCTTAAAGGATTTTTTAGACAGCTTTTTTTCTCCAGTGTTCCTGTGAGATCTTCAAGCAAGAAAGCTGAACTGGGCGACGGGCTGGATGTTGAGATCCGGTGGTCACCCCAGTTCAGCCTACGAGCGCGTGCAGGCCATAGCTCCGCGCTGGGTCGGCCGCGACAAAGTCCCATTAAAGGACTGACCCCGCGAGTTAAACGTCTCGCTGAAACGCCAAAGACCATGAGTCACGGCGTCCATATCGGTCGACAGCCCTCCCGCCCCGGTGGAGAGGGGTACTGTCAGGAGTTGGTGCCCGCCTGGTTCCGGTATGGTGAGTAGTATGTTCCCCCTTTTCCCCTGACGGGTCTTGTGGTGAACGCGGGCCCCTCTCTGTATGGTAAGATAGAGTCCCTCTCTATCCTATAAATGACACAGATCCTCCTACTTTGAGTGTGATTTTATGTGCAAAAAGCCAGGAGGCTTGGTTTGGGAGCTAACAATCTAATTGTATACATGTTAAAAAGATTATAATCTGTGGCATTCTGGGAATCTTACGGTGATAAGAATAAGCTACCTACCAGTCAGAAGCCACGGACATGTAGACTGCCTTCCTAATCAGATCTCCAGCTATTAGCAGGCCTCCCGAATGGCCATGCGGTCCGCCAGGGCCGGTACCGCCAACCACGCCAAATCCCCATGCAGAGAGAGTGTTGTGTGCCCTGCAGCACACCGCTATTCAGTACAGGCCGCCGCCATTTTTTTTGCTGGATCGCACGAGCCGCCATTTTGGCGTAGCCTCGTGTCTCCAGCATGGGGGCGGCCATGTTTGAGGTGATCCAAACACCTCGTGGAGCTAGGGGAGGCGCCGGAAGGCGTGCAGAGGGGCGGAGCCGCCTCCTTTCTTCCTGGGCAGCCAGCCAAAAGACTTCCTGTTTGTCAAGACAGCGCTGTAACCTGTTGCAGTTAAACTCTGAGCATCAAGTTGTGAGCCTGGGGGTCTATCTCTCTCTCTCTCTCGATCGATAGGGATCCCTAGCAGGTAACACTAAGGGGCTTTTTGTGGCGCTGGGGGTCTGGAAAAAAGAAAAAAAAAAAAAAAGTTTTTTATTTTTGAATTATATTATCCAGGAAGTGACTGGAATTATCATGGACCCTGCCACACATATTCCCCCACCTGTTTCCCTCGAGGGGGCCACGGGACCCGCCGGTGCACAGAGTGTAGAGTCATTTACATCAATTTTGGAGTCTATGGTGGCTCGGGTGGAGGCGGCCTGTCAGGGACGGGGGTCAAGGAAGCAACCCCCGCCTACCCCTATACTATCTGACACCTCTGACTCTGATTCAGAGATGGTCACTGCAGTTGCAGGTTCCTCTGCAAAGGCTGTTATCCCAGGTAAAGCCCCCTCAGACAGTGAGGAGGACGCTTCTTCTCCTGCTATAATTCAGGAAGAAGCATTGGTGGACGCACTAGTTGTGGCAGTGCAGGAAACCTTAAAACTTGAGGCTTTACCGGCAGAGGCAACTGAAACAGAGATTCCTTTTGGTACTAATAAGCCCATCAAAACGGTGAAGGTTTTTCCTGTACCCAAATGTTTCGGTAATCAGATTAAAGGAGAATGGGAGCATTCTAAACGTACCTTTACTATTTCTAAGCGTATTGCTAGACGCTATCCGTTTGAGGAATCCATCATTAAGAAATGGACGGTACCACCAGTGGTGGATCCACCTATTTCCAGGCTGAATAAAGCCACGGTTATCCCAGTGGAGGACACTTCGTCCTTTAAGGATCCGGTGGATCGAAAGATGGAAGCAGAGTCCCGCACCATCTTCTCTCTGATAGGGTCAGCATTTAGACCAGTAATTGTTATTGGTCTAGTTTCCCAGACACTTACGGAATGGGCGAAAATGGTACGCCAAGACCTTAGGGGAAAAGATATTCCCCAGGAGACATCTGATTTGATGGAACAGATTATACAAGGGCTACAGTTTATCTGTGACGCAGCCTTGGACACTACTCCCTTATTAGGGCATGCATCTATGTCAGTGGTGATCCTCAGACGTGTGCTGTGGTTAAAATGCTGGTCAGCTGACCTAGGTTCCAAAAAGACCTTGACAAATCTCAAAAAGGGGAATCGTCTATTTGGGGCCAACCTAGATGAAATCATCAAGGATGCCACTGGGGGCAAGAGCACTTTTTTGCCACAGGCTGCTAAAGCTAAGGGACCTCGCAACAAGCGAGGACCTTTCTTTACCGCCCATAAAGGGCGCCCGGCTGGTACTAGCGGGAAAGGCAAGACTCCTCCAGGAGGGTTCTAGAAGGGCTGGTCGGACAAGCAGAGGACCAACCCAGCCAAACCCGAAGCAAAGGAGTACACAGCCTGAAGGTGCGCCCCCACCTGGTTTCAGGGTGGGGGGACGTTTTCACCGGTATTCAGGACATTAGATCGAGCTTCAACCACTACTACCGGTGCGATTCTTCCCTTCCAACATTTAAGTACTACAGGAAGCGGTAGTTACCGTTCCCTGAATAGATCTTTTCCTTTACCTTTTCCTAAGATTAGTCCCTATACCTCACAGGAATCGGATCTGGTTGACCAGATAGGCCAAGTAGCCTCTAGTCGGGTGACTTCGGTCCCTGAGGTTCAACCAGAAAAGATCACCCTTCCTGATATCAATCAGGTATCTGATAAATGTGTGGGAACAGAAAACGACCAGACTTTCTCGGATGGTCGGGGCCAGATACCTCTAGGGACGCCTGGTTCAGATTCTATCAGCGCCAGTGGTCCTAGAAATTCTAGGCTGGCCTCCTCAAGCTGGCCTGGCCGACTTGGACATGCTAGTCGCAGACGTTCCGTGGGAACTTCGTCTCAGGGAGTGTCTGTGGTCTCAAGGACCAATTTACCATCATGCTTTACAGTCGCTGGGTTTAATGGCCTGGCCATTGAGACCCAAGTACTGAAGGACAGAGGTTTGTCTACTTCAGTCATTCCTACCCTTATTAAAGCAAGGAAAGCGACTTCCAGCAAGGTCTATTATCACACATGGAAGACTTATATTGCGTGGTGCGAATCTTTAGGATTTCCTCCACGTACCTATTCGGTGACTCGAATATTGGCTTTTTTGCAACAAGGGGTTGAGCAGAAGCTAGCCTTGAGCACCATCAAGGGTCAAGTTTCAGCATTAGCAATCTTCTTTCAGAAACCTTTAGCTACCAAGTCCTTGGTGTGGAATTTCATCCAGGGGGTGCGGCACCTGGCTCCTCCAGTCCGCGCGCCCTTACCGCCCTGGGATCTTAATTTGGTTTTGTCGGTTCTACAGAAACCTCCCTTTGAAAACATCAGGGAGATTCCCTTGCTTACTTTATCCCAGAAGGTGGCCTTCTTGGTGGCTATTACTTCTGCTCGCAGGGTGTCAGAACTGGCTGCATTATCATGCCAGTCCCCATACCTAGTGATTCATAGGGATAAGGTAGTACTTCATCCTAAGCCATCTTTTCTTCCTAAGGTGGTTTCAGATTTTCATCTGAATGAAGATATTGTACTACCTTCCTTGTGTCCTCAGCCCAAGCATCATCGGGAACATGCGTTGCATTCCTTAGATGTGGTTCGGGCAATCAGGGTATACCTGAAAGCTACGGAATCATTCCGTAAGACGGATTCACTTTTTGTGATCACGGATGGCCCCAGAAAGGGTTTGCCTGCATCTGCCGCGACCATTGCCAAATGGATTAGACAAACGGTGGTACAGGCTTATTCTATTAAGGGTCAGAGTCCTCCGTTCCCTGTTAGGGCGCACTCCACTCGAGCGCTCAGTACTTCCTGGGCCTTTCGCCATCAGGCGTCAGTGGTCCAGGTATGTAAGGCGGCCACCTGGTCGTCGGTACATACCTTTACAAAATTCTATAAAATTGATGTGACGGCATCGGCGGATGCCTCATTTGGCCGCAAGGTTTTGCAGGCCGCAATTTGAGGAGACCGGTGGTCTACCTCGAGGGTTTTTTTCTGTTTGAAAAAAAAAATAAAAATTTTTCTCTTTTTTGTTGAGTCTCATCATTAAGGATGAGCATTGTAAACTTCTAGTTGGCACCGGTTGGGCCTTCTAGATTGGGATTTGATTTCCATTTTCCCACCCCTCATTTGTGATACTGCTCTGGGACGTCCCGAAGGTGGTGTATCACCGAGGACTACGTCTGTCAATGAGCGCTAGAGAAAAATGGATTTTTGTAAAATCTTACCGTAAAATCCTTTTCTCTTAGCTCATTGACAGACGTAGTCCCCGCCCCTCTGTTTTTGAGTTGGGTTGGGTTAAAATCTCTAAAGACTGCTTTTTCACATAACTGATTTGCTGAGGCAGAGAGAGAGAGGATATACCCTCTGGGACTGCCCCTAGGGTGTGGCCAGAGCTTTTTAATTTCCTGTCTAGTCCTGCTCCTGTGGAGGCAACATAACCCGAAGGTGGTGTATCACCGAGGACTACGTCTGTCATTGAGCTAAGAGAAAAGGATTTTACGGTAAGATTTTACAAAAATCCATTTTTTTTACTTTCTGCTCTAAAACCCATCCAATAAAAAAATGTACAAAATCAAATTTCTTCATCAATTTAGGCCAATATGTATTCTGCTACATATTTTTGGTAAATTCCCAATATGTGTATATTGATTGGTTTGAGCAAAAGTTATAGCATCTATAAACTATGTAATATTTTATTTATTTATTTTTCACTGGTAATGGCAGCGATCAGCGACTTTTAGCGGGACTGCAAATTTGTGGCGGACAAATCCGACACCTAACTGACACTTTTTTGGGAACCAGTGCAGTGACATTATTACAGTGATCGGTGCTAAAAATAAGCACTGTCACTGTATAAATGATACTGGCAGGGAAGAGGTTAACAGGGGCGACTAAAGGGTTAAATGTGTGCCTAGCTAATGTTGCACTGTAGTGCAGGAGGTGCTTTTACTACTGGAAGACATGGATCAGTGTTTCTGCTTTACAGAAACACAGGATCCATGCCTTCTGTACTCACAGAATGACAGTCTGCCTTGTTTATATAGGCAGATTGGCATTCTGTCAGTGTACCAAACGATCAGCGGGTGCGGCAGGGATCGGGTCTACGGGACCTGCTGATCAACTTCTGCTGTGTAAAATCACAGGGTGAGCCCAGAAGTGCGGTACTATGTGTGTATATATTTGTGATTCTGCACAGCGTGGCCACCCAGTAGCAGTAAATTTACTATGGGGCAGTTGACAACTCCAGGCAGATCTAAAAGGCACAGATGAAGGCAGCTCTGTATTCATCAATTCTTCAATAAGCAATGTTTTGACTTGGTATCAGCCTCTTGCCAGGTCTGCACAACAGATCTCGGTCTGGGAGAAGGGAGATGCATCAGAGCAGAGGGAGCCAGTAGGTAGTGCTGCAGTGTTAAAAAGGGACATGCTGATAGGAGGAGAGAGCAGACTGACAAAGACAGGAGTTCATCATTCTGCTGCTTCTCCTTCCACTGCCCTTTAAGTGTTACCTAAAAGAGATGTATGTTTTTTTTTTATATTTTTGTTTTCTCTATCGTTCATTAACGGACGCAGTCCTCTGATGCATATCAGTAGCGATCAGGGTGTATTTGGCTTCTACTGAGTCTTTTCACAAGTCTGACTCACTCTTTGTGCTCACGGATGGTTCAAAGAATGGGCTGCCTGCGTCTGCTGCGACTATTTCCAGATGGATCAGACAGACAGTGGTGCAGGCTTATTCCATTAAGGGTCAGGTTCCACCTTTCCCTGTCAAGGCGTATTCTACTCGGGCGCTTAGTGCGTCATGGGCTTTTCGCCATTAGGCGTCTATGCTTCAGGTGTGCAAGGCGGCGACCTGGTCGTCTGTTCACACCTTTACCAAATTTGATAAGGTGGATGTGCTGGCATCTGCAGATACCTCCTTTGGCCGCCAGGTTTTGCAGGCTGCGGTTTAGAGGGCCCCTTGGCCTTCCTTGAGGGTGTTTTTCTGTTTGTTTTCAGGTGGACCTCATCTGGTTTTTCTGATGAGTCCTGTGTTGCCTGGTTGGCCATGTTGGCCTTGGGGACCATTTTTTCAGTCAGACTTGCGAAAAGACTCAGTAGACACCAAATACACCCTGATCGCTACTGATATGCATCAGAGGACTGCGTCCGTCAATGAACCTAAGAGAAAAGGATTTTACGGTAAGTCAAAAATCCAGTTATTTTATTTTGGAAACCTACTTACCTAGGTGGATGCAGCATCGCTCCGATGCTGCATCTGTCCCCCGGCGCCTCTAACATTGAGAACCGAGCTATTGAACACCACTGATTGCTTGGTTCTCCGAGCTCCCCGAGTGGGAGTGGCCCATTTAGGCTCTCAGTGGCTTGCTGGGTGCCGGTCCAGGCCTGTGGACGGATCCCGACTCTGTGGTCGTGATCACACCCGAGCCTGGACTGACTCTGTGATGTCAGCAGAGAGCGGACTTCAGACCGCTCTCTGCTGAAAACAGGTCACAGTGCAAAATCAACTGCACTACTGTGATCCATAGGAGCAGAACAGCCAAATGAGCTTTGGCTGTACTCCTTTAAAGGGGTAGTATACTCATTTTTTTTTACATTTACCTACAGGTAAGCCTATAATAAGGCTTACCTATAGGTACAATTAATATCTCCTAAACCTGCACGGTTTAGGAGATATTTGCCCTGCATGCAGCCGCTGTCGCTAGCGGCGCATGCGCTCTGAAGGTCCTGCGGACCTTCAGAGTTCCTTGCCAGCTGCTTGCCGGAAAGTGACTCCCATGCGCATGCGCGGGAGTGACGTCATCGCGGCTCCGGCCACTCACAGCGCCGGAGCTGCCGAACCCGGAAGAGATGCCGAGGGAGCATGTCAGCTCCCACAGCGGTGTCCGGGCGTCCGTGTTGGGGCTTCGTTTTAAGGTAAGTATTTCATAATGAGCTAGTATGCGATGCATACTAGCTCATTATGCCTTTGTCTTGAAGGGTTTTTTTTGTAAGATTTATCAAGCTGTTCATGTAATGTTATGTATTCAGTTATTAGTTATTAAAGCTGTTTAGCCAGAAAAGTCAACAGACTTTGTTCTCCAGGATAAATTGGCAAGCGAGGATATTAAGAAGAAGAAACCTGAAGACAGAGTTCAGGAGCCTTCACTTAGACGGAATGCAGGAAGCGGCAAAGACCTAAAGAATAATAGAGATCGGGGGATCAAAGGCCCAGCAAGAGATGCACTAAGGAGTACAAAGCCTTCAACTGGGGTCTCAGCCAAGGTTCAGCCAAAGCTTGGTGCTGGGAAGCTAACAGGACAGCAGAGCAGAGCCTCACTGAACAAAGGTGAAAAGTCGAAGGTGAGGTCTGGTGGGGATTCACTACTAAAGTGGTTCTTCTCCTGCAAACATCTGCTCTGCCTTCACCAGGTTTTCTTTCACAATACACAATGCTTTAAAGTCCTGTGCCATTCCTTATGTCTTTTATAGTATATGGATATGTGGTCTTAAGAAGGTTTTGGGGCTTTGCTAATTGTAATTACTCAGTTGCTCTAGTCAATGAGCATTCTTTCTAACTGATCAAAAGCTTTAGAAAGTTTACTTGTTTCATGACTCACAGTGACACCCGGTGGTGAAAAAAGATATTTCATTGTATTAGTTCCCCACTGAGTCTAGGTTTACACTTGCTGTTGACGTGGCTGTAAAAACATGCGGTTGAGCCAAGTTTTACCACCCCCCAACCGCTCCCTCCTAAGCTGTAAAGGCAATGGACAGGGGTGTATTCCCCTGTCAAGTTCGGTGGGCAGTACCACCTGCCGAATGCTAGCCATTCAACTGAGGGTTGCGTCAGTTCCGCTTCCTGTTGACTGAGACGCACATCCGGCCGGTGGAACGCACCGCGTCCCGGAACTACCGCCACACGAGGGTGTTGCGGTCCCTAGGACATACATGCACCGTTTTTTTGCTATTAAATGTGAGTATTGTAATTTTATACGAATAAAGCACCTATCTTTTGCAATACTTCACTATTGGAGCCCTTTTTTCTTTCCTCATCCGGATCTCTCAAACATATTGGAGTACTCTAAGAGGAGGGATTTTTCATCAATTTCCCCTGGAGTAAGATACGAAGTCGGGATTAAGTGGATTACTAGCCAGCCTTCGGAGGGACCTTTGAGAGTCACCCCAAACGCTGATTACCCCTGTGGGGGTACCACCATCTGGTGAGTGCGGGAGTAATAGGAGGGGAGCACTGATTCCTGTATTGAGCACCCCCATCAGTCTGGAAGTCCTGTAATCCATTTTATCCTGTTAAATCCCTGCTTCATCACCCCTCTTGGGACTCAATTATATTTGCAGCACCATTTAATATTTGGCTATTTATATGGACAATTTTCCTATATATTCGCTTTATATTTATTTATTTATTTATGCTATTTAAACTGCTGGGACACTATTTATGAGTTGTATGTGCACAGATTTATACAAAGCTATTTATTGTTTGGCCCACTAGCACAATATATATCTGATTAATTAGCACCTTAAGTATATATGGAGGATATTTATAACACCAGTTTATAATTCTTTTATATAGTCATACATATACCTTTAAGATTACACACTGAACTGATTTTTAATAATTTATCACTTATATCTTAATTTTCCTATCTATTTATCATTATATAGATACACATTTTTTTTTTTTTTTTTATCAAATTCTTTAAACTTACTTACACTTTTTAAGGATTCACCATATGAAGTTTTATATACTTTGATTTTTATTCACCTTATCACCAGTGCACTTTAAGACATATTTATTTATTTTTCCTATTTATTAGCATGACAGCGCCATATTACCTCCCTTTTCCTCATACAACTGAGGGCATTGACAATGCTAGCCTAACAACCAAGGCACAGCTCCAAGCACTAGGTCCTCATGGACCTAAGATCCACATAGATTTTAACATTTTAGTGATATATCTCTTTTTATGCTTATCATATTCATCAACAAAAGAATATACTGTATGTTTATTGTTTTCCTTTTAATGCAACTTTGTAGTAATAGTAACATTCTCCCTACAAGGAAAGTAGTGAATACTTACCTGTCGCACTGCGTATGACACTAAACTCCTGAAATTTAAATACTAAAGTTTTCTCAAGGATCTTCAGCTTCTTGCAGACTTCTGGGTGTCCCATCATGCCTCTGGGTGTCATGCTTGTGGCTGTCAGTGTCTTGCTATGCCTCATGCAACATGTAGTTCTGCGACAGCTGGAGGGCCACAGTTTGCATATCCCTGCTTTATGGACTTGCAGAAAATCTTTTAGCAAAATTATCTCTTCAACTCAGCAGACTTTGGTTAGTTGGCAACATGACAGGTAAATATTGTTTGAAGTTGAACTTTTGAAAATCGGTACATGTGTGCTTTAAACCTCACTTCACGTTAATTTTTTTTTTTTTTTTTTTTACTGATTCTCCCATAATTGCTAATGTTTTTTCCATATTCAACAAAGTAAATATGAATGAACCTGAGTTTCCATTTTATTTCCCAATTCTGCATGATAGTTCTTCATGACCTAGCACTGAGAAGTGTTGCTGCCACTTAAAGATCCTGTGTGGTGGAAATGACTGGAAAATGCATTAGAATTAGGTAAACACTGCCCTAGCATTACACATGGTCCATCCATCATCGCTAATCCATCCAACACTTCAACACAGAAGACTCCCACAGTGCTGGAGATGTTTGGATAAAGCCTGAGCTGTCAGAGACCTGCAGCAGGTAGCCAGTAAATCATTGTCAGAAGTATTATTTGGGGAGATCCATGGGGCCCTAGTGCTGATGTATCACCAGTGTTGATTATGTGCACTGTACACCACTTATGTGTCACATTACCTACTCTTTGTCTGTACAGCTACCCTTTTCACAGCAAAGAATCCTTTGGAGTTAAAAGGACACTTATTTGTAAATGTTCCATCATAGGCAGGGATATACAGTGTGTGTGTGTGTGTGTGTGTGTATGTGTATATGTATATGTATATGTATATATATATGTATATATATATATATATATATATATATATATATATAATATATATATTTGAAATTGTCTAAGTATTGAACATGTCACCATTTTTCTAGGTAAATGTATTTCTAAAGGTGCTTTTGACCAAAGTAAAACACCAAAACAAATAAATTCAGAAATTTAAGTTATGCGTAATCAAATGGAATGACACAGAAAAAGTATTGAACACGCAAACTGATATATATTTAATACTTCATACAAAATCCTTTGTTGGTATTGACCGCTTTAAGACGCATCTTGTATGGAGAAACTAGTGGCATGCATTGCTCAGGTGTGATTGTGGCCCATTTTTCCACACAGTCTTCAAATCTTGAAGGTTCGGTGGGACTCTTCTATCAACTCTGATCTTTAGTTCTCTCCATAGAATTTCTATTGGATTCAAGAAGGTGATTGCCTTGGCCATTCTTGCAGCTGTAGCACCCTCCTAGGGAGGTGCTAGTGAGTGAGTATAATTTTTTGACTCTGTCTGCCTATCAGAGGAGCAGCAGGGAAATCTATATTGCTTTCTGCCTACCAGAGAGCAGGATCTGTGAGTTAGGCCTGCTCAGTGTGCTCTACATAGTGTTTCCACACTGGTCCAATAGGGAGGCATGTTGGACAGTGGGAGGAAATATGACCAATGAGTACACAGGCCTTGATATAGTCCCAGTGATTGGTAGAGACTGGCTGTCTCGTGCATTATGGGATACTGTATAAAAGCCAGGCGCACATGTGCCGCAGGGTCTTTGGCTGGTGAGCAGAGTCCCAGGGGGGATTGTGGCGGCTGCTTCCTCCTCTGTAGCAGTGGCACGCTGTCACAGGTGGTCGGCCTGGGGACCAGGGGAAAGGAACTGAACCCAGGGATCCAGGAGAACTGACTGGAGGGGTTGAGACACTCGAGGCCCTCAAAAAAAAGTATCGTGAGTACAGGGGATCGTGTGTAGGGGCCTGACCTGAGGGGCACCACCCAGGTGTAGGATAGTCAGAGGACGAGTGTCAGTCTGTGCAGTGAAAGGGGATACTAGGCAAGTATCCTGAAGATATTCTACCCAACTAAGTTGTCTGAACAGAGACTTGGCCTAAATTCATCTAGTGGCAAGGTGAATCTGCAGCCTGGCTGCATGTCCAGACAGGAGTCCTCATCCATTGTGAATAGTTCCATTTGGAGTATCCCACTCTTCCCTTCTCCCATCCCTATTTAAAATAAAACCCTAAAAACAACTACATAGCCCTGCACTGATCATTGACTGAGCCAAAGAAGTGTTAATTTGTGAATGCCAATGTTGCTAACGGTAACCCAGGGGGACCCGAGAGTGTATTACCCAGCAGTCCTCGAGGGGGCAGTGCTACACAGCTTTATTTTCTTTCTTTGAAACCAATTGAGAATTTCCCGGGCCTGGTGTTTGGGATCATTGCCTTGTTGAAATGGCACCCTCGTTTCATCTTAATCATCCTGGTAGGTGGCAGCATAGTTTTATCAAGAATGTCTCGGTACATTTTTCCATTCACCCTTCCTTCAATGAAGTTTGCCTGTACCGTATGCTGAAAAACAGCCCCACACCATGATGTTCCCACCTCTAAACTTCACTGTTGGTATAGGGGTGTATTTGAGGTGATGTGCAGTGCCATTTGACCTCCAAACATGGTGTGTATTATGGCATCCAAAGAGTTCAATTTTGGTCTCATCTGACCAGACTATATTCTCCCAGTATTTCACAGGCTTGTCTAAATGTTTTGCAGCAAACTTTAAACTAGCTTCAACATGCTTTTTATTCAGCAATGGAGTCTTGCGTGGTGAGTGTGCTTACAGGCCATGGGGGTTGAGTGCATTACTTATGGTTTTCTTTGAAACAATTGTACCTGCTAATTCCAGGTCTTTCAGAAGCTTTCCACAAGTGGTCCTTAGCTCTTGGGCAACTCTTCTGATTATTGTTTTCACTCCTTGTTTATGGTGAACTGATCTTTCCATTTCCGAATTTTGTCCCCAACAGTGCTCACTGGATTCACACATTCAGAAGTTTAGAAATCCTTCTGTAACCAATGCCATCAGTATGTTTTGCAACAGTAAGGTTGCAAAGGTTTTGAGAGAGCTCTTTGCTTTTACTCATCATGAGAGGCTTCTGGTGTGACACCTTGGTAATGAGACACCTTTTTATAGGCCATCAGTTCAGACTGAACCAGCTGATATTAATTTGCAGTGATGAGGGGCAGGATTGCTTTCTAATTACTGATAGATTTTAGCTGGTGTCTTGGCTTTCTGTGCCTTTTTGTTTGTTTTGCTTTCTTTGTATGTATGTAAATCAAAAATCAAATCTGCACCAGAATAAGGCCCCTTTCACACGGGCATTCCGATCAGGTCCGCCTGTCAGTTTTTCAGGCAGACCTGATCGAATGCTCCATGCAGCCCTATGGAGCAGCGGATGTCAGCGGAGACATCTCCGCTGACACCCGCTGGTATCTGATCCTGGCTGTGAAATCCAGACAGACGGGAACCCTATTTTCCATCCATCTGGAGGATCAGATCGGATAAGATTGGATGAAAAACTGACATGGGGTTTGTTTTCATCTGATCTCCCAAAGGGGAGAGCAGGGCTCTGACTGCTCCGTCTCCGCAAAGTAAGCAGAGACAGAGCTGTCATCCGCCTGCTCAGCGGGGATCGGCGGATCGATCCCCGCTGAGCAAAACCGAGTCTGTCGGACGAACCACTCGTGCGAAAGGACCCTAAAACTCGAAAAGCTGCTGGACACTGTGTTATAACAACAAATCTAAAGCAAAAATAGTGCAGCGCTGTGATTATAACAAAAAATTGTTATCCAAAAATTGTATATAAATGTCTCAAAATCCAATGAAGGTGATACTCCCACAACCGTTGTGATAGGTAGGAGATCCTGATGTAGAACCAGTGACACCTCTCACACTCAAAACCTGCTTACCAGATCTCGTGTGACCCCCTGTGAAAGTGGTCAACAAAAGCCTGTGTGTATACTGCCTCACCAGCCACAGTAGTAAGGGAAAATCGACATCAGATATAACCAGGAAGTACTTCCATGAGGTGTAATGGACTCTGAACGTTCTGGGAGATTAGTCCAGATAATGACACAATTGCGCAGTTCGATTGTTGGGAATAAATACTCCAAATGGCAGTAGTGTTTCACACGTCTTGAGGAATTCAAGATTTATTTAACAAAAGATTTTTCCTTTTAGATACCAGAGCATTAGTTCATAACTAGCCAAAAAAACTGCTTGGATTCTCACTTAGCTGTGGTGATGGTGGTGTACAGGCTGGATCCTGGCTATGGCAGGACACTTTCACAGGGCTTTATTCCAAGTCTTGCATCTGAGCAAGGCTTGGGTGAAGCTGTTACCAGGGGCGTAACTACAGGGGTTGCAGGGGTTGCAATCGCAACCGGGCCCAATGCTCAAGGGGGCCCATGTGGCTCCCCTGTACACCTGAATAGGAGGGGCGGCGGGGGCAGCATGTAGAGAAATCACTGTCCTCCTTTTTCCTTCTGTAGCTGCAGGAGGAAAATGGAGGAGATTAGTTCCTCTGTACGCTGCCCTTTGTACACTTCTTCTATCCAGTATACTTGTGTTCTGCTGTCTCTGGTGTCTCTGGGCCCCTGTGTGCTCCCCTGGTCCCCCCCCTTCTGTGCTGCCCCCCCTTCAGAATTCTCCCTTCCCTCACCGTAA
The DNA here is from genome assembly GCF_965119305.1 of Pelophylax lessonae. Taxonomy (NCBI): domain Eukaryota; kingdom Metazoa; phylum Chordata; class Amphibia; order Anura; family Ranidae; genus Pelophylax; species Pelophylax lessonae. Next base: position 138,352,074 of record NC_138780.1, on the reverse strand, counting down.
TAAAGGGCCCCGCAACTAGAGTAAAGGGCGCCAGGGGTCCAGGGGGCCCTTCATGGTTTCTTGCACCGGGGCCCTGAAGGTTCTAGTTACCCCTCTGGCTGTTACTATCTGCCGCTTTTAGGAAACGATGTGCATGTCTTTGCTTGACCTGCTGTTTGAATGCTTGTCAGGTCTCACCCATGCACCTGAACAGCCACCAGGGGGTCGCAAAGGTTTTGTGCTCAGCGCTACACAGCCTGCCATATGATCAGTGCAATCAGTGATGTCCCCTGCATAGTAGCTATGCTGCTACTATCCAGGGGACATCAAGAAGGACAAGCACAGGAGGCTGGCTGGGCTTCTATGTATGGATTGCATGGGTTTTTACCGACCTGTGGTGAATATTTCATGTCAATAGCACCTTTTAAAAATATATTTACCTAGAAAAATAGTGACATGTTCAATACTTATTTTTGCAGCTATAACAGCTTCAACTCTTCTGGGAAGGCTGTTCACAAGGTTTAGGAATGCGTCTATAGGAATGTTTGACCATTCTTCCAGAAGCGCATTTGTGAGGCCAGGCACTGATGTGGACGAGAAGGCCTGCTTTAGTTTATCCCAAAGGTGTTTTGGGCAGGCCACTGAATTTCTTCCACCCCAAACTTGCTTTTCCATGTCTTTTATGGACCTTGCTTTGTGCGCTGGTCCAAATCATTTGGTGGAGGGGGGGGGGGAGGGAGGGAGGGATATGGTGTGGGGTTGTTTTTCAGGGGTTGGGCTTGGCCCTTTTGTTTCAGTAAAGGGAACTCCTTAAGTCGTCAGCATACCAATAGATTTTGGACAATTTCATGTACCCAACCTTGTGGAAACAGTTCAAGGATGGCCCCTTCCTGTTCCAACATGACTGCACAAAGCAAAGTCTATAAAGACATGGATGAATGAGTTTATGTATATGTGTGTGTGTGTGTATATGTGTGTATGTACTGTATATATATGTGTATGTGTGTGTGTGTGTGTGTGTGCGTGTGTGTGTGTGCGTGTGTGTACAGTGGCCCGTTTCCAGCAACCATCACTTCTGTGTTCTAATGGTACATTGTGTTAGCTAATCGTGTTAAAAGGCTAATTGATGATTACAAAACCCTTGTGCAATTATGTTAGCACAGCTGAAAACTTTTGTGCTGATTAGAGAAGCTATAAAACTGCCCTTCCTTTAAGCTAGTTGAGTATCTGGAGCATCAGCTCCAGATCGATGGGTTTGATTATACTCTCAAAATGGCCAGAAAAAGAGAACTTTCTTCTGAACCTCGACAGTCTATTCTTGTTCTGAGAAATGAAGGCTATTCCATGTGAGAAATTGCCAAGACACTGAAGATTTCCTACAACGGCGTGTACTACTCCCTTCAGAGAACAGCACAAACGAGCTCTAACCAGAATAGAAAGAGAAGTGGGAGGCCCCGGTGCACAACTAAGCAAGAGGACAAATATATTAGAGTCTTTAGTCTGAGAAATAGATGCCTCACAGGTCCTCAACTGGCAGCTTCATAAATGGTTCCACAAAACGCCAGTCTCAACGTCCACAGTGAAGATGCGACTCCGGGATGCTGGCCTTCTAGGCAGAGTGGCAAAGAAAAAGCCATATCTGAGACTGGCCAATAAAAGGAAAAGATTAAGATAGGCAAAAGAACAGACATTGGACAGAGGAAGATTGGAAAAAAGTGCTATGGACAGACGAATCTAAGTTTGAGGTGTTTGGACCACACAGAAGAACATTTGTGAGACACAGAACAAGTGAACAGATGCTAGAGGAGTGCCTGACGCCATCTGTCAAGCATGGTGGAGGTAAGGTGATGGTCTGGGGCTGCGTTGGTGCTGGTAAAGTGGGAGATTTGTACAAGGTAAAATGGATTTTGAAAAAGGAAGGCTATCGCATCATTTTGCAAGGCCATGCCATACCCTGTGGGCAGCGCTTGATTGGAGCCAATTTCCTCCTACAACAGGACAAGGACCCAAAGCACACCTACAAACTATGCAAGAACTATTTAGGGAAGAAACAGTCAGTTGGTATTCTGTCTGTAATAGAGTGGCCAGCCCAGTCACCAGATCTCAACCCTATTGAGCTGTTGTGGGAGCAGCTTGACCGTATGGTATGTAAGAAGTGCCCATCAAGCCAATCCAACTTGTGGGAGGTGCTTCAGGAAGCGTGGAGTGAAATTTCTTCAGATTACCTCAAATAAACTGACAGAATGCCAAAGATTTGCAAGGCTGTACTTGCTGTAAATTGAGAATTATTTGATGAAAGCAAAGTTTGAAGGACAAAATTATTATTTCAAATAAAAATCATTATTTCTAACCTCGTCAATGTCTAGACTAGATTTTCTATTAATTTTGCAACTCATTTGATGTGTGTGTGTATATATGTATATACATATAAAATTAACTAATTAAAGGAACACTTTGAAAACACATCAGATCTCAATGGGGAAAAATATCATACTGGATATCTATACTGATATGGAGTGGGGAAGGTGTTGTGTACGAAAGGTTGTGCCTTGTTTGCAGTTTGTCAGCTGACCCTAACCCATAGACTGTATTGTGCAAATGAGCTATAAAGCTGACCATAGGCAATGAGTGGGCTGATTCCCCCATCTACACAGGCTGAGCTATTGTATGCTGACAGTGTGACTCTTATGCTGTCAATACACTGATCAGTGCTGCAGCCGAATGAATGAATGAAGATCTACCAACAGTCCTGCTCGAGAGGAGTTGATTATTAGATGGACTCATCTCAAACCGGAATTGTTATAGATTGTTATAGATGGATTAAAATGTGTCCAGTCCTTGCTGAACCAGGCAAATTTGATCCTTCTATAGCCACCTTAAGTTAGAACCATTGTGTTGCAGGTAGCAGGGTCTGCATACATAATAATAATAAATATGGCTACCCCCTTGTACCAATTTTGTTACAATCAATGTACAGAAACACTGTTTTCAAAATATTAACATGTCATGTCATTAATAATACATTATTTATATTCAGCTGATCTCTGTGTATGGTATATCTAAAAATCACTGCACCCTACATTTTTCTTTTTTTAATAAGAAAGGTCTGACGTGTTTTAATACATCATTTTTATAGTTCCTGCACAATACACAGTAGTAATAAGTCAATGTGGCCATGGTTCTTCTAGGTGTCTCAGAAGGTTGATGAATCCTTCCTGATTGATGAAGAAGCCTTAAACCGAGTTTATGGGACTCCAGTGTATCAAGGACACCGTAGCTCCCTCAAGAAAGGACCATACCTTAGATTTAGCTCTCCCTCCCCCAAATCCAAACCAAGGAGGCCTAAGGTTGTAGAAACTGTAAAAGGTAAGTGGCTTCATTATAGATTTTTTATATATATATATATATATATTATCTCACAAAAGTGAGTACACCCCTCACATTTTTGTAAATATATTTTTATATTTTTTTCATGTGACCACACTGAAGAAATTACACACTTTGCTACAATGTAAAGTAGTGAGTGTACAGCTTGTATAACAGTGTACATTTGCTGTCCCCTCAAAATAACTCAACACACATCCGTTAATGTCTAAACCGCTGTCAACAAAAGTGAGTACACCCCTAAGTGAAAATGTCCAAACTGGGCCCAAAGTGTCAATATATTGTGCGTCCAGCATTATCTTCCAGCACCGCCTTAACCCTCTTGGGCATGGAGTTCATAGGTTGCCCCTGGTATCCTCTTCCCCTCCTCCATGATGACATCACGGAGCTGGTGGATGTTAGAGACCTTGTGCTCCTCCATCTTCCATTTGAGAATGCCCCACAGAAGCTCAATAGGGTTTAGGTCTGGAGACATACTTGGTCAGTCCATCACCTTTATCCTCAGCTTCTTTAGCAAGGCAGTGGTCACCTTGGAGATGTGTTTGGGGTCATTATCATGTTGGAATACTGCCCTGCAACCCAAAGGGAGGGGATAATGCTTCAGTATGTCACAGTACTTGTTGGTGTTCATGGTTTCCTCAAAGAACTGTAGCTCCCCAGTGCCGGCAGCACTCATACACCCCCAGACCATGACACTCCCACCACCATGCCAAACTTGTCTTTGTACTCCTCACCTGGTTGCCGCCACACACGCTTGACACAATCTGAACCAAATCATTTTATCTTGGTCTCATCAGACCACAGTACATGGTTCCAGTAATCCATTTCCTTAGTCTGCTTGTCTTCAGCAAACTTCCGGCTTTCTTGTGCATCATCTTCCTTCTGGGATGACAGCCATGCAGACCAATGTGATACAGTGTGTGGCGTATGGTCTGAGCACTCACAGACTGACCCCCACCCTTTAAACCTCTGCAGCAATGCTGGCAGCACTTATACGTCTAGTTCCCAGAGACAACCTCTGGATATGACGCTGAGCACATGCACTCAGCTTCTTTGGTTGACCATGGTGAGGTCTGTTCTGAGTGGAACCTGTCCTTTTAAACTGCTGTATGGTCTTGGCCAATGTGCTGCAGCCCAGTTTTAGGGTCTTGGCAATCTTCTTATAGCCTAAGCCATCTTAATGTAGAGCAACAATTCGTTTTTTCAGATCCTCAAAAGTGTTCTTTGCCATGAGGTGCCATGTTGAACTTCCAGTGACCATTATGAGAGAGTGAGAACAAGAACACCAAATTGAACACACTTGCTCCCCATTCACACCTGAGACCTTGTAACACTAACGAGTCACATGACACCGGGGAGGAAAAATGGCTAATTGGGCCCAGTTTGGACATGTTCACTTAGGGGTGTACTCACTTTTGTTGCCAGCGGTTTAGACATTAATGGCTTTGTGTTGAGTTATTTTGAGGGGACAGCAAATTTACACTGTTATACAAGCTGTACACTCACTACTTTACATTGTAGCAAAGTGTCATTTCTTCAGTGTTGTCACATGAAAAGTTATAATAAAATATTTACAAAAATGTGAGAGGTGTACTCACTTTTGTGAGATTGTGTGTGTGTGTGTGTGTATAGATAGATAGATCTATATTATATTCTATTATGTTGTATTGTTTTGTGAGTAAATAGCATTAACTTCTGAGCGCCAGACCTGAATCTAAATACCCATTTGAAATACACAAATGTGAACTACCTCTATCTCTTGAATGATCTGTTATTTTGCCCAGTCAGTTTTGTATTTCATACATTTCTGCCAGGCAACACAGTTAAATGGGTGACACTGCTTTCCGTGGTATTGTTTAGGATCACAGTGATGTGGCCTCTCTGCCCGCAGTTTGCTGATTGGACAATGAAGGAGAAGCAACGATAATAGGTTATCAACTTTGCCCTCTCTGATCTGCCCTCCTGTCAGCATGTTTATTATCACCATATTTACATTCAGCAGAGCTGAATTGGCTACTACTGCCCTTCTCTCCCCCAGTATAAGTGCTGCTGTGCAGGAGATAACAGAAGTCTAATATTACAGATTCAGGCAGTTGTTATTTAAAAATGTACATCTAATTATTTTTAAAGAAATACGCAACTGTGTTCAGTGGTGTTTTTATATCTGCCTGTTATTCACTTTAATGTAGAAATTATTTTTTGTTTTTAGGCCTCATGCACACTGGGCATGTTTACAGCTGCTGTTTTGGGCAACAGATGTTTTTTTTTTTTTTTTTACCTGCCCCTAAACTCCCCTGCATGTAATCCTATGTGTTCATGCACACACAGGCTTTTAGCAGTGTTTTGTGGCAGGAAAAAGAACCCACTGCCAGCGCGCTCTGGAGCAGCAGCGCTTTGGCAAAAAAAAAAAAAACACTGACCGCTCCTAAACTTTTTTCTTCTTTTTTAATTTTTTTTTATGTAAACTGAGGCTGTCGGCTTCCTTAACAACCAGTGAATAGCTGGTTGTTAAGGCGCAAGCTGGCCGACGCGTCCTTAACAACGGTTGAGTATTTAGCAGTCAGCAGGGTTCCTCGCTGACAGCTGAATGTAAAAAAAAAAAAAAAGTTGCCGGCATTAAAAAATTGGAAAAAAAAAACATTTTGGTTCTCCCAATGCGTATCGGGCTCATCTGTTGTTAAGGATATGGCAGCCGGCTTGCAGGCCTGCTCCTTAACAACCAGCTATTCACTGGCTGTTAAGGACGCCAGTGGCCTTGCTCCTTAATGCAAACACTACTAAAAGTAGCTTACACACTGTGTTAAACACTGCTGAACGTCCGCAAGAAATGCTAAAATATTAGCGTTTTTTTATCCAGTGCTTTCTAGTGTGCTTGAAGCAACTTCTGGTGCTATTGTTGTGAAATCACAAGTAGAGTAAATATGACTTATTAACCACTTAATAATTGTCCTTTAATTAAACCATTGTTTAACATAAGGTAAACAAATTCATGCGTCCGTCACTGGGCTCCAGAAAAGGATTTTACAGTGAGCACAAAAATCCTATTACTTTTCAGTGGTTTATGACCATTATGTTTTTTATGATATTTAGTGTAAAGCAAAATGTGTTTACTGTAGTAATCTTTATCAATTGACTGAAAGTTCTTTTATATTCTAAATAACCAAGACTTTCTGTCTTTTTTATTTTTATGGGTGATTACAGATCATTTTTTCTATACACCATATTAAAACTAAAGTCTTATTGTGTTCTCGGTATGTATTTTACAGGTGTGAAGTTAAAGTCGACCAAGATGCAGACAGATTCTCCTGAGAATGAGTTAACCGTTTTGAAGGCAAAAGCACCTGAATTTTCTGTGGCAAAGGAATATAGACCTCAGTATTTATTCATTCCCTCTGCTGAACCCAGTACATCATCCATTCCTATGGAGGGACAGCTTATCCACGTTGCAATTCCTCTAGGTAAAATACTCCCTGAACGTGTATATATATATATATATATATATATATATATACACAGTATCTCACAAAGGTGTGTACACCCCTCACATTTTTGTAAATATTTTATTTTATCTTTTCATGTGACAACACTGAAGAAGTGACACTTTGCTACAATGTAAAGTAGTGGGTGTAAACTCTGCACCCCATGCTAGGATCCGCATTAACAACTGCCTCTCTTCTTCTTTTTCCCTGCATAGAGAAACTTGTCAAGGGTGTCCATTGTCCCCATTTTTGTTTGCAATGGCGGTGGAACCTTTGGCAATGTTGATTTGTAGGAACCCTGCCATTGTAGGCCTATGTAGAGGTCCTTTGGAAGATAAGATATCTCTTTACGCGGATGACGCTTTGTTATATTTGGGAGTCACTTATGACTCCTTGTGAACTCCAATGGGAACTATCACTACATTTGGGGAAATCCTCTGAATTTACCATAAATTGGTTCAAATCTGTTCCTATGCCCCTTGATCCGCTGGTTTCGCCCCTCCCCGTAGGTGCCTCTCAGATTTCTATTGTTCTTTTAGATACCTGGGAGTGGTATCCCACAGCTCTTATATATGTTCTATAATTCACCTATGTGGATTTCTAATAAATGGTTTACACAAATTGACTCTCAATTTCGTGATCTCATATGGAAGAAGAGGCAGGCTTGTATTACCTTGAATACCCTATAATATGGCAAAGATGGGGGGGGGGGGGGGGGGTTGGCAGTTGGCAGTTCCACATTCTAAAATTGTATTTCTTGGCAACCCAATTACAGCAGTTCGCAGGTTGGGGGATTGGAGACACTAATGACCCTATTGCCCAACTGGTGTCTTTACCTACTCCTAAGCCTACAACTGGTTCTCACCTGGAGATGGGTCTTCCAGGTGTCCCCTCTTCCTCTCCAACAGCGAATCTGCTTAGGAAGGTTTGGCAGGCAAGCAGGGAGGCACTGTCCATCACCTAAATATCATCCTAAATATCCTAAATTATGTAAGCTACAAGGATTTTCTATGTTGGAGGCACCAGGAGATCTGTTTTTTCAATCAATTATACCCTAGTGGCACTGTCGAGGCATATGATCAATTATGTGCGGAATTTCGATTAACACACAAACAATTCTATCAATATCTCCAACTCAGGCATGCGATACAGACCCAAAAACAAAAGCTAAATCTGACTGTCTCTTGCTCCTCGCTGTTGCAGGAGGTTCTGCAGGTGTTCGATCGCAACGGGTTGATATAGTGAGCGTACTCAGTATTGTTATCATCCATTCAGGATCCTGATTTACTAAAATGAAGAACCTGTTGGACTACTGATATTAGAGATATAGATGGGGGTCAATGGGACATGGCCCTGGAGTCCCTTCCAGTTGTGTCGGTATCGGCCTCCCATAAACTTACGTAACTATTTATCCTACACAGAACTTCTTGTACACCTATTAAACTATTTGTTTGAGGATGGAGGGACTCTCCCTTATGCCCAAAACGTACAGTCCACAGAGGGGACTTTATACACATGATATGGCGTTGCCTGAAACTTACACAATATTGGGCAGAGGTTATGCAGACTATTTCTGATCTAGCCCAAATACCTATACCTCTCACCCCTCTGGTGTGTCTGTTGGGTGCGAGCGATGCTGAAATGTTTCCAAGAGGTATTTATATCATGCTAACCAGATTATTATGTCTGTATAGAAAGCAAATACTGCGTTTACTGAATGCAAAGAACAGCCGCGGTCACAACAATATTGTTGGAAGCAATTCAGAAAGTATAGTAAACCAGTGCTGCACTAAAATCATGAAATATGGTTGGATTGATCCAACATAAAAAAGTGCCATATATAAACACTGAGAAATGAATCTTGTAATATCAACCTGTGCAAAAATAGCAAAATTAGTTCTGTGTATATTTCCTTAAAAGTGCAAAGTTCACGCATTAAAAATGATATATATATATAAATAATGTCTTCCCAGTCCCACTGTCTTTCTCTATCACAAAATAAAGTAATCTCAGAATTTCAATATGGGGTACACATTTCAAACTCAATTACAGAATACAGCTCTTTAAACTAACACCATTACTAAAAAGTTTTTGCTAGGGTTGGGTAGAGTGGGAATGGATTAGGAATCCTGTTGAGTTTTTACTGCTATCTGGGAGCTCCATTGGAGAGATTTATCTTCACTGTCCTGCTGACAATGGTACAACAGACAAAAAGTAAGGAAAAATCTTCAGCAGGTTCACAGACAGAAGTAAATATTTGATATGGTTCTATCCTAAACTAAAGAAAAGTATTTTTTATTGTTACTGTTGGAGAGCATAGAGTACTGTTCATTACATCCCGCCAATGCTTAGAGCTTAACATAAAGCTTGTCACACATATGTACGAATAGTATATTCTTTTACGGTCTTTACAGACACTTTAAAGGTATGGGGAGCTTATGGCATGTGAGTCTACTGTTTGAGTTGGTGTTATGCTAGGTAACAGAATAAGCGGGTCTTGTCAAAACTTTTGGGCCTTCAGTATGTCAACTATGGTTTCCATATTTTTGAAATCTAGTTTATGTATGGTAGAAGACTTTTTATGTTTTACTTTATTGAGTCGGATACCTGCCCTCTGGACCTGATTTATGTAAAACTTTAGGAAGACTTGCCAATGGCAACTATTCAAGTTGCACATCTTCATTTTTCCAGGGCAGTTTAGTGACTGCATACTTTTCAGGTTTAAGATCCTTTTATGGTGAAGGGACTTTAAAGGTTGCTTCTAAGCATCTGGTTGCCCAGCTAGCTAACTTTATATTGATTGTATCTTCTGAGTGACCCTAAATATGTTTACTTTATCATTATACATACATAATGGTGTAAAAAAAAAAAAGGCGCTGCCCTGGCTCAGACAGCCAGGCAACTATTATTTTTTTCAAAAAGCGATGTCAACAATCACAGCTTGCATACAGGCAGTACATGTTACCTTTAAAGCCAATCAGCATGTAAGCTTTTTCCTCTTAATATTTCATGTTGACCAGAGTCCTCTTATGATGATATCAGAGCTTTCAGCTTGTTTACTTGATCTGCCCCAATTAACACTTGAATGTAATGTGTGTAGGCTATTTTTTGACTCCTATTGAAATCAGTGGGGCAAAAAATATCCCCAATTCTGGCTCAAAAGTAGCTAATGTACTTCAGATTTTGAACTAAAAGTATCTGAAAACCAAGGGTGAACAGGGACAAAGTAAAAGCATGGGATTTAGGTTGTAGAGCATTTTGGAGCTTTGAGCTTCGAGCTGCAAAATGCTCAGTGGTGAATGGGGTTTAACTGGAAAATGTGTTCCCAATGACTTCACAGTACCAAAGTCATGACATGCATATTATATATTTTCTTGTATTAAAAAATGGTATGAGTTTACATGCATAGACAAGAACTTGTTATATTTAATTTATTACTCTGATTTCAGGAAAGCCACGGATTTGTAGTACAGCTCCTTTTCCTTCAGCTGTAACTCGCACTAGACCACACCCAGTTATAGTCAATGTGTCTGTTCCACCACAGTCTCCTAAGGCACAACCAAAAGTGGTGAAGCCCAACATAGCAGTAGTGGAGATGAAGTCTGAGAAGAAGGAACCGCCACAGCTCAGTGTCCAGGTATGGCTTGTATTGTCTATTTGAAAAAACTAATTTTTGTGTTTTTATCCTAAAGATTTTTTTTTTTATTTTTTTTTTTAGAGGTTCTTTATCCACCTCAATATCAACATGCTACCAACATGTTACACCCCCTTTCTAGGCCATTTGTGAGTTTTTAGTGCTGGATTAACTAAATTAGAACTGCACCACAGAGATTTTATGAGTGAAAAAACCTTATGAGTGTGTGGATAGTGCAGCTGCTATCCTATTGATATTCTATTGAAGTGGACCGCACTATCACAAAAATGTGTTTCAAAATAAAATTCAAAAATATACATATGCAACGTAAATTCAAAAAGATATATAAAGTCCAATAAAATGCAAAAACGCTTCTGAAAGTGTTCAGTGCTGCAAATACAAAATATAATTTATCAATAAAGTGTCCTGTTCAAAATAGTGCCCGTGCAAGAATGATCTTCATTTCTGTTACTTCCGATTAGGGAGTCTTCAAACAGGACGTTTAAGATGAGATAGTGAGTCCAAATTGATGAAAAGAAAAGGTGCATTTATTCACTGCAGTGGAGACGATACAGTTTCACAGAAGCTCAATTTGTGTGAACTGGGCAAAGGAATTCGTATCATCTGGCTAACAAGCATTAAACTAACTAATTTATAATCCTGAATATGCATAAGGTATAGGCGTGTTCTAGGCGTATTCTAGGTGTGATCGTATAATCATTACAATCAGTGTCCATAACTTCTTATGGTAAGTTAATAGTTAAAAGGGTGAACACATCATAAATGACACAAAAAGGGAACTAAGCAGCAGTCTGCCATGACAGTTGTTGGTTCAAACTGGTTCTGACCACAAATGTCTGTTCTTTGATCAAACAGGAAGGTAGGTGGTTGGTTTTCATCAGGCGGTGAGTGTCATTACAGGTTCAAGCCTTTTGTTTCCTACAGATAGAGAAATAAAATTGCACGTAAACTCTTAACAGGAATGACAATAAAAAAGCAGAAGTAACAGTATACATGCGTATATGGAGAACACATTTATCAGACCACCATAAATACTTACTCATTTCCATTAAATGACTTTTTTTTTGTGCTCCACCACAAATTATGTCCAACTTTGTTGGCCTTTATATATTTTTTTGAGTTTACATTGCTTATGTATATTTTTGGATTTTATATTGATACATCTTTTTTGTGATAGCGCTGTCCACTTGATTTTTAAATTAGTTACGGATTGTTTGACTAACAATGACTCCCCCCATTCAACAGTGTACCCAAATTGATTTTTGAGACAGATAGAACTTTCATTTGGTGGTATTTATTAAGCCCTGTTTTTTTTATGTTTTACTATAGAAGGAAAGAAAAAAAAAAAAGACAAATTTAAAAAAGGTTTCCCTTACTTTTTGTTATTAAACCTATCTAATAAAAATGTCAGAACAAACACCACAAAGCGACTCCTTTTTTGCAAAGCGGGCACCCCAAGGTGATCCCAGATTTTTGGGAAATGAAGAGAAATGCTGTAAAGGTGCGCTTAGCCTTGAAATGTCGGCCACCAAAATAAAGTTCAAGACTTCTGTTATTAGTTGAAGAATCCTCAATAGAGGATGTTATTAGCAATACACACAGCCACTGTAATTGGCTCCGTGCATTTTGCTTGTGATCTTTCTAATGATGATGCAGTTGCTGGCATTGTGCCCGCGCCTGGTGTGCACATCCATTGGTAAACACTAGGATGTTTTTAAGCATCCATTTAAAATAACCTCTTTTCCAATTAGCTATTTAACTAAATTGGCTGGTCTGAAAGAGGTAAAATTTAATAGTAAATTATGCTTTTTAGCAATCATTTTTTTTAAAATGTCTACGACTGCATTACGGTGGGCTTTTTTTAGGCTTTCTACCATGGAGGAACCCTAGTATATGGGTATTAGGGAACCTCTGCTAAAAATTATTATAACTACGACTAATGGTACATAAACATGGCATTAACAGTAAGTTAAGTGGATATATTAAAGGGATAAGTATTGTGGTAGATCTAGAATATTTCACACCAATAGTGGATTATGATTTAACATTCCCCCAGATTGACTTTTAGAAATAATTATAAAACAAAACAATACACAAGAAATGCAGGCTGGCAAGCTCGGATTCCGCATATTGGAAACCGGACCTTAAAGGCCAAGTATGGGAGACCACACATAATTATAAAACATAATTTATTGATTAATAAACATTATTCTGAAAACCAGATATGCCAGGTGAATGTTTTGCAGATTTACAGCTTCCTCAGGATCCAGTATGGTAGGTAATCAAAATGGTGGATCAGAGAGTGTCTACTAGCATAGCCTGGGGATGGGCATAGGGGCACCAGAATCAATCAACCAACGTGTGACCTGGCAGGCGGCGTTGCCTTTTGTGCAGTGGCTGGCAGATATACATTATACCTGGTGGCCTTGGAACTTAGTACATCTTTGCTGTCTCTTCCTGCAAACTACTGGCCTCCTTCTCTGGCTTTTCAAAAACAAATCATCATACAACCGTGGCCAAACAAGCGGGTTTTACTTATAGCGTTTTGCCCAATCCCTGCACCCCCATGTTGCACATGGCGCCGTCCCGGTCTCGTTGATTCGTGGCTCGTATATTACAGTCTAAACAAGCACCATCTCCAGTTACTATGCAATGCTCAGGCTCATAAAGTAAATAAACTTTTTTTTTTAACTGAACCTGGCAGAGCCACATCCTTCTTCATTTGTGTCTCACACACCCCCTCTCCCAGACACTGCAGCCTATAGTGGAAGAGTTTAAGACATGAAGGCAGTGCTGTCAATTCATAAAACAGTGGGCAGGAGATGTGGCCAGGTACTGATAGACAATCTGCAGCAGGCTTGTGCCAAAATCTTTGACATTATAGTGTGTGTGTGTGTGTGTGTGTGTGTGTGTGTATATATATATATATATATATATATATATATATATATATATATATATATATATATATATATATATAATTTTTATACACAGTATGTGGGTGTTTGATTTGTTTTTATGGGAAGCCAGAGCTCTACTTTTAATATCAATTTGACTGTATAGGATAGAGGTCCTGATTAGCTGTTTCTGTCTGTACCTTCACCCTGGCCAACAGAGAAATCAAGATTTGAAGTATATAAACCCTAACAATTATATTAGGTTATTTGCTCCCTTTTTGGTCTGTTAAATTTACCATTAAAGGCATTTTGCTACATCTGTTTGATAAATGCAAAAAAATTGCTCGTTGGTCCTGCTATAAATCCTGAGCTGTTAACTTCTTGTGCACTAGCATTATTCCCAGTTCTCCCTGTAGTCTACGGAACACTTCCTCAGAGTGTTTTGGAGATGAGAGGAGGAGGTGTTCCGTCGTTCTTACAACTTTAAAGAAGATATACAGTCAAAGCGCATTTGGCTTTACTTCTCTTATGGATCACAAGAGTGCAGTGCATTCTGCACTCCTGTGACCCGTTTTCAGCAGAGAACGGGCTGAAGTCCACTCTCTCTATTGATGTCACGGATATCGGTTCAGGCACCGCGTCATCCCGACCACGGAGTTGGAATCCGCTAGGTGCCTGGACCGTCACCCGGCTCAGCCTCTCAGCGAGCCAATGAGAGCCTGAGCCGGCCTCTTCCTGCCCCTTAACAGCTCAGCCCTCCAATGAGCGAGGAGAGAGCGGAGCAGAGAGCTGGTGACCGACAGTCAGCAGCTCTCTGCTTGGGGAGCAGTCAGAACCGAGCGATCTGCGGTGTTCGATCTCTTGTTTCTCAGTGTAGAGGCGCTGGGGGACAGATGCAGCCTCTACCTAGGTAAGTATAAGTGGGGGAAAAAAAGGAAACTCCATACTTCTCTTTTAAGTCCTGGGGTGACATACTCGCTGTTCCATAGATAAAGTTAATTGAATGAGGCATCACCAGGTTGTAATCAAGGAAAGAAAAAGCTAAACAAAAGAAATTGAATGTAGCCCCCCACATATAAGGACCGATTACATATATTAAATGTTGGCTCTTGAATTTAGATACATTTTAGGTATCTATCATTGGGAACCCTGTGAACAGAGCTAAAGACCTGGGGTGGGTGGGGACATTTTGGTAATAACAGCCTCAAGGGTGATGCACTAACCTAAAGTCTACATTTAACTTCAGGAGCTCTTTAATATTTTAATTTTAGGTTAGAATATTTGTTGACCTTGTGATTCTCTGACATCTGTGATAACATGCTTCTTCCTTTTCTAGGTTTTACCCTGTGTTGACATTGATAGTATAGCCAGTGACAGCCCAAGTACAAGCCAAAGAGCACCGAGTGCAGAATTGGTGCCTCCTACCCCCAGCTCTGTTCAGTCTGACATACAGGTAGGCATATGAGACACTATTCATTACTTTGTTAATACTCTGAACACCTAAGATAAACTGCGGGGATTCAAGTGATTGGGCTTAATATTGCTGTATGTAGGATGGTTTGAGACTATATGTGCTATTTTGTTTTAATTCGGTAGCAAACCGAACGGGGCCTATGGTATAGTCATAGTGATGGCAGATATGCAAGGTGAGTATAGGGGGTCTGGGGAACCAGCTGCATGGGCAAGGTGTCAGTGACTTTTTTTGTTTAATATGAATAATCCTATAAGTGTATGTATTATAACTTGAAATTGTATATGTATATGTACATGGGGGAAGCCATAATGCCGTATTACGTATGCAAGCTCTGTTTCCTGTGCCTTGTACTTCCTTGTATCTCATTGCAAGTCTGGTAGGGTATGTATAGAAAAAAAAAAAGATCCCGACAATTTTTCTTGCGTTGTGTAATTTTTGACTAGGCTTTAGTTCACATGCAAGAAAGAATTACTTGCATCTGTAATCTGTATAGTAGAGGAGCTAATGAGTTAAGTGTTTTCATTAGAACCACCAGCATTGATGAATTATTCATATCTTAATTACTCATACAGCATAACAAACATACTTCCCGTGAGCACTGACTGCTTTTAGTGGTAATTTATTCATTCTTCATCTAGGTTCTGGCAACTTTTCAATAATGTCAGTAAACCTTACATGTGTCTGAGTAATGGAAAACATCTGTGTGAATTGTGATAAAACAAGCTGTTTCCATAACACTAGACAACAGATTAAATTACAGAATGAGGGTGGACTTGAATAAAACTCAGGCAGACGGGAACAGATCTGCATTTCACTTTTGGATACATAAAATAATAATCTTGTTTGTAATGTATTAAGGCTCATTCTGTAAAAGCAGCACTCAGAGCAGTGCAGTGACCCTTTAGAACCAATCAGAATTATTCTCTTAGCTGACGTGACTAGAAAAAAAATGAAGTCTGATTGGTTGATATGGTTTACTGTTTTTTGCACAGTCTTATATAATGGGCTCATTAAATGAGTAAAGTCACAAAGCTTCTTTTGGAATTTATTATAGAATATGCTGAAATGTTAAAAGATAGGTTATCTTGTTTGCAGGTAAAAATAATGTGCATTTATTTATCTATTTATTTATTTATTTTGGAGCCTGTAAAGCATTGCACCAGCGATCAGCAGATTTCTGGTGTCATGCATCTCTCCAGCAGATCTGCCAGTGTATCTGCTTCCCCGTACATCCCGTACGGGTAAGCGAATACATTCTGACAGGAAGTATGAATGAACTACCACAGCACTGCACAGCACCATGGTAGTTCATTAAAAAATACTACAAGCCGACCACCGCAAAGGCTGCCGGACCTTGTAGTTTTCAATGCACATAGCCCTGTCAATCAGTGATGTGGCCCCCCCACTCGGCCACTTTTTTTAAATTGTGACAGCTAGCGGGGAGGGAGAAGAACCCTGCTAGCTGTCACAGTGGGGCTTGGGGAGGTGCGGTGGCCGGTCCGTTCATAACATGTTACACCCTGAATATGGGTGTAACATGTAAAATGTTATGAAAGGTGAACTTATCCTTTTTAAAGCGTTTGTTGCCCCAACATTTCATTTCTCTTTTGTTCATTGACGGGCACAGCTCCTGATCTTCTTAACCATTGGGTTATACTGCCCCTTACATGAGTAGGACACTAGGCAGAAAAAAGTCTGGCTACGCCTATGGGCAATCCCAGGGGGTATACTCCCTCTCTCTGTTATACGTACTCAGTTTTTTTTCTGCCTAGTCAGGAGTAAGGGACCTAGTTCCTTCCTGGGATCTCTGGTCCTGGCAATGTTTTCTTTTTAGATTATAGATGGTGTTTTCTTTTTGTATAGAATTTTTTCTCCTGTTTTTTTTCCTGTGAGATCTACAATCAACTGCCGGACTGGGTGACGGGGTGGATAATCTAGATCCAGTGGTCACCCCAATCTGCCCAGCGAGCTTGCGCAGACCTCAGCTCCGCACTAGGTCGGCTGCGACAAAGCCCCACCGGACGGGGGCTGGCCTGCAAATTAAACGCCTCGCAAGGTTGCATACGACCGGGTTTCGGCCCGAGTCTCAGCGTTTCTCCTGGCCGACAGCCCTTCCCATTTCGATGGAGAGGAGGTTCTGTCTGGAGCGGTGCCCATCTGGTTCCATGGTAAGGTTACTGTCTCCCCTCTCCCCCTGGAGGGTTTTGGGGTGGACGTGGGCCCCTCCAGGGGTCGGTCAAACCCCTGGGTTCCCCTCCTTCCCGTTAGGCACCCCCCTCATCGGTCTGGTGGTGTCAACGAGTCTGTGGTAGTGAGCCCTTATAGATCCCCAGCTCAGTATTCCCCAGGGCACGGAGTCTAAGCCCCAGCCTGCTTCTTCACCAGGACCCCTGATGGTGGGGATGGACTTGCAGCAGACTGGAACCAGGTCGCGGCCCCCCAGGTAGGCCCAGCTGAGGATGTGGAGACCGCTGGCGTGTGCAGGGTAAACAGGAGACTATAAGGAGATCCAAGAGACAAGCCGAGGTCAAGACAGGCAGCAGACGAACATAGACGGAGAAACTAAGCCGGGTCGGTACACAGGAGATCAGATACAATAACCAAGGGATACACGGATGGGAGCTCAGAGAACAGCGATGTTGCTCAAGCAAGGGGCAGTGCACTGAGCATGTGTATATATAGGGAAGCATACAGGGAGGTGACCCAGGAAGTAATTGACAGGAACAGGATATAACCCACAGTGGAGCAGGCGACGCCCATAGAAGCCCAAACACCACATGTGAAGGGAAGCAAGACAGAAGCACTGCAGCAAGGAGGTAAGAATATACAGACAAAACTATAGGCTAACTTGTGACAGGTGGTCCCTGTGGACAATATTGCCCCTCCTTTACTGACGCTGAGGCTGTGGGTGGCCTGGTCCACCGCCTGGGATGGGGGCTGAGCAATCATGATTCCGGTTGAAGAGTCCCCTCTCTGTTTCAGCAGTGGTCCTTCTGCGTATTTTTTGGCTCAAATGCTGGTCTGCGGACCAGACTTCTATGTAGGCCTTGACCGATCTTCCTTTTCAAGGAGATTGCCTGTTTGGAGCTACCCTTGATGACATCATAAGGGTGTCATAGAGGGGAACAGTACCTTTCTTCCACAGGCTACTAAGGGCAAGGACCCTCAGGTGGCGACTAACAAGGGATCAAGCCGTTAAGAGCTTCCTCTGGTGGGTCCAAGCGAACTTTGTCTGGCAAGTTGAGAGCGGGCTTACCCAGACCCGTGGACAAGGCTCCTTCAAAATGAAGGTGCGCCCTCACCCGTATCCGGGGTGGGGGGACGTCTGCTGGTTTCCGGACCCTTGGGCTTCCCTGGTACAAGACAAGCGGGTCCATAAAGTCATACGGTCTGGCTACAAGATCAAGTTTGCTCTTACCCCGGGAAGGTTCTTTCCTTCCAACTTGCGCCTGTCCCCAGACCGCTTCAAAATGTTTTCATGGTTTTTACTCAAACTTATTTACAGTTCTCAGGAGGGAAGGCAAGGTGCGTTCAATGCTAGACCTCAAGGCGCTGAACTTTTTTGTGCGAGTGCAGAAGTTCGGAATGGAGTCCAATCGCACGCCGGTGCCATCCCAGCATCAGGGGGGTTTTCTTGCCTCTTATCGACATTAAGGATGCTTACATTCATATTCCAATATGTGCCAGTCACCAGCGCTTCCTCCGCTTTGCCATGGGAGAGGAGCATTAACAGTTTGTAGCATTACCCTTTGGTCTCGTCTCTGCTCCTTGGGTCTTTACAAAAGTGTTAGCCCCAGTGTTAGCATTGTTACGCCAACGGGGGATTGCGATACTGGGCTACTTGGACAACCTCTTTCTGTGAGCAGAGTCTCCTACTGCTCTGGTGGAAAACCTGGAAATCACCATACGAACTCTGCAGGAGTTCAGCTGGATTCTGAATTTTCAGAAGTCTGCTCTGGTTTCTTTCACAAAGCTGGACTATCTTGGTCTGACTCTGGACTCTGGCCTTAGCCAGAGTGCTCTTTCCTCTGGACAAACTCTAGCAACTGCAGGCTGCGATTTATCTCCTGTTGTCCAGCAGATGGTCATCCCTCCGGACTTGCATGCCGGGTGCTGGGCCTGATGGTGTCTACCTTCGAGGTGCTTCCATTTGCACAGTTCCATACGAGGTCCCTGCAAAGGGAGATTCTTGCCAAATGGGACAAGATTTTACGGTCTCTGGAAAATCTGATCCGACAGAGTCGGGGAACAAAAGAGTCCCTGATATGGTGGCTTTGTTCTGAGGCACTTCGGCTGGGCAAATCCTTCCTCTCCTTGTATTGGACAATGGTCACCATGGATGCCAGCCTGTCCAGCTGGGGAGGCTTCCTCAGCAAAAATTCTGCTCAGGGGAATCTTGGAACTCCGAGCGATCAGACTGTGCCTGGAAATCGTCTTCAGGGATGTCCAGTGCGCATTCAATTGGACAATGCCCCGGCCGTTGCTTATGTCAATAACCAGGGGGGCACAAGAAGTGTCCTGGCAGCTCTGGAGGTAGCCAGCATTCCAAGGTGGGCAGAACGGTTAGTTCCAGCCTCTCCGCTGTACACATTCCCGGGGTGAAAAAATTGTCAGGTGGATTACCTCTGTCGGTAGGCGTTGGATCAAAGGGAGCGGTCCCTTCATCCAGAGGTGTTTCACCAGTCGTGTCTCCGGTGGAGCTTTCCTGAGGTGAATCTGTTGGCTACCCGGCTCAACAGAAAGGTGCAGAGGTTTGTGGCTCGGTCACGGGATCCTCTAGCGGATGCCACGGATGTGCTAGTGGCCCCTTGGGGTCCGTATCATCTGATTTATGCCTTTCCCCCTCTCAAGCTTCTGCCAAGACTTCTACACAGGATCAAGGCAGAGTGGATTCAGGTCATCTTAGTGGCCCCAGACTGGCCTTGCTAGGCTTGGTATGCCGATTTGGTGTGGCTGGTCACCGACGTTCTTTGAAAGCTTCCTCTTAGGGAGGATCTGCTGTCAAGGACCAATTTTCCATTCTGCTTTACAGTCGCTGGCTTTGATGGCTTGCCTGTTGAACGCCAGGTGCTGATGGATAGAGGTTTGTCTGAGTTGGGGATTTCAATGCTGTTAAAAGTTAGGTAATCTACTTATAGGAAGATCTACCGTCATACGTGGAAGACGTACATTGCGGGGTGTGAGTCTCTTGGGGTTATCCTCGTTCTTTTTCGGTGGTTCGAATCTTGACCTTCCTTCAACAGGGGGGATGAGCAGAAACTGGCCTTGAGTACTATCAAGGGCCAGGCGTCGGCCTTAAGGGTCTTCTTAACGGCGCTTGGCCACACTCTCCCTGGTGCGTACTGTTCTTCATGGAGTTCGGCTCTTGGCTTCTCCAGTGCGGTCTCCGTTACCCCCTTGGGACCTCAATTTGGTGCTCTCAGTCCTCCAGAAGCCTCCCTTTGAGAATCTTCGGGCGATTCCCCTGCTTACGCTCTCCCAGAAGGTTGGCTTTTTGGTGACTATCACCTCTATGCGCAGAGTGTCGGAATTGGTGGCGTTTTTCTGTCGTTCACCTTACTTGGGAGTTCACAGAGATAAGGTGGTTCTTTGCCCCTGTCCATCGTTCCTTCCAAAGGTTGTCTCTGATTTTCATTTGAACGAAGACATTGTGTTGCCTTCCCTGTGTCCCAGGCCAAAAGATCCGAAGGAAATTGCTTTGCTTGCCTTGGATGTGGTCTGGGCGATTAGGGTGTACCTGGCAGCTACGGAGTCTTTTGGGAAATCAGGCTCTCACTATTTGTGCTCACAGATGGGCCTCGGAAAGAATTGTCCGCTTCCTCTGCGACCATTTCCAGATGGATCAGACAGACAGTGGTTCAGGCCTATTCCATCAAGGGTCAGGTTCCTCCTTTCCCTAAGTTAAAAAACTTTTGAAATTTAGAACTACTTTACGTTAAAGTAGAAATGTGTTCAGTCTATGGAAATTACATATTTTTACCAAGCAGTAAAAAAACTTTAGGCATATACTTATGCAGTCTGTTGCTGTGCATTAAAGCATGTATGTTAAAGCATGTTATGTTAAAGCAACCTTTTCGTTATGAACATGTTGCAAACAGGCTAATTAGCATGCATATTTTTCCAAATGCAGCACACCACAAAGTGCCAATCCCAATGCAAGTGTTCTGCAATACATCACACATAGAGCTGTACGTTGACTTTTGTAAAGCGTGTTTGCCGCTGTGCATTTGCATTAATGGGCCCAAAAACAATCCCTCCTGTAGCTGCAGCTACTCTGGATTAATTCATCCTCAAATTTGGCAGCTGAAGCTTTTCGGTATTACCGTTCTCCTTTTCTCTGTAGCTAGCCACTTTATTAGCAGTGGGTTTGCTGCCTGCCAGCCTTCTAACCTCTACTGTAAACACAGAACAGGTACACAGAAGAATGCTTAAATCTGACTCAGACTTTTGTATTGTAAACCTTGAGGACTTCACAAACTCTGGTAAATGAATCTGAGAATACATTTAGAAAATACTGAAATATATGTTAACCATCTCACAAACTACATGTCAAACTGATAGTTGACTAATATTTGCAAATCTTTACTTTGTTGTAAAAGTTGAGTTCAGCCCTTCCCCTCTTGTCTTGAGTTTCTCCACCGAACAGTGCAACCACCCATCACTTTAAGGATAAATAGGGAGGCTCAAGAGTCAAAGACAGGCCGGACCAACATTGGGTTGTATGCAAAAAGTTTTGGTCAGCAGCCTTTGCTTTTAGATCTGCTGATTATTTAGACCTACAATTTTTATTGTCAGTAACTTGCATTTTTTAGCAATACAATAATTTTAATGACCCTAATTTGTGATCGGTTTACTGTACTTTTCTTCTGATTTGCTTTGTTTAAGATACCTGTAAATGTGGAAACTGAAGAAGAAATCCTGGCCCTTCCTGGCACTTCTTATGAAGCTCCAGACTTCCCTGAGGTAATACACAGCTACAGATTCTGGACCGTGTGTGACTGTACATGGCCTGTTCTCTACCAGTTAAAGTGTCTCTCTAATGATATCCTTTTCGCCAAATCTTCGTTTTTTTTTTTTTTTCTGTTTTTTTTTAGGACGATGAAGAAGAAGAAGAAGAAGATGATGCACTTTTACCACCAACCTTAATGTTGGAATTAAGTGGCAGAGGGGAAACGCATGTAAGCCAACATGAGGGAATTCCATTCCCTCCACCAGTACCCCCTCTACAAACCATAACTGATATTCCAGATGGGAATGAGGCCTTGGTAAACAAGCTTATCCGCTGGTGAGTCATTTTGCCATCTTTAATCTATCATGTATTCATATTTATCCACAAAAAATGACATTTAACATTTATTGGAGCCACTCCTTAACTTCCCCTGTCTCATTTACACTACCGTGAGATTTCCACGTGTTTGTCTCCAGTTTCCCATGTGATCATGAATTTCGCTGTACTTAGGAAGGTTGCATCTTCTGTATTAGAGACTTTCATGTATTTTCTCTGCATGAAAATATTTCCAATGATTCAGGCAACAAGGGTCATCAGATGTGTTCGCATAAGAATAGTATATTGGGAACTTCTATTAACTACTGCAGATACAGGGATTTCCGCATGCTGGACCACATCCAGTCATGTGGACACGGGACAGCTGTACCTACTAAAATTCCAGTATCTTCTGCTGTCCTATGTGCAAATGATACTTGTTCTAGTAGTTAATTCTAAAGAGGATATGAGACCAACCTGTGTCACCATTGTTACCAAAAATATATGAGAGTTAATTTATCTCAGACAATATTTGGGTTAATAATGAGAGTTCTATGACTGAATGAAAACTTTAACACAACAATTATTTATTTGTATAAGGTTTGCAAAGCCTACGTAAATTACAACAATCCAACTATTGTACATACTACAAAATGTAAAATATTCCTGGTTTAATTGAACAAATACAATGCATAGAGTATAGACTCCTATCCACCCACACTATGACCCTTCAAAGAGAATATACAATGTACCTTTATTCCTTCATAATTACCTGTGGTGTGCTCTCTTGCTTTCCCATGCCAAACAAGAAGTCACTATCTCGTCTTTCCTCATATAGACCCATCTCCCATAGCCTTGTATAGGGCAATACTCATTGGTTCAGCTATCTTGCTCTGTCACTTCCTGTGGGCGTATCTCCTCCCAGATTGGACCATTTCCCCCTCCCATAGTTACGCCTCTTTCTAACCACTCCTTTTCTGTTGGGGGGGGGGGAATCACTCCTACCTGTGGTGCCCTGGCTCCAGAAAGTCTCGCTTCCAAAGATGTAATCACCGGTTAATACTATCCGTAGTTGTTTATATGTAAACAGCAGTTCCCCCCTGGTAGTTCAGGCCTGCATTTTAAATGGACTGGTTAAACAGGTTCCTTGAACTGAGTGCCAACTGGAAGTCACACAACTTCATATAAGTGACAATCATCTCTCAACTAAATGTAACATCCAAAACTCAATATCTCATACATGTATATATTTACATAAATATTTACAATCTCTACAATGGAGATTTATACATAATCTCCTCATCATCACAACACGGTAAGGGAAATTACGCCTAAACTCCATATAGCAACAACCATGGACCATATTCAGATTTAGTCGAGGCAAAATGCCAATGTCAGACTAGGTTGAAAATGGCTATACATAAAGACATTGAAGGGAATGTCATCAAAAGTGGAGCGGACAGATTTGGAACAGCTGTGAATGACATCCTATCAGCTTGTATCTTGAGCTTTTTTGGGTAAGCTTTGAAATGAAAGAATCTAATTCACTGCCATGCATAGCTGGTCCAGTTTTGATAATTTTCCGTCCGTTTCTATATACAGCCCATTCATTTTTTAACAAGAAAAAGAGGCAAATGTGTGAGAAACGGGTCAAAGAAATTACCAACATTCAGCCCTGTCCACTGAAAAAGATCTTAATTAGTGTCTGTAACTTTACAATGACATTGTAATGTATAATCGCCAACAAAAGTACCAACCTTGCACCATGTATAGTACAGTAATTTCTGAAGAGTATTCAATCTTCCAACAGTGGCGGCATAATGAAGAGCTAAATATAGTTAATCCAGAGGAGCATTATAATGTCACTTAGGGAGATTAAATCTGCATTATGCCAGGTGAACAGGATATTATGCTGGGAACAATCATTCACTTTTTAACAATAAGATCCTTGATGGTGTATCCAGCATAAGAGCCACTGTTTGGAGCACCCATGCAGTTACCAACTCTATTTTTTGTTAGGGTGGAGCAAGAAGTAATAGCTCGTGTCATCGATGAGAGGCATCCAGTGACCACATCCAATGATGACCAGTTTAATAGAGCCTCAGATGCTGGTATGTATATTTTTTGTTATGTACAGTATATTCTAATATATTTCATGGTTTGGTATTTATTGGCATCTGGCCATAACACCTACTTGATGGCCAAAAGTATAAAGACATCCAACCAAATTATTAAAGTAGTTGTGAAGGCATAAATATTTTTACCTTAACCTTTCTTCCATGACCCCCCCCCCCAAATAATGACCTATCTTTACCCAGCACTGTGGCCAAGAACAGCCGTTCTGCTCAGGCTCCTCACAGGACAAGAGGCAGCAGCAGCCATTGGCTCCTGCTGTCAAGCAAATCTTGTGAGCAGAGAGCGCTCTCTGTGTGTGTCTGTAGCAGCCTGGCTTGCTATGTTGGCACTCAGGATGAACCAAGAACGCTGGCAGGGTACCCCAGAAGATGAGGTTTAGGGCCACTCTCTGCAATACCATTGCATAGAGCATGTGTCCTTACAACCACTCTATGTTCAGATTTTTCCAGTTAGGAATACTGTTAATGTTACTGCATACAAAGACACTTTAGACAAATGTACACTGTCGTAGAAAATAAAATAAGGCTTCTTTCACATGGCCGCTCCGGATTTCTCCTCCGCTGCGGGACTTTTTTTTTTTCACGGAGCGGATGACATTTGTGTCATCCGCTCTGTATGTCCGCATATCATCCCATCCGTTTGCGGATGATATGCGGACATAATGTATGTCTATGGCATTGCGGATGTCAGCGGATGACACCGCTGACATCCGATTTTCCTTCCTTTCCGTTTTTTGAACGGATGAAGAAATAGGGTTCTGTTCCGTTCCAAAAAACGGAACAGAACTGAAAGGAAGAAAATCGGATGTCAGCGGATGGTATTCCGCTGACATCCGCAATGCCATTGACTTACATTATGTCCGCAAATCATCCGCAAAAAAATAGGATAATTTGCGGACACACGGAGCGGCCGTGTGAAAGGACCCTAAAGTAGTCCCTCAAGCTTTTTTTTTTTTTTTTTGAATCGTATATATGATTTTTTTGTTCACTTTTTTGTCTGAATATAGATTAATGTTTTTCCTAAGTATGTTTAAATCCACTTACTGTTGGCTGACTCACTACCTCTGCTGGAAGTCTATTCCAAATATCAACTACTAAGTAAGGTAATACGATCTAAGATTAGTTTTGAACTTTCCTTCCTCTTTTTTGAGGTCATGTCCCTGTGTGCTTGATCTTGGCTTAATTTTGAAAATACTGCACTCCTGAACTTCATTCAACCCTTTGATGTATTTAAAGGTTTCAATCAGGCCTTCTCTTTTCCTTCTTTCCTCCAAATAAGTACCCCCCACATTTTTTTCCTCTGTAGTTCTGGCCAACACTGTACCCCCAATATTCTACTTAAGGAATTTTTTTTCCCTCGGTGCAATATTTTACATAAACCACTTTACGACCGCCCGCCGCAGTTATACTGCTGCAGGCAAGCCGCTCCTGGGCAAACCGATGTTATTGTACGTCGGTCGTGCGCAGGCAGCTAGGGGGCGCGCGCTGCTGCCGGCGCGCTCCTGCCCCCGTTTGTCAGCAGGGAAGCCGATGCAGCGGGCAGGCGGCTCCGATTGCAGCCTGACACCCGCGATCGTTCCCCACTGAGAGAGAAGAACGGTCAGCTGTGTTGTAAACACAGCTGACCATTCTTCTCCCCGGAATGATCACAGAGCCCCTGTGATCCTGCTATATAGGAACAGTGGTGGGATTCAGCCGGTTCGCACCGGTTCCATAGAACCGGTTGCTAACTTTCTGCAAGTTCGCAGAACCGGCTGAATCCCTCTGCGCGTCTGAGGACGCGCAGGACAATTGAATGTCCCGCGCTCGGGCAGACGTGGCGCCGCGGCCCGCCCATTCTGTGACAATAGCGAATGAGAATTCGCTATTGTCACATGATCCTCCTCCTGGCCAATCAGGGAGCGGGTCCTCCCGCTTCCTGATTGGCCGAAAGGCAAACACCGTGCCATTGGACGAGAAGGAGGCTCCGCGGGAGGACTCGGAGATGCGGGGAGCCGACTGCGAGACCGTCCGTGAGGTAAGTGCATGGGTCTCGCGGGGGGGGGATCGCTGGCACTCTGCAATTGGGGGCAATGTTGTGGCTGGCGCTCTGCAATTGGGGGCAATGTTGTGGCTGGCGTTCTGCAGTTGGGGGCAATGTTGTGGCTGGCGCTCTGCAATTGGGGGCAATGTTGTGGCTGGCGTTCTGCAGTTGGGGGCAATGTTGTGGCTGGCGCTCTGCAATTGGGGGCAATGTTGTGGCTGGCACTCTGCAATTGGGGGCAATGTTGTGGCTGGCGCTCTGCAATTGGGGGCAATGTTGTGGCTGGCACTCTGCAATTGGGGGCAATGTTGTGGCTGGCACTGTGCTATTGGGGGCAATGTTGTGGCTGGCACTCTGCAATTGGGGGCAATGTTGTGGCTGGCACTGTGCTATTGGGGGCAATGTTGTGGCTGGCGCTCTGCAATTGGGGGCAATGTTGTGGCTGGCACTCTGCAATTGGGGGCAATGTTGTGGCTGGCACTCTGCAATTGGGGGCAATGTTGTGGCTGGCGCTCTGCAATTGGGGGCAATGTTGTGGCTGGCGCTCTGCAATTGGGGGCAATGTTGTGGCTGGCGTTCTGCAGTTGGGGGCAATGTTGTGGCTGGCGCTCTGCAATTGGGGGCAATGTTGTGGCTGGCGCTCTGCAATTGGGGGCAATGTTGTGGCTGGCGCTCTGCAATTGGGGGCAATGTTGTGGCTGGCGTTCTGCAGTTGGGGGCAATGTTGTGGCTGGCGCTCTGCAATTGGGGGCAATGTTGTGGCTGGCGCTCTGCAATTGGGGGCAATGTTGTGGCTGGCGCTCTGCAATTGGGGGCAATGTTGTGGCTGGCACTTTGCAATCATTGGGGGCAATTCTGTGGCTGGCACTCTGCAATCATTAGTGGCAATGTTGTGGCTGGCACTCTGCAATCATTGGGGGCAATGCTGTGGCTGGCACTTTGCAATCATTGGGGGCAATGCTGTGGCTGGCACTTTGCAATCATTAGGGGCAATGTTGTGGCTGGCACTCTGCAATCATTAGGGGCAATGTTGTGGCTGGCACTCTGCAATCATTGGGGGCAATGCTGTGGCTGGCACTCTGCAATCATTGGGGGCAATGCTGTGGCTGGCACTCTGCAATCATTGGGGGCAATGCTGTGGCTGGCACTCTGCAATGATTGGGGGCAATGCTGTGGTCACTGTGCATTGAAAGGGGGGCACGCTGGTCTCTCTGCATTGAAAGGGGGGCACGCTGGTCACTGTGCATTGAAAAGGGGGCACGCAGCGCTGGTCACTGTGCATTGAAAGGGGGGCACGCAGCGCTGGTCACTGTGCATTGAAAGGGGGCATGCTGGTCACTGTGCATTGAAAGGGGGCACGCTGGTCTCTCTGCATTGAAAGGGGGGCACGCTGGTCACTGTGCATTGAAAGGGGGCACGCTGGTCTCTCTGCATTGAAAGGGGGGCACGCTGGTCACTGTGCATTAAAGGGGGCATGTACACTGGTCACTGTGCATTGAAAGGGGGCACGCTGGTCACTGTGCATTGAAAGGGGGCACGCTGGTCACTGTGCATTGAAAGGGGGCACGCTGGTCAATGTGCATTGAAAGGGGGCACGCTGGTCTCTCTGCATTGAAAGGGGGAACGCTGGTCACTGTGCATTGAAAGGGGGCACGCTGGTCACTGTGCATTGAAAGGGGGCACGCTGGTCATTCTGCTGGGAAAGTCGGAACTGGTTACTAAAATTTTTGAATCCCACCACTGTATAGGAACACAAGTCTCTGTGGTCATTTCACAAGCCACGCCCCCCACAGTTAGAAACATGCCCCTAGGTACACATTTAACCCCTTGATCACCCACAGTGTTAACCCCTTCCCTGCCAGTGTTAGTTTTACAGTAACAGTGCATATTTTTTAGCACTGATTACGGTAGTAATGTCACTGGTCCCCCCAAAAGTGTCAAAAATGTCAGTCAGGGGTCCGATCTGTCCGCCGCAATGTTTCAGTCCCTCAAAAAATCGCAGATCGCTGCCATTACTAGTAAAAAAAAAAAAAAAAACAATAAAAATGACAAATCTTTCCCGTAGTTAGTAGACGCAATAACTTTTGCGCAAACCAATCAAAATACGCTTATTGCGATTTTTTTTTTTTTTTTTACCAAAAATATGTAACGGAAAACAAATTTGCCTAAAATGTTAAAAAATTTGATTTTTACATTTTTTTTAGAATGTTCTATAGCAGAATGTGAAAAATATATATATTTTTTTTTTTCTCAGAATTGTTGCTCTTTTTTTGTTTATAGCGCAAAAAATAAAAATCGCACAGGTGAAAAAAAGGACATAAATTTTATTCAGGTACAGCA
Source organism: Pelophylax lessonae (assembly GCF_965119305.1). Classification (NCBI taxonomy): domain Eukaryota; kingdom Metazoa; phylum Chordata; class Amphibia; order Anura; family Ranidae; genus Pelophylax; species Pelophylax lessonae. Next base: position 138,323,444 of record NC_138780.1, on the reverse strand, counting down.
TTGCACGACCGCGCAATTGTCTGTTAAAGTAACGCAGTCCCGAATCGCAAAATATAGCCTGGTCATTAAGGGGGCAAATCCTTCCGGTCCAGAAGTGGTTAAAGCGGAATTGAAGTTCCGCTGTAAAAAACTGCTAGCAGGGAGTCTTTTATTGCAGAAGATACATGCACTGTCTCTACTGCAATAAAATGCCCCTACCTGTCTGCTTGCTGTCTCCTCCGGCACTGTAAACTAAGCTTACATTGCCAGGCTTATCAGCAGATTGTGAGTGCAACTGGGAAGGGGAGAGGAGGCAGGAGCTGGGACGTGTTACATGTTCCAAAGATGAACTTGGCCTTTAAGAAACTTCAAACTGAAGTTTATACTGCTTTGATCAGTCCTCCAGCATGTTACAGGGATGCCAACCCTATTGCACTCCTTTGTGTCATCAGCAAAAAGACATGCCTTGCCCACCAAACTAGTTCTATCACTTACAAAAAAATTATAATAGAACAAGGCCTACTATAGAGCCTTGTAGTACACTACTAGTGACTGGTCTCTGTTCTGAATGAATCCCATTTACAACCTCAGTCTGGTATCTATCATCTAGCCAACTGCAATTCCACTGAACCACCCAAAAAGTAAGTCCTAGCTTGTACAGATTTTATATTAGATTGTTATGTTGAACAGTATCAAATACTTTGCTGAAATCAAGATAGGCTTTGACCACAGCACCACTCTGGTCCAAAAAAATAGTGAACTAGTTAAAAAATCCAATCAGATTAGTCTTACGTGATCTTCCAACCTTATGACTGCACTTTAGGGAGTACCCTTTTCTCTTTCATGACTATGACCCTGTGCATCTAGCCAGCTCCATAAAGAAGTGTGTGCAGAAACTTTAGTGGCCTACACAAAGATTATGACTTTTTAGTTTTATTGAACACCTTTGGGTTGAATTGGAATCCCAGTTGTAAGCCATCATCACGTCCAACATCAGTTACTTACCTCAGAAATTTTCTTTAGACTGAATGGGCACAAATTCAAAATCTTGTATAAAGCCTTACCAGAAGATTGGAGGCTGTTATAGCCGCAAATGAGAGGGGAACATCCATGTAAATGCCCATGGTTTTGGAATGGGATGTCATGTAGGTGTAATGCTGAGGCGTCCTCAGTCTTTTGGCCAAATAATGTATAGCATATGACTCTTTACACACTTAAGCCCCGTACACACGTCCCGAATGTCGGCCGAACGATCGGCCGTCTTTTGTCCGGTGCTGTCCTGTCAGCTGAAAACTGCAAAAGACTGCACATGAATTTTGTCGGCCAACAACAGCCGACTGCAGAAGTGATGTCATGTGATGGTTAACTTTCCGTGTGTTTTTTCTTTTCTGAGCATGCCCAGTCTTGCTAATCGGCTGTTTGTCGGCCGAATTCTGTACTGAATGGCGAACAATCGGCCGTTCTGGTGTTGGCCAACAAAAATTTTAATGCCTGCACACCCGATTCTGTTCAGCCGAAAAGTCGCTGTCGGTTGTCGGAAGCATCATACTAACAAGCCGACAATCGGCCGATCGTTCGGCGGCCGAATATTTACGGCTGACAATCGCTACGTGTGTACGGGGCTTTATAATGTACAACGAGCTCCTAGCTTCTGAAAGCTAAAAAATTTAGGGGTCTGTATGTTTCTAATGTCTTCCCTGTTGACTGAGTTTTTATCTGATAAAGTATCTTTTATTTTTTTGATTCAGTACAGTTATTTTAGAGCTCATCTTCTTGTTTCTAGTTGTAGCCGTTGGAGGTAAAGTCTCTCCGTTTTTTTTTTTTTTTTTTTTGCAGGCATTCCTTTGGATTCTAGTTTGATTCGCAACTATGTTGAAGAAGCTTTGGCAGAGATTATAGCCACCATGCTGAGAGAGAGAGAGACTCGAGCTGTGCCAACTCATTCTCTGGAACAGCCTGATGTGCAGGTAAAGAAGTATTGCATTTTTACATTATATATTATCATTTTGCTTTACTTATTTATATCAGTAAGGGTCTAACACTGTGTTATCTGTAAGAGCAGTGACAGCACCCACCTGGGTTTTCACCCAGCTTACCCATGTTGCATGCCAGCAGTGATAAAGCGAGGATTCGCGAGTGTACTTTGTTGGTGATGTAAGCTCAGACACTGTCACTTTGCTCTGAATGGACAAAGTGACAGTGTTTCCAACAATAATGCATCTTTACATGAAATCTACCCAAATGTGGTCATTTTTTTTAGAGATGAATAGGTAAGTTGTGGTTAAATTAAAGCAGCATTTGATTGTAGCACCGATCTTCCCAACTGACTGTAAAACCTTAGATTTGGATTTTCTTTTTTTCTTCTTGCGCTAAGGAAATAATTTAGTGTTCTCTCGTGTTTTTAGTTTACTCTGTCCCATGAGGAAAAAAGTAATATCTTCCTATTGGGTGGGTTAATTATTTTATTGAACTTTAAAAATGCAGAACTCCATGCAGATACAAAAGACACAAATTAAAGTAGAAGCAGCTGTAATCATATTACTTCATTAATTGTATTTTTTTTTAAATGGAAGCAGCGTAAATTCTTAATTCTGACCTGGTATTAGCCTCTTGCAGTCTATTACACAGCAAGAAGCATGCTGAAAGGAGGAGAGAGGAGAGAGACTAATAAGTGAATCCTGCTGCTTCTCTGTTCACTGTCCAGTCACAGTGTTGGGGTGGAGAAAATGCCAGGAGGTTAATGAGAAACTGCAGGAGAGAATGACCAGGTCCCATCCCTGCCAGCCCACGTGGAAGAAAAATATATTTAAAATATATTTAAAAAAAAAACATTTTTAATTTATTTTTCCCAAATATATTGGAAATATATTTGAAATGCTACAATTTTGGCCATATTCAATATATTTCTAAAAATGTTTCCCTAAATATATTGGAAATATATTTTTCTTCCAAATGGGAGGCAAAACTGTGCTTTGTGGAAGGGCTGTGTATATATCTTAGGAATGATTAGACAGAAATACAAATCAATTGGCAGGTAAACAGGCTCTTTATTACTTATTTTATCTGCATGTTCAGCTGTTTGCCTGAAGTTCCCCTTTAAAGATAAAAGCAATGTTGTACCTAAACTGACCACGTGACACAGCCCCAATATCATTGTAGGTAAGCATGAAGCCCTTTATTAAATTAAATATACAACTTGTTTCTTGGGTTCACCTCCTTCTAATGGTCAGGCCCCCATTGAGGATTATAAAAAGTCAGTATGTTACACTTGGGCGGGTATTAATCGGGGGACAACAATTATGTTTCATTTTCTCTTTTTTACAGCCTGGCCCTGATGAGATTGCTCCAGTTCCCACTCCACAGAGCACACCTTCTGCTTCTCCCCTGCCTTCGCCAAGGGAAACGTCCATCATGAAAACACCTGAACCAGTTCCCACACCTCAGAGCACACCTCCTGCTTCTCCGCTGCCTTCTGCAAGGGAGCCATCCATTGTGAAAACGCCTGAACTCTCTCTACAAACATCAGTAGAAGAGCCAGATGTTCATCAGGAAGAACTTGATGACCATGGTTAGTAGTTTGGTAACATTGGTGTTTTCCGGACAAGGAGTATACTATGTTTTTTACCTTATAGTTCATTATGGAATATGGCACCATTAAGTTTTTGCAGTCTCTGGAGGACAATTGAAGTCAACATTTACCCTGGACAAAAAATAGTCATATTTCGCCAAATTTTTACCTGAACTTCCTCATGCCTTTGGGTACTGGCAGACAGTAGCAGGCATCTTGACCAATTGATCATATAGGAAATGGTAATTTGCTGAGCGAGGGTACCCATCGAATATCCTCCTTGTGCTTCTTCCGATTGGGTGACAATGTCTTGTCTATAAGGTACCATAGCCTTGCTTTTTCCCCTGAAGACAATCCGATTTGGGTTTAATTAACCTTGCCTGATCTTTATGGTTTCCCCTTACCAAGCAGCCCCTGAGAGATGTCCCCTATCCCTCTACTAAACACATATGATTAGCCAAGCCCATGTTTCATGTTAAGGAAACTGAATATTTGGGGGGCCTGGTTGTGTTTGGATCATCTTCTTCTTCAATAGGCATGAACCTGTGCACACACAGAAAAAAAGCGTGCTTATTGCATAATTATGGAAAAAAAACATATTTTCAGATTTCTGCTATATGATCGATATCTATCTAATGTCTGTTTGGTTTAACAAAAACTCTCATTCCTTTGTAGCAGAGCAGAGTCTTCCAGTCCATGTTGACACACCCACAATACCTCCAGCACCTTCACCCCCAAAAGTTGCTACTCCCACACCTGTCCTGTCAGAAGAGCATGAAGAACCACCTGTTGTCCAGGCTCTTCCACCCAATCCTTGGGGTGAAATAGAGCTTCCACTGGAGGAGGAGAACCCACACTCTGTCATGGAAGATGCTGAGTTTACAGATGCTGCGTAAGTATAGACTTCACTATCATTAAGTCCAGATAATTGCTGGGCATTACTGTATCAGGCTCCAAGTATAAATTCCTTCTAAAATCTACCCAGTTACGTTAATATTTATGTTATGAACATCCAGCAGTGTAACATGTTATTTTATTTTGGTGTACAGAAATATTTCACAAATTACCTAGATCATTACATTGCCTCCTACGGAGGAAGGAGCTGTCTATTGTCATTGCTCCAGCTATGGACAAACAGCTATGGTACCTCTTTATAGTGGAAATAAAGTCCAACTACACCATTTAGTACAGTTACAGTATATTGCAATTCTTCCTGCCCCAGACCCCTGCCAGCCTTAAAGTTGAACTTCACTCTCTCAATTTACACTTATGCTAGCATTAGTAAATAGATAAAAATTTATAATATATTTTCTTGTGGGTTTTTTTTTTTTTATTTATTTATTTATTTTTATTACATTTCTTCCTTTACTTCCAGGCCTAGGAAATAATGTCATATACATCCCAGGAGCTTTCAGGATGGGAGGAGTGTTTTTTCTTAGCTAAGCACACCCTCCTGCCTGGATGCCTGATCTAAGGGCAGATGTGTTCTAGGATGTAAATGCTACATAAATCATCTGCTCTTACTCAAGATGGCCGCAGCTGGAAATGCTAGGGGGATGTTTTTGAAATTAGATTTTTTAACACAATAAAGCATAGAGACATGGGTAGATGGGGGAATTTGCTTTGAATATTAAAAAATAATAAATAACATTTTTGGTTTGTGGTGCTCAGACGCAGTGTAGTTTCGCTTCAAGCTGGTCATACAGTATTTATTCTTCTTATTCGATTTCCTTTAGATTTACCTTTACATTTAACTTTGTAATGCAATGGTCTGCCTGATTGGAAATTGAAAGTATTTAGGTTTGATCTCAGATTATATACTTTTGGTAAATCTAAAGGAAAGTTGTACATGAAAATTGTATAATGCTAGGCCAGCCTCATACTACTGTGTCTCTTATTCAGTGAAATATGTCAGAGGAGGCTGCAATGATGGAGTGTTAGTCCAAAGTATGAGCTTGTACTCTAAAGCTTGTCTATATAAATGAATAGGAGTGCAGGGCACATACACAAACCTGGCCTGGAGGAATTTGACAGGCTGCTGTGCAGTCTAGTCAGCAATATCTTCCTGAATCAGGGATAGGTGAGTATAGTGGTAGGGGATCTAGGGGCAGGGAGGACTATAGTTTAGGTGTAACTCCACATGTAGGCCAAGTGAGCACAACCAGTACCATGTAATTAATGTGTTTGCACAGTAGTTTTGAATTCATGAATGTTGGTATCAGATATTTCAGCATACAGATCATTTTTGCAATAACAACTTTAAATGCATAATAAGGTATTAGAGTGGCTCTGCGCTATGGACCAAGCAAAATTATATATAGCTGCTGCCTCCACTTAAACAACTACCAAGGTAGATGTCAGAATACAGTAGAGATTATAGGGTGGGTGTGGCGCTGCTTATAATGAATAAGTGTGCTTATACAGGCTGCAAAATGTGTCTCAGTAGAAATGTGCAAAAAAACAAAGCAAATGTAAACATGTTACTGACCAGTCAGGATATAACACCCTTATATTGTTGGTAAAATGATAAAAACTTGCGTGCTACCTGTGGCTTCAATATGCATTCATAATGCAATAGAATGAAAGTGCCAAAAAAGCGAAAAGCGCAAAAAAACATTAAAGTGACAAGTACTGTGATTCAGAAGTCCATTGGTGATTCATCAAAAAGTGATGTGCTATAATAATTAGTCCTTGTTGTGATGCTGCAAACATATATAGTGCTTCAAAAGCTCCCAAAAAAGCGGATGACGTTGTGACAAAACGCGTAGGGTGGAGCCACAGCGTCATTGCTTCACTTCCGATTTTGGGACATGGAATCTATTTGCATTATAAATTACAGCACTTGTCACGTTAATTTCTTTTGCACTATTCGTTTTCTTGCCACTTTCATTCTATTGCATTATGAATGTATATTGAAGCCACAGCTGGTACTAAAGTTTTTATAATTTTAACAACAATATAAGTGTGTGATATCCTGACTCGTCGAATGTTTACATTTGCTTTGTTTTTTGCATATTTCTGCTGAGACACATATTGCAGCACCTATAAGCACACTTTTTCAATATAAGCAAGCAGCGCCGCACCCACTCCATAATCCCTACTTAAATGTGCTTGTTGTTTCAAAGCACTCATGTATGAGCATCATTTGTTTACTTGAAAAACTATTATGATTTTTAACTTGAACTTGTTCATCACCTTCATAACCGAACCCTTTTGAATTACACACAATTCCAGGGCACAGTATTGTGAGGGCTTGTTGACACCAGGAGCTGTATCCGAGCGCACATTTTGTTTTGCGCATTTTTAATTGAGCTGCTCTATGCCTGTAAAACACACAGTAGGTTGCCGGCATGATTTTTAAAAGTGAGCAGCACCAAAACATGTTACTATGGTACCATGCATTTTAGCAGGCGCAGACGTATGTGCATTGGCTAGATGTGTGGGGGTGTCATTGGGAATAAATGGCACCCATGTGTGTCTGCAAAAGGCAGCACATTTTTGTGCATTATGGGAAAACACGTGATTTTGCATACGTTACCGCACTGCACTTGGTGTAAACAAGCCCTAAAATGTATTCTGTGAGGCAGAGTTCAGTTGTCTGTAGGTTGTAAACCATCCTCCCTCCTAGCACAAACCCCCCCCCCAGCACAAACCCTCCCAAGTCCCCCCTTCTAGCACAACCCCCCTACCCAAATCATCCTCCAAGCACAACCCCCCTATTTCTCCCCTCCTAGCACCACCTCCCAACCCAAATCACCCTCCCAGCACAAACCCCCCCGAAATCCCCCCTTTTAACACAGCCCCCACCTGCTCCCATATCCCTCACCTAGCACAGTTCCCTATCTCTCCCCCCCCCCCCCCAAATCTCCCCTCTTCCTAGCAAAATCCTGTCACTACAGTAGTGACAACAGAAGGGAGGGGGAGAAAGTCAGAAGGAGGTGTGGGTTGTGCTCTCTCTGTTCCTCTACATTCAGACCTGAGAGATCCTCAATTCTCTGTTGGCTCCTGAGCTACAAGAGGCAGGGAGCACTGTAAAATCCTGTGTACAGAAGAGGCAAAAAGTGCAAGTCCTTAGCAGCCAATGATGTCATCGGTCGGGCAGCCAGCTCGGCTTTCTGTTTTGCCAGTAAGAGTATAGAGCAGTGATGGGGAACCTTGGCACTCCAGATGTTTTGGAACTACATTTCCCATGATGCTCATGCACTCTGCAATGTAGTTGAGCATCATGGGAAATGTAGTTCCAAAACATCTGGGGTGGCAAGGTTCGCCATCACTGGTATAGAGAGTAGCAGAGAGCAGGCGATTTGAGGACTGAGCTCTCTGCCTGTTCTGTACACAGGACTTTACAGTGCTCTCTGCCTCATGTAGCACAGGAGCTAACAGGAGATCGAGAATCGCTCAGAATGGGCTTTTGCCGCAGCACCCCTGAGGACTCCTCGATACTTACTTGAGTCTTCTGCACTGCAAATTACTGTTGACGTCAAATAGAAAAAAAATCTGTCCAGAAATTTTATTTCAAACCAAATGATCCATTTCTTAGGAAAAAGTGAGCCAAGGCACTAAAAACTGCAAAGTCAAGAGTGCTATCAGGCCACCATATTTTCCGCCCAAAAAACATGTCTCCCACTGCCTCTTCTTGTGGAATCCTTTCTTGTTAATATATTAGAAATACAACCAATTATAACAGTGCCTCATTATGGTCTTAAAAGATCTGGGTTCCCCTTACAAGATTCTTTTTAAAGTGTATATTTATCCAAAAAAAAAATATATGCAGCACATCTCTGTAATGCCTGCATATTTTCCCATGCTTTATTTCTTTAATGACCCTGCAAGTACAGAAAAATACACGCTGGTGTGTCAGACATCTACTCCTCTCCTAATTTCTTGCTGTGAGCTGACAACACACAGTATTTTTGTGGACTGAATGGTGTCAACCCTGCCCAGTTGTCTTTTGCTAAATTACTGAATTCCTCCCAGTGTCCTTATCTCCACAGCACAGGGGTACAAACATTGTCCACTAGTCCCAACATAAGACTTTATAGGATTAATTGAGGTAACCGGGGCTTTTTTCTCAGAGAAAATATGGTGCAGGAATTCCCCCCTTCTGAGTCACTCTTTGTCTCCGCCCCCTACCCACCCTTGAGCACTGTCCCTTGGTTCCACCCCTACCCTCCTCCCAGCACTGCCCCTTTTAAAGAGTACAGAATGGAGTATCATTTTGTGGTGCTAAATAATTTGTATGGGATTTGTTAATAACAGGAAAAGCAGTAAAATAGATCCTCTGCAGCCAGCAACAGTAGACCCACCCCAGCAACAATAGACCCCCTCCCCTAGCAGTTATAGGTACCCCCCCCCAGCAACAATGGCCTGCCCATTACAAAATACCACCCCAGCAAGCATAGATCCTTCCCTACAATAATTGCCCCCCAGCAACATCAACAGATTTCCCAGCAACCGGCAAACAATAGACTTCCATATCTGCCCCCCCCCCAGCAACAATAGACCCCTCCACCTCAGCAGCAATAGACCCCCACACAAAAATAGATTCCTGCCAGCATCAATAGACCCTCCAGCATACCCCAGTACCCTTTTACAATACATACATTCAGTGCTGAAGGTGCCAGAACTGCGCTCCCACGCATTCCAGCTGAAAAGAAGCCCTGGAGGTAACACGGGAACTGAGCATAGGACAGCTCTACATTTCTGACAGGTCATAGGGTATTTTTTGCTATTATCCGTTATAACAAAATGCTTTCAATGATATTTCACAGAGATAAAGGGCGCAAGTAAGAGAAGTTGAATGTTAGGATATACTTATGCTTTAATGAGCTGTTTGCAGCTGTCACACAAGCATGCTAGGAAAAGTGGTTACGTTTTGAGCTGTATCTTGGGCGTTCTAGAACCTTGTAATTACATAAACACTTATTTCTTTTAGTGTAATGACTGTGGCTGTAGAAGAAGAACCAAGAAGCCTAATCTCTGCTGCCTCATCAGAGAAATCTCTGCCAGTGTCACCTAAACAGAGGACTCCCTCACCAGTACCTTCTCCACAAGTGTCTGCACCTTCCACGGATGAGAGCAGCTTGACCGTCACTGTAACGGAGTCTGATTCCACAGACAAACCCATCTCAGAAGGGGAGGTTGTATATAGCTATGGTCAGATAGCTGTTGCTCAAGGTAGGTTCTTCTGTATGATGTCTGGGGAAAGAATGGCTATACAGGTGACTACACACTATACCATCTGATTGCGCAATCTCTTTAGATTTACAATCAACTATGTAAGACCCTACCTGAATTGAAATAAATGCAATGCTTTGTTTATGCTTGTCATAGCTTTGGGAAGTCTAAGACTGGGTTCACATAAATACAGGTTCAGGAATATGTGTAAATCGCACGCATTCCTGCACCCACAGGAAAACTACGCAGCTATTTATTGAACACATGGGGGAGCCATTCATTCCTAATTGCATCCCCGCGCATCTGAAAACGCATTGCGGTTTCGGATGCTGGAAAGCACATAGAGCAAAAGCACTTCGCAATTTCTGTACGGTTGCAATTTTAAAAAGGCGCTGGGACATTTTTTCTGCGCTTCCCACAGGTACAGAAGCCCGTTCAAGTGAATCGGCTGATGTGCCCATGCAAATGCGAGCCGCACAAACCACACGTGTGAACCTAGCCGAAAGGAGAGTGAGCAGAGATAATAAACGGTGTATGGCCAGCTTTGGATGTCCAGTTTAGGCCCAAAGCGGACTTGCACTTAACTGTCAATGTATATTATTAAATGTGGCGTTTCAGTTTTGGATAAAGTAGGAAGTGATTGTAACCCCTGTTGGTTTTTTTTTTTTTTTTTTTCTGTTTTGTGTTTTATATTTAATAAGCAACATGCATTCTAATTTCAGCAATCACCGTAATTTAGGCAAATTCCTCCGAATATTTGACCACTCCCAACTCCATTTATCAGCTGTTTCTTTCTACCTTCGCGCTCTCGACTTAATTTTAGCATCAAATTTTAATTTGGTTTTAGTTATAGTCTTTTGGCAAAAATGCCATTTTGGTTTTAGTCCCATTTTAGTCATCTGTAATTGTTAGTCATAGTCTTTGACTAAAATGCCATTTTAGTTTTAATCCCATTTTAGTCATCTGCATTTTTTTTCATTTAAGTCGTATTTTAGTCGACTAAAATCTCCAGTACATTTTAGTCTAATAAAATAATTTTAGTCAGCTAAAATCAAATGTGTTTAGTTAAATTCTAATGCATTATTTAAGCATTTCTATAGAATTTCCAAAATCAGTATATACTCCTGGAGTAAAAAAATCTAATATCATGTGAATATTTATGGTATTAAGGTTTAAACAAACTCGCAGATAGAGATTTAGCCACTCTGGACGGGCTGATGAGACCTGCAATGCATACAGTGCTCTAGACATGGACATTCTAAATAGGAGGCCTGTAATACATTGCACACAGTGCTCTGGACAGTGGTCTGCGGAGGCCTGTAATGCACACAGTGCTCTAGACTGTGGTCTGGGGAGGCCTGTAATGCTGCACAGTGCTATGAACAGTGGCTGTAATGCTACACAGTGCTCTGGATGGTGGTCTGAGGAGGCCTGTAATGCTGCACATTGCTCTGAATGGGAGTATGAGAGGCCTGTAATGCTGTACAGTGCTCTGAATGGTGGTCTGAGGGCAGGTCTGTAATTCACAGTGCTCTGGGATTGTGGTCTGACTCTGAGAGGCCTGTAATGCTGCACAGTGCTGGATGGTGGTCTCAGGTCTGGGAGATGGACTGTAATGCATAGTGCCCTGGATGCCGGAGGTCAGAGGAGGTCTGTAATGCGCACACCGTGATCTGGACAGATGGTGGTCTGAGGGGAGGCCTCAGGCCTGTAATTGTAATGTACACACTTACAGTTCTCTCTAGTCTGGTTACTGGTCACAGTGGTCAGAGGAGGCCTGTAATGCTGCACAGTGCTGGATGGTGGTCTCAGGTCTGAGAGATGGCCTGTAATGCACAGTGCCCTGGATGCCGGAGGTCAGAGGAGGTCTGTAATGCACACACCATTTGTGATCTGGACAAATGGTGGTCTGAGGGGAGGCCTCTGGCCTGTATTTGTAATGTACACACACAGTCCTCTCTAGTCTGCTCTGCTCTGGACAGTTGTTGTTGTAACCGAGTTGGAAGTGGGACTCAGTTTCTCCTTGGGAGACTGCACAGAGCTGCTTTGCTCTGGATGGTCATCTAATGACTTGGAGGAGGCCTGTAATGCTGGATGCATGCTACAGACTCGACATGCTTGCTTGCTTGCTAGGAGCAGAAGCAGGCGAAGCTCCATTGAAGTTCCAAGGGTAAAAGTCCCTGCCTCACATTTTCGTTTTATCGTTCATTAACTAAAACAAAATCGATTTTCGTCAGTTTTTCTCAGTGGACGAAAATATGGTGTACTTTTCGTTTAGTTTCCGTCACTGTAAAAATGCCGCTGACGGAAACGTTTTCGTTGACGAAATTAACACTGCCGCTAGACCCATGTCCGCTATACAGTATTGTATTTGCGATTTGTAAAAGGTACAGAGTCACTTGCCTAGCATTTTTGTCACTAGGAAAAATGAGCTTCAGTCAATGGAAGTGTGTGTAGCATTATTGCTGATCAGTCGAATTTCGAGCCAGAGACAAGATTCAGTATCTTTTCATATTATCCATTACTGCTGCTGATAATCATGGCACAGCAGTGATGAGCATTATAGCAAGCTACAGCAGTAAATCTGTGGCCAGCCACAAATTTCAAGAGAAAAGAAACAGAGAGATTTGTAGCTGCTACAAATCGCTTCTACAAAGTTGCTAGTGTGACGTGGCCCTTACTAAACAAATTGAGACCAATTGATGACAGAGTAGTGTTCATTGGTGGATTTACATAGAAGACATGGAACAGCTTTGTGAAGCAGCTGAACTAGAGACAGGCGCATGTGATATATACGGTTAAGGTTTTTGCCTTTTTATGAGCTGATCAGAGTTCATCTTTAAGTTACTGTTGAAGTCCGGACCTGCTTTAAAAGAACATACTGGTAATAAATGAATACATCTGTATTTGTAATGTAATTGATTTTAAGCATAGTTACATCAGACAATGTGAATGCTTAACATGAAACAGTGATGTGCAAATGGATCGTGTAAGTAATATTACTTAACTATTACTTAAAGTAACAATCTCCATTGGAAAGGGATTGTAATATGACAGCATAAAGGAAGAGAAGGCCCTATCAAGTACCTGGTTAAATCTTAAAGTGTATATAAACCCCATCGATAAAATCTCTTATATGTATTTAACATATAGATTATTGTAATTTCAAGTTTGTTATCAATCTTTTTTAATATTCAGCTTTCAATTCAAGAATATCTGGCTATCCTGCTGTAAATGTTTTTATCCCAACACTTTTTATTATTGGGTCGGCAACAGGTTTGTTATTGTGCTCCTGCATAACCCTGTCACATATCAACATGATGGAGAATACAAGCAGCCATGTCAACACACATTTCACAGGCATTATCACTGTTACATAAAAACAATGTAGTAAGGCACACAGAGGAAATAGTTGATCAGCAAATGGTGATGGTTCATCTGCAACACCGTAGGGATGTTAGGGGACTACACTGTGGCGGCCTTGGTCCTGGCTGTGCCAGTGGAGTCAGACAATTCCTGTGTTTCTGGCAGCGTTCAGTATCCAGGCTTACATCCAATAGTGGCAGGGGGGTGCTCGCGTTCAGGGCATGCGTGCTCCTTCCTCAGACGAGCATCGCCTGAGGAAGGAGCACGCATGCCAGTAACATAGGAAGTGTCAGACTCCACCGGCACAGCCAGGACTACGGCCGCCACAGTGTACTCCCCTAACATCCCTACAGTGTTGCAGATGAACCATCACCATTTGCTGATCAACTATTTCCTCTGTGTGAGTTACTACGTTGTTTTTATTTAATAAATAACCTTTTAATCTACACTGAGGTGGCGCTGCTTTTCTTCTCCTACCCTATCCTGCATACCTCCTAAAAAGGCTAACTACAGCCACAGTTGAAACTTTTTTCATAAGATCGAATGCACTTGACTTTTTCACTGGTGCAGGTTGAACGTTGTGTATATGTACCATTATCACTGTTGTCACTTTCTGTAAACAGGTCTAGAGCACTGATGTGCAGTTGGTGCTGGAACTTTCTGTTGGGTCTTCCATATGTTTGGCAGACTTGGTGACGAATAAGGAGTTGTGAGAGGTTGCAAGACTGTCTTAGTATTTGCTTAAAAAGTCAAGATTTGCTTATCAAAATCTCAAAATGGTACCCCCATAGTGCTCAGATTTATCTTTATTTCATAAACCTTTTCTAATCCATTTTTGTTTTGTTATGCAATTTTCCATATTGTCAATATGTGTAAATTTGAATCATTTGTCTGTTTTATAGATTGTAGCTCTGTATGTATTTGGAGGCAGTCAAATTTCCTCATCACATGCTGTCCTTCACAGTTGAGGAGCACAACCTGATTGTGCTTTTTCTCGTATTTCCTTCCAAAACTGTGGATGGTTCTTACCACTGGGGACTTACTCAAAGCTTGTCTATCACCAAACAAATCTTTTCAGTTCAGGTTACACAATGTTCAGAAAACAATATCATTTGCAAGACTTATCCTTCAACTGATCATCTTACACCAGTTGTTCTGCACAATTTTACTTGGTATTATATAGATCATTTTTTAAAGTTTTACCTATTAACCTCTGTATAAAATTAATGTTCAGGTTTGCATGAATTTATATTAAACATCCATCTTTGTTTACAGAATCTTTTACAGTACATTAATCTTGATTGTGGATTTATAGTTCTTATGATTTCTTACAGCGCTAGCAGAAGGTGGTGTTGTTTATCCAAATCTGACGGAGAGCTTATCCAGCACTCTACGGGATGCCAATGATATGGTAAGGGACCCATAACTGATCAATAAACACTAATTTCTAAAGGAAAAATAAATGCTATAGGATCAAAACCACCAAGGCTATGCCCACCAAGTTTTTTTTCTGCATTTGTTCTTTGTTAGAGCAGCCTTTCTCAACCTTTTTTTTTACCCCAGAGGAACCCCTAAAATTTTTATGCCCCCAGGAGCTCCTGTTAAAACCATTTTGTTGTGGTTAAAATGCCCCTACATTGATGGCTACTGGGAAGAAAGAAATTCTTACAGTGGTTTGCTAACTTTCACCCTTGGTGGCTGTTAAAATGAGCACAGTGTCATGATGCTGACTTTGCCAAGTGACAATGGCCCCAGAACTACACAGGTACCATTAAATAGGAGATCAGTCAACCACAGCTAAAGGAAACCCTAGTAACCTCTGGGGAAGCCCTAGTTGCGATTGCCTGTGTGAGAGAATTGAATCTTTTATTGACTGGTCATCTGGTCATATAGGTCTCATACTTTGCCCACCTTGGTATGGCCAACACACACTCCCAGTTGGAATCTTTTGCAATGTTTTATTCACTTTTGATTAAACTTTAAAAGTGTCATTATATGCCCTTCAAATCAGATCTTTATGTTTGGCACACAGGAAGTTAAAATAAACCACCAAATACACATTTTAAATTATTTTGTGTTCACTGATCTACTTGTCAAGGGATTTGTAATCCTTTACAGTCATTCTTGTGATGTGCACACTGCACAACCAGACGGGAGACACATTTCTTTCCTGGTTCAGGAATTTCACTTCCTGGTTTAAGTGTGTGGCTTCCCTTGTCATCTTTCTACTTTGTCTGACCATTGGACAATAAATCAGCATCCTCATCTCTGTCCAATATTCCAGAAAATGGAACAGTAAGAAGTAGCAATGTGATCATCCTGTCTAGGTATCTGTATTACCTCAAAAATATTCTTTGGCAGGTAAGGGCCTGGGTAGGCATGTTTATCAGATCTCAGAGAAAATAGGAAAATAGTTGAGGTCACACAAAAATCTGCCAACATCCCTAAATTAAAAAGTAAGCAACTCAATTCCCATGGGACTTTTTCGGCAACCTCTGTCACAACACATTTTATAATACTATATGTCTTTATTTTATATCCAGGTTATAAATTATAATGGCTAACACATAAAAAATACTTACATTTAACATGAATGCCCATGTATCCCTGTAGATGGAGATTAGTTATATCATTGTCCTTTTATAGCTTTATTTTGTAGATCCCTGATAACAGCTGATCTGCACACTACTACTGCCCTTATGTTGGGTACACACTAGTAGAAAATCTGCCAAAAATTCCCGTCCGAGGTAAAATTGTACGATTTTCGGGCTACTGTGTACACAACTTTCAGCAGCCGATGACGACATTTTCAACGGAAAAAAAACGGAGGGACAAACACCAAATTTTTTATCGTCCGTCCCCAGACAACCAATTTTCGTTTAATGTGTATGCAGTACGTCTGCTAAAAATCGGATACGAAAGACCACGCATATGATCTGAAGTTGCTGACGATACGGACGTCTAGGAACAAATGTCCCAAAAAAAAAAAAAAACGGACGAGAAATCTCGTGAACATTATGCACTGTCAACTAAAAATGGTTATGACCGCTGAACATGAGAGAGAAAAATTGGAGGATATTTCGTCCGATTTTCGTCAAGTGTGTACGAGCCTTTACTGTGGCTGGATTGATGGAAATTCAGTGAGAACTGGGGTTTCCTTGCTCCTGGGCCTCAGTGTATGCATGCCTCTCCTGCTGGGTGGGGTATTGAAGGCTGGCTGGTGGTGTCAAATGAGGGATCGTCTTGCACCTTGGCTAATTTAATTTAATTACTTGATTCTTCTTTATGCATGGTTTGTAATACAAAATATATGTTCGACCCATCAACCCATGAAGAAGAACAATTGAAATGCTTCGGATTTAGCCCGTGTATCAGGGATCTACCAAATAAAGCTATACAGGATGAAGATTTCTAGTAACTAATCTCCCCATTATTTCAGTAATTCTATATATAGATATATAAAATCATTAAACCAGGTATTGGTACTTTTGGCAGTGTGAGCAGGTGCAAAGTACTGCTGGAAAATGAAATCAGCATCTCCATAAAGCTGGTCAGCAGAGGGAAACCTGAAGTGTTCTAGAATTACCTGGTAGAGGGCTGTGCTGAGTTTGGACTTGATCAAACACAGTGGACCAACACCAGCAGATGACACGGCTCCCCAAATCATCAGGGACTGTGGAAAATTTTGCATTTCATTTGGAAATAAAGGTCCCAGAGTCTGGAGGAAGAATGGAGAGGCACAAAATCCAAGTTGCATGAGGTCCAGTGTGAAGTTTCCACAGTCGGTGATGATTTGGGGAGCCATGTCATCTGCTGGTGTTGGTCCACTGTGTTTTATCAATTCCAAAGTCAGTCTAATTTTCTGAGATACTGAATTTTTTTTTTTTTTCACTAGCTGTAAGCCATAATATTTAAAATGAAAAGAAAGAAATGCTTAAAAAATATATCACTTTATGTGTAATGCATCTATATAAAATGAATTTCACTTTTTGAATTTATTTATTGAAATAAATTAGCTTTTTGATATTCTAATTTTATGAGCTGCGCCTGTTTAGGCAGTCATGTTAAATATATAAGTATTTTTTATGTATTAATCATTATAATATATATTGTATTATTTCATAACTGGATATAAATAAAGAGATATGTTTTTTTTTTTTAAAGTGTTGTACCAAAAGTTTCCTAAAAAGGCCCACAGGAGTCAAGTTGCTTATCAGACCTGCTTCTTTACTCAAACAGTGCAAGAACAGCTTGAATAGGTCAACTGCAGGTTCACCTATAATTAAATTTTGAGTGATCTCAAAAGGGTCCCAAACTGCTATCTAAAGCAGGCTGCCTTTATCCATCAACACATCCCAGACCTATTGACACTGGCCCTAAAACCGTAAACATCACACCACTGTCTTTTTAGTAGTTTACCCAGAATTATGTTTTAAAGTGGAGCTTTATTCAGAAAATTAAATCCTCCAGGTGTGCCCCTTTTGCAGGTACAGCTATGTAAAAATGCTAAAAAGAGTGCAGCGCATAAATGTTAAAGCTCATTAAAAAAAAAATAACATTGTTAAGGTGTATCACTACTAGTGCTAAAAAATAATATATATATTCTCACAATGTGCAAAATAAACCATTAAGTGCAAAGTGCTCTTCCACCCCTATTTGACAATCAAAAGTCCCATGAACGAGTCCTATGAAGAGTGAAAACTTCCTTGATGAGTGTCGAGTCACAATATAAATATTCATCCACCGTGCAAAAAAATATGAAGTGTTGGTATTCCTCCACCCTTATGCACTCAATGGAAGCTTGATATACACTATATTACCAAAAGTATTGGGACGCCTGCATTTACACACACGTGAACTTCACTGGCATCCCAGACTTAGTCTGTAGGGTTCAATATTGAGTTGGCACACCCTTTGCAGTTATAACCGCTTCAATTCATCCCAAAGATGTTCTGTCAGTTTGAGGTCTGGCCTGTGTGCAGGCCAGTCATGTTCCTCCACCCCAAACTTGTGCATCCATGTCTTAATTGACCTTGCTTTGTGCACTGGTCCAAATCATTTGGTGGAGGGGGGTTTTGGTGTGGGGTTGTTTTTCAGGGGTTGGGCTTTGCCACTTAGTTCCAGTGAAGGGAACTTATTTATGTTAAGTTTTTCAAGTCTAGTTCTGAGTCTATCTTCTGTTAACCATGAAGGTGCTTCCTGTGACGTGTTATTAACATTACAGTCTAGGTTATTAAATCCCCCCGTTTCTTTTGTGAAGACTGAGGAGAACAATTTATTTGGAACATTTGCCTTCTCTCTGTCCTTTATAGCCAGATTCCCTTCATCTTCCTTTATGAGGCCAATATGTTCTGGCCTCACTTATTTATATACCTAAAGAATTTCTTGTTTTTTTTTTCCTCTCTTCCGCTATGTGCCTTTCGTGTTCTATCTTAGCCGCCTTGATTCCACTCTTACATTTCTTATTGCATTTGTAATGTTGGAATGCTGCCAGTGACCTCTCAGCTTTGTATTTTTTGAAGGCCCTTTCTTTTGTTTTTATATGCATTTTTATGTTGGAGTTTAGCCACCCAGGGTTTATTTTAGCTCTTTTAAACTTATTCCCCGTTGGAATGCACTGGCCAATACCTTTATTTAGTATGTTGTTAAAGTGCTCCCATTTTTCCTCAGTGTTCTTTGTTCCTAGAATTCTATCCCGTTTAATATTGTCTAGCAGAGAACGCAGTTTAGGGAAGTTGACTTTTTTGAAATTCAGTGTCGTTGTATTACTCTTATGTTTCCTATTTCTGTGGTTCATACTGAAACTAATTGACCTAGGGTCACTGTTTCCTAAGTTGCCCCGTATTTCTACATCCACGATCAGGTCTGTATTGTTAGTAATCAGTAGGTCTTGTAACGCATTGTTTCTCGTTGCTGCGTTCACCATCTTACGCCATTTCCAAAAGGCCAAACATTTAAGAAATGGCGAACCTAGACGAATGCGTGGTTCCTTCTGCCCAGTCTATGTCTGGATAGTTAAAATCCCCCATTATAATGACATTTCCCATCCTTGCTGCCATTCCAAGCTGTGATAGGAGGTCTGCCTCCCCTCCTTCCTCTGGCTTGGGGATCCTATAGCTTACGCCCAATATTATTTTCCCCATTGTACCTTCCCTTTTCAAGCTCTACCCATAAGGATTCCACCTCCTCCCTAGCTCCATTTTGTGATATCGTCCCCCATATTCACTTGCACATCGTTCTTGATATACAGGCATACCCCTCCCCCTTTTTTACCTTCCCCCTATCTCTGCGATAAAGGGAATACCCCTGAATGGTTGCCCAGAAGTCGGCCCCAGAAGTCGCCCCAGTTCTCCAGGAACCCAAACCCTTCCTTATTTCACCAGCTCCTCAGCCACTTGTTAACTTCCCTGATCTCCCTGCTGCTTCTGTGGCGTGGCTCGAGGTACAGGTAGTATTTCTGAGTATACTACTTTGGAGGTCCTACTCCTCAATTTAGCTCCTAAGTCCCTGAAATTGTTTTTTTAGGACTCTCCATCTTCCTCTAACTTTTTCATTGGTACCCCCGTGTACCATGACAGCTGGGCCTTACCCAGCCCCACCCAATATGTGCCGAACCCGAGCGCCCGGTAAACAACATACAGTTTAGCACTTACAGTCTTTGTGACAGATTACCCTCTCTGTCCTCCTAATAATCTAGTCCCCTACCACCAGAATCTGTCTATCCTTACCCTTAGCCTCGCTCCCATCCTCACTGGAGGAGTTCACCTGGCAGCTAGGGGCGTCGCTCTGCTCCAGTAATGCTGTTCCTTGACTGCTTTCTCCAACATCACACAACAGGGCATATTTATTGGGATGTTTCAGCCCTGGGCTTGCCTCCTTGACTCTTTCCCCTCTACCTTTCTACCTCTACCCTCTACCTACCCAACTACTCTGCTCTGGTGCCTGCACTCTTGTATCTCCACCCGCCTCTGTTCTGGCACCTGCCGGATACGTTCCCAGCTCTCTTATAGCATATAGATTCTTCTCAGTGTTGGGAAGCAACGTGCTTACATTTTGTGCAGCTGTATTCGCCTTTGATCGGATAATCGAGGAGCGCATTCATGCCACAAAATGTGCACCTCCATCTCCACACCCGCCGGGCATCGTACCCACTAATCCTTGGTCCTGTTGTTTAGGTTTGCTCTACTTACCCAGTGTTTTAGGGGTAACCCCCTACTGGCCTCACCTTGTTGGTTTTCTTATTTTTTCCTCTACAAGCTGGGTGCTTCTTGAAGTTGGTACTTACCACTGTTGGATGTGCCTGGTGTTTTACCTGTTAATTTTATAGGATGCTTTTGATAATGGATTTAAATGTATTTTCCTCTCTGTAATCTTTGGTTACTTCAATAAAACATTGAAAGTAAAAGTTTTACTGCTGTTTAGGGGCTCTGGGCTTCAGCAAAATGGCAGCCTCCAGCAAGAAGAAACAATAACAATGCTAGAGGCAATTTACAGCACACACTGATTTTGTTAGCATATTTATTAATGTGGAATGTTTGTTCCTTGCTAAATAAAATTATTTTTATGAAGTTGTTATGGGTAAAGTTCTGCTTTAATTTTCACCATTGAGTGTGGATTCCATTTGTATTATGAGATTTAGAACTTTACCCATAACAACCTCATAACAATAATACTGTTACTGTTTATTGGGTTTTTGCATGTAAACCGCTGTGTAACTTTAAGGATTCATTAAACAGAAATCCTTTATATGAACACATGTGACTGTTTTTACATTAACATTCCAACTGAAGTTTTGTCTGACTGCAGCAGTACTTAAGTGAGAAAGTCATACTGCCAATAACAAGCGGCCTTGTTCTCCTCCTGCAGGAATTTGACCCCCCCAGTGAAGGACAGGTAATACAGGGACCTCACAGAGGAGCACATCGTGACCCCATCCTCTCGCTTTTAGCCAAATTTAATCAGGATCTTGTTGCGCCACATGAGGCTTTCTACCATCTTGAGGTATGTTCCGCTCCTCCATTCTGGCATTCAGCAATAAAACACAGTTATGTAAACTGATAGCTTCTTGGAAATATATGTGTGTGGCCCTCATGTATTAGCAATTTTCACCTCTATTTTTAGAAGCTTTTTTTAACAGCAGCTTGTTATTCATGCCTGTAACCCCACATGGCATGAATTCTGCCAAGCTTTCACAGAATAGTTTTTATTATTCTCTGACAGGATTGTTTATATTGCTCTTCATTGTCTTTTTTTTTTTTCCCTAGAGCTCAGGAGAGGACAGCAGCTTTGGGGAGATAAGCGAAGGGCAAAGGCCAAGACTGACCACAACTGCAGAGCAAGTCCTGGTGGGACACTCTATGTTTATGAATAGGCCTTCTAATGTTGGTCAGACTACTGGACGACCTCAGAATCGCCCATCGTCCCCTGGACAATGCATTAATGTACCAGGTTATACTCCTCTACTTGAATTAAAGCACAGAACTCCGAATTGTTATTCTTTTGGATTTTGTTTTTCTTTTGTGATTTGTTGGATAAATCAGGGAAGGATAACATTGTTTGTTATGTTCTTATTTGTGTCTCCACTGAGGAGGGGCCCACTGGGAGAAGTCCTTTGAAATGGGAAATTGTGTTTTCACAGTGTTCAAATTGGCGTGGTGCAACTTAGTCAAACGTGGAATTATAGCTCAGTACATCCTTTAATACACACCAACTGGGGGTCATTTGACAAGCATTGAAAACCCTACCAGACTAAAACCCTACCAGACTAAAACCCTACCAGACTAAAACCCTACCAGACTAAAACCCTACCAGACTACACATTTGCCACCGATGTGAAGTAAGCTTAAAGCCTAATACATGCGGCCCCAAGGTCGGGTTGCATCGGCCGGTTCAATAGAAACCCATGGACATGCGGCCCGTGTGTACTGCGGCCAAAGTTTGTCTGGCTTCTATCACCAATGACTGAGAGCGCTGACTCGAGTGTTCTGGCGGGGGGCAGTTCGCCCCTCAAAACACAATAGCACAACAGGGGAGATCACTGTACTAACGTTAAATACTTAGTACAGCGGCTCCTTCTAAACTGTTAGTTTTTTTTTTTTTCATTCAACCTACTGTGTACTAAGCATAAAGAGGAAGTAAAGTAAAAAAAAAAAAAACGAGAAAAAAAAAAGCCCTGTAAAGAGAAAGGCATAATGAGCTAGTATGCATCGCATACTAGCTCATTATTTAGTACTTACCTTAAAACGAAGTCCCCGCCGTGCCGCCACCTCAGCGACAGGACGGCGACATGTCCTGCCGTCCGGCTTCCGGGTTCGCGTCCTCCGGCCAGCTGATTGGCCGGAGGCGCGATTACATCACTCCCGCGCATGCGCGCGGGAGCCGCCGTTCACGGCACTGAGCTCTGAAGGAACGGCACGGGTGGCCGTTCCCTCAGAGCGCCTGCGCCGATGACGTCATCGGCAGTTTGCGCTGTAAATATCTCCTAAACGGTGCAAGTTTGGGAGATATTTATAGCACCTATAGGTAAGCCTTAATATAGGCTTACCTATAGGTAAAAGTTATACAAGAGGGTTTACAACCTCTTTAAGTGTGTTCTATATCCCACAGAGAAATAACATTGATGAACATTTTACAGTCAAAATGGTTTATGTGGGCAAATATATTAGAGTGTAAAGAAAAGGGGCACATAAAAGGAAATTACCCAATAAAGCAAATTACTTGTAAAACTGTTACTTTGAGTTAATCTCTGAAAAAAGCCATACTTGCTACAAACAGCATCTAGAGTCTGCTTTAAATTTACCAAATCTATGTAATAGGAGGGCCTACCTGAACAATCCACTTAATTTGCATAAGGCAGGCCCATGCACAAAATAGTTGTTGGTAGATTAAAGTCTACTACATACCACCATTTTTTTTTTTTTTTTTAACCCAAAAAAACTGACAGCTCCAGTCAGAGCTGCTGTACTAACAATCTGATGTTAGTACAGCGATCTCCCCTGCTGTTCTGTTGTGTTCAGACAAGGGGGCGCTCCCTGCCAGATCACTCCAATGAGCGCTTTCAGCCATTGGGAGATTGGGAGAACTGGCTGCCAGACACACCGGTGGAATGTCAGCCGATTTGTATTGAACCGGCCGATGTTGCCCGATATTCAAGCCATGTGTATTAGGCCTAAGAACACATTTTTACAGGCAGACTTTAACTTTTATTGTCAGCTTGATCGTTTGTTTAGAAAGCAGCCATAGCTTGAGCATAAAAGCCTGTCCCTTGCCAACATGCTGTAGAGACGAGACCTGTGCTCTCTGTGGAAGCATTGGTCCCTCTGCAAAGGTCTGAAATGCCCCTGCTGAGTCAGCGCTATAGGCATGCTGCGTCTCTGCAGAGGGACCAAGAGGGCAAGGGTTATTCTCTGAAGCATGCTGGCAGGGAACAGGCTTTTTTTTTTTTTTACACTCAGGCTGTGCTGAACTGTTAGACTTTGAACACCTTTAGTTTTTTTTCACCTGCAATATATCCAGTTGCTTACCTTCGGCATGTTACAAACATCCATAAAACCCCCTCCTCTGTACACAAGGCATCTCCTGTACATCCAGTAGACTGCTTGCAGTTTCTTATCTTCCTTGCTTCCTCCTGTGCACAGCCCCATGAGATGTGGTGTCTGTAGAAAGATGAACTCCCAAACCAATGACTGGGAGCCATTCAAAAGTCTTCCTCATTGATTGATCACAGTGTTAACTGATTGCAATAATCATTCAGTGTTAATAATAACAAAAGTAACACACTAGCTATCTCCTCTCCTCTGTTCTCTGACAGACAGTACCTGTGAGTAAGAGAGCTACAACTAACAGAAGAAAGTTTATTGTGTGCACAAGGAATTAGTTAACTCTTAATTAACTAAGACATGCCCTTATTTTACTACTTGTAAGTTTTGGCCGCGTCTTGCGGCCTACTAGGCCATGCGGCCGAGTCGGACCCCTCCATTGGGGTGCGGCCCCAGTGAGTTTGGCATCTGCCAGATGAACTTGGGGCTGGGCCTCCACAAAAGTTTAGGCCATGGATTGCGACCTGCTAGGCCATGCGGTCAGCTTGGTGCATCCCTCGGAAGAGGTGGCGCTGTGGGGGCGTTTAATTTTTTGATGACAGTCTTGCTGCCATTATTGTGTGGGCACCTGCCCCTTTTTAGCTCTTCGAGACCATCAGGCTGTCCCCTCTTAAGGGGGCTTTTTCCTATTATGCGGGCCTCTATGAAGGGCCTCGGAGGGAGACCCCCTTGTCCCCTTTTTGCGGGGTCCAGTAGGTTGTCCATTGGTGGGCCCTCGGTCGACGTCCCCTTTGCTGGATCACAGTCAGCGGCCCCTCCCCTGATTGTTACATCAGATCCTGAAATTGTTAAGGCCATCGTGGACGTGAGTCACCCTGTTGGGTCTGCTCAGATAGCGAGGATAATTCCTCTGCTCCTCTAGCCGAATAAGCGCTGGTGGATGCACTGTTTGTGTCAGTGCGTGAAATTTAAAAAATTGAGGTTGCGGCTGATGCTGCATCAGAGGGGCCGGTCCCTTTTGGCACCCACAGGCCCTCCAAAGCGGCGAGGGTGTTCCCCTTTCTGCTTACTTTGACAACATTGTCACAAAACAGTGGGGTTGTCCAAATTGCAGTGATTCCTAAGCGTTTTTGCCTTGCGGTATCCTTATGAGGATTAACTGCTTAAAAGGTGGACAGTCCAACCTGTAGCGGACTCGTCGGATTCCAGATTGAATAACGCTATCTTCATTCTGGTTGAGGTGTCCCCGTCCTTTACAGATCTAGCTGATAGGAGGGCGGAGGCTCTTGCCTGCCATATGTTCACTGTGGCTGGTTCGGCACTTGGACCGGTATTTACTATTGCCCTGGTGTCGCAAACTCTGACCGAGTGGGCTAAAATTTTACGCTAGGACTTGGAGGGGAAACAGCTTCCCCCTGTCTTGCGGATCAGTTGGTCCAGGGGCTACAGTTTATCTGTGATGCTTCTCTGGATGCGGCTCCTTTGATTTCTAGGCTGTCTGTATCAGCAATGGTCCTTCGACGTATTATCTGGCTAAAATGCTGGTCTGCTGACCAGACTTCTATGAAAGCTTCTATGAAAGCCTCCTGGGTTTTCTGTCATCATGCGTCAGTGATGCAGGTTTGCAAGGCGGCCACCTGGTCGTCGGTGCACACTTTCACAAAGTTCTATAAAGTGGATGTGTTGGCATCTGTGGATGCTTCTTTTGGCCACAAGTTTTTGCAGGCTGCTGTTCAGGAGGATTTGATCCTCTTTGAGGGTGTATTGTTTTTTTTCAGGTGTGCTCCAGTTGTTTTATTTGAGCACCTGTTGCCTGGTTGGCTACTGTTTAGCCTGGGGAGTTTTTTTGCTGTTCTTTTGCTATTCCTTTACCGTAAAATCTATTTCTCTGATGTTCATTTACGGACACAGCACCCACCTCTCTGTGGAGTTTCAATTCTCCTGATACTGCTTGTAACTAAACTGAGTGCCTATAGTAGAGAGAGGGAGTTTACCCCCCTGGGACTGACCATGGGCGTAGCCAGACTTTTTTTTTCTGCCTAGTCTCCTACTCCTGTAGGGGGCAGTATAATCCAATGGTTAATAATATCAGGAGCTGTGTCCGACAATGAACATCAGAAAAATGGATTTTATGGTAAGTCACAAATCCCATTTTTTTTTAATTTTTATTCTTGATTCCCCTTACAATGGACATAAAGTTATAGATTCATGAATAGACACAGTGAAAATATGGTCTAGTCCATAGGGGGTAAGCAGATGTGAGAGGCAAAGTAAATATTTTGCTAATTTCAGCTGAAAGGTCGGTTGGACTTTAAAGGCTAAGTTCACCTTTTAGGGAAAAAAATAATACATGCACATATATCGTTCCCTTTTAAAAAAAAAAAAAAGTGCATTCATTATTTTTTTTTTCTCCAACGAGCCTGCAATTTTATGCTCCTGCAGATCATTCCTACAACTTTCTGCCCATACTTCTGTAAAAGCTTTTAATCAGAAAGCTGCAGAACTGGTGAATGAACTACCGGGGTGCTCATCAGCGCCCTCGCAGTTTGAGAACTAAAGGCCGTCTGCCGCAGTGGGAGATGGGACATGTAGTTTCTTCATTCACAGATTCCTGTGAATGATTGATGTGGCTGTGAGGGTAAAGCTGCACCAGGGGAAGAGGTATGGGGGGGGGGGGGGGTTTAGCAGGTTACCAGATGGAACATGTTACACCTATTCTTTAAAGTTTTATTGCCTCAAGCTAGCTTCCTAAAGTTTATATCTGGATATGATGGTATCCCTAATGAATGGTCTTACTTTACAGGAGTAAACGGTGATGATGCAGATAATGTTAGCTCTGGTCCAATGAGCATCAGGGATCTGGATGCACAGCTCTTGCCTGTTCATTATCCACATGCCGACAATCCATACCAAATACCATCTGTGCCCAGAGACACCTCACAGGTGAGGACATGAATGCTTTGTTCTATACACACGGTTTTCTACAACATATGCTTTACATTTGGGTCTGTTTCTACTTGTGGAACAAACTCCCTCTGCATTTTATGGTCTGCCAAGAAAAAAAGACCTGTTTTATCCAATTCCCAGAACTCAAAACCAACTATTTTTATCGTACTTTTTCAAAATATTTATGCTTTAAATATTAGATTCTCTTAAGCTGGCCAATGTCTTTCCAGTATCTAGGATGGCGTTTGTTTTGGTTATACAAATGTGTCTAGTTTGACTGTTCGGACTGACTTCAGTGCAGTCAGGCCTTTCCAATAACTTGGAATTACAAAAGTTGAATCAGCAGCCGCGCTCACCGGTCAGATAAGTGTCATTCTGATGCTCAGTGGCTAGGAATAGGAAATTGTTGCAGGCCTTCTTGATCCAAATTAAAGGCACACTCCAGTCAATATTGAGCCCTGGTTTACACCAGTGCAGCTTTGAAATTTCAGTGCATTTTCAAAGCTGCAGACCAGTGCTATTTGGGTCTGCAATTTCAATGCGGCTTGCAACTTAATTTAACAGAAGTCAATGCGATCGCAGAAAAGAAGTACAGGAACCTTTTTTTAAAGTCGCTGCGACTTGAGTTGCAACAATTTGAACGGTTTCATTGCCAAAAATAGGGTGCGACTTATCATGTGATTTTGAACTGTCAAATCACATGACAAATCGCACTGGTGTGAAAGAGGGCTGAAGGTTAAACCTTGAAATGCAGTCTAATTGCGGAGTCGGTTTTCATCCAGACTGCATTGCACCAGTCCACCCTACTACCATTTCATTGTAATATCTTTATCCTTGAACACACTGCTTGCTGCGTCTCATACGTAGAAAAACTGACATAAAAAGTATATCACATTCACTATTCAGATTCAAGCCTGCCATGAAAGTTTGATTGTGGCTAGTGGTAAAGGAAGTAGAGATAGGTAACACAGCTCTTTACTCATCCTGCTCTTTTATGGAGTCTCAATGGAGATGGACAACAATGGCTATCTCAGGCAGCATCTGCTAGTGTCAAGGCCCTGATATGATACGAGGCTATAAGCCGTTTGTTGCCTTTTTGATGGTATTAACTTGCCTTTATACGAATTAAAATGTGGGAGTTTGAAGTGATGACCAATACTTGTGATACAACTGCTTCTCTGTTGCATGCTGTTACTGGAAAAGGTGGGGAATGAGATCATGTCAGCTGTATCTTCATGTGTATTAGCACATAACTGACACCAAGTCCAAGCTAATTAACAACTACGTGCAACTGACTAGTTTGCATATAGACAGTCGCCAGTACTGCAGCTGTATTTACCAGACAGACCAGTGGGGAGGCCCATCAACAAACTTTACTAAATACTTTCCATATCTCTAAGGACCTCATAACACAATTTCAGAAAATAATCCTTTCTGCAAAAAAGAAAAGTTAGCCAGAACATTCATTTCAACAACACTTTTAACATAAGATTAAACTGTTACTAAACCCAGGAGCCTGCATTCGCTATATCTGGTCTCCCACAGTACACAGAACATGGAAATGCTAAAGTTTTAGTAAATGTTAATGGCTAAATACCCTTTCTCATCAGCAGTATATAGCAGTCTTGTGACTTCTATCAATGTCTGGTTAAAGCTTGTAGAAGGAGTTTTTATTCTCCTCTGACTGTCCTATGAGGCTGCAGGATCCTCTGTCTGGACAGTGCTGATTGTCTCTGTGCTGATTACATGCACTCTCCCAAGAAAAAACTCTCTAGCAATACACACCAAACTGAGCATGTGCAGCTTGTCCCCTAGCCTCTGTTCTATCAGGAATTGTTTATAGAAAGAAAAGAACACTGCGAGTATTTAAAATAACAAATTTCTCTGCCTTTACCTGCAGTTAGAAGCAAGGTCTCCTTAAAGGATATCTCCATTTTCATGAAAAAAATATAGCAAAAAAAAAAAAACCTATAGAATATGCAATTGCTACAAAATGCTATTAAAATGTATTTTTCTTTTTCAATCTGCAGCACTATATTTTCTGTAAAATTAAACCTGGAGGTATTGCATACACTGTTAGTATACAGAACACCTCCAGAAATTGTCATTGCCTGATTGTGATTGGCTTACTGATTTTTTTCATCAGTCTGCACTAAAATACGAATACGAGCTTAGGCATCTCCTGCAATGGAAATGTAAGTTTTGGAGAGATACTCCCCAAAGGTTAATCACTTCTAAAGGGATGCAGACACTGCAGCTCTCCCCATTAGAACACAGACATTGCAACAGGTGGTTAATAATGAACCAGACCCTGCCATTCAGAATGAGTATGCGATCATTCTGGTGAAACAGACAAGCTATTTCTTCACAGCAACAAAAGGTAGGAATCGGCTACAAATTATTTTGAAATCCCTTCAATATACTATACATTGATCATCTAGAGGGGTTTATAATTCTGAACAAAAGTGGAGTTACTCTTTAAAAGTAAAACTTTCCTGAGAGAGGCAGCAAGATTACCATTGCTTATCTCTTTTTAAAAAAATGCTAGTTGCCTGCCTACTATGCTGGCTTAGATATTTGGCGTCACTGACCTGGTACAAGTATACAGATGAGGAAAGTCATAAGAAAGTCATTACTCCATATTCTGCATAGTTTGTTTTGGTCAATGACATCTGGAGAAAGAGAGTAGTCGGCAATGGTATCCTCTAGCTTTTTTTTTTTTAAGGGGCCCCCCGTGTTTTCAACAGCAAGGCAGATGTCATGTCTGTGTGCATCTGTGTGCAGTTTAACTCTGAACCAAGAAGACGTTACCTCTCGCTCTGTGTAATCTATCTGTTAATTATCATAATTCTGTAAAGGGAGAGGCCCGACACATTTTTCAGGGGGATCTTGCGCAATCTCAGGAAGGCAGTTAGCATTCTGATCACATTAGACTTGTAGCATTGTTTCTCTGGGAAGAATCGCTGGTAAAAAATCGCTGCTATTGAAAGGTCTCGAATTTTGACCATCTTTGATCACCTTTAAGCGATTGTAAATCTGATTTTTTAATAACAAACATCTCTACAATTATTTGCTCTGTGCAAAGGAATTGCACAGAGTGGCTCCGAACCTCCTTTTCTCGGGTCCCTCCCCCACCTGGCTCCTTCTCTCTGTCCAGTACCCAGTAAGCGGCTTCCCATGGAGGCAATCGTGCGTGCTCTCGTCCATTGACAGACAGCGGGTTTTGACCGCACCCCCCCCCCCCCGCCCCGGTCCCTCATCACTGGCTTTGATTGACAGCACTGGGAGCCAATGGCTCTTGGGGCCCCAGCTAGGCTAGTGAGACAAGGAAGAGAGATGAGAGAAGAGCTGCAGATGTGCACAGTACTGAAGGGGTGAGTGAGGGTCCAAACTTGATGCCTAAAAATATTTTGCCTTAAAGTGATACTAAAGTATCAGGTTTTTTTTTCTTTAAAAATAACAAATATGTTCTACTTACCTGCTCTGTGCAGTGGTTTTGTACAAAGCAGCCCAGATCCTCCTCTTCTCAGATCTCTCGCCAGCACTCTTCTGTCCTGTCGAGTGCCCCTACAGCAAGCAGCTTGCTATGGGGGCACCTGAGCTGAGCTGCAGCTCTGTGTGTCCATTCAGACATGGAGCCAATGTTTGGCCCCACCCCCCCTTTCTCCTTATTGGCTAACTGACTTTGATTGACTGCAGCGGTAGCCAGTGGCACCACTGCTGTATCTCAGCCAATGAGGAGGTAGAGTCCCGGATGACCGAGGCACTCGTGCATATCGCTCGATCGAGATGGGCTCAGTTAAGTATAAGGGGGGCTGAGGGGGGGTTCTGCACACTAATGGTTTTTTATCTTAATGCATAGAATGCATTAAAAAAATAAAAAACTTTCTTCCTTTAGAACCACTTTATTTCAAGGAATGCATTAAGGTAAACAATGTTTAGGCTTTAGAACCACTTTAAGAACAAACTACCATGATTTAACAAGATATCTGTTCTAATATGCTAAACTCTCATGGGTTAATCTTTGCCATTGCTACACATTGTACACCAAATTCTCCTTTATGAAATATTACAGGATGTGAATCACAAACTCTGATTAGTCTCAGGGCTTTGCATTGCAGTCCATAGGCTAGCTTGCTACATAAGGTCCCCAGATGGTTTGTTCAGAAGCGAGAGTGTGAATTGGGTTTTAAGTGATAGCGGGGCCTTTTTTACACTTACATTATGCTACAAGCAAGCAGGCTGTTTATTAGGGAAGATCTTTATTGCTATTTTAACAGCTTTGCTGCCAGCCTAGTACTCTTTGGCCATTCCAGGAAAGGAAAGTGCCACCAGTTGTCGGTTCTAGGATGTAGTTTTTTTTTTCCTTCAGCTTCCCATTCTAAGTCAAATTTTAACACATACTATAATTATCACAGGGTCCCGGACAGCCTCAAAAGGAACATCAACCAGTGCCTACCCGCTTTATACAAGTCGGCGTTAAGTCAGCTGAAGATCTTCACCAAGGTAAATGTTTGTCTGAGTTTTAACAGGCAGAGGGTTTAGCAGAGGAAGTTTTGCTGTGCACATGCTAAGTGTTCTGACACTGATGTGAAAGTGAATTCAGCTTGGAGGCGTCCGACACCCCTGCTGAAAGAATGTGTAAGATATTCAAATTGTAAACTCAAAAGATGGCCACCAGATGGCAGAACTGTTTCTTCAACGACACACTGAAGTCATACAATGTGGTTTTGGCCTATTGTCTGTGGTTTTTAAGAATTCACATTTTTATTGTTTGCCAAGAAACAATTTCATTTGAAACATAAATTCTCTGCAAAAATGTATTTATGTTTTATTGTAACGCTGTTCCTCTGCAGTCTAACAGTATGAAAGGTAGGTTGTATACAGTAAAATAGCATTTTTTTATCTAGCCACAAATACATTCAATTTCAGACAATAGGCATTTCTGTATGCAATCAACCTTTGGCCTTATGTATGAAATAAGAGTTCCGTGTTCTACTCAGAAAACCAAGGGAACAGTTTGGATATTGCCTCCGCACTAAAGAAAATGCAATCATTTTAGAAAACAAAGGAAGCCGGGAACTGTGTCGGTTGACTCTTTTAATTCATATAGGTTTTTAATTCATTTGAATATTTTCCTTTTTTTTTTTTTTAAAGAGATCACTTGACAATTGTCACTGGGAATAAAAAGCAGACACCGCTCCAGTGCTAACCTTGACAAGCTGATGTGGTTGACTACTTTGGTCTCCCTTCTATATAGGTCCTTTAAGTGGTACTAAGGGCAGAAGATTTTTACCTTAATACATTCTAAGAATTAAAGGATAAGATCACCTTTTGTAACATGTTACATATTACACCCATTTTCAGAATCTAACATGTAACTTGTTACAGATGCACCAGCCCACATTTCCTTCCCCCATTCCCCCTTTCTGACAGCTAGCGGGGGATCTTCTCCCCACGCTAGCTGTCACACTCTTCAACTAAAGCCCAGCTGCATCATCCATTCACAGTCTTCTGTGAATGGAAAAACTATAAGGTCAAATAGCCTTTGCTGCTGCTAGGTTTAGATTTTCAATGATCTACAATGGCTCTCTAAACTCTCCAATTGTTTGTAATGTGAAGTTATTAATCCTCCAAAATTCTCAATGATTGCAACAAAGACTCTAATGGCACTTTTCCACTGCAAGTACCGGCTCGGCTCCACTCGGCACTGCTTGGCCCAGCTCGGCTCAGTTTGCTTTTCCACTGCGTGGTACGAGTCGGCACCTTTCAGCACTGCATAGGCTCTACTCGGCTCGGTTTGCTTTTCCACCGTTGTAGTACTTAGTAGTAAGTGGGTGGGATTACAACGATTCTCTGACCCAATCAGTGGCTAGTAGTGACAAACAAGGCTGCATGCAAAGCATTGTGGGATATGGTATCGGTACGGCCTGCTTGGAACCCCAACTGAGGTGGTACTGTTTAAGCGAGCCGTACCGACGCTGTACCATGTAGTGGAAAAGCGCCGCTGTACCAAACCGTACCGAACCGTTCTAACCCGTACTATGCAGTGAAAATGTGCCAAACCGATCCGTACCATGCAGTGGAAAAGCGCCATAAAGTCATTTTCAGTCCTTTTCTAAAACATCTGCTGATTGTTTAGAGTAGATGGCTGGTGTTCTGCCGAAAACTCCACCTCACCAAAATCTCTAACCATGTCACTTCCGGTTACTGTACTGCAGCAATAATTGGAGATTTCAAAGAGTTGCTGTTTTCACAGAACACTGGCAGCTTATACAGTACGGTACATGGCGAGTTGAGTGTTTTGACAGAACACCAGGTAAGTAGGAAAAAACGCCACCTTGGTGACGGCCATGTTTTTGGTTAGTATCGGACGGACTAGCAATGTTCACGTATTATAGCGTGTACTGTACTGTAGACTGCCGGTGTTCTGTGAAAACAGCAAGTTGTCGAAATCTACAATTATTGCTGCTGTACAGTCACCGGAAGTGACTTGGTTGGAGATTTTGGCGCGTTGGAGTTTTCGGCAGAACACCGGCAGGCTGGCAAGTTTTTGCCGAAATAACAAAACAAATGTTTTTACTAATTTGCTTATCGTAGGGAAAAGGTTAAAGTGATTGTAAAGCCCCGTGTTTTTAAAAAAATAACAAACGGGATACTTCCCTCCTTGCTCCGTGGTTTTGCACAGGGCAGCCCGGATCCTCCTCTTCTCCGGTCCCTTGCCCGGTGCTCCTGGCCCTGCCTTCCTGTCGAGTGCCCCCACATCAAGTAGCTTGCTATGGGGTCACCTGAGCCGAGTTTCAACTATGTGTGTTTATTCAGACACGGAACTTCTGTTCGGCCACGCCCCCTCTCTCTCCTGATTGGCTAACTGACATTTGCAGCAGTGGGAGCCAATGGCGCTGCTGCTGTGTCTCAGCCAATCCGGAGGCAGATTCCCAGATGGCCAAGGGACCCGTGGACATTGCTAGATAGAGATGGTGCTCAGGTAGGTATTAAGGGGGCTGCTACACACAGAAGGCTTTTTATCTTAATGCATGGAAAGCATAAAGATAAAAAAATCTTCTGCCTTTACAACTTCTTTAAAACTTTATTTGTTTTATTTTTTTTTACACCATCTGTGTCTCATTGGGGAAATTTTCCTTCACATCCTGTCCTGTAAATTCAAAAGGAAGTGAGAGCAGATTTTTCCAATGTGAAAGAAATACAGTTATCCCAGGAGCAAGTGTCCCCATTGGTAGATGTTCTTACTATTCCTGTTGAGGCGTGGCAGCTCAAAATCTTGGATACACCTAAACTTTAATGTAATAGATAGTGATAGTGTTTTTTTTTTACATTAAAATAACAAACATGTCTATATTTACCTGCTCTTTGCAATGCTTTTGCACAGAGCAGCCCCAAACCTCTTCTTCTGGGGTCCCCCTCCGGTGCTCCAGGCCCCTCCTCTTTGGTGGGTGCCCCCTAGGTGCTTTCTATGGGGGAACCCGTGCATGTGTGCTTGCTCCAGGGCCTTGCTGCTGCGCCCATTGACACAGACTGCAGGACTCAGCCCCACCCCTTCTCTCGTGTCACAGCATCTGATTGACGGCAGCAGAAACCAGTGCCTCCCTCTGATATCAATCTGCCCAATGAGGGGGAGACAGCTGCTGCTCTCGTGCACATCACTGGATCAGATCAGACTCAGGCAAGAAAAAGTGAGGCGGGGCTGCAGCACAGCAGGTTTTTCACCTCAATGCATAGAATGCAAGGCTTTAGAACTATTATAGTGATGTTGGTGATCAGGAAAATTCAACAGACTGAACCCCCTTAAGGGGGACATATACTGCAATAAAAACCTGACAGGGATTTGAACACCTCACCACTCCACTCCATCTAAATCTAAAAAATGTTTTACTTTTTAGTTATACTTTTCTTTTGGCATTATTTATTGTTGGTTATAAATACCAAGGGTATTGGTGGTGCTTTTATCACTTTTTGAGTGTGTATGATCTGTGTACAGGTTCATTTTAGGTTACATGGGCGATATTGAGTAGCATAGTAACATTACTATAATTTGTAATAAATAATCAGGTAAGGAAATTGGCTTCCTATGGTTTAGGCTACACTTGCTTGCACTAGCCTGTAGCTGTATGGGATTTATCACTGCAAGGAATATAGGCATTCAACACATTTGGAAATGTTGAATGCTAAAGAGACTGGTGGAGGCTGCAGGACTGGAAAGGAGGGGAGGTAGGAGAAATGGCCAGCTAGAGAGGGGTGTAAAAAAACCCTTCTATTGCAGGAACCTTACACCTCTATTTTTTAGGAACCTGATAGGGCCACTTTTATCACTTGATTGAGCGATTAAAATCATTCAACTATTAAATCCTCTTTAATGTACACATGTAAACTAATGCTACTACAGCATGAGCCCTACATCTCCCAGCCCAGAAGTACCCTGATCTCCACTCTCCAAAGCTCTTTGTATAACTAAATGCCTAATTCATTTTGTGTCATTTTCCTAATGTCAAGGTGTGCTTAAACCCTTCTTATTGAACATGCTGTACTTCAAAACCCACATACTTAAATATTTGTTCTTTACATATACTTGTAGCAGTGTATTCTGAAAAAAAAAACCCTTTGATTTATTAATGTGTTTTGTTTTTAAAATAACCCATTTAAAACAAGTTTATCATTAGCAGAAAAATGTACTGTAGACAAAGTGGAGACTTTGGTACAATTTATGTCTAATTTTGGGCTTTGTGGCACGCTTGAGTCTTTGCTCAGTTTATCCAGCTGTTTTCAGTGATTTAATGCCCTATTATTTATATAGTGGCAAACCCACAGAGACTGCTTCTATATTGCGACTTTTTACATTTGGCCAATGGAATCTTTTCATTTTTCTGAGGTCTGGAAGAATGGTCCTGACCATTTTTCATTTGATTGATGATGTGGATCGACTATATTGAATGGCATTTTCTTATTGCTGTGTACAGAAAATGATTTAAGATCTGGCTGGGTGAATATAGAATTATAAGAATCCCTTTCTCACTTCTCTAAAGGGTGTATTTATACCAAACAGCAGGCAAATACAGCAGAAGCATGCCTGCAAAGGATTTTAGGGCTAACATTTCTAATTTGTAGGACGTTGGATGAGTGTGATGTATCCTTCATTGGAGTCTGCAGGCAAATCATTAAAGTGGACCTGTTATGCCAGAGGCGTAACTAGAACCTTCAGGGCCCTGATGCAAGAAACCATGAAGGGCCCCCCAGACCCCTGGCCGGGGCCCTTACCTTCAAGCCCAGGGCTCTTCCCACTAATCCTGGGGCTCTTTACACTCGTTGCATGGCCTTTTATTATGGTCCCGCAGCAGGATTCTTTCACAAGTTCTGCAGTGGGCCCCCTTCCTGCAATCTTGGGGCCTCCCCTCAGTGGTGCAATGCCAGGGTCCGGTCACAAGTGTGACCTTTGCGATCCTGGAAGTTCACCCACTGGTTTGCTACTGGGCCCCCTGGAGCATGGGGCCCGGTAGCGATTGCAACCCCTGCAACCCCTGTAGTTACGCCCCTGTGTTATGCCCTCAAAGGGTTTTAAGATACCATTGTGCTAAAGGTTAACTCTTTGATGTTAAACCCAGGCTATATGTGCAGCTTCAACATCTTTTCATTTGGAGATTAAGCCCCTCCTACTGTCATTCGTCTGTCAAATTCCAGAATTTCAGTGGAAATTCAAAGTTGTTGCACTTGGATAAGGGGGAAGGGGGGCTGTGGCACCAAGGGTACTTGGATGAAGTCAAAGCTCCATGTATAGTTCTGGGCTAGGATCCAACGGGGGCCCATCCAAATAAAGAATCTACCTAAAGACCAATTCAGCTACCTGTAGACACTACAAGGTACCCAAAATTTAGTACTGTTGTCATCTAAGAGCTTATGGTTAGTTTCACTATAATAGAGTTAATGATATGACCTCTCCAGACCTTAAATGTCAAAGGCCAGCTCTAGTTGTAACATTGCCATGTTTAAAAATAATTATTTTAAAGAAAATTAAAACGCTTGCCTAGGGGTCAGTGAGCTAAGAAATAATAAATGGACCTTGCATTTTCATACAAGTATTACTTGTTCATTTGAATGGGCTGTTTTGTCTGCTTCTTTTTAAAAGCGCGGCCACAGGGAAATCACATTCTTTTGGATGAGTTCCCTGCAGTTCCTGCACCCTCAAACACGCTGCGGGCAGAGATGCGTGGGAGCGCAATTCAGAATGAATGGCAGCCCTGCACGTTTTGTAAGAGCAGCATGATTTGGCTGCAGGTGGTTGCGGGAACAGGTGCGATTCCTGCAACCAGTCCGCAAACTGCAGGCACGTATGAACCGAGCCTTATCCTACATTGGAATTGTAATGTTTGTACAGGCTATTATTCAGAAAGCATCAGCTTGAACAGCAAGAGTGGATGAACCACGCCATGCCATGCACCAACTCACAATCCAAGCAAGGGCATTGCTATGAGCAAATAGTTTGTCTGAATACAGGTGCAGTCACTATTTGTACTATCTTGAATTTGTCACACATAAATTTCACATTGTGCCGTCGCCTAAAATTGCGATCATGTGAATATTTTATAATTATTAGTAAATATGTTTACAACAGGGGCAGACACGAGTAACTGGTGAAGGCTAATTACGAGAGCCAACTAATCAGTACTTACTGTTTAAATATTATGTCTAATGCTTTGGAAGTTGCAGCAGAATATACCTTGGTATTCACAAAGTATGGAACATATTGATGTGCCCTCCTGAAGTAGTTGGACTGCCTGTGCAACCTCTATGGGGTCTAGGTATCGCCTCATGCTACCAGTAGTGACACTGACCAAATGCAAAACTAGTGAAAAACAGAAAAGATGGGCAGGGAAAAAAAAATGTCAGTGACCTCCACCTGTAAAACCATTCCTGTTTTAAAGGTTGTCTAATTGTTGTTCATCTAGTGCACCTGTTGTTAATTTTTTTTAACACCAAAGCAACTGAAACTAATTAGCAACCCTCTCTGTTACTTAACTGACCAGATTAATATACCAGGAGTTTACTTGACTTGATGCTATACTCTGATTAAAAAGTGTTCCTTTAATTTTTTTGAGCAGTGTATATATATTTATTCCCATGTATAGATTTTTTGATGAACAAGTGTTGTGTGCTTTTGGATACCTACAATATTAGTCTGGTTTCATTCAAATAACATTGCCTGATGCCCAAGTTCCTAAAAGGCCACGTAGATCTCATGGAAGGTGAGATAGAGGAATGTTAAGTCCGTGCAGCAATAAAACACTTGAAAGGCTCTGAGCCCGGATGGATTCTCCGGGCATTATTATAGAAAATATTGGGACCTTCTGGCTCCTCATATGTGCTCTTATTTTAACGCGATTCGTAAAGGGTTACCCCTCCCGCCAAACGAAAATAGGGCCTTTATACATGTTATACCCAAGCCTGGTAAGAATCATGGGGAATGTGCGAACTACTGCCCTATCTCCCTGAACAATGTGGACCTGAATGTCCTGACGAAGGTCCTCGCAATTCGATTGAATTTGTTTCTGGCTCGCTACGTACATCTGGACCAGGCTGGATTTGTCCCCAACAGGCAAGCTTCAGATCAAACTCGGAGGGTTATATATGTAATCTCGGCAGTTCACTCCGATTGGGATGCCCATGGGTCTAGGCGGGGGATGTTACTTTCCTTGGATGTCCACAAGGCATTCGGCTCTATCTCATGGGACTACTTGCCTAATGTTGTGGAACGCTATGGTTTTGGCCCGCACTTTGTCTATACTCCGGGTGCTGTATGATTGCCCTACGGCCTCTGTAATGGTCAGAGGTCATCAGTCTACCTCTCTGGATATTCAAAGGGCACCCGACAGGGATGTCCCCTTTCACCATTGCTTTGCATATTGGCACTTGAGCCCTTAGCTATTAAAATGAGGAACAACATTGACCTTCAGGGCATTCCGTGTGTGGGAGTGGAAAATAAATGTGTGCTTTTACGCCGACGACCTCTTGATGATGTTGTCTTTACCTATTACCTCCTTCCCCAATCTCTACTTGACGCTCCGTCATTTCTCTCAAATATCGGGAGTCACGGTCAATCATGCCAAATCTCAGGCATTGAATATCTCTTTAGAGGATAGCACTGTTGAGACTCTACGCCAGAATTTTGCCTTCCACTGGCAATCCAAGACACTGCCTTACATGGGGGTCCAACTCATTCCTTCCCTGCACACCCTATACTCCCATAACTACCCACCACTGTTCAAAAAACTCTCAGAGGATCGAACGAGGTGGCAACTTCGGCCCCCATCATGGTTTGGCAGAATACACTCATTTAAAATGATGGTGCTTCCAAAGGTTCTATACCCGTTTTGTACTCTTCCGATAGCAATCAATAGGTCTGATCTTGCATTACTTCAGAAGAAGATGTTTAACTTTATATGGGGGACAAAGAGACCACGAGTGAATAAACACGCTCTCCATATCCCCCGGGGGAGAGGAGGCTTGGGGGTCCTTGACCTTGCATAAATACTACTATGTCTCTCAACTGGCTCAGCTTATAAGATCCCATTCGCAAGCTACACCCCCGCTGTTGCTGCAAATGGAATCTTGCTCCGGTGAAGGGTGGCCGATTTCCCATTTTTAATATGGTTTTCACCGAAATCTCGTCCGGCCATTTTATGCTCTTCGCTTACCCTCTCCCTGGGATTGTGGGATAGGCTCTCTAAGGCTTATAAATTTAGGTTCCCCTCATAAGCCACTGGCTCCAATTTTCAGAAACCATGAGTTCGCTTCGGGTCTCGAGCCTTGAGTGTTCACGTGGTGGACGAATAAAGGTTTACTGCGCATTGCTGATATGTGTGATCATAAGGGATTGTACACCAAACAGGCTTTAATTGATCAATTACAAAAGCCTGTGTCTGAATGTTTTAGATACTCTTAAAGAGGCACACTATGCCAATACTTTAAAACGTGCATCAGATCTTGCCTGCAGGACTCTTATGGAATATCTCTGTGAAAAGTTTGATAAACTAAAGGTTAGATCTCAGAAATATATGTTATCCTTACAACCTCTGGGTCTAGAAAATTGACCTATATGGACAATTGGGAGGGAGACCTACATAAATCTCTGGATCTGGAGGACTGGCATAAGTTGGCTTGCAATACTTCTAGGGCCCTGATCAATACCTCCATAATTGAAGCTAACTACAAAGTTCTCTTAAGGTGGTATATGTTCCCCACCAGGTTGGCCGCGTATGTCTCTGGGGCTTCTCCACTTTGCTTTAGGGGCTGTGGTCAAACGGGTACCGCATTCCATGTATGGTGGCAGTGCCCTAAGGTGAAATGATACGGGTGTACAACTTCATTTACTCCCTGACCCAGGTGAATTTACCGAAAAACTACAAGACATGCGTTGTTGGGGGATGTGGTGGAGGGCGCCCCGAAGGGTGCCAAATTCATATTTGTGGTGGCCCGGATAGTGATTGTAAGGTCGTGGAAGTCTGCCGCTATACCCTTCGAATTGCTAAAGGCAAAATTGTCTTGGATAATGATTAATGAGCGCCTCTCCGCCATACTCAATGATAAGGTGCAACTCTTTGAAAAGGTCTGGAGCCTGTGGCTTCGGTATTTGGAGGGAGACCCCCGGGCTGGACAGTTGTAGACCGTATAGATAATCCTGTATAGGTCGTATGAGACTTGCTGAATAGTTGGCACCAAGTGCCCGCTTCTCACAGCCCTGAAGTACTCTCCTTCTCTCTACTAATCTCCATCTTTGCTGCTCTCTTCTTTTCTCTGTTTCCTTTCTTCTCTTCTCTCCCTATAGGGTGGTCTTTCCCAACCTGATTTTTCTGAGGTTCTCTTGGTGTCCCACATATCCACACGGGCCCCATACAAGGCAGAGCCCTAAAACAAGACAAGAGAGCTGGGGTGCATGGAGGGGCCACTTTGTGTTGTTTACTGATTTTACTGTGGTAGTAGCCCGTCCCACTCATATATGCCCCTTCGGTATTACTGAGGGTAGTTAGTTTTAAGTATGCTTGTTTCATGTTGCTCAAATGCATGTTATGTTGTGAAATGAAAACTTTAATAAAATAATTGAAATACAAATAACATTGCCTCACCATGATGACTAACAGTACAGTGACACGTTTGCAGGACAGGATGCAGATTCAAAGTGGCCAAGCTAGTGTGTAAGTGAGTAGTAAACCAGGATGGCCCAGGCAGAGAGGACTATAAGAGTGACTTCTATTGATTATGCCTTAGTCTGTCTTTGTAAGGTCTTTAAAGAAGTAAAATTAAGGGAAATATTTGTGTCTTGGAAAGAAGTTGTTTATAGCTTTTTATTTTGCTTTCACCTACCTGTAATTCCAACAGTTCCTATTCAAAATAATGTCCTGCTTTTACATTAGACCCAAGTTCTTTAACAGCTTCTTTTTTTATGACACTTACTGGAACACATTTTGAACACGTGGACCTTCCCTTGTTCCAGGAAAAATGTAAAAGAAAATGCAACTTGCCATTTTCTACCACCTTTCATTTTTCGAAGGACTTATGCTTGCGGAAAGCCGGTCCACGCTCCATTTGAGAAAGCCTATATATCTATCAGCAGTGGAACAAATTGAGTCTGTTACTGTAGGAAACAGGGCAGAGGATTGACAGGAAACATTAACTCTAAGATTTCATAAATCGTATGCACACAACAATTAGGAATAATGAGGGATTCTTGTACATTTGGGCTGACAGGAACAGAAAAGGCTCTGTCTTTTATTTTGACCCAGTGGTGATTGCTTTAATGCCTTCTCTGCTGTAAGTAGCCGAATGGCTGAAATAAGACATTCTTGTTCCTGGCTGCTGGCTTCGGCAAATCATTGTCCCTTTTGGTTTCCCACTGGGTTTAGCTGGAACAAAGTCAATAAGCCTCTGTCAGGCTCACTTTTCAAGTTTTAATAGAAGGTTTTTTGGCTGTGGGGAGAGTGGAAGACGGGGGCCTGACCGTCGAAGTGCTCATTCTGTGGTTAAGCACACAGCACAGCTTGTATGTGCAGGTCAGTGAGCTACAATGCGGCCTCCTGACTGAATTCTTCATCCGCTGATTTTGACAAGTGGAAACTGTTTGTTTGGCTTTACTACCGCCTGTCATTTTCTTTATTGAGCAAACTACCCATGGCGTGCAAGAAAAGAACAGTTTTGCTGTGTTTTTCTTACTTTTGAAAAGCTATTTAAATTTGCTGATGAAGCAATAAAGCCCAACTCCAAAAAAATGTTTCTTTTTCATTCATTGACGGACACAGCTCCTGTCATTCTTGACCATTGGGTTATGCTGCCCCCTACAGGAGTAGGACACTAGGAAGAAAAAACTTCTTGCTACACTTATGGGCAGTCTCAGGGGGTATTCTCCCTCTTCCTCCTAGAGTCACTCAGTTTTCTTTTCTGCCTAGTCAGGAGTAAGGACCTAGTTCCTTGCTGGGATCTTTGGTCCTGGCAAAATTTTTTAGATTGAAAAATTTTTTCCTCCTGGATTTTTCCTGTGAGATCTACTATCAACTGCCTGACTGGGAAACGGGCTGGATAATCTAGATCCAATGGTCACCCCAGTCTGGCCAGTGAGCCCTCGCAGGTCTCAGCTCCACGCTAGGTCAGCCATGACATAGCCCCATTGGACGGTGGCTGGCCTGTGAGTTAAATGTTTTGTGAGGTCGCATACGACCTTGCCTCGGCCTGATTCGCAGATTTCCTCTTGGTCGACAGCCCCCCATTTCGATGGAGAGGAGGATCTGTCTGGCGCAGTGCCCACTTGGTTCTGGGTATGGTGAGTAGCTGTCCCCCCTCTACCCCTGGAGGGTTTTGGGGTGAATGTGGGCCCCTCCTTGGGACGGTTGGACCCCCGGGTTCCCTTCCTTCCTGCAGGCACCGCCCCTCTGTATTCCTATACATGGCGGTCATGTTTGTGTAGTCCGGCGGCCATTTTCTTGGGGTTTGCCATTGCAAATAGTGGCGGCCATGACAGTGAAGCCCTATGGGCGGAGATTTCGGCAGTGGGAGCCCCTCCTTATCCCCTGGTGCTGACTCCCAGATCATTTAGCTTCCTGATCATGCACGTGTAGTGCAGATTCTCCTGGGGGTTGCAGGTGCCTGTGTCGGCAGGTGTTGAGTCTGGTCCCTCTCTCCTGAGGGTCGCTCTGTGCCTTGTGCTTGGCGACCGGGTGGTGCAGCCAGTGCGGAGGGGGGGGGGAGTTTGTCCCTTTAGTAGTGTGTTACACTTTTTTGTGGGGTGCCCCTGGTGACTGGTGGAGTCTTTGGAGTACGTCTTCCCCACCTGATCCCCTCTTTGAGGCTGTGGGGCCCTCCAAGTCCCAACCATCCATCCATTCATGCCCTGATGGCAGTCCTGGAGTCCTTTGTGTCCCGGATGAATGCGGCTTGTGGGTGACAAGCTAGCAAAAAGCGCCCCCCTCGCCTTCCCCAGCCTCATATGTCTCATCAGATCCTGAATCTGATTCGGTCTCTGCAGACATTGGTCACCCTTCTGGGTCTGCGACCACACGCCTGGAATCGTCTGATAGTGAGGATGATTCCTCCATGTCTGACCGCACACAAAAAGACGCTGGTGGATGCACTGATTGTATCTGTGTGTGAGACCCTGAAGAAGGAGACCGCAGCTGAAGCTGTGAGAGAGGCGCAGATACCCTTTGGCACTCACAAGCCATCCAGAGCAGCAAAGGTGTTTCCTTTCACCGCCTATTTTGACAGAATTGTGGCTAAAGAGTGGGAACGATCAAAGCGTCCCTGTGGGGTTCCTAAGCATTTTACTAGGCGTTACCCTTATGAGGAGTCCCTTCTTAAGAAGTGGACTGTGCCACCGGTGGTGCACCCTCCAAGTTCCAAATTAAACAAGGCAACCATGATTCCAGTTGAAGAGTCCGTGGCCTTTAAGGACCTGGCTGACCAGAAGGCAGAGGCTGTGGCCTGCACTAGCTGTGCTAGCCTTGCTACGCCAATAGGGGATCGCGGTACTGGGTTACTTTGATGATCTCCTTCTGTGAGCAGAATCTCCCTCTGCTCTAGTGGAGAACCTGGAGATCACAATACGAACTCTGTGGGAGTTCGGCTGGTTTCTGAATTTTCAGAAGTCTGCCCTGGCCACAAAGCCGGACTATTTGGGCCTGACTCTGGACTCAGCCGTAGCCAGAGTGCTCCTTCCTCTTGACAAACTCCAGAAATTGCAGACTGCAATTCGCCTCCTGCTGTCCAACAAATGGTCATCCCTCCAGACTTGCATGCGGGTGCTGGACCTGATGGTATCTACCTTGGAGGCGCTTCCGTTTGCACAGTTCCATACGTGGTCCCTGCAAAAGGAGATTCTGACCAAGTGGCACAGGACTCTGCAGTCTCTGGACAATCCG
The DNA here is from genome assembly GCF_965119305.1 of Pelophylax lessonae. Lineage (NCBI taxonomy): Eukaryota > Metazoa > Chordata > Amphibia > Anura > Ranidae > Pelophylax > Pelophylax lessonae. The sequence goes on along the minus strand of NC_138780.1, from coordinate 138,279,456 downwards.
ATCCGGATGAGTCGGGGAACAAAGGAGTTCCTGATATGGTGGCTTCGCTTCAGCTGGGAAAATCCTTCCTCCCCTTGTATTGGACAGTGGTCACCATGGATGCCAGCCTGTCCGCCTTGGGAGGTCGCCTCAGCAAGCATTCTGCTCAGAGGATCTGGATGCTGGAAAAGTCCAGACTACCAATCAATGTCTTGGAACTCTGAGTGATCAGACTGTGACTGGACCATTGGACAGCTCATCTTCAGGGATGCCCAGTGCGCATTCTTTCGGAAAATGCCACAGTCGTAGCTTATGCCTATCACCAAGGGGGCACAAGAAGTGCCCTGGCGGCTCTCGAAGTAGCCGGCATTCTAAGGTTGGCAGAACGGTTCGTTCCAGCCCTCGCGGCTGTACACATTCCGGGGGTGGAAAACTGGCAGGCAGATTACCTCAGTCGGCAGTTGTTGGACCAAGGGGAGTGGTCCCTTCACCTGGAGGTGTTTCATCAGTTGTGTCTCCAGTGGGGTACCCCCGAGGTGGATCTGTTGGTGTCTCGGCTCAATGGCTCCTCCTATGCAGGATCGAGGCAGAAGGGATTGCGGTCATCTCGGACTGGCCTCCCTGGGCTTGGTAGGCCGATTTAGTGCGGCTGATCACCGACGTTCCTTGGAAGCTTCCTCTCAGGGAGGATCTGCTGTCTCAAGGACCAATCTTCTAACCTGTTTTACAGTCGCTGGCTTTGACGGCTTTTCTGTTGAATGCCAGGTGCTAAAGGATAGAGATTTGTCGGTGATTCCTACATTGTTAAAAGCTAGGAAATCTACTTCTAGGAAGATCTACCATTGTATATGGAAGATGTACATTGCATCGTGTACATTGTGATTCAACCTTGCTCATTCTCGGTGGCTCGGATCTTAACCTTCCTTCAACGGGGAGTTGAACAGAAATCGGCCTTGAGTACCATCAAAGGCCAGGTATCAGCCTTGGCTGTGTTTTTCCAACAACCTTTGTCCACACACTCCCTGGTGCGTACTTTTCTTCAGGGTGTCCGACATTTGGTTCCTTCAGTGCGGGTCCGTTGCCGCCTTGGCATCCTAATTTGGTGCTTTCAGCTCTACAGAAGCCTCCCTTTAAAAGAATATTCGGGAGATTCCCCTGCTTACTCTGTCCCAGAAGGTGGCCTTTTTGGTGGCTATCACCTCTGCGCTCAGGGTGTTGGAACTGGCAGCACTATCCTCTTGTTCACCTTATCAAGGATAAGGTGGTGCTTCATCCCTGTCCGTCATTCCTTCCTAAGGTGGTCTCTGACTTCCATTTGAATGAAGACATTGTGTTGCCTTCCCTGGGTCCCAGGCCTAAACATCGGAAGGAAATAGCCTTGCATGCCTTGGATGTGGTCTGGGCTAGAAGGGTGTCCCTGGCAGCTAGGGAGTCTTTCAGGAAGTCTATTTGTGCTCACAGGTGGACCTCGTAAATGGTTGTCCACTTTCTCTGCGACCATTTCCAGATGGATCAGACAGACGGTTGTTCAGGCTTATTGCATCAGGGGTCAGGTTCCTTCTTTCCCTGTCAAGGCGCACTCTACTAGGGAGCTTAGTGCCTCCTGGGCTTTCCGTCATCAGGCCTCAGTGACGCAGATTTGCAAGGCAGCCACCTGGTCGTCGATGCACACTTTTACAAAGCTTTATAAAAATGGATGTGTTGGCATCTGTGGATGTTTCTGGCTGCTGTTAAGAGCACCTGATCCTCTTTGAGGGTGTATTGTTTTATTCAGGTGGGTTCCAGTTTTGGTTGAGCCCCTGTTGCCTGGTTGCCTACAGTTTAGCCTTGGAATTTTTTTGCGGTTTCCCACCCCTCATGTTGAACACTGCTTTGGGGCATCCCAATGGTCAAGAATGACAGGAGCTGTGTCCGTCGAAAGAGAAATTTGAATTTTTTGACTTGCCGTAAAATCCATTTCTCTGACGTTCATTGATGGACACAGCACCCACCCCTCTATGGTGTTATAATTCTCCTGACGCTGCTTGTAACAAAACGGACTATAGTAGGGAGAGGGAGTATACCCCTTGGGACTGCCCATGGGTGTAGCCAGAATTATTTTCTGCCTAGTGTCCTACTCCTGTAGGGGGCAGCATAACCCAATGGTCGAAAAATGCAGGAGCTGTGTCCGTCAATGAATATCAAAGAAATGGATTTTACGGTAATTCAAAGATCCAATTTTTATTTTAATTTTAATTCAGCTTAAAGTAGAAATTTGTCCTTCCATTAAAAATGTGTGTGCTGCAGCACTTATTATAGATGCATTTACACTTCCAGCTGTGTCTTAGTCCCCCTGCAAGGTCTTACAAAATGCTGTACAGCCTGCCAGTTAAAGTGTTACTAAACCCACAACAGCATATGCAGTAAAGCATGCTTGTTGTACTCACTGTGGAACCTAAGGGGTTAATCATCCGCATTGTATATAAAGGCTGTTTGATCCTGTCTCTCTGATCCTCCTCTTCTTTCACTGTCCCCAAAAAATAAATAAATAACCTGATATTTGCAGAGCCAGGGTATGGGGCTGCGCATGCTCAGCTTGGTGTGTATTGCTAGAGCGTTTTTTTCTTTTCTTGGAAGAGTGCGTGTGATCAGCACAGGGTCAATCAGCACTGTCCAGACAAAGGATCAGGGGAGAATGAAAACTCCTCCCACAAGCTTTACTATTAACTGATACAAGTCACAAGGGGCTATATACTGCTGATGAGAAAAGGTATTTATCTGTTTATATTTACTAAAATAATTGCATTTCCATGTTCTGTGTACTGTGGGAAACCAGATATAGTGAATGCAGGTTCTAGGTTTAGTACCACTCTAAAGCGGAGTTCCACCCTAAAAATTATCTTTGCACCGTCCACTTGCTTTAAAAAAACCTGAAAAGAATTGAATAATTAAATTGTTTTTTTTTGTTTCACTTACCATGTTTTTAATGAAAATATACTTACCTTCCTTCCTCTTCCTCCCTCTGCGGACACAGCCCACGACTTCACTTCCTCCTTGCATTGACTCCTGGGAGATGAGCGTCACCAATCCCAGGAGTCAATGCGCCTGCACCGGTGTCACTCGTCACTTCCGGTGCAGGCGCGTCATTCCCTGCTGAACAGCTTCTGGGCATTCGCAGAAGCTGTTCAAGGATGACGCGCCTGCCCCGGAAGTGACGAGCAGGGCATTCTGGGACTCCGACGTCACCGAAGAGGACACGAAGAGGGATGCTCCGGCTTCAGCTGCCCACACCTGAGATGGCAGCACTGGACAAGACATTTTTAAGGTAAGTATTTCTTCTTACAGGTAAGTGAAACATGGGACAGTTCAGAGGCTATCGTTGCTTAAATGCACTAGCCCTGACTGTCCCGGGGGTATTTTTAGCTTAAATTTTTTTTTTTTTGCCCAAAACTCCGCTTTAAGTCTTATCTAATGCAGCTTCTGTGATGGCTTGTCAACGATGTTGCACTTCCCCTGAATTCGGAGCAGCATTTCCTGCTTGCGCCACGATGGAATGAGAAAATGTGGGAACGTGGTTATCAGCATTGTTACTGTCACCTGTAGCACGTGGTTATCAGCATTGTCACTGTCACCTGTAGCTTGTCAGTCAGCCACTGGCCACACCTAGCCTCCTCTCAGCCTTTGCTGCTAAAATCAATCTGCTGTGAGATGCATTGTCTGAGGGAGGAAGCATGCGGGATGCAAAAGGCAGCATGAAGGAGCCTTTGGCTCAATCAGGGAAGGTGAAGGAAATTTTTGTTTACTCTGATGCCTGTGCATTACATGGTAACTAAATTTGGGACTTGTCTACACTTTCTTACAGGATCCTTGCACTTTTATTTGGAACGTGTTAGGATCTCTATCAGATGTTTAAGCCTGCATCCCATAGGAAAGTTCTTCTCTCTTTATTCGCTGGTGACAATAGGTTTTAGGGCTAGGCTACAGGCTTGATCAAAAATGACATAGTACAGAGTGCTTACAAACCATTCCGATGTATTGTGTGAGCGTTATTTTACTAAAATAAACCAGTTGATCCTGCCAAAAAACACACACTGGTATGTCACTTCTTTGCATCAGTTGACAATGCAGACACTGTGCCATAAAAAATGGCAGTCAGCATTGTAAACCTTCCATCTGAATTTCACTGCAGGACTACAGGAGCATATTCAGCCAATATCCACACAGTATCCTACTCTAAACCATTTCCCTGTGTGTCTGGCCAATCAGCCACTGTGTTTGTGGCAATGGCTGCTGTGAGTTGAAGTCTAGGGCCACACACCAGCATTACAGATGGCTAACTTGCACACAGCCCATGTCTTACATACTACAAAAACACAGGAAGCTGGCAAATGTTTTAGTTATTTGTATATAGATATATAGTATGTCCTGTTTGGTTGTAGAGTTTGCATCTACAGTTTCATGATGAGTAGACTCTCTGTAGTCACTAATGATGGGAAACCCCCAAAAAGCTGATGGTATCCTGAGATCATGTAATGCTCTATGCCAAGTTTTCAGTTGATATGAGGGAACTCAGGGGCTGCATTATTAATTATTTATTAATAGAAAGAAAGAAGTAAAAAAAAATAAAATGGGACTTGTTGTGGCCACTGAGTCATAAATGAATGTGTCTGGGTTAGGGAAAAAAAAAAAGGTCTATCCTATAAATCATTAAGGCCTCTTGCACGCAGGGGCTTGAGATTGTGCAATATAAATTCCTGACTGGAAAGCCCAGGTTCTTTGTACAGCCTCCCATAGACAGGAATGAATGTGTGCAGCTGTACTTAGGTATACACCGCTGCTCATATAGCATATGGGAGTATGCAAAAAAATGATGTGTATTTTCACGTTTATGGACAGCTGTACGCAGTACCTGGGCTTTCCGGGCAGGGGAAGTATGCTGATATTTATGTTGCAGGGGCTCAAGCAGCCATGTACCGGAGGCCTATTCAATTAAATGAATTAAAAAAAAATACAACTAAAGAGAACTACAAAAATGTATATTTTTCTGTTTCAATCATTATATAGTTTTAATGGGTATAACAGCAGTCATGAAATGTAAAAAATCCGCGCTTAGGATAATTCTAGATTTCTAGTATTTGATGTTGGCTGCAGCCTACCTTTATACTATATTGCTAAGAATATAGTATAAACCTTCCCCCTTCTTTTTCCTTCATAACAGCAGTCATGCCCATGCAGGGGCTAAAACCTCTGATAAAGTATATAAACCATTAGGAAGAGCTGAACAAACATTCACATCAGTAGATTATCCAGACCTATTAGAAGATGTTGGTTGACGGCCTTTATGAGCTTGGAAAACCGAATAGGTGGTCTGAACCATTGAGTGGGCAGATAAGTCCAGATACTAAAAGATGAGGGAGGGTGGAGAAAAGACTGAAGAGAAGAATTGTAGTAAAAACGGGTAGAATGAAGGAACCAGGAAAAGCCAGGATAAAGGTCAAGGACAGAGGTCAGGGTAGGGGGAGGCCAAGAAAGTACAAATGAGAGGGTACAGGGGGAGGAATACAGCAGAGGGCTTTCCCTACAGACTCTGGCCAGAGGGCATGGTAAATGGACTATAGACAACTCAGGCTAGAAGAGTTCAAAGATGGTAGGGCATAAGCAAGCCACAATTCCCATATTTTGAAACCTTTAGATTGTGTGCCATTAAGGATGTTAGACAGTTTCTAATTAACCAATGTCAAGTTCAAGTGGTCTTTGACTTCTTGGAAGAGGACTGTGAGCTTCTTTCAGGCTTTAGCTATCATTTGTTTCACAGCCAGAAACAAATATGTAACCAATTTCTATTAGTATGAAAAGAGACCTGAGGTCGGCCAACCTCACATCCTTGGGTACTATATATGTGAAACAGAGTTTGAAGAAGACCAAAACATTCTGGATCAAAACACTCTGCTTCAAGCAAAACCACCAAATATGTAGTATATCACCGTGTTGACCATAACCCCTGAAACACTGGTCGCTGTAGTTCTGGATGGCATGAGCTTTTTGAGCTGGTACCCAGTACCACTGAAGGAAAGCCCCATAGTCTGTTTCCAAGATGGATGTATTAATGCTATTCTGGACCAGTTTTTCAACAGTCCTCCAGTTACAAATATAAAAAGTAAACTTGTTTTTCACCTTTAGTGAGAGGTCTGTGTTCATGCTATCACATGGTAATATCTAAACTCTGTAACTTTGGAGTGATGCCTATGAAAAGAGCGGTGACTAAGCGATTTACATCTTTGGGACACGGTGAAGCGTAGGTTGCATTTTCTGGCTTCTTACAGCATAATCTTAAATGGGAGCAGATGGCAGTAAAGAGATTGTGACGGGTTTCGTTATCATTGTACGCACATTCCTTTTTAATGAAGGAAAATAATGTGTTATTGCCAGCCAGCTTGGCATTTCTACCCACCCTTTACATACTTAGCTTATTATACATTTTTCTCTACTGTTTGACTCCCTGAAGCTTTGAGGGCAGTTTTAAAAGCATTATTTTTAGATAAATGAAAATCCAGAGAGAACATTTTTGCCTGTGGTGTTAATTGTTTTGTTTTCTATTAGAATAGAGTGGACATTCTCATGTCACAGCAGCAGAGGTGCTATACATCAGGTTTTTAACCGGAGAGCACACAAGCGTGGCTATTGAATGAGGGGGAGCGTTTGCTCTTGTGATGCTGGGGGTGAGCAATCAACGTAGGCCATGTTCTAACAACTAGGCAGAACAGAGGAATGCTAACAATATGGGTGCAGCAAATGACCCACTGCTATGACAATTACATTAAGCAATATCTTTCAAAACTGCATAGTGTATTTTTTTTGCCGACTGGGCCCTTAAATGCATAGTCTCTTATTCAAGAGGATAAATGCGAGTCTCCCCAGCAGGAATCCAGAAAGTAATACAAACTTCAAAGGGTTGCTAACCATTCTCTACTCTATCAAAGAAAAAAAAAAAAGTTTTCCTAGATACACATTAAGGCCTCATGCAAAGGCTGAAGAAGTCTTCTAACATAAAATCTTGGGCTTTTTTCTGCGCCCGGGGAGTTGCAGATGCTGCATACAGCTGCCCATTCTATTGAATTGTTGTACGTGGCCATATTTGTGTAAACACTGGTGGCTTCTGCATAAGTCTCCGTTCACACTAAGGCGACCTGTGAGGCGACCTGGTCGCCTCACAGGTCGCCGTAGGTCGCCTTCCATAGGGAAGCTGCGGACCCGTTCTAATAGTCACCCTGACTTAGAAAAAGGGTCCGGAGCTTCTTTGGGGCTACCCGGAGGCGACTGCCATAGACTTCAATGTTATGAAGTCTGTGGCGGCCGCTCCGAGGTCGCCCCCCCCAAGTCGGATCGCGGCAATGTGAACGGGGCCTCAGCGTTTACCTGCGCATGCTCATACAACAGAATTCCTCAAAGTGGGAAATGCGCCTTACAAGCATGTGTGGGTAAACCCCAAAGCCATCTGCAATTACACCTGTGCAGAGGCATACAGCAATTCACTTAAATAGTTGGCTCAACACGTCACCTGCGGCTCGTGGGACATGGGGAAAAAAGACGGGTATTTTACCTTAGAAGACTTTGCAGTCTATTGGCGCCTGTGTTCATGAGGCCTAAGTCATCCCTGTACTTTTCACTTCTAAGCTATGTAAAGGCCTTTGTGTCCTGTTCCCAGTGCCTGAAGCATGTAGGAGCTTTTGGCAGTTCTGTTACTCTCACTTTTACCTTTTTTATTTTGCAGTTGACTTTAAGAATTAGTGTAAACAATAACTTTAGAATGCTATTTTTAATTTTATGTTATTTTAGTAAAGCAATGCTTTCCTTGATTCTAATATATCTATATGTTTGTCTGTACATTTTTGCTAGCTGCTTTTTTAGATAAACCTTTTTGCTATTTTGCATTAATGGCCTTCTCGTAGCTAAATAAAGAAAGAGGGAGATGGCCAGGCTTTTAAAAAAATCAATGAACAGTGAAGCAGTGTTCTCTGCACTTTTTTTGTGGAAAGACTGATCACCCTAAGGTGCCTTTTTCATCTTTCCCAGATATAAACAAAGTCCGTATATTAACAATGACTAGTTCTGTTCCATGGCTGTCAGTATGGTGGATGTGCAGCTGTAGAACATCACAGACATGAAAGCATATCCTGTCCACTCCTTCTCGCCTTAACCTCCCCACCTTCCTAGCACACAAGAGGAGATCTATCCTTTCCCTTGTATTGATCATCCACACTAAATACTTTCCCATGTCGTACAAGAAAATTTTGGAATAGTCCATTTTTTTGTACCAAGCGTGCGCCACACATTTGTATTGTAAGATCAAGCTGAACTCCTATATGTAAAACAACAGACATCTAGATACTAGAAATAAAGTAAGTAAACCTATTGTTGTACCGGTAGAGGTGCTCATAGAAGACTGTAGTGAAATCATCCAATCACACAGTGATTCTTCTCTAAGACAGACCTAAGTATTCATGCTCTGCAAATTTTTACTTTTCATTCTTGGATCTAGCTGTCTTTCCCACTGGCATGAAGTGAAGGATACTCACACCAGAGCTGGACTGATCTGAGCACCCGTTCTCATATATTTAGCTCATGATCTGGATTTTTCTACTTGCAGAATGATTTTCTCCAAAGTACTACTTGGCTTTTTTAAAAGAACTCCAGCTGAAACTAACAAGATAAAAATGAATAGTCAGTTAAATAAACCAAAAATTGCCGCTTGTGCTGCAATATTTAACTTAATTTCTCCACTTTTTTTTTTGGTGCTGGATGTTCTCAGTCTAATGATCAGCATTCTTCAACCCACCTTCTCTGAGCCAAGGAGCAACACAGTGATGAGCTCATCTCTGTCACTCTGCTCTTTCCTCTTATCAGAATTCCCTTTGTCGGACAACTGATTGACTCCCTATTATGCTACCTCAGATCTCAGCCATATTATATACAGGGACTGTAATGGCGCTTTTCCACTGCATGGAACCGAACGGTTCGGCTCGCTTTTGTGCTTTTCCACTGCTGGTACCGCATGGTATGGTGTAGGAACAGTTTGGTACGGTACGGTACAGCAGCGCTTTTCCACTGCATGGAACCGAACGGTACAGCTCTCAAAAACAGTACCACCTCGATTGTGGTTCCAACAGGTACCATACCCGGTACCATATCCCACAATCCTTTGCATGCAGTCACTACTAGCCACTGATTGGTCAGAGAATCCCACCCACCCCGTTGTTATCCCACCCACTTAACTTTAGTACTACTTTAGTGGAAAAGCAAACCAAACCATCCTGTACTGAACCGTTCCAACACTGTACCATGCGGTACCAGCAGTGGAAAAGCAAACCAGGCCAAGCAGGGCCGAGTAGAGCCGAGCCGGTACTTGCAGTGGAAAAGTGCCATAAGAGGCTGACACTAGGTCAGATTTAGGTATGTATGGTGCTTCCATTTAAAAAAATAAATATAACGTGTCTGATTGCAGAGCTACAGTCATTTGTGTTTTTTTTTTTATGTCTATTGGTCAAACGAATATTGAGGAAAGCAATCAGACAAGCCTATCTGTTCTGTTTGATTGTTGTTTTCCCTGGGAAATATTGGCTAGGAGAGACTTTGGGCATCCTCAGACATGAGAATTTTTCACGCATCAAGTGCCTGCCAGTTAATGCTTATGACCAGCTTTAGATGTAAGACAGCCTTCATTTTATACATTCCTATCCCACTATTTCCCTTGGGCCACCTCAGGTTACATGTCATGTTGTAAAATATTTGGCCAATAGATTACTCTCCCAAAATGAAGTGCAGAAATATAGCAAATCTTCTCATTCCTCTCAACACCCCCTGTAATTATTTGCTTGAAATTTAGGTAAACACTTAAAATTGTTATTCTTTATTTAGTGTGTGTGTATATATCTTGATGATTATGTCATTTTAAAATATATATATAATAAAAACCTACTTTATTAAAATTTTCAGAAATTGCACTGTACGTGTCTCTCCCTTTTCCTACAGCCACTTCCAATAAGTAATTCACGGCTCCTTTCTATGATATAGGCAGGGTATCGGGACTAGATGTCCCACATAGTCTTCTGCATCTATGGTCTAGTGTAGACAAGTACCTCGGCACTGTTATTTCTGCTGGTCCTTTCACTAACTTTTTTAACCGAAGGATGAGCAGAGCTGTAAGCCACCATCAAACCTCAAGAGGGTGCTGGAGGAGGCCAACAGTGAGACTACAGGGGTGCTATAAATCCATTCCGTGTACTGTAGTCCTACTGAAAAAAAGTATATGGCAGGCTGATAATGCTGCTGATAATTGCAGAGAAAAATGTTAGTGCTGTCGGCCTACTTCAGCAAGCACATTGATGTTACTGGCAGGATCTCCAGATAAGAAATCTAGAAAACCAATGGATAAAAATTTACTTAACATAAATGTACACAGTAATGCATTATACATAGTTACATAGTAGTTGAGGTTGAATAAAGACAATAGTCCATCCAGTGCAACCTGTGTAGCTTTGTGTGGCCATAATCATCTCTCATACCCCTGAATGTTCTGATCCTTGAGATGTACGTTCAAGAGTCTTTTAAAAGCAACCATACTTCCTGCAGAAACCACCTCCTGTGGTAGATAATTCCACAATCCTGTAGCCCTAACAGTAAAGAACCCCCTGGGTTGCCTGAGGTTAAAACGCTTCTCCTCTAATCGCATTGTATGCCCTCGAGTCCTCATGCAATCCTTTCGACTGAATAGCTTTTTTTCTATGCTGAGATCACCATTGAGGTATTTATAAATTGCTATCATGTCCCCTCTCAGGCGTCTCTTCTCCAGGGAGAGTAAATTAAGCGATTGTAGACGCTCTTCATAATTAAGGTCCTCCAATCCCCTAATTAGTTTAGTTGCCCTTCTCTGGACTCTCTCCAGCTCCAACACATCCCTCCCGAGGACTGGCGACCAGAACTGGACAGAATACTCCAGATGTGGTCGGACCAGAGTTTTATAAAGTGAAAGGATTTGTTTTATCTCTGGAATACATCCCTTTCTTTATGCATGCTAATATTCTGCCGGCTTTAGCAGCTGCCGCTTGACATTGCATGCTGTTGCCTAATCTATCCTCTACCAAGACTCCCAGATCTTTCTCCATTTTCGATTCGCCAAAAGGTTCCCCCCCCCCCCCCCCTATAGTGTATTGTACTTTTATGTTTTTAGTCCCAAAATGCAAAACCTTACACTTCTCCACATTAAACCTCATTTGCCATGTCGTTGCCTACTCTGTTATTTTGTCCAGGTCATTCTGCAGGATATCCGCTTCATGCCGTGCAGTTATTGCCCTGCCCAATTTTGTGTCATCTGCAAAAAATGATGTAGAACTACTGATCCCATCCTCAATGCTGTTTATGAATTATTATGTATAATTAATTATGTATAATTATTAAGTATTATGCTTTGTAAGATTTATGGATTGGTGGTGCCCCCTCTAACCCTACCACCCATGACTGCCAATATGGTAAATACTGCCTGGCATGTACTTTAAGTTTATACACATTCTAAATAATGTTTTACTTTCTTTAATTTCACTAATTATCTTATAGGAAGATTGTTGTTGAAATAAATGGTCTAGTGACAGGGTATCTTTATTTCTCTATCGCTCATTGACCGACGTAGTCTTCTTGATTCTCAAGAGCTGGGTTATGTTGTCTCCGCAGGAGTAGGACTAGGCAGAAAGACAAAACGTTCTGGCTCCACCTTAGGGGCAGTCCCTGAGGGTATATCCTCCCTCTCTCTGCTACAGGGAATCAGTTTTTTTCTGTCTAGTCAGGAGTAAGGACCTAAGTTCCTTGCTGGGATCTTTTTGGTCCTGGCAAGATTTTTTCTTTAAAAAAAAAAAAAAAAAGATTTTTTTTTTTTTTTTTTAGGCAGTTTTTCTCCAGTATTTTTTTCCTGTGAGATCTTCAAGCAAATACGCCGGACTGGGCGACACTAGTGGTCACCCCAGCCGGCCTACGAGCGCGCGCAGACCATTGCATTGCGCTTGGTCGGCTGCGACACATTCAAGTAAGTATGCGGGGCCGGGCGACGGGCTGGGTGTTGAGATCCAGTGGTCACCCCGGTTTCTGCCTACGAGCGCGTGCAGACCAGAGCTCCGCGCTGGGTCGGCCGCGACGGAGTCCCAGTGGAGGGACTGACCTTGCGAGTTAAAAGTCTCGCTTGGACGCCAGGAACCAGAGAGTCGAGGCGTCCGGAGTGGTCCACAACCCCCCACCCCGGTGGAGAGGGTATTGTGAAGAGAGGGTGCCTGTCGGTTCGGTATGGTGAGTAAACTTTCCCTTTTTTCTTTCCTCGTTATGAGGCAGTATGAATTATGGGCCCCTCCATACATGGTCAGTATATATCTGACACTAAAAGTCCCCCTTGTAAATACAGTATGTGTTTGTGGGAAGTGGACTTGGTTTGAGAGCTAACACTCTACCCAGCAGACTGTAGCATTACAGCAGACATAGGAGGTATAATCCTACCTTATTTGTAGTGTATCTCCTGTAGATCAATAAATCGCCACTTAGCAGAGATGCAGGTGGATGTGCTGGGAAAAACGATTTCGGCGGTCCGCCGCCATTTTGCCGTAGACCAGGTGCATGTATGTCCTCAGGTCATGCCGGCCGCCATGTTTTTGGAGTCTAATGTCTCTTGTATGGGGGCGGCCATGTTTCATGAGCCCAGCTACCTCGTGGAGAGCTGGGAACGCCGGAAGGCGTACACAGGGGGCGGAGCCACGTCCTTCTACCCGGGAAAAAGCAACAGCTCCTTCCAGTCTGTAAAAGACAGACGCTGACTGCAGTTGTTTGGAAACTTCACTGCATCGGTTGGTGAGCCTTGGGGGTCCCTCTCTCTCTCTCTGTGGGGATCGAGAAGCAGGTACTCTGAGGGGCGCTATTGCGCTAGGGGGAGACACATAAAAAAAAAAAAAAAAAGTTTTTTTTTTGTTTTTTCTGGCAAAGGTGTCCTGAATTAACATGGACCCTGCCACTCATGTATCTCCTCCGGATCTCCTCGAGGGGTCTGCAGGATCCTCCAGCACCCCACTGACGATTGAATCATTGTCAGCTATTATGGAAACTTTTGTGTCCCGGGTGGAAGTGGCTTGTCAGGGACAGGGCGCAAGAAAGCGACCCCCGCCTAACCCCTTATTATCTGAAACCTCTGATTCAGACTCTGAGCCTATTTCTGCAGTTGCAGGTACTTCATCTGGGATTGGTGTCTCGTGTACTGTCTCTTCAGACAGTGAGGAGGATGTTTCGGCATCAGCCATAGCCAAAGAGGAAGCGTTGGTAAACGCACTCATTGTATCTGTTCAAGAAACCTTAAGATTATAGGGTATTCCGTCGGAAATAGCTGAAACTGAAATCCCTTTTGGGACTAAAAAACGCATCAAAGTGGCGAAGGTTTTTCCATTGCCCAAATGTTTTGGCAATCCAATCAAAGAAGAATGGAGTCTGCCAAAACGCACTTCTACTATTTCTAAACGCATTAACAGGCGTTATCCGTTTGAGGAAACCCTCATTAAGAAATGGACAGAACCACCTGTGGTGGATTCACCAATTGCTAGATTGAATAAAGCCACGGTTATTCCTCTAGAAGACGCTCCGTCTTTTAAAGATCCAGTGGATCGCAAGATAGAAGCTATGTCTCGCACCATGTTTACCTTGATTGGATCAGCTTTCAGACCAATAATTGCTATTGGTCTGGTTTCGCAGGCTGTAACTGAATGGACCAAGTGGTTACGCCGGGACTTAGAAGAGGTCCCTCAGGCGGTATCAGATTTGTTGGAACAAATGATACAGGGGTTACAGTTTGTGTGTGATGCGGCGTTAGACGCCACTCCATTATTGGCGCGAGCATCAGTCTCAGCGGTGGTTCTCAGGCGTACACTGTGGCTAAAAGGTTGGTTAGCCGACCAAGGTTCCAAAAAAGCATTGGCTAATATCCCCTTTTTAGGAGAGCGTCTATTTGGAGCCAACTTAGATGAGATCATTAAGGATCTCACGGGTGGAAAGAGCACCTTTTTACCGCAAAATGTTAAAGGTAAAAGAACTCGTCAAAAACGAGGGCCTTCTTTTTCTGCTCACAAGAGGTTTTTTCGTCCCGCGGGTGAAAAAATTAAGTCCTCCAAAGCTCCTTCAGGAGGCTTCAGGGGACGTTGGTCGGGCAAGCAAAAGCCCGCCCCCTCCAGACCTGAAGATAAATCGTCCAAAGCCTGAAGGTGCGCCCCCACCCATAACTGGGGTGGGGGGACGTCTTCGTCGGTTCCCGGATCCATGGCTTTCCAGAATCCCGGACAAGTGGGTTTGCGAAGTCATAAGGTCAGGGTACAAGATCGAGTTTCGATCTCTCCCACCGGCGCGATTCTTCCCTTCCAATATTCGACTATCCCCGGATCGTTTAGAAGATCTGCGGAGAGCAGTCACGGATTTACTACAACAAGGAGTGGTAGTCCACGTTCCTTGGACAGAACGTTTTCAGGGGTTTTATTCAAACCTATTTACAATACCCAGGAAAGAGGGCAAAGTGCGTCCAATTCTGGACTTAAGGGCACTCAATTCTTTTGTCAACATAAGAAAATTCAGAATGGAGTCCATTCGCACAGTAGCAGCCTTCCTGCATCCAGGGGATGTCCTAGCGTCCATAGACATCAAGGACGCATATCTTCACATTCCCATTTTCGCAGGACATCAGCGGTTTCTACGCTTTTCCGTAGAAGAGAACCACTATCAGTTTGTGGCGTTACCTTTCGGTCTCGCCACGGCTCCTCGGGTCTTCACGAAGGTGTTGGCCCCAATGTTGGCACTACTGCGCCAAAGAGGCATATCGATTCTTGGTTACCTAGACGATCTTCTGCTTCATGCAGAGTCTCCTCAGACCTTGCTACAAAACATAGAAATTACTATAATTTCTTTACAGGAATTCGGGTGGCTGGTGAACCAGCAAAAGTCATTTCTGGTTCCCACCCAGAGGCTCGAATATCTGGGTCTAATTCTAGACACAGTCAGGACAAGAGTTTTTCTTCCGGTAGGGAAACTCCGAAAGATTCAATTAGCAGTCCAGTTGTTACTATCCAACAGCTGGTCTTCTCTTCGAACTTGCATGAGGGTTCTGGGGTTGATGGTGGCTTCCTTCGAAGCAGTCCCATTTGCCCAGTCCCATACCCGAATTCTTCAGCAAGAGATTCTTCTCAGATGGAATCGGAATCCGGAATCCCTGGACAATCAGATCCGATTGAGCAAACAGACCAGAGAGTCTCTGGTCTGGTGGCTTCGGTCTCCGATGCTCAGCCAGGGAAAGTCATTTCTGCCAATATATTGGACGATAGTGACCACGGATGCCAGTCTATCCGGATGGGGAGGAATTCTCAGTCAGTTATCTGTCCTGGGACTTTGGTCCCCGGAAGAATCCAGGTTGCCGATAAATGTATTGGAACTGAGAGCGATCAGACTTTGTCTGATTCACTGGACCGAGCAGCTCCAGGGCAGCCCGGTTCGGATCCAGTCGGACAACGCCACGGCCGTGGCTTATGTCAATCACCAGGGGGGCACCAAGAGTGTCCGAGCGGCCAAGGAAGTGGCTTGCATTCTTCGCTGGGCGGAACGATTTGTTCCAGCGATCTCTGCGGTGTTCATTCCGGGGGTGGAAAATTGGCAGGCAGATTATCTCAGCCGTCAGACTCTGGATCAGGGGGAATGGTCCCTCCATCCAGAAGTTTTCCACCAGTTGTGCCTACGTTGGGGCACCCCAGATGTGGATCTGTTGGCATCACGATTCAACAGGAAAGTACAGAGATTCGTGGCTCGCTCCCGCGATCCTCTAGCAGAGACCGCAGACGCACTGATCGCCCCGTGGGGGCAATACCAGCTAATGTATGCCTTCCCTCCTCTCGGGTTACTGCCAAGACTTCTTCGCAGGATAGAGGAGGAAGGAATTCCAGTAATCCTGGTAGCTCCGGACTGGCCTCGCCGAGCGTGGTACGCCGACGTGGTCAGACTGGTGGCGGACGTCCCGTGGAGACTTCCTCTCAGGGAGGACCTACTGTCTCAGGGACCGATCTTCCATCCTGCTTTACGATCGCTGGCTTTAACGGCCTGGCTATTGAGACCCAGGTGCTGAAGGACAAAGGTTTGTCAGCTTCAGTTATTCCTACTCTAGTTGAAGCAAGGAAAGCGACTTCCAGAAAGATTTATCATCGCACATGGAAGTCCTACATTGCATGGTGTGAACCTCTGGGGTTCCGTCCACGGTCTTATTCGGTTAGTCGAATATTAGCTTTTCTGCAACAAGGGGTTGAGCAGAAACTGGCCTTGAGTACTATCAAGGGTCAGGTCTCAGCATTAGCTATCTTCTTTCAGAAGCCTTTGGCTACTCATTCCTTGGTGCGGAATTTCATCCAGGGGGTGCGACATCTGGCTCCGCCAGTGCGCGCACCGTTACCACCCTGGGATCTTAATTTAGTATTGTCGGTTCTTCAGAAACCTCCCTTTGAAGATATTAGGGAGATTCCTCTACCTACGTTGTCCCAGAAGGTGGCCTTCTTGGTGGCTATTACTTCTGCACGCAGGGTGTCAGAACTGGCCGCATTATCTTGTCGTTCCCCATATCTGGTGGTTCATAGAGATAAGGTGGTTCTTCGTCCGAATCCATCCTTCCTACCAAAGGTGGTTTCAGAATTTCATCTGAATGAAGAAATTGTATTACCTTCCCTGTGTCCTAAGCCCAGTCATGCTCGGGAGTTTGCTTTACACTCCTTGGATGTGGTCCGGGCGATCAGGGTATACTTAAAAACGACAGACTCGTTTCGCAAGACGGATTCACTTTTTGTGATCCCGGATGTACCCAAAAAGGGGTTGCCTGCATCTGCCGCGACCATTTCCAAATGGATCAGACAGACGGTGGTACAGGCTTATTCTATTAAGGGTCGGGAGCCCCCGTTCCCTGTTAAGGCGCACTCCACTCGGGCGCTTAGTGCGTCATGGGCCTTTCGCCATCAGGCGTCAGTGGTCCAGGTGTGCAAGGCGGCTACCTGGTCGTCGGTGCATACCTTTACAAAACATTATAAAGTTGATGTAATGGCATCATCTGATGCCGTGTTTGGCCGCAAGGTTTTGCAGGCCGCCATTTGAGGAGACCAGTGGTCTGCCTCGAGGGTTTTTTTTTTCCGTTGGAAATTTTTCTTTTGAGTCTCATTCTTTGTTTATAATGAGCCTTTAAAACTTCTAGTTTGGCACCGGTTGGGCCTTCTAGATTGGTTTTTGATTTTTGTCAATCCCACCCCTCATTTGTGGCACTGCTTCTGGATGTCCCAGCTCTTGAGAATCAAGAAGACTACGTCTGTCAATGAGCGATAGAGAAAAATGGATTTTTGTAAGATCTTACCGTAAAATCCTTTTCTCTTAAGCTCATTGACAGACGTAGTACCCGCCCCTCTATCATTGAGTTGGGTTGGGTTAAATTCTCTGTTACTGCTTTAGAACAGAACTGATTCCCTGTAGCAGAGAGAGGGAGGATATACCCTCAGGGACTGCCCCTAAGGTGGAGCCAGAACGTTTTGTCTTTCTGCCTAGTCCTACTCCTGCGGAGACAACATAACCCAGCTCTTGAGAATCAAGAAGACTACGTCTGTCAATGAGCTTAAGAGAAAAGGATTTTACGGTAAGATCTTACAAAAATCCATTTTTTTCAGATTGTTTTATATTTACAGTACATTTGAGGTTCTCCCTCTGTATGTCTGGTTCAATCAGAATTGTTGCTAAACAACCATTGTGAGAACAATTCTTGCAGAATAAAGGTAGCCATATACAGCTCAAATTCCAGCTGATCAGGCTAAAATTTGAGCTACGTTCGGCCTTCACAGCACCACCTGGCTGGATAAATTTGGTTTAATAATGGACAGAGCTTGGTGGAAAATTATCGGCTAAACAGTGACTGTATCTTATCAGATTAGTTTGTGTTTGGGTATTCAGACAACCACCGGGGCTGCAGCTGCTGAAATCAACAGCCAAGTGCAGATTCCCTCATCCACACTGTTTAGTGAGGATGGAGGAATCTATTGATTTCCTATTGTGCAGCCTGCAACCTGAACAATAGGAGTCTGTGTGTGTGCGTGGCTAGCCTATGTCGTCTTTTAGTGAAGGTCTATTGACAATGACTTGCTTGGTTCATTGGTTCACTGACTTGAAAAGCAGTAAAGTACAATATATGTACTGCACTATTAAATAGGAAGCACAGCCTGGGATATTTAACAAGCAAACCTAGCTATCTTTTTGTGTAATTACAAAACATAACACACAGTAAAAAAAACTAAGAAACCATTTACATTTGATATGGTCATTCCTTTACGTATAATATGTATCTTGGGGGTAGGTGGGATTTCTTCTTATTTATCTTTGTCTTCTTTTTTATATTATTATTACACAGGATTTATAAAGTGCAAACAGTTTGCACAGCACTTTACATTAGAAAAAGAGACAATACAGTTGCAGTACAATTTAAGACAAGTGGGTTAGAAGGACCCAGCTTGTGAGAGCTCATAATCTAAAACAGAGGAGCTAGTGATAAAAAGAGGTAACAACTGTGTAGGGATGAGCTGATGGAGAAGGTAAAAGTTTAGTTTGAGGCAGGATACGTTTACCTTGGTTATGCCTGTTAAACCTGTATATTATAATATTGTATTAATATATTAACTACAACCACCGACCTGGGAAAATTCTGCAAAATGTATTTCTGTGAATAATCTGTTTTAAGCTGCAACCACACATTGCCCTAACACCCCAGACATTCCCTAACCTGATGCAACTGAAGATTTTATCAATACTTTCATTGTACCAGTGTGACTAGTATGTGATGGCTTTGACACAATCTGATAAGTTGAGATCACCCAGCTTTGTGTCAGCTGGTCCTCATTTCCTGGCTGAACATTACAATTCAGGCATCATGGCTAGAACACATCACATACACTTGCTGATTAGATTATGAGTTTTCTTTTTCAGTACAATTGCATTCCAGAGACTAAACAATAACATTTAAAGCAGGGGCAGCAATTCAGTTTGTAGTTCCACCTAGTAGTGTTGTCTGCTTTACTAGAGTAGGCCACACACAGGCAAATTCTGCCACCTGGGATGGAGATTAGCAAGTATAAAGCCTGGTACACACTTTTAGTTTTCTTCCATTAAACCCATTAAAAATGGAAGCGCTCAGGGGGAGCCGAGCCGTTGTACTAGCAATCAAATGCCAGCAAGAACACACCAGTCAGTGCTCTGATCATCCGAGCACTAGTCGTGTAGCCTTCGTCAGAACTTATTTGGTCATCCCTCTATTACAGAAGCCAGCTGAACAGCATGTGTGTATAGCCCTTAACCACTTTCTCCGCAGCCTATAGCAAAATGACTGCTGGGTGGGACTTTTATCTTTCCTGAGTTGACATCCTATGATGTCATCCCAGATCATGCCTCTCACAGGTCCAATCTGTCACTGTTTGTGTCCACCGGACACAGCTGATGACTGATAGCTGTACTGGCCTGCTGCCGGTACCATGTGACCGCTGTACCTAATCAACAGCAGGTCACACGACAGTTGTAAACAGTGGATGGCTTCCTTTCAAGCCATCCATTGAGTACATTTGTGTTGTTAGCTGTGATTGGACACAATGATCACATGGTGCAGACCCATTTGTGCAATGTGATCAGTTGTGGCCAATCAAATCTACTCCCAATTAAACAAACCGAATGAATCGATTTCATTTGGTAAAATGCTTGCTTATAATTCCTTGGTATAAGCAAACATAATGTGTTAAAAAAAAAAAAAAAAAAACTGATCACTTTCCCAGAGTAGTTCAATGTTACTATGGTAACATTATATCCCTCTGGTCAAAGTGTGTTAAAAAAAAAATGTTTTTTTTTTTTTTTTTTTTTTTTTAGTGTCACTGATCACAATGTAAAAATAAAAATGTAATTTCTTAATTTTCCAACAAATTATGACAAAAAATGACAACTTCAAAAAACTCGCCACACCTCTGATTTGTGTTTTTTCACTAAAGAAATGTAGCAGAATATTATGGCCAGAATTTATGAAGAATAATTCTACTTTTGCAAAATCTTGTAACAGAAACAAATAAAAATTTTCATTCTTTTTTACATTTATTTAGCAAGAAATAAAAAACCCAATGATGATTGTCACCAAAATACATTTCTAGTCGTGTGAACAAAATTATAAAAACTTAGTTTGGATAGAGAGTTGCATAATCGCGCAATTGTCATTTAAAGTGCGACAGTGCTGAAAGCTGAAAATTTGCCTGGGCGGGAAGGGGGTAAAAGTGCCCGGTATTGAAGTGGTTAACAAGTGATTGAGTGATGGCCAGCAGAGTCAAATAAAAAGATAGCCAATTTATTTTTATTTTTTTGGCCAAGTTTGTTGATGGCTTCCAATATCATTGTCTTCCCTTGAAGGGTGTTTTGTATTTAGAGTAAATAACAATATAACAAGGCAAGTGGGGAACATAAGAACCCTAAACTTAAACCCTAAACTTCAGAAGGGCAAACTTTCCAAAATTGTACTCATTGATGGAAAGGGTAAACTGGGACCAAACCCTAGGAACACTGACCACAGAGGAAAAATGGGAATGCTTTAGGAACATATTAAGCAAATGCATCTTGCAGTGCATTCCTATTGGAAATAAATTTAGAAGAGACAAAGCCAAACCTGGCTGGCTAAACCGTAGCGTTAAAAAACTTATTAGGGGAAAAAAATTGGCCTTCAGGAAATATAAATCAGAGGGCACAGTGTCGGCTTTCGACCAATACAAGGAGGCAAACAAGAAAAGTAAACACGAAATCAAGATGGCTAAAATAAACTTTGAGAGACAAATAGCGGAGGATAGTAAAAAAAAAACCCAAAGAAATTATTTAAATATATCAACAGCAAAAAAACTAGGGCAGAGCATATTGCACACATAATTAACGATGATGGGAGGATGGTTACAGAGGACACTGAAAAAGCAACCGTGCTGAATGCTTTTTTCTCGTCAGTCTTTACACAGGAAACAGAGGGGTACACTGACTATGACTGTATGTTTAGTAGTAATACACAGGACTTGCCACTATGGCTAACAGAGGGTGAAATCAGGGAAAGGCTGGATAAACTTAACACAAACAAATCACCAGGCCCGGATGGCGTACATCCGAGAGTACTCAAGGAACTCAGTAAGGTTATATCTAGACCACTGTTCCTGATCTTTGCTGACAGTATTAGGACAGGAGATGTACCAGGGGATTGGAGGAAGGCTAACGTGATTCCGATATTCAAAAAGGGGCAGAGGCATATACCGGGAAATTATAGGCCTGTCAGTTTGACATCAATAATATGTAAACTTCTGGAGGGGATGATAAGGGACTATATCGTAGAGTATGCTAAAGACAACAACATCATCAGCAGTAATCAGCACGGGTTTACAAACGGGCGTTCTTGTCAAACCAATCTCTTAACATTCTACGAGGAGGTGAGCTGTGAGCTAGATAGGGGCAGACCAGTAGACCAGTAGATGTGGTGTACTTAGATTTCACTAAGGCGTTTGATACAGTTCCCCATAAGCGCTTAATTTATAAAATAAGGGCTGCAGGTATCGACAGCAGGGTTTGCTCTTGGATACGGAACTGGATAGAAGGGCGTGTCCAAAGGGTGGTAATAAACAGCGCATACTCAGACTGGTCTGAGGTAGTAAGCGGGGTCCCCCAGGGCTCAGTCCTGGGACCAACCTTGTTAAATTTATTCATAAACAGCATTGAGGACGGGATCAGTAGTTCGATATCAGTTTTTGCAGATGACACAAAATTGGCCAGGGCAATAACTGCACAACATGAAGCAGATATCCTACAAAATGACCTGGACAAAATAACGGAGTGGGCAACGACTTGGCAAATGAGGTTTAATGTGGAGAAGTGTAAGGTTTTGCACTTGGGGACTAGAAACATAAAAGCACAATACACATTAGGAGGGGATCCCTTGGGGGAATCAAAAATGGAGAAAGATCTGGGAGTCTTGGTTGATGATAGACTAGGCAATAGCATGCAATGTCAAGCGGCAGCTGCCAAAGCCAGCAGAATATTAGCATGCATAAAGAAAGGGATGTATTCCAGAGATAAGACTATAATCCTTCCACTTCATAAAACTCTGGTCCGACCACATCTGGAGTATTCTGTCCAGTTCTGGTCGCCAGTCCTCAGGAGGGATGTGTTGGAGCTGGAGAGAATCCAGAGAAGGGAAACTAAACTAATTAGGGGATAGAAGGACCTTAATTATGAAGAGCGGCTGCAATCGCTTGATTTATTCTCCCTGGAGAAGAGACGCCTGAGGGGGGACATGATAGCAATTTTTAAATATCTCAATGGGGATCTCAGCTTAGAAAAAAAGCTGTTCAGTCGAAGGGATTGCATGAGGACTCGAGGGCATACAATGCGATTAGAGGAGAAGCGTTTTAACCTCAGGCAACGTGGGGGGTTCTTTACTGTTAGGGCTACAAGATTGTGGAATTCTCTACCACAAGAGGTGGTTTCTGTGGGTAGTATGGTGGCTTTCAAAAGACTCTTAGACGTACATCTCAAGGATCAGAACATTCAGGGCTATGAGAGATGATTACAGCCACACACACCTACACAGGTTGAACTGGATGGACTATTGTCTTTATTCAACCTCACCTACTATGTAACTATGTATTATTTAAAAAATTCCTATCTGCTTATAAACTCCTTAAAAAGTAACATCTTGTTTTCTTACTGCCTCTTGTAAAGATTATTTGGATCATCCATTCCATTGTTGTGACAAACTTAGATCTCAAACTGTCTAAAGGATCAGTTCAAGACTGTTTTATAGATGCAGAGTAAAGCAAATGTACATCTACAGGTTGTGCATCATACAGAAAGGAAAAGGTTCCAGAACCCGCTGCACTTCAACTTCTATTGCATGTTCCATAAAATCATCACAGACAGTATGGGATACAGCTGAAAACGCTTACTCATAACTTGTGCATCATACTAATTTACATGTGCAAGACCTAGGCCTAAGGTAAACATAGATGCAGCCATTGCTGACTGTACAATTGCCTTGCTGTCATGCTAGTCCTTTGGCATTGATACCCAGAGCTGCTGAACACCAATATAAATGTAGAAAATAATCAGAAGTGTCAGATTTCTGTCTTCTTTTCCAGATTTGTATTCTTGTTTCAGGTGTTTGACTTGTACCCTATCATGCATGCTACCTTATCCGATTTTGCAGTTCCACTTTCCCTGCATGAGTTTTAATTTATTTGATATAATGGAAAATGTAACAAGAGCAACGACAACTCTGCAAACTCCTAGTGAGACAGAAGTCAGGATTTATGACATAGAGAATACACTGTTAAGTACCCAAAACCTGTATAATGCCATGGACTTGCTCAAACCACTAAAACTCTATAAATGACAGTAAACAATATCCTTATTCTCCAATAAACAGTGCACGTTAGTTACAGTCTTGTGCATTGCTCTATGCACACCACAAATCCTATAGTCTCTAATAGTCCATCCCAGGAGCGAGCAAGGGAAGAGGACTATATTCCTACATACAGTGGGACCAGTGGCGGCTGGTGCTTAAAATTTTTTGGGGGGGGCGCAAACAGAAAAATTTAATAGGCATTGCTTTGCGGCAAAAAACGCTGTTAATAAATGCGTGACTTTGAGGTCGCGAAAGTGTGAAAGGGGCCTTCAGTAATTAAGGTATAGTGTGTCCTCTTTCAATGCAGAGAGACCAGCGTGCCCCCTTTCAATGCAGAGAGACCAGCGTGCCCCCTTTCAATGCAGAGTGACCAGCGGGCCCCCTTTCAATGCACAGTGACCAGCTTGCCCCCTTTCAATGCACAAGGACCAGCGTGCCCCTATTAATGCACAGTGACCAGCGTGCCCCCTTTCAATGCACAGTGACCAGCGTGCCCCCTTTCAATGCACAGTGACCAGCATGCCCCCTTTCAATGCACAGTGACCAGCGTGCCCCCTTTATATGCACAGTGACCAGCGTTCCCCCTTTCAATGCACACTGACCAGCGTGCCCCCTTTCAATGCAGTGACCAGTGTACATGCCCCCTTCAATGCAGTGACCAGCGTACATGCCCCCTTAAATGCAGTGACCAGCTTACATGCCCCCTTCAATGCAGAGATCAGCGTACCATTCCCGTACATGCCCCCTTAAATGCAGTGACCAGCTTACATGCCCCCTTCAATGCAGAGATCAGCATACCATTCCCCCAATGCAGTGACCAGCGTACATGCCCCCAATGCAGTGACCAGCATACATGCCCCCAATGCAGTGACCAGCATACATGCCCCCAATGCAGTGACCAGCATACATGCCCCCCAATGCAGACATCAGCATGCGTGCCCCCTTCAATGCAGTGACCAGCATACATGCCCCCAATGCAGTGACCAGCATACCATTCCCCCAATGCAGTGACCAGCATACATGCCCCCAATGCAGTGACCAGCGTACATGCCCCCAATGCAGTGACCAGCGTACATGCCCCCAATGTAGTGACCAGCGTACATGCCCCCAATGCAGTGACCAGCGTACATGCCCCCAATGCAGTGACCAGCGTACATGCCCCCAATGCAGTGACCAGCATACATGCCCCCAATGCAGTGACCAGCATACATGCCCCCAATGCAGTGACCAGCTTACATGCCCCCAAATGCAGAGATCTGCATGCATGCCCCCTTCAATGCAGTGACCAGCATACATGCCCCCAATGTAGTGACCAGCATACATGCCCCCAATGTAGTGACCAGCATACATGCCCCCAATGCAGAGATCAGCGTGCGTGCCCCCAATGTAGTGACCAGCATACATGCCCCCAATGTAGTGACCAGCATACATGCCCCCAATGCAGAGATCAGCGTACGTGCCCCCAATGTAGTGACCAGCATACATTCCCCCAATGTAGTGACCAGCATACATGCCCCCAATGCAGAGGTCAGCGTGCGTGCCCCCAATGTAGTGACCAGCATACATGCCCCCAATGTAGTGACCAGCATACATGCCCCCAATGCAGAGATCAGCGTGCGTGCCCCCAATGTAGTTACCAGCATACATGCCCCCAATGCAGAGATCAGCGTGCGTGCCCCCAATGTAGTGACCAGCATACATGCCCCCAATGCAGAGATCGGCGTGCATGCCCCCTTCAATGCAGTGACCAGCATACATGCCCCCAATGTAGTGACCAGCATACATGCCCCCAATGCAGAGATCAGCGTGCGTGCCCCCAATGTAGTGACCAGCATACATTCCCCCAATGTAGTGACGAGCATACATGCCCCCAATGTAGTGACCAGCATACATGCCCCCAATGCAGAGATCAGCGTGCGTGCCCCCAATGTAGTTACCAGCATACATTCCCCCAATGTAGTGACCAGCATACATGCCCCCAATGCAGAGATCAGCGTGCATGCCCCCAATGTAGTGACCAGCATACATGCCCCCAATGCAGTGACCAGCATACATGCCCCCAATGTAGTGATCAGCGTGCATGCCCCCTTACTTACCTGGAGCAGCAGCGGCGGTGGGCGGCTTCTCCTCAGTCCCTGTGACCGGCGGCGCGTCTCCTCGGGTCCTTCAGCTCCCACCTCCTCCTCGGCCAATGGCATGGGGTTTGCCTTGCGGCCAATCAGGAAGCGCATATCAGACGCGCTTCCTGTTTGGCCAGGAGGAGGATCGGTGTGACAATAGCGAATTTTCATTCGCTATTGTCACACAATGGGTGGGCTCGGGACGCACTGCTCTGCGCTCCGGGTCCACCCTTTGCATTGCCCTATTAGAGCCTCTGGCTCTAATCAGGTGATGCCAAAAAAAAATAAAAAATCCACATTGAACTCAATGCGTCCGGCGCCCCTGCATGCAGATTAGGGGGTCGGACGCATGGATGGGGGCGGGGGCGGTGCCCCTGCGCCCTAAGTACACCGGCCGCCACTGAGTGGGACTATGTAGTCACACTCTTACAGGAAGTTGGATTACAGCAGCAGCAACAAGATGGGATTTGGAGAAGGTTGAGATTGATAGAAGGTACTTTGAGTTTAGAATACAACCTCAATTCCAAAAATGTGCCATTTTAAGATTTTTAAAAAAGGGAGCTTTGAAATTGATGGCCCTCTCTTTAGTCCGTAGGTTCCCCAAAAAATGTGTCAAATTTTGATTCCTCTGATAGTTTTCCACTTTGCAACAGACCATTTTAAATGAGCTTCGGCTCAAAGAAGGTGGCATAATTTCTGGATTGGGTTCAGATATGGCTGCTTCTTTGCAGAAGAGCTTTACCTTCCATTTTTAGATGGCACGGCAAACTATGTTCAAAGACCGTGATTTTTGGAAGTATTCCTGAGCCCATGCAGTGATTTCCATCACAGAATAATGCCTGTTTTTAATGCAGTGCCTTCTGAAGGCCTGAAGATCACTGGCATCCGATACTGCATTTTGGCCTTGTCCTTTGCGCAGAGATTTTTCCAGATTCTTGAAATCTTTTGATTATTTTTAGTTCAATCTGATTTTATTGAGAAAGAGGTTTTTTACAGAATATGAGTGATGACGAAGGAGCAAGTAACAAACAGAAAAAAAAACAATTTTCCACAGTCATATCACATAATGCGCTTCAAGTAAGTGTCTACTGCAATTATTATTAGTGTCGGAAGGCAACATAAACTACCAAGTCCGTTGGAGGATAATGATAATGGTGTCGCAACTTAACAAACAGCAGCTTGGTGTAACATGGGTCAACATAAGCAAGAGAGAGGACAACTAAAGGATAACACTGGTAGAGACGTAGCTACAGTTGTCATCATCTGAGAAAATGTTGTGAAGTGTGCAAGGCACTAGCAAATACTCAGGTCTTACGCTGAGAAGCATTCAAAAACAGCAAGGTAGCACAAAAAGGACAGCCGTGTGGCGCCAGTGGCATAACCAAAGAGATAAAGAGAAGGAAGGTGAGATAAAGCAGGAGAGCGAAAACAGAGATAAGCCAAGAGGATGAGGAAAGCAGAGAAGATCAAGAGGGGCCGCCCACGTCCTACTGCCGCTCCCCTTTTGATTATTTTTATGTGCTGTAGATGATATATTTAAAGTCTTTGCAATTTTACATTGAGTAAAATTATTGTGAAATTTTTTGACGCAGCTTTTCACAGATAGGTGAACCTCTGCCTGTCTTTACTTCTGAGACACTCTGCTGGAGATTTACTAAAACTGATGCACACAGGATCTGGTGCAGCTGTGCATAGCAACCCATCAGTTTCTAACTTCAGCTTGTTCAGTTAAGCTTTGACAATAAAACCTGGAAGCTAATCAGTTACTCTGCACAGCTGCACCAGATTGTTCACCAGTTTTAGTAAATCTTCCTCTCTGACTCTCTTTAGTAAATCTTCCTCTCCGATGCTCTTTTTATTCCCACTCATGTTACTAACCCGTGGGCAATTGTTCTGCCAGCTCTTCCTTGTTAGTACCACTTACTTTGCCAGCTTTTTGTTGCCCTGTCCTAACTTTTTTAAGACCTGTTGCTGCCATCAATTTCAAAATGACCTTTTTTTATTTCTTAAAATTGTACATTTTCTTAGTTTAAACATTTTATCGTTTTCTGTTGTTAATAAAGTATGGTTTTATGAGATTTGCAAATCATTGCATTATGTTTTTATGTAGATTTTACACCGCGTCCTAACTTTTTTGGAATTCGGTTTGTACATTACGGAGTTTCGTTTACATTAGTGGTTCTAATGATTGAAAGTTTTTTACCTTTACGCATTCTTTGCATGCAGGTAAACAACCTTCTGTATGTAGCCCCCCTAATACGAACCTGAACCTAATTGTAATCCAGCGATGCGCACCAAAGGGACTGCTGTCCCAGGTCTCTGCCACCTCATTGGCTGAGAGACAGCAGCTGGAGCCATTGGCTCCCACTGTTGTCATTTACTGCCAGTGAGTAGGGAAAGGGGCGGGGCCAGGCCATGTTCTGTATGTCTTATGGACACAAAGACACAGCCACGCACACATGACACACAGACACAGCCACTTTCTGCATGTCTTATGGACACATGGGAACGAGAACAAGAAGAAGAGCCAGGAGTGCCGGTAGGAGACCCGTAAGAAGGAGGATCGGGGCTGTAAAAGTATTACACAGACCAGTTAAGTATGAGATGTTTGTTATTAAAAGGTTTGATTTATTTATTTATTTTTTAAATAACATCTCATACTTAGCTCTGTGTAATAGCTTTAATTTTACTTTAGTTTTAACATCACTTTAAATATGATGTTTGAGTGGACAGATCCTTTAGGGTTTGAACTGCACTTGCTTTTGTGCTTATGAATGAGAACATTACAATAACATTTTTATTTTATTTGATTTACAGTGGGTACGGAAAGTATTCAGACCCCCTTAAATTTTTCACTCTTTGTTATATTGCAGCCATTTGCTAAAATCATTTAAGTTCATTCTTCTTCCTCATGAATGTACACATAGCACCCCATACTGACAGAAAAACACAGAATTGTTGACATTGTTGCAGATTTATTAAAAAAGAAAAACTGAAATATCACATGGTCCTAAGTATTCAGACCCTTTGCTGTGACACTCATATATTTAACTCAGGTGCTTTCCATTTCTTCTGATCATCCTTGAGATGGTTCTACACCTTCATTTGAGTCCAGCTGTGTTTGATTATACTGATTGGACTTGATTAGGAAAGCTACACACCTGTCTATATAAGACCTTCCAGATCACAATGCATGTCAGAGCAAATGAGAATCATGAGGTCAAAGGAACTGCCTGAAGAGCTCAGAGACAGAATTGTGGCAAGGCACAGATCTGGCCAAGGTTACAAAAAGATTTCTGCTGCACTTAAGGTTCCTAAGAGCACTGTGGCCTCCATAATCCTCAAATGGAAGACGTTTGGGACGACCAGAACCCTTCCTAGAGCTGGCCGTCCGGCCAAACTGAGCTATCGGGGGAGAAGAGCCTTGGTGAGAGAGGTAAAGAAGAACCCAAAGATCACTGTGGCTGAGCTCCAGAGATGCAGTCAGGAGATGGGAGAAAGTTGTAGAAAGTCAACCATCACTGCAGCCCTCCACCAGTCGGGGCTTTATAGCAGAGTGGCCCGACGGAAGCCTCTCCTCAGTGTAAGACACATGAAAGCCCGCATGGAGTTTGCTAAAAAAACACCTGAAGGACTCCAAGATGGTGAGAAATAAGATTCTCTGGTCTGATGAGACCAAAATAGAACTTTTTGGCCTTAATTCTAAGCGGTATGCTTAGAAAACCAGGCACTGCTCATCACCTGTCCAATACAGTCCCAACAGTCAAGCATGGTGGTGGCAGCATCATGCTATGGGGGTGTTTTTCAGCTGCAGGGACAGGATGACTGGTTGCAATCGAGGGAAAGATGAATGCGGCCAAGTACAGGGATATCCTGGACAAAAACCTTCTCCAGAGTGCTCTGGACCTCAGACTGGGCCGAAGGTTTACCTTCCAACAAGACAATGACCCTAAGCACACAGCTAAAATAACGAAGGAGTGGCTTCACAACAACTCCGTGACTGTTCTTGAATGGCCCAGCCAGAGCCCTGACTTAAACCCAATTGAGCATCTCTGGAGAGACCTAAAAATGGCTGTCCATCAACGTTTACCATCCAACCTGACAGAACTGGAGAGGATCTGCAAGGAGGAATGGCAGAGGATCCCCAAATCCAGGTGTGAAAGACTTGATGCATCTTTCCCAAAAAGACTCCTGGCTGTATTAGATCAAAAGGGGGCTTCTACTAAATACTGAGCAAAGGGTCTGAATACTTAGGACCATGTGATATTTCAGTTTTTCTTTTTTAATAAATCTGCAACAATGTCAACAATTCTGTGTTTTTCTGTCAGTATGGGGTGCTATGTGTACATTCATGAGGAAGAAGAATGAACTTAAATGATTTTAGCAAATGGCTGCAATATAACAAAGAGTGAAAAATTTAAGGGGGTCTGAATACTTTCCGTACCCACTGTATATAGCACCAACAGTTTGCGCAGCGCTTAACAAAATGAAGGCAGACATTACAGTTAAAATACACTTGGTACAAAAGGAATCAGAGGGCCCTGCTCATTAGAGCTTCCAAGGTGGATGAGTCTTGCAGCAGCATTCATTATGGACTGTAGGGGGGATAGTCTATGTAAAGGTAATCTAATGAGAAGAGGTTGCAGTATTCGAGGCAAGAGATAACCAGGGAGTGAATTAGAAGCTTTGTGGTGTTGTTGGTTAAAAAGGGGCATATTCTAGAGATGTTGCGGGGATTAAGGCGGCATGAATCGGACAGGGATTGGATTTGGGCCTGAAAGGACATTTTAGAGTCCAGGGTTACCCCTAGCACCCTGGCATGTGTGACTGATAGTTGTGCCATTGATCTTGACAGATAATTCAGGGGAAGGGGCACATGGCCTTGCCTTGCTTTAGGCAGTGTGAGTTAAACCAGTGACTTCTCTGTTTTTGCAGTGTTTATTTTTTATTTATTTTGCTGGTGTCTTTCTTCTGCACTACGAATATAAAGACATGCCAGGAGTTTGAAGGAAATGATAAGTATAGGGCATACATGACAGGAAGGAAGGAAAACCAGGGAGTAGGGAGGTTAAATTAGTTGTTGGGATATGAGAGGTCAGGACTTTGACCTTATTGGCCGAGCAGACAAGGTGATGTGGAGGAGCAGGAGAGAGAGTAGTTGGAGGGAAGGAGTGAAGGGGCTTCACTTGCAGACTGGAGATCATAGGAGAAAAGTCCCTCCCGCCCGCCCTGGTGATGCAGTTTTTCTGTCTTTCTGCTAAGGAGGTTGGACATTAGCGGTTGGGGTCCTTGACAAGGGTCCAAAACATGGTGTTGAATGATAAAATGGTGGGGACCTATCTCAGGTATCGAGTCCTATGGTTGGTCTGGTTCAGTCTAGACCGACCGGGTGGTGTAAGGTGGTAGGGGGTCTGTGGTCTGTTAGGATAGTCCTTGAGGCGGTGTTTTGGTGGCTGGGGACAGAACTTCTCTTAATGGTACCACAAACTCCAAAGCTGTGGGAGATGATATCGTCAAGGATCTGCAACTATCCTTTGATCGGGATTTGTTTGACTGTTTAATGCTTTTCTGTTATTTATGGTTTTGTTAAATAAAAAAAAGTCAGAACCGGCCATTTAATCCCAATGCTGAGTTAGTGTTGTAATTTAAAGGTAAAGAGGGTTGGTGTTGGGTACTGATCCAGGTAATATGGGTAAAGAGGTGGGACCTGAACTACCCTAGTCATGTTCTGTGAGCCAGGACAAGATCTTAAGTTGACAACGCATGTGATCAGGAGCTCTGACCAGACTATGAACAGTAGGCATGTGACCAAGCCATATTCTGATATGCCCCCAACATTCGGTCCGAGCTTCCAGTGTATCTGCGGGACGCCGCAGCCTTGTTTATGCTGATACATGCTGAATTGTCCTTTTATCTAGTAAGTGCAATCTTTTAATAAACAGTGTCATATTTTTAAACGGTATCACGCTATGTGCCCCTTTCTTTTCTCCTTGGCCCACACATGGGCTATATTCTCATGAGAAACTCCCTATCCTACCATCACTGGAGCCTGGTGCCTTATACATGAGAAGTGTGTTCCTGACCAATCTTTTGCCTATGATATCTGCCTGTCTGTGATTGTCTATATGCCTGAAGACCTTAAGGGTCTGGTAAGCAGCTCACTGTATTAATTATTCACGGGTGATACGAGGATCGTCTTATTGGATTTTATTGGGACTATTTTGCTATCTTCCTCAAATCTTTTTGAGCACAATTTTTTTCACCTTTCTATTGGAATATTTTCATTATTGAACTTTTTCATATGTTATTTATGAGAGATTTTTCACTGCTTTTTATTTAGTGATATTTCTAATAATTGAGTGTTATTATTTACATTTTTTGGTTTCACACTCCAATTGTACATGTATTGGCGCAACACAATTTGTATATTTATGATCAGTAAAAGCAATCCCACATTTTCCACTTATACTAAACAACTGAAACACTCGGGGACAATAAAATGAATTGTACATTGGCTGCAGATACAAACAAATGCAGTCAGATTTTCCATTCATGTGTTGTATTGGGTAGGAGATTTGATTGCTCTGCCTGAACAATGACAACTTCATGCTGTATAGAAGGGTAAAGAGAGATGAAAATGTAAAGCTGTAACAGTTCTAAGCTGTCCTTGTCCAGACATGGTTTCATAGCTTGCTGTGTATGTGACATGTTCTCTGCTGAGCAGAATCACAAGCTTGTGAGTTGTGAATTGTATAGCTTGTTAAATTTTAAGTTTTTCCAGGAAGTGCGGTTTGTCACTTGCTAGTCAAATGGTGGAAGTGAGGTCAGTATTTTTTAGGTAAGTGTGAATTCCAGAATGAAAGGTGACACTGCGCAAATTACAATGCGTTTGTTTTACACTGCACACCTTTAAAGTGCTTGTACTGGATCCAATTTGTAATGCATTTACTGGCTGCATCAAAGTAATGCTTGGAATTTTGCAAAGCAGCATCCTCTCTAAGTACACTGAATTATTTACTATATGGTGACATGTTGCAAATACACCTGGCTTTGTTCCTGCCTTTGAAAATATAAGTAACCTCCTTTCATAACCCTGCAGGCTTCTATTAGAAAGTTCAGTCATTGTTCCAACAGTTTGCTTCATTTGCTTACAGTATAGTTAGATTACATTCAAGAAGCTTCAGTACACCTTTTCTGTGAGTGGCTAGATATGCTACAGTTTTGGCTGGTCATTGTGATAGGCAAATGGAGCTGCTATTGAACAGTAAAAACTTTCAGACATTTTTAAATACTAAAGAATTAACTTTTCTTGGCTGTTATCCCCATTCTGGCTTTTCTTCCTAGTATGTCACTGACCCAGCATGTAGCCAATAAGGTCTGAACATCTATCCTGCACTTTACCAAAATGTGATTATCAGATTAAAAAGAGCCTGAACCTTTAGAAATAAGACATAAATGGTGACTCTCATATATCCATCATCACAAGTCACACAGAGCAACCAGTCATATTCAGACATTCGGCAGCATCCAGTTTTTCAAGGCTTTGAAAACTTTTATTGGTGGATTTTGGATAGTGTGGGCAATTTCTTTTGGCTATGTTAAGTGAGGCCCATTAGGAGTAGCTAGCGACTGATTTTGGCATCAACCATACCCAAAACTGGCCATACACTGTTATTTGTTAAGATTCCTCCATCCACACAAATTAGGTGGATGGGGGAATTCAATTTCTAATTATCTATGGCCAGCTTTAGATTCCTGGTGCCTGGGTGATAACTGGACAATATATAGCTAAGGGATGACTGTGGCAGAGTACCAAATCTCATTAACTGGTATTGCTGCAAGCAAATAATCCTTATAGTTTAGTGAATTAAAGTGGGAGTAAACTCCCATGCTTGACTTTTACCTATTGGTAAGCCTATAGTAAGGCTTATCTATAGGTACAGTAAATATCTCCTACAAGTGCACCGTTTAAGAGATATTTCCTTTTAATGCAGCCAGTGACATCACTGGCGCATGCGTTTTGAAGGAGCAGCATACCCTGCTATTCCTTCACAGTCCTGTGCCCTAAACGGTGGCTCCAGCAAGCATGCTTGGAGTCCGCGAACCCGGAAGGAAGACTGGGTTAAGATGGAAGCGTCCTTAGCGGTGACAACGCGTTCCTGGAGGGCTTCATTTTAGGGAAAGTGTCACATAATGTGCTAGTAGGCGATGCATACAGTGCATCCGGAAGGTATTCACAGCGCTTTACTTTTTCCACATTTTGTTATGTTACAGCCTTATTCCAAAATGGATTCAATGTGAAAGAAGTTTGTTTGAAATCTTTGCAAAAAAAAAAACGAAAAAATAATGTACATAAGTATTCCCAGCCTTTGCCATGACACTCAAAATTGAGCTCAGGTGCACCCTGTTTCCACTAATTATCCTTCAGATGTTTTTGCAAAATTGATTGGAGTACACCTGTGGTAAATTCAGTGGATTGGTCATGATTTGGAAAGGCACACACCTGTCTCTGAGGTCCCACAGTTAACAGGGCATGTCAGAGCACAAACCAAGCCATGAAGTCCAAGGAATTGTCTGTTGACTTCTGAGACAGGATTGTATCGAGGCACAGATCTGGGGAAGGGTACAGAAAAATTTCTGCAGCATTTAAGGTCCCAATGAGCACAGTGGCCTCTATCTGTAAATGAAAGAAGTTTGGAACCACCAGGTCTCTTCCTAGAGCGGGCCGCCTGGCCAAACTGAGCGATCGGGGGAGAGGGGGGGGTGCTTAGTCAGGGAGGTGACCAAGAACCCTATTGTCACTCTGACAGAGCTCCAGCGTTTCTCTGTGCAGGTAGAACATTCCAGAAGAACAACCATCTCTGCAGCATTCTACCAATCAGGCCTGTATGATAGAGTGGCAAATCGGAAGCCACTCCTCAGTAAAAGGCATATGACAGCCTGCCTGGAGTTTGCCAAAAGGCACCTGAAGGACTCTCAGACCATGAGAAACAAAAATTCCCTGGTCTGATGAAACAATGATTGAACTCGTCACCTGGACAATACCATCCCTAAAGTGAAGCATGGTGGTGGCAGCATCATGCTGTGGGGATATTTTTCAGCGTCAGGAACTGGGAGACTAGTAAGGATCGAGGGAAAGGGGAATGCAGCAATGTACAGAGACATCAGTGATGAAAACCTGCCCTAGAGCGCTCTGGACCTCAGACTGGGATAAGAATTCATCTTTTAACAAGACAATGACCCTAGGCACACAGCCAAGATAACAAAGGAGTGGCTATGGGACAACTTTGTGAATGTCCTTGAGTGGCCCAGCTAGAGCCCAGACTTGAATCTGATTGAAAATCTCTAGAGAGATCTGAAAATGGCTGTGCACCGACGCTCCCCATCCAACCTGATGAAGGTTGAGAGGTCCTGCAAAGAAGAATAGGAGAAACTGCCCAACAATAAGTGTGCCAAGCTTGTGGCATCATACTCAAAAAGAATTGAGGCTGTAATTGGTGCCAAGGGTGCTTCAACAAAGTATTGAGCAAAGGCTGCGAATACTTATGTACATGGGTTTTTTTTTTTTTTTTTTAATACATTTTCGAAGATTTCACACAAACTTCTTTCACGTTTTCATTTTGGGGTATTGTTTGTAGAATTTCGAGGAAAATGAATTTAATCCATTTTGTAATAGGGCTGTAACGTAACAATGTAGAAAAGTGAAGTGAAGCGCTCTAAATACTTTCTGGATGCATTGTACTAGCAGATTATGGCGTTGCCGGTTTACTACCGCTTTAAAGTAGAACTATAGGCAAAACTTTTTTTTTTTCATTTTGGATAGAATAAGAGAGGGTTCTAACCCCTGTCAGACTTTTTTGCCATCTGGGTACCATTGTTGCAATTTCCTTTAATTTGCTGTCCCATAGACAAACAGGAAGTGAGAGGAAATCCCTGTATTGAACTAGTGTCCCTATTGGAAGATTTCCCTCCTACTACTTTTCTGGGGAAAACCCAAAATATTGGATTTTCTTTTACGGTCACTTTAAATGGTAATGATAAACAGTACAAATAGAGAGGGTGTATCTCTTTAATGGAAGGGGGGGGGGGGGGCACAGGCAGCAATAATATCTGAAAGATGTTCTAATCCCTCTCCACTCTAACCAAAACTGAAAAAAGTTTAGTTATCCTTTAAGCCTAACCTTTTGTCTTCAATATCAGTGTTTGGACTTTTGTAGATGGGCAAATGCTGAATTCTTTCATATGCATTCAGCTTGAATAAGAAATTGGTTTGAAATGCTTCTATGATCAATGTGAGTTCCCTCATAGGGGATGCTGACCTGCAGTTGACTTTCTTCTAAGCGACTCCGGAATTTTAATTTACTTATATGGAGGAAAAATCAGTTTGACATGTTCCTGTAATGGAGTGACAACTGTCCTTCGGGTAGTCCCCCTTTATTTCCTCTCTGCCACACATTGCACAAGTATGATCTACCTTAATCCCTATCAGTAAGCCGGTCCAGAACCATTGCATGCACCTAATGCTTGAGTGACTACACGTAGACAGGGGGTGTCTGAAAAAGGCCAAAAACAACACAGAGATGCAAAAAGGTTTATATAAGGTGATAACAGTATTTCATAGAGAAAAAAATAGCAAATGATGATACATGATATGGGTGATACAGAATGATGCAAGTAATTCAGCAAACAAGCATCCAGTAAGCAGTTTCTTGAGCAATGGCTTTTTAAAGCCATTGATGTTTGGAAGCAGGGGCTACCTAAAAAGCAGATCTTTGGTTTTCCTAGGAAGGTCTGCTTTAACTTCATGTGCCAGATGTCTGCATCTACGATTTGGAAAGGTGGTGCCATTAGAACTTGCAGCACAAAACTATGTCCAGTCTGCATACATAGTTTTGGTGTAATTTATTGATGCCATAAACGTGTCTGACAAGCAAGGAAACTCAAGCCTTTTCCTGATTATCTGTCTTTTAAATATGGCTGTGTACACACATCCCCTGCAATACCTGAAATAAAACTCTGTAATGAGAAGCAATCAAGGAGAGATCATTTATAGCACTGGTGTGGGGAGAAATCCATTTATTTTCCAGCTTTGCCACATGGCCGTTGCTTGTTTGCATCAGTTGTGCCTGTCTTATTGTCTTCTGGTTATTCTCTAGGGTAGTGGTCTGACTTTGGTGAATGAGCCAATTGTTTTCCTTTGTGTTGCCCATCAAGTCAGTCCCCCATCTGGTTTGCATCAGACTGTTTTCACAGCCAGCAACTGCTGCCTTTTCTATATCCTGACACTCAAGGGCCCCCTGCTATCAAAGCATTACTGCGATAGCATGTGTGTCTGGGTCCATACAGCTGTGCCGTACAGCTTGAAACTATTACCCGAGAAATACTAACTTAGAACTTGAACTGCCTCGTCCATTTATAACAAATAATATATACATACCAGTTAGCATGAGGACTGTCACACCTCTGTGCATTCATTGCCATGACGGCTAATACATTCTGTGTCATTGGCCTTGCCTTTCACCAAGACTAATGAAAAATAACTTGCTATATTGTATTATGACATTGAATTTTAAGCAGGATTTAGGCTCTAGAATTAGTTGGAAGAACATCAGAACCCACTGCAGCAGCAGTACCAAAATTTACACCTGTGGAACTTTGTTCGAAAGAGTATAAAAATCGCTCGTCCGACCATTCAGTGGTGCCTTCATGGATTCAACTAATTTCAAATGACCTTTGGTTTTGAGTACCATATCAATGCCCTGAATTTTGCACAAAGATTTTGGTGTGTAGGATTAACTTTGAAAAGTGTATGTGCAAGTGACTACTTTACATTTTTCATGGTCAGGAGCTAATTCAATGATTGGAAACGTGTTCAATCCTAATCGATTCAACAAAATTTTCCATCCTAGCCCTTCTATTGAGCCTTTTTTTTTTACCCTGGTCAAAACCAATTGTCAATTTGTCCCCATTCACTCTTAAATAATAAAACAAACGTTCTGAAATTGATAATTTTCTAACTAATTTCTACAGGTGTAAGGCTACTTTAAAGTAGAACTATAGGAAAAACTTTTATTTTTATTTTGGATAGAGACAGAGTAACGGAGGGTTATATTTTTATCAGATTTTTTTTTTTTCGCCACCTGTGTCTGATTCCTTAGATTTCCCTTCACTTCTTGTCCCATAGCCAAACAGAAAGTGAGAGGAAATCCCTGCAAATTAAGGGAATTCCTTGGGGACCCCCAGGTCACCAGAACTAGTGTCCCCATTGGAAAATTTCCCCGCTATTACTTTTCTGGGGACAACCCAAAATTTGGGATTTTCCTTTACCTTCATTTTCAATGATAATGGTAAACATGAAAAATAAAATGCTTGCTGTAGATGGAAAGAAAAGAAGCACCTGTGAGGGAACTCACAATGATCATAGAAGCATTTCAAACAGACCTCTTACATTAGTTACATAGTTACATAGTAGGTGAGGTTGAATAAAGACAATAGTCCATCCAGTTCAACCTGTGTAGGCGTGTGTGGCTGTAATCATCTCGCATACCCCTGAATGTTCTGATCCTTGAGATGTACGTCTAGTAGTCTTTTGAAAGCCACCATACTACCTGCAGAAACCACCTCTTGTGGTAGAGAATTCCACAATCTTGTAGCCCTTATTCAGAAGATTGAGGTTTCTGAAAATGTTTTAAGCTTGCTTTTGTGCTATGACCATATATTTTAGATTTGTAAAATATAACCTTGGACTTTCATGTGTTATTGCCAAGAAGAAAAATGGAAACGGGTTTTTTTTTTTTTTTTTTTTACCATATGCGCCTTACACAAAATGGCCTATACTTGGGGAAGTAAAGATAAAGCCATTTCTAGTCTAGGAATTAGTGGTATCCTACCGGAGGAGGCTCTGCCTACTTGGCAGAGGTAGAAAGGTTTCCCTGGGTGTACCAACCTGTGCCCCATGTCGCATGGGCCTTAAGTGTTTGGCAGCATGCCCTGCGAACTAGGCCTAGAACTGCTGTTTACAGAGAGAGAGAGAGAGGGGTGAATGAGTGTTTTCCTACATGGCCTGAAGACCAGGATGAGTGATGAACTTGAAAGTGCGATAGTTACAAGGATCTCAAACTCACTGTCACAAAACCTAGACTGTAGGCCTCAGTGCGGGAATTGGCTTCACATCCTGCCACAAGGAGGCACTACAATGCATATCCATGGCCCTGTGCTATTATGGGTACATGTATTTGAATTTTGAATTTTGGTTATCGATTAGTCTATAGTCACTGGCTCAGTATATACTTCTTAAAATATCACATAGAAAGGCAAAATTGTTAGAATGTTGTAGCCATTAAGGGTTTTGACAAATAACACATGGGAACAGGCCCAGCATTGAGTCACTTCACAAATGCTATTGTCCTGTGGTTGACCTACACAGCACACTAATAAAGGTGAAGCTATAATGAGGATGTTGAACATTTATAGGAGCATAAACCTCTTAATGAGGACATTAGGTGTGAGTGGTGTAATCTCTGTGCACATAATTAAAGCTCCAGTAGTGTCAGATAGACAGCTGAATATTATGAGGTTTCCATTTTTTTTTCCTGTCAAAATGTGGGCATGGAGATTGTATTGTGCAATTAGTATGGGTGTTCTAAGTTCTGACTCAATACCACTTTATTGTGATATGGAAACTAAAGCCTAGTACACACTATCAGGTTTTTCTTGTTCAAATCAGCCGGCTGAATAAAAAAAAAAAAAAAATTAGGAGCTTGCTGTACTAACTACCCAATGTTAGTACAGCGATCTTCTGACAAGGGGGACTGTGTCGTTACCCCCCCCCCCCCACCAAAACACATCGGTCAGCGCTCACACCCATTGGCTGCCAGTGCTGACTGGAGGCTGGTGTACACAAGGGCCAAATGTCGGTTGGTTTTTGTTAAACCGGCCGATGTTCGGCCTGTGGGTACCAGGCTTTATATTGTCTTTATAATGTTTGTGAGTATAACAAGCATGCTTTACTGCATATACAAACTGATTTTGCTGTTGTTGGTTTAGTAACACTTTAACCACTTGCCGACTTCCTAACGCCGATCTACGTCGGCAGTCAGCCCCTCACAGGCAAAGTGACGTAGGACTACGTCACTAGCTTGTGAGGGTCTAGGGAGCGAGCGCGCGCCCCCGCGTGGTCACGGACCCCCCCCCCGCGCGTGTGACCAGCGGACCCGATGTCCGCCGGTCCGCCGGTCACTCGGCAATCGGCGGGGGAGAGGGAGAATGTCAGGCAGCTTGTGTAAACAAGCTGCCTGTCATTCTCCTCGCTGTAAAGACACTGATCAAACGGATCTAGTATGTAGATCCGTTGATCAGTGTCCTTACAGCTCAAGCCACAGCCAATCACAGTAGAAAGCACGCCCCTAGGGATACACACAGCCCCTCCCTCCCAAATAAAGTTAACCCCTTCACAACCAGTGTATTTTTACAGTAACAGTGCATATGTATAGCACTGATTACTGTAGAAATGTCACTGGTAACCCCAAAAGTGTCACAAATGTCAGTCAAGGGTCCGATCTGTCCGCCCCAATGTTGCAGTACCGCAAAAAAAATCGCAGATCGCCGCCATTACACGTTAAAAAAAAAAACCAACAAAAATGACAAAAATCTTTCCCTTTGTTAGTAAACGCGATAACTTTTGCGCAAACCAATCAAAACGCTTTTTGCGATTTTTTTTTTACCAAACCTATGTA
This sequence comes from Pelophylax lessonae, assembly GCF_965119305.1. NCBI lineage: Eukaryota > Metazoa > Chordata > Amphibia > Anura > Ranidae > Pelophylax > Pelophylax lessonae. The sequence goes on along the minus strand of NC_138780.1, from coordinate 138,239,119 downwards.
GCATAAAACAAATTGGCCGAAAATTTTGAAAAATTTTGATTTTTACTTTTTTTTTTGGTGGAATTTCATATAAAAAAATGTGAAAAATATTGTTATTTTTGCAAAATTGACGCTCTTTTTTTGTTTATAGCGCGTGATCAAAAAATCGCACAGGTGATCAAATACCACCAAAAGAAAGCTCTGTTTGTGGGAAAAAAAGGACGTCAAATTCGTTTAGGTACAGCGTCGCACGACCGCGCAATTGTCCGTTAAAGTCACGCAGTGCCGAATCGCAAAATACCCCCTGGTCAGGAAGGGGGTAAAATCTTCTGGGGCTTAAGTGGTTAACTATTAGTTTAAGTTAAGGTATAGATTTAAAGGGTTAGGTTAGATAGTATGTCATGAAAAAAATGAAACATATTGAGTACGTATCTGCAATACATTTGCAGTTCTCCAAGGTTTGTCCCTTAAACATGCACAGTACAAAAACATAACTGTTGATGTGCCAGAAATAGTGTGCTCCTACCTTCCTCTTTGCCATGACAACACAGCTCTCAATTTCTGTGGTCAACCCTGCCTACTTTCTGATTTATTACAAACACAGAGCTCTCCTCAACTTTATAACCCCTCCTTTGTGTACAGGCAGAAAGCACAGGAAGTTATCAGCTCACAAGTTTTCTGGCAGGATCAACTGATACTTTTTCCACTTAAGCCCCGTACACACGTAGCGATCGTCGGCCGAACGATCGGCCGTCTTTTGTCCCCGGGCTGTCGTGTCTGTTGAAAACTGCAAAAGACTGCACACGAATTTTGTCGGCCAACAACAGCCGACTGCAGAAGTGATGTCATGTGATGGTTAACTTTCCATGTCTTTTTTTATTTTCTGAGCATGCCCAGTCTTGCTAATCTGCTGTCTGTCGGCCGAAATCTGTACTGACTGGCGAACAATCGGCGGTTCTGGTGACGGCAAAAAAATATTTTAAAGTCTGCACGACAGATTCTGTTCAGCCGAAAATGCGCTGTCGGCTGTCGGAAGCATCATACTAACAAGCCTACAATCGGCCGATCGGTCGGCGGCAGAATATTTAAGGCCTACAATCGGTACGTGTGTACGGGGCTTTAGTAAACAGATACAACATAACACAGTTAATGGTATTTGCAGCAGACAAAAGGGAAGTTCATTGTTAGGGTTACATACAATTAAAGCTGAACTCCACACTGCGAGGGTATTTTTTTGTGCCTGGATTTGGACAAAATAAACAAAAAAAAACATGCATTGTATTCACCTTTCCCCATGTTTTATGCCTTTTAAAATGCTTCCAGTACAGAAAAATACCCGTTGATCCCCCTAATTTCCTGTAATGAGCTGACAATGTTCCCCTGTCTGTGCTCTCTTCTGCTGGATTACAAAACTCTTTCCAGCCTTCTCTGTCCCCCTGCACATGAATATATTGATTTTTTTTTTTTGCTCCGCAAACCAGTGCTGCTTTCTTTACTTCCAACTTGACTTGTATTCAGTCACAGCGGGAGTCGGGCCAGGGGAGGAGCAGCGGTGATCGCCGCTGCTCTTCCCCGATCGTCGGGGATCTAGTGTGGAGATCTCCCAAGTGACAGGCAGGGTCAGATTACAGGGTTCAGCATAGCTGAACCCTGGATCTGTCCTTGTGTCACATAGTCACCTCCCCCCCACACACGTCAGTAAGCACCAGGCATACATTAACCCCTCCCTCTCCAATAAAATTAACCCCTTCCCTGCCAGTGTCATTTTTACAGTAACAGTGCATATATATATATAGCACTGAATACTGCAGTAATGTCACTGGTACCCCCAAAAGTGTCAAAAATGTCAGTCAAGGGTCCGATCTGTCCGCCGCAATGTCGCAGTCCCGCCAAAAAAAATCGCAGATCGCCGCCATTACGCGTTAAAAAAAACCACCAAAAATGACAGAAATCTTTCCCTTTGTTAGTAAACGCAATAACTTTTGCGCAAACCAATCAAAATACGCTTATTGTGAATTTCTTTACCAAACATAGGTAGCAGAAAACAAATTGGCCAAAAATTTAAAAAAATTTTGATTTTTACATTTTTTGGGGGGAATTTCATATAAAAAAATGTGAAAAATATTGTTGTTTTTTCAAAATTTACGCTCTTTTTTTGTTTATAGTGCAAAAAGTAAAAATCGCACAGGTGATCAAATACCACCAAAGAAAGCTCTGTTTGTGGGGAAAAAAAGGACGTAAATTTAGTTTGGGTATGACCGCGCATGACCGCGCAATTGTCAGTTAAAGTCGCACAGCGCCGAATCGCAAAAAGTGGCCCAGACGTAAGACAGCAAAATCCTCTAGTGGTAAAGTGGTTAAAAGTATGCAAATTCTCGAGGCATCCCAGTCTAAAATGTAAAAACGTAAATGTTACTTATCAATGGGACACATGAGCCGGGGACAATACACACCTGCCTTGATGAAATATACTTCACAGTGGAAGCTCCTACCTTCATATCAGAGGCCCACTTTTATACATAAAAGCCCCATTACATCAGGATTGCCCCTATGCATGAGCCTCCCCATCACAGAGCCCTCTCTTCACATCAGAGCCCTACCTTTTGGCTCCAGTAGCATAGCAGAGCATGGGAGGTGGGGGTTTGAAGGAAGCAGACTTCCTGATGCTGGTGGCTGGATCAGTCACACATTGGCATGGTGCGGGCGGGCTGGCCACCATCTTTATAGCAAAGAATAACACTGTGTGTCCTGGTCCTGGAACGTCATTGGTTGTTATGGTGCTGGTGGCTGGCCAACCCACACCATGGCACCTCATGACTTTGATCCAGGACAAACTGTTCACGGCACTGAAAAAGCACTGAATTTGAGTGTGGGGGGTAAACTTGGGTCATAGCTGTACTATGCAATACCAAAAACTGTTTTGTATTACAGGGGCCTGATTAGATAGAAATTGAATAGTTGTTTCAACTAAACCTGCACATTGCAAAGATTTGACAAATACAGAAGAGACTGTATAATCAAAGTGTTATGTGTATGGCTGGCTTCATCGAAGTAATATAAGGCTTATTGATAGGGATCCACCTAATTGGGACATCTGTTGCTACTTTACAGTTTCCAGCGTGCTAAAGATTCTCACTACCTCATATACATTGCAGCAACATCAGTGCTTAGTGCACCATCTCGGTGTCTGTTAGCCAGCCACATTCTCTGTATAGTACAGAGCAGACCCCAACTCCTGCAAGAGGCGCTAATCTCCCCTACTGTCAGTGTCTGTCATAAAGCAGATATATTCAGCTCTTTGCAGTCTTTTGTGGGTATCTCACACTTTTGGAATGATTTCCTAGTGGGAGACTTCAACCCTCATATCAGAGTAAATAAAACAGAGGTGTTTGCCAGATTTGAAATGGACGCAGTGGGAGGAAGATGTTGGCAGCGCATTATCTGTCAAGTTAAGTAGCTGCCTATTTTTAGTACACGCCAGCATTTTTACATCTTTACCTCTTCCCTTGTCACCAGGATAACACTACTCCCCACTGGTTCCCTTTATCATGTCCTTAAACCCCTTCCCATCATAATGTATGCTCTTCCTCACAGACTATAGTTATGTTAATAAATAAAACCACTGTCATGGAAGACATTAAAAATATTTCTTTATAGCATATGCGATATTATAAAGTTGTTATATAATTATTACTTTACATAATTTATATAGCACGAACAGTTTGCATTGTACTTTTACAAAATAAAGGAAGACCATTGCAACACAACTCAGTTTGAGAGTGGAGGATCCTGCTCATGAAAGCTTACAACAGGTAGTGGAGAAGGTAGAAGTACAGTTTTAGGTGGAGAAAGGAAAGACTTCCTGAAGAGATCCATTTTCAGGGATCACCTAAAGGCAGGCAGAGAATTTTTAATAGAAGGACAGAATATGTTAGCAAGTTCCAGAGGAAGGGAAAGGCTGTGGGGAAGTCCTGAAGGCAAGCATGGGAGGAGGTGATGAGAGAACTAGAGAGCAGGAAGTCTTGGGAGGAGAAAACGGTATGGTTTGGGTGATAGTTTGAGATTAGGTCATTTGTATTTTTTAATTGTATACGTTGGGAAAGCAAACGCCAGTGGAAGAATTGACAGACAGAGATAGGTGGTGGACAATGATCGATTAGTAAGGTAGAGGAGTCTAGCTGTGTAAAGGTATCCCATCCAGAAAGGAGTTGCAATTTTCAAGAGAAGAGAAGGGATTTTTTAGCTTTGTGGTGTCGTTGGTTAAGAAGGGGTGAATTGTGGAAAGGTTACGGAGGTTAGGGCAGAAAGATTTGGTCAGTGATTGAATGTGGGCCTAAAGGAGAGGTCAGAGTCTAGGATTATACCTAGCACCCTTGCATGAGTAGAGGGGTTGATAATCAAATATAAAGAGACCTCTACCTATGGCACATCCCAAATGTAATATTCAAACAAAAAGGTGTAGAACCCATTTCCGCCAAAGGTGGACTTTACTGGCATTAGCATGAGACCAACACACTTCTAGTATAAAAGTATTAAATATTTTATTTTAACATGTAATAATAAAACAGGATGTTAGCATGACATCCAAAAACAAAGGTACAATAAAATCCTTAAGACAACATTGAAATATAGGATGAAGCCCTAGGACAGCACCTCCCTAGCTCACACATCTTTGGTGTCAGTTCCCAAAAGGGGGGGTGTTTCATGTACTGGGTCGCCTCCGCTGTTCAACGCGTTTCGCTATAATGCGTAGCTTCCTCAAGACCAATTTAAGAGGAAATCCTATTCTGTTAATCACAGTGAATATATGTTACAAATAGATACAATTTAATCGGTTCCTTTTATATATTAACATATATTTCATATCAATATCAGTGAGTTGACAATGCCCAAAAACAGAAGACTTACAGCAAGGTCAGCTGGATCCATAGCAGGTCATAATATGCATATCTTTTGGCCAGACACAGGGACCACAAATTATCCCATCTATGGATGCACCATTGCAAAACGGGTAATTTAAAGTCCCAAAATCACCATAGCCCGTATAGAAGGGAGAGAAAAAAAAAAGAGAATATTCTGTAAGAAGACCCTTCAGTGGAACCTGTAACTGCTATACATTTACCTTCTTATATTATCTATTATTATGTTAGGCTCATTCCTGTCTCTAAAAACTTGATCTCTGCCCTTCAGGTATCAAATAGAGTGTATAACATGACCACTAATTCTTTCTGTGGATGGTGCAAGGCAAAGAAATGTTGATCAAATGCCTAATGCCTTGTATCAGGGTAATGGGGACACATATTCACCCTTTCTTAATAGAGCCTCTGGCCGATGTCCTAGAAAAGTATCCCCCAGCTGGAAACAAAAAGTTTCACAGCATCAGCGCTATCATTCATCTGTACATCATAGCCCCATTCTTAATCCAGGTCCAATGCAGTTGGGGTATCTTACCTCTATACTACTGCCTCACAGCCAGATCCCTGTCCGTTCATACAGAAGGATAGAGCTCTTCTGGGGGATCCTTTTATGTCCCCATGGTGGCGCGCGTGTACCTGGAACGTCCGGATTGTGCCATCACAACGTCACGTGCGTTACACCCACCGCGCATGCTCAAAATGGTGCTCAGCGTGACTGAGTTCTCCCCTTGTTCCTGTCTCCCAATCAGGAGAAAGCCCCACCTTGCCCTAGTAAAAGATGACCAACCAGGGGAGGGCAGAGAGAAAAGGGAGGAACAAACCACCCAAGGCAGAAAAACAGCCATCCAGAATGCATATACCCGCCCAAGAGACAGCAACCAAGCAGGATCGGCTGGTCCACTGAAGCCAGAAATCCATCCCAGGGATTACAGCACAAGTCAACTACACTTCCAAACATTTAAAAAATCGAAATAACATATCTCGGATATAGGAGAAAGCATCTCAATACCAACCATGGGGTATACAAATCGACAGCAATGTTCCTGGAATATAAATACATAACAGTGATTTCTTGTAAGGCAGACTATACTAGTAACTTTATAATGTAACTAGGAGAAGTCAGCCAAGATTTATCAAGCCCAATAGATAAAGAAAAGGACTTCTAAAGAGAAAAATGGAATTGGAAGAATGAAGGACCACAAAAAGTACCCAGTGTAACATGTAAATGAGCCTATAAGTAGGGTTTAAAGCTAATGGCCTGATGGAGTGCCGTATTGGCTTGTAGCATAAAGCTCCATCTTGCTTCTTGTTGGAGAATCTTTGTCTAAAATCCCCACCTCTTGGGTTCGGCAAAATGCATTCTAACGCCACGTATTTAATAACACTCGTGTCCTGTTTATGGATCAACGCAATATTTCGGCCAATAGGAGTAGCTAATTTATTGCTTTTGCCATAGTATATGTGGTCCTTCATTCTTCGCCAAAATTGGTGTTTGTTCTTACCTATATAAAATGCCCCGCAATTGTAGAACATTATATACACAATCCCTATAGTCTGACAGTCAACATAATGAGGTACCGTGTGGAGTTTTCCATTTGGAAGATAGTGTTTAATTTTCAAATATCCACGGACAAAATTCACAGGGCCCACATTTCCAGGTGCCCCTAATCTGCTGCCATTTGATTCTAAAGTATCTACAAAATTACTTTCAGTCACTTTATCTTTTACTGATCTAGCTCTCCGATATGTTATCTCTGGATTGTCCCTGATGTATTTTTTCAAAACAGAATCATTGGTCAGAAGATACCAATGTTTCTGGAGGATCTCTTGGACATGGCCTTGCTGTTTATTAAATGCAATAAGTCTGACTGTGTCTGGGGATGTCCAAGTGTGTTTTTTGAATAGCACCGCCTCACGGATGGACTTTTTAGAGGGGCTGATAGTTGTGTTATTGATCTTGATGATAAAATCAGGCGAGTCAAAGAAAATTTCCAGCTCAGCTTACTGATCAGCCTGCAACCAACCAAATTATCCTGTCTAACAGTATGCGCTAAAAATGGGTTTAGTTGGCACACATTTGCAATTACTGTACATGTGTAAGCTGAAGAGCCTCTTTACAGCACCCCAGTATTATCTGCAGTCCTAATTCTAAATTTTGAGAGCCTCCATAGTAGATATAATGGATGGGCAAAGGGCAGGTGAGCCTGGAAAGAACCCACCCCTCCTTAAAGGCACTGCATTAAGCATTAAGCACAATGGCGGCAAAGGTGTCAAGCGCGTCACCACACCAATATCCCAACAGTACAAACAAATGGCCATTGCCCCCACCTATAACTGCCTTTGCAGCAAGGAGCACATGGAAGGGCAACGTATGTCAAACAAAACCAAAGAAAATTCCCAGCTCAACTTACTGACCAGTCTGCAACCAACCAAATTATCCTGTCTAACAGTATGTGTTAAAAACAGGGGTTTAGTTTGCACACATTTGCAAATACATGCATAAGCTCCAGAGCCACTTCACGTTCCCCCGGTATTATCTGCAGTCCTAACTCTAAATCAGAAGAGGTGGTTTTCATTTTTAAAGTTTCAGTTTAAACATTTTTGCTATGTCATAGGGAATAATTAAAACATTTTTGGTGCCTTAGCAGTACTGTGAAAAAGAAATTTATTTTATCTCAAATTCCACTAGAAAATAAACAGTGCACTTCCTGGCATGTTGGTGGGTGCATAGGCACTCCTGTATCCACATTCCTATAGCTGTATATCTGCAGTGTGAGAGCTTTGTTACCTTTGACTGCTAGTCTCATTAGATTAGGAGTAAAGGCCCGTACACACGTACCGATCGTCGGCATACAAACGTCGGTGGACGAAGGATCTGCCGATTGTACGCGTGTTAGTATGGTGCCTCCGACAGATGTCTGCGCACAATCCGCGGACAAAAGTCTTTCGTGCAAACATGAAAATATTTGTATGCCGACACCAGAACGGACGATTGTTCGCCTGTCAGTACACAATTCGGCCGACAGACCGCAGATTTGCAAGACTGGGCATGCTCAGAAAATAGAAAACACAGGGAAAGTTAACCATTACATGACATCACTTCTGCAGTCGGCGGACAAAATTCTTGTGCTGTCCTTGTGCTGTCTTTGCACTTTTCAGCAGACACCGACATCCCGGGGAGAAAAGAGGAACATTTGTAAGCCGACCATCGGTACGTGTGTACGGGGCTTAAGATCTAGAAATGTCACTTCTGTGATGATTACTGTTCTCCTTGCTGGAGGCTCTAACTTGAGGAAGCAAAGCTGTATGCCACTACCAAGATGGTCACTTCCATAAAGAGACTGTACAAAACAAGGTCAGTATTAGGGAACAATCACCTGCAGGGAGAGCCTCCACCTGCCTTTTATTAGGCACAGCTTCAAGAGAGTTTAATTCATTTGAAGGATGGAGGATAATTTTACGTGGAATAAAAACCTCTCCTTCTAGTACGTAATCTTCAAATTTCTTTATTATATAAAACTCTGGAAACATGGAGGAGTAAGCATTTAAAATGTGAAAAACTAAACACTTAAATAATAGAGATTTGTAGACCAAGTGCAAATGTGTCCATAAATATATTGACCTGCTGCCATCAGAGATCCTGGGCTTGTTATTAAATGTCTATATGAACAATTTTTGATTTTCATATTATCTATCAGTTGTTACAAAAATTTTTTATTTGTGTTTGACAGTCACACAAGGAACACAGGATGATACAGACAGAACTCGTGTTGAACCCAGTGTTTATCTCCGGTCCAAATTTTCAGGTATTGCTTTATAGTACTTTTCTCTCCACTCCTGTTGTTTTTTGCAATACTAATAATAATAAAAAATAGTAGCTGACCTTTTCCCTGTTATTGACTTTCCATGACTGTGTTCCTGCATGGAGGTGGTCATCTTGGTAGTGGCAGGGCTTTGCTTTCTTGAATTAGAGCCTCCAGCAAGAGCTCCTCTAGTGGCCTTGGCTCTCTGTTTTGGCAGTGGTCCTTCGGCGTGTCTTTTGGCTTAAATGCTGGTCTGCGTATCAGACTTCTAAAAAGACCTGACTGATCTCCCCTCGTGGGGATTGCCTATTTGGAGCTACCCTGAATAACGTCATTAAAGGTCTCACGGGGGAAGAGTACCTTTCTTCCGCAGGCTACTAAGGGCAAGGACCCTTGTCATAAACGTGGGCCCTCCTTCTCAGCTATAATAAGTTTTTTCATCCCTCAGGGTCGCTTGACAAGGGCTCACAGCCTTTCAGGGCCTCTTCTGGAGGATCCAAACAAACCTGGTCTGGCAAGCCAAGAGCAGATTTCTCCAGACCCACGGACAAGGCTCCTTCAGCATGAAGGTGTGCTCTCATCCATTTTCGGGGGTGGGGGGATGTCTTCGCTGGTTTCCGGGCCCATGGACTTCCTTGGTACAAGACAAGTGGGTCCACCAATTTATTGGGTCCACCAAGTCGAGTTTCGCTCTTGTCCCCCAGCAAGGTTCTTTCCTTCCAACCTGCGCCTGTCCCCAGACTGCTTACATGGTCTGTTTGGGGCGGTACAAGACCCGTTACTTCGAAGGGTGATTGTCCCAGTTCTGACTTCGAAATGTTTTCAGGGTTTTTACTCAAACCTGTTTACAGTTCCCAGGAAGGAAGGCAAGGTGCGTCCAATCCTGGACCTCAAGGCACTGAACTGCTTTGTGCGGATGCAGAAGTTCAGAATGGAGTCCATTCGCACTGTGGCATCCCTACATCACGGGGAATTTCTTGCTTCTGTAGACGTCAAGGATGCTTACCTTCACATTCCAATATGTGTCGGTCACCAGCGCTTCCTCCACTTTGCCGTTGGAGAGGAACATTATCAGTTTGTAGCGTTACCCTTTGGTCTTGCCTCTGCTCCTCGGGTCTTCACGAAAGTAATCGTGATACTGGGCTACTTGGATGACCTCCTTCTGCAAGCGGAGTCTCCTACTGCTCTGGTGGAAAACCTGGAAATCACCATAGGAACTCTGAGGGAGTTCTGCTGGATTCTGAATTTTCAGAAGTCTCCTCTGGTTTCTGTCCACAAAGCTGGACTATCTGGGTCTGACTCTGGACTCTGGGTCCTCCTTTCTCTGGACAAACTCCAAAAATTGCAGGCTGCAATTTGTCTCCTGCTGTCCAGCAGATGGTCATCCTGCCAGACATGCATGCAGGTGTTGGACCTGATGGTGTCTACCTTTGGGGCAGTTCGGTTTGCACAGTTCCATACAAGGTCCCTTCAAAGGGAGATTCTGGCCAAATGGGATAAGACTCCGCAGTCCGGAGAATAAAGGAGTCCCTGATATGGTGGCTCGGTCTCCGGTGCTTCGGCTGGGCAAATCCTTCCTCCCCTTGTATTGGACAGTGGTCACCGGGGATGCCAGCCTGTCCGGCTGGGGAGGTGTCCTCAGCAAGCATTCTGCTCAGGGGATCTGGATGCTGGAAAAGTCCAGACTACGATCAATGTCTTGGAACTCCGAGCAATCAGACAATGCCACGGCCGTGGCTTATGTCAATCACCAGGAGGACACAAGAAGTGTCCTGGTGGCTCTGGAGTTAGCTGGCATTCTAAGGTGGGCAGAACGGGTGGTTCTAGCCCTCTCTGCTGTACACATTTCCGGGGTGGAAAACTGGCAGGCGGATTACCTCCATTGGCAGGCGTTGGACCAAGTGGAGTGGTCCTTTCATCCGGAGGTGTTTTATCAGTTGTGTCTCTGGTGGGGCATCCCTGAGGTGGATCTGTTGGCGTCTCGGCTCAACAGAAAGGTGCAGAGGTTTGTGGCTCACAGGGTGTCGGAATTGGGTGCCTTATCCTGTTCATCTTACTTGGTGGTTCACAAAGGTAAGGTGGCTCTTCGTCCCTGTCCGTTGCTCCTTCCAAAGGTTATCTCTGATTTTCATTTGAATGAAGACATTGTGTTGCCTTCCCTGTGTCCCAGGCCAAAACATCCAAAGTAAATTGCCTCGCATGCATTGGATGTGGTCTGGGCAATTAGGGTGTACCTGTCAGCTGCAGAGTTTTTTTTAGGAAGTCAGACCCACTATTTGTGCTCATGGATGGGCCTCGGAAAGGGATGTCCGCTTCCTCTGCGACCATTTCCAGATGGATCAGACAGACAGTGATTCAGGCCTATTCCATCAGGGTACAGGTTCCTCCTTTCCCTGTCAAGGCACACTCTATTCGGGTGCTAAGTGCCTCCGCGGCCTTCCGTCATCTGGCGTCAAGGACCCAGGTTTGCAAGGCGGCCACCAGGTTGTCGGTGCACACTTTCACAAAGTTAAATAAAGTGGATGTGTTGGCATCTGCGGATGCTTCCTTTGGCCACAAGGTTTTGCAGGCTGCTGTTTAGAGGACCTGGTCCTCTTTGAGGGTGTATTGTTTTTTTCAGGTAAGCTCCAATAGTTTTGGTTGAGCTCCTGTTGCCTGATCGGCTACTTCTTCGCCTTGGGATTTTTATGCTGTTCCCACCCCTCATGTTTAACACTCCTTTGGGACGTCCCAATGGTTAGGAAGATCAGGAGCTGTATCCATCAATGAACGAAAGAGAAAATGGGATTTTTGACTTACCGTTAAATCTATTTCTCTGATGTTCATTGACGAACACAGCACCCACCCCTCTGTGAAATTGTAATTCTTCTGACACTGCTTGTAACAAAACCTCGTACCTATAGCTGGGAGAGGGAGTATTCCCCCTGGGACTGCCCATAGGCCTAGCCAGACTTTTTTTTCCTGCCTAATGTCCTACTCCTGTAGGAGGCAGTATAACCCAATGGTTATGAGGATCAGGAGCTGTGTTCGTCAATGAACATCAGTGAAATGGATTTTACGGTAAGTCAAAAATCCAATTTTTGTGCTTTCCATGATAATTTAGCCCAGGTTTCTATAGCTAAATGCATGTAAATGTGACCCAAGAGAAATATAAAAATGTAAACACACTTGTGCAGGTGCTTGTGAAAGCACCAGGAGTTTTTCCTGCAAATGCAGTTTTAAAAAGGCGCAGGAACCATTTTTCTGTGTTTTTCCTGCAGGTACAGCAGCCCAATCAAGTGACTAGGCTGCTGTGCCCATGCAAACATGGGCCGCCATGAATGCAGAGATGTCAGCAAAGCCTAAATGCAAACATTTCCAGAAAAAAATACTCAGGCAAGGGTTGGTATAACAAAGCAATAAACATTAAAATACAATAGATTGCCTTTCAGCTAATCACAAGCATTGAAACAAGCCTCTTTGCCTCAATATTAAATATCCCTTAGTGGAACTTGTGTGGCTTTTCTTGGAAAAAAAAAAAATAATACCCCCCCACTATGAGGTGTGGCAAGATGGAGATTACAGTTTTACAAGAGTCTGTTGAGTGATGTGCTATTATTATGATTGTTCTTCAAGAGCCCTCAATAAGGGGTAATTCTCATAGATCGTTAGGGCCAAAGAGATTCCTGGTTTTTTTTTCTTTTCTTTTATTAAAAGCTTTTTATTTCTTTACTGAGATCTGGTTTTATAGTAGTTGTCATTTAGAAGCAATTTCCTTTCAGCATCCTGTATCTGAGATGTGAATCTACTAGGCCTTGGGCAAGATTGCTGTTACAGTGTAATTATCCGCTCTGCGGCTTTGCACATCACATTGTTAGAGCAGAATACCTACTGCTGGTGTTGTCTGTCTGTCTCTTACATGTTAATCAGGATGCTGCTGACAAGTATTTAAAGAGGGGGTGTAGCTGTATGCAACACAAGTACCAGGTAGAAGTAGAACACTGAGCCAGAGACTTGCATCAGGTCAGCCAATCTTGCATGTACCAAATCGGTACACTTTCTTATTGTGTTCAGTAACAAAGAGTTACAGGTATTGCGTTCAGTAACAAAGAGCTACAGGTGGCAAAACAGTGTGGGTTCTGTGTCAAAAGGAAGATTAGCATATCTGTATGATATGGGTTATTCGTGAATTCCTCTTCTTTTGACATACCTTAACCACTTCTAGTCCAGGCCAATTCGGACATTCCTCTCCTACATGTAAACCCCCCCACTATATAGTTACATAGTAGTTGAGGTTGAATAAAGACAATAGTCCATCCAGTTCAACTTGTGTAGGTGTGTGTGGACGTATTCATTTCCCATACCCCTGAATGTTCTGATCTTGGAGATGTATGTCCCAGAGTCTTTTGAAAGTAGCCATACCCCCTGCAGTTACTACCATTTGTGGAAGCGAGTTCCACAATCTTATGGCCCTTACAGTAAAAAACCCTTTGCGTAGCCTGAGGTTAAATCGCTTCTTCTCTAATCGCATTGAATGACCTTGTGTTCTCTTGCACTCCTTGCGACTGAATAGTTTTTTTATTCTATGCTGAGATCACCGTTGAGATATTTGTAAATCGCTATCATGTCCCCTCTCAGGCGTCTCTTCTCTAGGGAAAATAAATCGAGCGCTTGTAAACGCTCCTCATAATTTAGGTCCTCCAATCCCCTAATTAGCTTGGTTGCCCTTCTTTGGACTCTTTCCAGTTCCAGCACATCCTTTCTGAGGACTGGCGACCAGAACTGGACAGAGTACTCCAGATGTGGTCAGACCAGGGTTTTATAAAGTGATAGGATTATAAATTTATCTCTAGAATATATCGCCTTTATTTATTTATATTTATATTTTTATATATATATATATATATATATATATATATATATATATACAGTACAGACCAAAAGTTTGGACACACCTTCTCATTCAAAGAGTTTTCTTTATTTTCATGACTATGAAAATTGTAGAGTCACACTTCAAGAGGTAGTCACCTGAAATGGTTTTCACTTCACAGGTGTGCCCTGTCAGGTTTAATAAGTGTGATTTCTTGCCTTATAAATGGGGTTGGGACCATCAGTTGTGTTGTGCAGAAGTCAGGTGGATACACAGCTGATAGTCCTACTGAATAGACTGTTAGAATTTGTATTATGGCAATTGAGTGGCCATCATTACTTTAAGAACCACAACTGTCTAGAGATAAAGTAGGGGTTTCTAGGCTAGTTGGGAGAAGGAAAACCAGAGAACCAATATAATAACATTGAGTAAATGTATTAAATGTATTTAAAACAAAATAGATATACATACAGGGATGTATAAAGGCACATATAAAACATCCCTTATATGCAAAACACAAGTTAAAAACCACAGCACAGAAATATTTCCCTATGGAAACAATACATGCACCAAATGTTGGTGCAAGAAGTCTTAGATGATATTCGGTTTGTGGGTCCCAATGAGCCAACGTGTTTCGCATCAGGCTTCGTCAGGGCCAGAGAGACTGAGCAATACCGATATTTCTTGCTGTAAACGAAGATTAGATGACAGGTAGGGAGAATCACAGTCCCTAAAGTTAGATAATGGTAATGAGTGTTGAATTTGATCTATAATGCTCTCCTATGTAGGTAGTAGAGAACCCCCATATACCAGTGGCAATTATTCCATCTTGTCCTTAGTGAAAGTTTATTTCCTCTTCCTGGTTAATACATCCAGGGGAAACAAGATAGCCCGGCTCATGTGCTATAGTTATTTTAACTCCCCTAGGGACACACTTGTCCATCTCAACCATAGAGTCCACCTTAGTAGGAAATGGGGAATACCAACGATGCCGGGTAATGTGCTTCCAAGCAATCCACTGTGAATATATGGAGGCAGGCCTGTGAATTGTTTAGGCTGTACACCATTCAGAAGTCATGATGCCCATTCATGACCTTCTAACTAGCCTCAGTAGCAATGGTTCTCCGCATGTGCCTGCCCCCCCCCCCCTTTAAGAAATGAAGGTCAGTCTTCCGAAAAATTGGGAAAACTTTGAAAGTGTCCCCAAGTGCAGTCACAAAAACCATCAAGCGCTACAAAGAAACTGGCTCACATGCAGACCGCCCCAGTAAAGGAAGACCAAGAGTCACCTCTGCTGCGGAGGATAAGTTCATCCGAGTCACCAGCCTCAGAAATCGCAGGTTAACAGCAGCTCAGATTAGAGACCAGGTCAATGGCACACGGAGTTCTAGCAGCAGACACATCTCTAGAACAACTGTTAAGAGGAGACTGTGTGAATCAGGCCTTCATGGTAGAATATCTGCTAGGAAATCACTGCTAAAGAAAGGCAACAAGCAGAAGAGATTTGTTTCGGCTAAAGAACACAAGGAATGGACATTAGACCAGTGGAAATCTGTGCTTTGGTCTGATGAGTTCAAATTTGAGATCTTTGGTTCCAACCACCGTGTCTTTGTGCGACGCAGAAAAGGTGAACGGATGGACTCTACATGCCTGGTTCCCACTGTGAAGCATGGAGGAGGAGCTGTGATGGTGTGGGGGTGCTTTGCTGTTGACACTGTTGGGGATTTATTCAAAATTGAAGGCATACTGAACCAACATGGCTACCACAGCATCTTGCAGCGGCATGCTATTCCATCCGGTTTGCGTTTAGTTGGACCATCATTTATTTTTCAACAGGACAATGACCCCAAACACACCTCCAGGCTGTGTACGGACTATTTGACCAAGAAGGAGAGTGATGGGGTGCTGCGCCAGATGACCTGGCCTCCACAGTCACCGGACCTGAACCCAATCGAGATGGTTTGGGGTGAGCTGGACCGCAGAGTGAAGGCAAAAGGGCCAACAAGTGCTAAGCATCTCTGGGAACTCCTTCAAGACTGTTAGAAGACCATTTCAGGTGACTACCTCTTGAAGTGTGACTCTACAATTTTCATAGTCATGAAAATAAAGAAAACTCTTTGAATGAGAAGGTGTGTCCAAACTTTTGGTCTGTATTGTATGTATATATATATATATATATATATATATATATATATATATATATATATATATATATATATATATACACACAGTAAACCCCCCTCCATTGTGGGGGTTACATTCCGGACCCAGCCGCGAAAAGTGAATATCTGCGAAATAGAAAAACCCTATTAAAGTGCATTGTAGGCATGTTTTTTTTACTGTCACTGTACGTGTAAAAGCATTTTAAGGTCTTTAAACACACTTTTAAAACAATAGAAACTCATTTAAACACATAAAAGATACTGAGAGACATAGCAAGAGCTATGGAAAACACAAAAATATTTCATTTTTAATGATTTATATAGTAAAATAACATTACAAAACAAACCGCAATATACCGGGACCGCAAAAACTGAACCGCGATGGAGCGGGGGCTTACTGTGTGTGTGTGTGTGTATATGTGTGTATATATATATATATATATATATATATATATACACATACATAAATATACATATATATATATGATTGATTTTTTTTTTTTTTAAGCAGAGGCCCCTAGAGAATAAAAATGGTTTGTCACACAATATTTGTGCAGCGGTTTATTAAACGCAAACTCTTTTTGGAAAAAATGTACTTTAATGAATTTTAATGCACAAAAACACAATATAATATTCAATTGTTTGGTGAAATATAAAAGATAATGTTTGATAATGAATAGATATCAAACATGTCATGCTTTAAAATTTTATCTGCCCGTGACGCTCTGACATTCACAGCTATACCTCACATGTGTGGTGCGATTGCCATTTACATGTGCGTGCAGGAACTACATGTGCGTTCATATTTGAGCGGGGGCACTTTTAAGCTTTTTTTTTTTTTTTTTTATTAAAATGTTTTTTAATTAAACTGTTTTTTTTTAACACTGTACCTTTTTATTTTTTATCAACTTTATTGCTATTACAAGGGATGAACAACATCCCTTGTAATAGCATGGGCCATGACAGGTCCTCTTTATGGAGAGATCTGAGGTCTATTAGACCCCAGATCTCCCCTCTGGCGCCCCCAATGCAGCCGATCAGACACCGATCGGTCTGACCAGCTACTTTACTGACCATTAATGCCCAGGTAAACAAAGAACCGAAACCCGAAGTGTCGAAATCCTTGTCGCTTACAGTTTCTGATGTCATACAGTGGGAAGAACATCTGTTCCTCTTACTGTGTCCCAGGAACCGGATGCCACGGGTCGCATTCTTACCGGGCTCTCCAATTGCATGCCGCCTCCTTTAAAAGTAATCCAGCGACTCTTTACCCGCTAGAGTTACTTTTACTTTGTTGGGATTCGCTGGCCCTAAAAGATTCTCTCAATCATTACTGCAGCTGTAGCGATGACCAAGCTATCACCCTTCCTATTCAAGGACATTTATAAATGTATGGCGGATGAGAAGTAGTTAAGATAATATCCAGTCAATCTGTTTTGTCTTTATGTTTTAATAGTTGGAAATGGATTAGAACTGGTTTTGGATGATAGTAAAAGTAGGTGGTTGAGTTGCAGTTTGACCGCCCACCTAAAGTCCACAATACAGCTGAACGGGGGCTTTTCACATGATGCAGCCGCAGTGCTTTGTATCAATACAAATTTAATGTGGCATGTCAAGTTGACAGGTGGCACCATTTGTCAAACTAGGTCATTCAAATCAGTGGGCCACACCGCAACTTTGAACCAAACGTTTGACTTGTAGTTATGGCACATTCGTTCCATTGTAAATTGCCGTTCAGAAAATGCACGGCATGCATGACACTGCAGGATTTTCTCCTAAACACCTGACAGTGACTGCTGAGCTGAGCTGCATTCTGAAAAGTGATCCATCATGACATGTGTAACGCATGCCAAAGTTGCAAAACTGTGGCGTTAGGATTTATTTTCGTCATGAACTGGTATGTCTCTGGAGGTGACACAGACCTTGGCACAATTTCCTGATTCAGATGTTTCTCCCTTTGAGGACACAATACATTTAATTAACATCAGACGACTCACTTTCAAATACTCAGAAAATCTGATTAACACAGCATGGTCTATCCACTTTCTCTCTATCTAAAGCTGGCCATACACATATAGATTTTTTTCCATTCAGCCTACATGCTGAAAAAGTCTGACGATTCCTCCATCTACGCCAAAAATCGCTAAAATTAATATCGCTGCAGCTATTGTATTTCTGACAGCCAGTTATCAACATACCTTAACAGTGTCTGCATCTAATTGGATGCATGTGCTGCCCTGTCCAGCAAAGACTATTGAGTTTTCTACATACCTGTCCACACTCTATTGTCAATGGCCTGTGTAAAGAAAGGAGGTCCTCTGCAAAGTACAGTAACCAATCGGTAAATGTATTTCAATTTTCCTATTGAGTTTGCGTTTTACAATTTATGCCTATTGGATTCCATATTGAGTAAACCTATTAGACTTAGTTAAATAGCAATAATTACATAAGCCAGTATTTAAAGTGTTCCTAAACCCAGGACCCTGCATTCACTATATCTGATCTCCCACAGTACACCGAACATGGAAATGCAATTATCTTAGTTAATATAAACTGATAAATACCTTTTCTCATCAGCAGTATATAGCAGTCTTGTGACTTCTATCAGTGTCTGGCTGAGCACTGCTTGATACTAAAGTCTTGTTTTTTTTTTTAGTTAAAAATAACAAACTTACCTCCTTTGTGCAGTTGGTTTTGCACACAGCAGCTTGGATCCTCCTGTTCTTGGATCCCTTTTCTGTGCTTCTGGCCCCTCCTTCCTGTTGAGTGCCCCAACAGCAAGCAGCTGGCTATGGGGGCACCTGAGCGGAGTCACAGCTCCCTGTGTGCGTTCAGACACAGAGCTGCGGCCCCACCCTGCCCCCCTCTCTCTCCTCATTGGCTGACTGGCTTTGATTGACAGCAGCAGGAGCCAATGGCACCATGCTGCTGTCTCAGCCAATGGGGAAGGGAGTCCTGGGCAGCCGAGACACTGCTGCAACATCGCTGGATGCAGATAGGCTCAGATTACTATGAGGGGGCTTGCTCCACACAGAAGGCTTTTTTATCTTGTTGCATAGAATGCATTAGGATAAAAAAAAACCTCCTGCCTTTAGAACCACTTTAAAGCTTGTAGGAGGAGATTTCATTCCTGCATGACCCCTGACCTTCTGTCGGGACAGTGCTGATTGGCCCTGTGCCGATCACATGCAACCCCAAAGAAAAAAAACTCTCTAGCAATACACACCAAACTGAGCATGTGCAGAGTGCCTCCAACGCTCTGTTCTACCAGCATATGGATTAAGGACAATAAAAGAAGGGGAGGATCAGAGAAGACAGGATCAAACAGCCTTTTTACATAATGCGGAAAGTTAACCGTTTAGGCTCCACAGTGAGTATAAAAGCATGCTTTACTGCATATACAGACTAAATTAACGGTTGTGGGTTTAGGAACACTTTCAGAAATAAAGCTTTGTATTAATTTTCCTTTTTATACAAATATAGCTTTAAGGTGTTGTTCTTGTAGAGTGTGAAAATGTTGTGTTTGCTCTCCATTAATGGATCCTTTACACCTGGAAAGCCTAATTATTCTGCCTGGTTTAAGGTGTAATTTACCCCAACACCTGTGTTCTTCATTACATTTCCTGTCTCATTTCGGCTCTCTGTTATTCTGCCAACAATAACCGTGCTCCGTTACCTTCCATCTCTCTGGATGGTGATAAACTAGAACACCTTGGCCAGATTGTGCTGAACGTGTAAAATACACAGTGGGTTCAGGTGCTGCATGGCACTTACAGGAGTCGAGATCTGTAGTTCTATAACGCTGAGTACATTTAGCAAAACCCACCTTTCTGTTAATTATTTCAATCCCATATTTATATACCGCCGTCATATTCCACAATTTTAACTGTTCACATCTACCTGTGGCCTTGAAAGAACTTAGGGCCATTTCACATATTTTTTTCCAGCACTGCTCGGAGACCTAGAAAATAAATGTTTTCTCTTTGGCCTATTCACACTGCAACGCAGTCCAGTTGAGCTGCATGATTAATCGTTAAAAAAAACGCAATCACGTTCCCCCCGATGATCTTAAAACGGCATTTCCACGTTTCTTATATAGAGCAGAGCCGTTCTCTGCTCACTCACAGCTGTCAAAAAAAATAAAAATAAAAAGAGCCTCCGGCAAGTGGCTGGGAGATAACTGTAAACACAATGTTTTACAATGTATCATTTTGTTCTTCTTCGTGTCAGGGCACACTTTCACAAAGTTCTATAAAGTGGATGTGTTGGCATCTGCAAGGTTTTGCAGGCTGCTGTTTAGAGGACCTCGTTCTCTGAGGGTGTATTATTATTTTTTCTTCAGCTGAGCTTTAGCTGTTTTGGTTCAGCTCCTGTTTACCTGGTTGGCTATAGTTAGCCTTGGGAATTAATTTTTCGCTGTTCCCACCCCTCATGTTTGACACTCCTTTGGGATGTCCCAATGGTTAAGAAGATGAGGAGCTGTGTCCGTCAATGAACGAAAGCGAAAATGGGATTTTTGACTTACTGTAAAATCCATTTCTCTGATGTTCATTGATGGACACAGCACCTACCCCTCTGTGGAGTTGTAATTCTTCTGACACTGCTTGTAACAAAACTGAATACCTATAGCAGAGAGAGGGAGTATACCCCCTGGGACTGCCAATAGGTGTAGCCATACTTTTTTTCTGCCTAGTGTCCTACTCCTGTAGGGGCAGTATAACCCAATGGTTAAGAAGATCAGGAGCTGTGTCCGTCAATGAACATCAGAGAAATGGATTTTACGGTAAGTCAAAAATACCCATTTTTTTTTTTTTTTTTTACACAAAATTATTTTTTGCACCATAATTGTCACTTTATATCGATTTAGTACACAGATTGATAACCATTTGACAGAACAGTTTTTGATGCACAAAATATTTTTTGCTTTATGGTTTTATTATTGTCACCAATATTTATTTTCAACACAGATCGGTTGTAGTGAGATTTTCATTAATAAATCGCTCCTGTAATTGCTTCTCCGACACTGATCCCCCTCTCTGTTCTGCCTGCTTCTGATCCCCCCTTCTTGTGTGCCCCCTTTCACTGTGCCCCCCCCCCCACCCCACAGAGCTCCAGGCTTCCCTGTCCTGTAAAAAAATAACAATGTACAGTATGTATATATATATATATATATATATATATATATATATATATATATATATATAAAAAATTATAATTAAACATTCTAATAAATTATTGCAAAAAAAAATAAAAAATTGTACAATTAAATAATTGTAAACATTTTTAACATTTAAAAAAAAAAATGATCATGGTTGTTACCTATATTTTTATCACAATGTTATTTTAAAAGCGCATTATTGCAATCTTAAAACAAAGACTGAGATTACCTGTTGGTTTGAGAGTAACATGTTATCTGTTGGGTGTGTTATTAGGAGCTCTTACCTACAGGGTGGTAATGTAAGCTACAAGTAAATCTTTCCTGATCCATTCAAGCCCATAACAAAATAGAAACAAAACTGCCACTGCACTTAATGCAATGTATTTTCTTTTGTACAGAAACAATGCTGGTATACATACAATAGCTAGTGTGATGGGGGTTGGTGTGGAAGATTGGATTTCATGTACATGAATTTTCATGGATATAAGATAACTGTCACCTCTTGACCAAAACTGGTGACAGTCCCCTTACCTATCAGTGCATTCAGCCTACAATCTATTCCCCAGAATAAAGGGTTTGCACCTCTGCCAGTGGGACTTCTACTCCTTGGGTTAGGAAGGGTTCCTTATGTTCCTCTCAGTCATCCAATGCCAAGTCTAAGCCTGGAAAATACTTTCCTAAGAAGATGTGGCCCTCAAACCAGCCTATACAAGATTCCATTGGATGGCTGATTTTTGTGGGAGTAATGGCTATCCTACATGTTGGATATTTTTGAGCAATCACGGTTTCCCCTGAGAAGCAGCATCTGCGGTAACTATCTATGCTTCCTATCCTTGCCTGCATTGACTTAAAGATGCTCAGGATATCTGAACAAATACAAATGCCAATAGCAAGCGATCAGAGTTCCTGTGTTCATAATCAGCTGGGCATTCTCTATGATAGACAAGAGTGAATACTGTATTGAAATTTGCTTCACCGGATAGATTATTTGGGTGTAGTAGTTTAATACTTTCACCCCGTTCTAGTTTTTTCTGCTGTTAAAAAAATGACTAAAGGAATCTGAATCCTGCAACCCGCTGAGAAAACATAGTGGATTAAAATGAAAATATTTAAAAAGGTTAAAAAGCCAAAGTAGAGGCGTGGAATGCTCAATCATATGGTTCAGTGTGTTAGACCAGTGCAGTGATGTTACTACTTTTAAAGCTAAACTCAAATTAATAATAATTATGCAGTTAAAATACATAGACTGTATGCTATTTAACTTTTTTGCCAGTATTTTTCATTCCATTTGGCCAGTGTTTTGATCTGAACACCCCTATCAGACAGCAAAGCCAGATCCCTGACCTCCAGTGTTAACCAGTACGAATTACGTAAGGGAGCTGATAGGCCCACTCTCTCTCCCAGTACTGCTGTACAGAGGATTGCAGGAAGCAAACATTAAGGCACATTGTAGTACTTTTACAAGATGTACTTAAAAATACATACGATTTTCCGTTTTTTTTTTTTTTTTTGCTTCCTTTTACATACAGTATCTCTTATGAACCTGAGCAATTTTCACAGTAAGACAATAGGAATATTGAATTGCCAGTTTGTCATTAGCTATGATACATACAGGTCATATTGTTTGGAGCAGACAATTCTGTCTTATGGTATTCTCTTCCACGTATTGTTTTACTTCCTATGTGTTTTAATAGAAAAACATTCCTTTTTATCCAGTAGTAGTTATAAAAACAACTAATGTTTTTCTGTGAATTGCCACAACATCAAAATGTTGATCATACACAAATTAGGTTATTCACAAGTGAAGTCAAAGCATTTTCACAATTTTATTTATTTTGTGAACGCGTATGACATTGGCAGGGCCTGGGTCTGAACCTGTGACCTCTGCTGTGTCTGGTGATGTCTCTTCTTGCTGAGGCACCTGGGATGCTGGACAGCTCCCTAGACAATTCCTTAATATCTTGAATATTCTCTTGAATCCTTTGCTCCTCCCATGAACTTCCTATTTTAGCTATACCTTTGCACTTCCTGTTTGCCAGATTATTGTGCTCTCTCCAGCCAATATCTCACTCTTGTCACTCCTGCTGCTGTCCATATGTCTACTACCACTCATTACTGACCTTTGGCTTGTTCGTTAGCCATGTTTATGCCTAATCCCAACCTCTGACCATGTGTTACCAACTTCTGGCTTATTTACTGACAGGTGAGCCCGTGTCATCTGTTGATTCTGGCAAAGAAAAGCTGCTCGGGGGAGAAAAAACATTCCGGTGTGAGTCAGATCCGCCATCCAGATGCTTCACAGTCAAAGAAAAAAACGGACCGCACTAAGGAACTTAATGAAAACATCAAAGCATTTATTCCTCACCATAAATAAAATGCAGACAGTACATCACAGGGACATGCAACAGGTTGACGCGTTTCACGATACTGGAGATCGCTTACTCATAACCACATGGGTAAGCGATCTCCAGTATCGTGAAACGCGTCAACCTGTTGCATGTCCCTGTGATGTACTGTCTTCATTTTATTTATGGTTAGGAATAAATGCTTCTATGTTTTCATTAAGTTCCTGAGTGTGGTCACTTTTTCTCTTTGACTGTGAAGCCCATGTCATCCAGCAGGGTGCACTGCTGCTACACTTATCCAGCTGGTTGGTGAAAGCCTCTCTACTGCTATAGCTACTGGCCTCACCCCTGACCATGCATGACAGACATGCTGCTCTTGTAAAGTCTGATATCTTATTAGCTGATATCTTCTAGTCTGTGACCAAGCTAAGAAATGACTAAAAGTTAAAAAATAAAATATCCCCAGAATAGTTCCTGATATTCAGGTGTATTCTGTACTGGTCCAGCCCCCTGGTGTCTAAGCTGCAGCCCTCTGGCACTTGCCCTTTACAGACACTAGAAATAAATAGTGCGAGCATTTGCAGTCTCCTGTTGCAAATCTCCAGTTGCTATCTCCTACAGTGGTTCATCAGTCTCTAAACACACCTGTTGCATGTCCACAGACTCTGACCATCTCCTCCTGATATGTTTGGAGTCTATTGTCATATACTGAATATTATGTGCAGCCCTTTGTAGTTGTCAGATGCAACAATTGAGGCCCCATATGCTTCATAGGTTGAAAAGCACTAGTCCAGCCAATAGAATGGCTGTTAGTCAGCACCCAAATGGTACTCCATAGTTCAAATAATTCCTAAAAAATATTAATTGTAGATGCATGTGAATTAAATTTCAGATCTTCCTTGTTAGCTCCCCCAAGTACAATAAAACAATATACTTACAATAAAAATGCATGTACTATTAATGCTGCATAATACTATGAAAAATAAAAAAAAATGTGTAGGGTGGAGCCGGGACGCACGCCAACCACGCATGTGCAATCGATCGAGTCCATCTTTGTTTCTGGCAGATGGACGTTTTTACTAGTTCGTTTTTTCATCACCCATGTACGTGCATTTGTCCAAATATATTTTATATTTTATTGCTGATCTTCACTGCTGAGAGTATTCTTGTCTTCCCTCTTAATGTGGCGTGATGTACAAATGGTCTCGAGATCCATATGTATTGGCATTTCTGAGGAGTGACAGATTATTTTTGATGGCATCCCATTTTGATGACCGTGGTGCTGTGCTAATCTCCCGGAATGTTATAAGTGTTTTGACCATTATGCTAGTGATCCTATAGCTCTGGTAAGCCCCCATCTGCTTTCGATGAGGTGGTGTGATGTGCCTGCTACTTGGGATCTGGAAGCTTTCTATCTCCCACTTAGATTGAACCTTGAAGAGATTCCCCCTCTCTCTATGGATTTGCACATCTTTTGACTATTTTATCTTGCTTTATGGGTTCTTCTATGGATGTTTTTATATATATATGAAAGGTCACTTTTTATTTACTTATTGCACACATTAATATGAATTTATTGCTAATTGAAGTAGAAAGCTTTGAGCACTTTATTTGTTGCATTGTTTTGCACCATGCTTTGTAATATTGGCTATAGCGCTACACTGATTTGTACATTTTGTATACTTTGCATCTAGGTATTGTGTTAGCTGCTTATTTTTGGGTTTATTTAGGTTCTTGCATGAATTTCCTTTTTCTTCTGCAATAAAATTGCTTGCTCCATTGATTATCAGTAAGGCCTGTTTCACACGGGCTTCAGCTTGTTTAAGAGCAGTGTGAGCAGCAAGCTTTTAAAGTATCATTCAATTCCAGTTTGTAAATGTTGAACACAGATCCTAACTGTAGTAAACTACACTTTTTATCTTGTACCTACAGGTAAGCCTATAATAAGGCTTACCTGTAGGTACAGTGAAAGTCTTCTAAAGGTGCACCATTTAGGGCATATTTACATGTGTAGCATCCAGAGACTTCACTTGCTCTCAATGTACAGCATGGTGTGCTGTGACCGCGACTCCTGCATACATTTGCAGGAGTGGCATCATCGCGACTTGGCCATTCAAATGCCTAGAACACAAAAGGAAGACCTGGTGAACATAGAATTCCTGTCACTTGTTACAGCACACCGCTGGAGGGACCCGTTTTTTAGGTAATTTGGTCATAATATGCTAGTATGCGGTGAATACTAGCACATTATGACATGAGCCTGCAGACGGGGAAGCTTGTTTTTTTGTGTTTTTTTTTTTCAGCCCAAGTTTACTATCCTTTTAAGCAAGCTACTAGCAAGCTTCAGCAGGCTTTCAACAAAATCCTAGAAGTGCTGAAGCATGCTAACTGCTTGTTTAAAATGAAAATCAGCACTTTGTGATCATCATTTACAAAATGGAGTTAAATGGTACTTTAAAAGCTTCAACAAAGCCTGCTAAAAGCTCTGCAAATGCTTTGTCAAAGCTTGCTGTTCACACTGCTACTATACAAGCTCAAGCCCGTATGAAACAAGCCTAAACCTTTTTTGCCATTTACTGACCCAGGGAACAGACCGTATACAAGCATTTAGAGTTTACTTTTCATGATGTACAACTACACTAAGTACATAATATCCAAACCATATCTTCTATCACTGAAACATGCTAATGCATTATCCGTTTTGCATTTATTGAATTGTAAGTAGTATTTCATATGTTTTAGAAAGCAACCGCTGCAACTGAAATCTATATTTCAATTAGAGAACGGAACTACTGACACGGGCTACTGAATGGCCCTAACACTCCCCTCTACACCCCCTTGGCATGTAGAAGATAAGGCAGTCTGTGTATGATTCTATTTGCTTGATTTGGGAGTATTTTGCCTGAAAAAGCTTTCAGCACTTCAAACACTTGGCCCAGAAGGTCTAGAAACCCCTCAAACATTAGATTTTCATGATCTAAGAAATCTAGAAGCAGCTGTTGAAACAGTGACATCATAGACTGATGGCAGCTCTCAATGACTTACTAGCAAATACACTTCTAAATGTATTAAATTGTGTTTTTATGTGAGCACAACCTCATGTGTGTGGCATTCAGTGACTGATTTTTCTCTACAAGGCATTTCTATAGACCTGCAATGGCAGCCAATTTATCTGTGTGGTCAGTCAGAAGCTGGACAAGACATTGAATATGGCAATTAACTGGAAATTGGAGTTCCAGGCTCCAGACATAATTCTTGCTCTGCATTTCTCTATCCCATGCATGAAAACCAAGTTTTGTATAAAACCGTATCTGAGTAAATGCTGTAAAAGAGCCAGAACACAAGGAAAATAAAAGGGTTGACTGTAATGCAAGTATGTCAAAGAAACATAGAAGAGTAACCGCACAAAAAAAGACCAAGTGATCCATTGAGTCTGCCCCATTTTCTTTTGTTTTTCTTACATTTTTATTCATAGATCTATGTTTGTTCCAATCATGTTATAATCATCTTACTGTTGACTAACCCACTACCTCTGCTGGAAGTTCAAGCATCAACTTTTCTTTCGGTAAAGCAATATTTTATGAGATTGCTTTTGAACTTTCTTCCTGTTAGTTTGAGGTCATGTCCTTGAGTTCTTGATCTTGGCTTCCTTGAGTTCTTGGCTTCCTTGAGTTCTTGGCTTCCTTGAGTTCTTGGCTTCCTTGAGTTCTTGATCTTGGCTTCCTTGAGTTCTTGATCTTGGCTTCCTTGAGTTCTTGGCTTCCTTAAGTTCTTGATCTTAGCTTATTCCCCTATTCACATCCTTACTGTGTTTAAAGTTTTCAAATGTGTCTACCTTTCCTCTTCCCCTGTACAAATTAGGTTCCTGAGGTGTCTCCTAATATGTTTTATCCCTCAGGTATTTCACTATGTTTGTTGGCCATCTCTGGACTGTTTCTACCTTATCAATATATTTTTGTGGTAAGTGAGGTCCCTAGAACTGGACCGAGTATTCTAAATGAGGTTTAGCTATAGATCTGTATAAGGCAATTAGGACCTTCCTCCTGCTGGTGACCCTTCTAATAATGCTTCCTAGAATTCTATTCCCTTTTCCTTTTTTGTCTTCTAACAATATAATCAGATATTGTTTGAAAATTAGTACAAAGGCTTTGCACCTATTTTTAAACCCACTTTACAGTAAACCTGCCACAAATATGTATAATTCAAACTGAAAATATCATGGAAAAACCTATAGGCAGAAGTTATCCTCATTAAAAACTGCATGTTCGAATGATCTGTATATCCAGAAATATCGGCAGCTCTTAAATGCTTTTCTGTAAAAGTTAGTATTGTCCCCACTGCCTCACAAATCCAAAGTCATCCTATTGGTCATTGAGCTACTCATCATATTAAACACACCAATAGGGAATTGGGGTCAAGCTCAACTGCAAAAGGAAAAGTTGAAATTTGCATACAATTTCAGATGCCTAGCTATCGTGATCTATTGTAATGGTATATAATTTCGTATTATTTTTAAAGCTTCCTTTTTATTTGGGAACTTTGTATGTCTCTTTGTTGCAATTGTGTAAGTTCTGAATCGGCCAAGTGACTGTTAAAAAAAATAGTTTTACATTATTTTTGTTTTCACAAGGAAATAAGTATCTCTCAATTAAAAGTGTGGCCATATAATTTTATCATGCCAAAAAATGTGTAGCATCTGAAGAATAGTAATCTTTCATCCTTAAACAATATCTAAACCCAAGAACAAGCATTTAATTTATTGCATCTTACCAGTTATTAGATGTGCCTGCATTCGTTTTTTTTTTTTTTTTCAGGTTATTAATCTGGAATCCTGTTAGCCCCCGTTCACACTGGGGCGACGCTACTTCCCGGGGCGACCTGTGAAGTCGCGGTGCGCTGCTCGCACCGCAACCTCGGAGCGGCCGGCAAGGACTTCATATCATTGAAGTCTATGCAGGTCGCTCCGGGTCGCCCCAAAGAAGCTCCGGACCCTTTTTCTAAGTCGGAGCGACTTGTGTCGCTCCTATTAGAACGGGTCCACAGCTTCTCTATGGAAGGCGACCTGTCAGGCAACCAGGTCGCCTGACAGGTCGCCCCAGTGTGAACGGGCTCTTTCTGTTCTAGGTTAACAAAGCATGCTCACTGTGCTATATCTATGTTGTCACCCTATACTGCTCTCTTAATGTAATCTACAAACCCCTCCCTCTGAGAACATTGTTTTAGATTTCACTTTACCATACCGGAAGTTACAGGACATAAGATTTTTGGTAGGCTCAACTAGACATATGCCGGTTTTCGGTAATTCGATATATCGCGGTATTGCATAGCCACGGTATTGTTATTGTGGCATTTTTAAAATACCGAGTTTCTCTGCTCCTGGGTCTGACTTGTGAATTGATACATTTCAGTGAGCTGGATGACTCATTCACTCACACAGCTAAGCCTTTCAGCATTAAGTCTCCTAACTATAAACAAAAATGATTACATTTGTATCTTTTCCTTCCCTCTGCCAGGGAGAAAGGAAGTTTAACCTCTTAAAGACTGGACCTTTTTCTGACAATTGTTGCTTGCAAGTTAAAATCAGTTTTTTTTTTGCTAGAAAAGTACTTAGAACCCCCAAACATTTTATATATTTTTTTAGCAGAGACCCTACAGAAAAAAATGGTGATTGTTGTAATATTTTATGTCACACTGTATTTGCGCAGCAGTCTTTCAAACGCAATTAATAGACTTTAATGAATAAAAAAAAAAAAAAAAACAAAAGTAAAGTTATCCCAATTTTTTTTTTTTTGTTACACAGAGAATCGTGAGAGAATCGTGATCTTTATTCCAAGCTAAAAAATCGTGATTCTCATTTTGGCCAGAATCGTGCAGCTCTAATATATATATACACACACACACACACACACACACACAGCAGCCCACATTACATTATTATATAGCCATCAAGCAGTGTCTGGCCTACCTGGTGATGACTGGTCCTGGCGCTCTGATCCGATGGCCTGGTCTTTAAAGGGGCAAATCAAGATAAAAACACCGGTCCTCCTGCAGGTTTAACCAATTAATGACTTTACTATTGCTTTAGGCCTGGTTCACATGTATGCGGGTTGGGGGCCCACATTTGCACAGGCATAGCAGCCCATTGATGTGAATGGGCTTGAGCTGCTATGCCTGCGTTTTCAGCTGAAAAAAGGTGCATGCAGAATTTAAAAAAATGCAGTGGCCATGAAATCCATCCTTCTTTTGCACCATGCGACTTACCTGCCGTTGCTGCACACGCAAACTGTTTGTAAATGCCGTGCCCACGTATACAAAAAATGCAGAAAGCTTGCCAGAGCAGGAACTGCAGGTTAGTCGCATGGTGCAAAAGCAGGAAGGATTTCAAGGCCACTGAATTTTAAAAAAATGCTGCATGCACCTTTTTTCTGCGGAAAATGAGGGCATAGCAGCCCGTTCAAATCAATGGGCTGCTATGCCTGTGCAAATGTGAACTGCCAACCCGCATACATGTGAACTGCCAACCCGCATACATGTGAACTGCCAACCCGCATACATGTGAACCGCCAACCCGCATACATGTGAACCAGGCCTAAAGCAATAGTAAAGTAATTTATAAACAACACCTCCTTCAGGTTTAACCACTTCTTGACCACAAGGATTTGCCCTCTTAATGACCAGGCCATCGGATCGGAGCCGAGCGCCAGGACCAGTTATCACCAGTTAGGCCAGACACTGCTTGATGACCTATTTTAGGCCTGGTTCACAGAGTCTGTACTGACTGACTATATAATAATGTGCATAAGAGAACCAAAGCCCCTAAATTCAGCAATGAAATTGAAGTGAGGTGGAAATTTAATAATTTAAATTTAATAATAGAATACCGTGATAATACCGTATACCGTGGCAAAACCTTAATCAATTAATCGCAGCATGAAAATCTGATACCGTCACAAGCCTAGGCTCAACAGGTAGTTTCTGTACTTAAAGATAATGTGCTGTGGGCTGTGCACAACCATTTGTGTCAATGAGGGGCTGTATGCAGCACCTATATTTTCTGAGCAGAAAAAATATGCTGGATGCAGCACCTAGGCTTTCCAGGCAGGAAAAATACGCTGGATGCAGCACCTAGGCTTTCCAAGATGGAAAAATAGGCTGGATGCAGCACCTAGGTTTTTCATGCAGGAAAAATATGCTGGATGCAGCACCTAGGCTTTCCATGATAGAAAAATATGCTGGATGCAGCACCTAGGTTTTTCATGCAGGAAAAATACACTGGATGCAGTAATGTTGAGTTATTCACTTTAAAGTCATCACAGGGAATAAGGGGGCACTCTTTATGTCTAGAGGAAAGGTTTCTTTATAGTAAGAGCTGTAAAAATGTGGAAATGAAACCCTTCGGAGGTGGTTCTGGTCAGCTCAATAGATTGCTTTAAAAAAGGCCTGGATTCTTTTCAATGTGTACATATTATTACTGGGTACTTATATTTATAGGTAAAGTTGATCAAGGGAATATCCAATTGGCTCTCGGGGGATCAGGAAGGAATTTTTTCCCCTGCTGTAGCAAATTGGATCATGCTTTGCTGGGGTTTTTTGCCTTTCTCTCGATCAACCGCGGGTATAAGATTGCGTAATATCGGAGGGATATGGTTGTGCTTTCTTTACTGGTTTTTGTTTTTATTGGTTGAGCCAGGTGGACTTGTGTCTTTTTTTTCAACCTGGCTAACTATGTAACCTAGGCTTTCCATGCAGGAAAACTACGCTGGATGCAGCATCTAGAATTTTCGTGCAGGAAAAATACCCTGGATGCAGCACCTAGGCTTTCCAGGCAGGAAAAATGCACTGGATACAGCATCTAGGCTTTCCAGGCAGGAAAAATATACTGGATGCAGCACATGGGCTTTCCAGACAGGAAAATACCCTGGATGAAGCACCTAGCCTTCACAGGCAAGAAAAATATGCTGAATGCAGCACCTAGCCTTTCCAGGCAAGAAAAATAAGTTGAATGCAGCACCTAGCCTTTCCAGGCAAGAAAAATAAGTTGAATGCAGCACCTAGGCTTTCCAGGCAAGAGAAATATGCTGGATGCAGCACATAGGCTTTTCAGGCAATACAAATATGATGAATGCAGCACATAGGCTTTCCAGGCAGGAAAAATACACTGGATGCCGCACATAGGCTTTCCAGGCAGGAAACATACGCTGGATGCAGCACATGGGCTTTCCAGGCAGGAAAATTGTGCTGGATGCAGCACATAGGCTTTCCAGGCAGGAAAAATATGCTGAATGCAGTACATAGCATTTTTTGTGCAGGAAAAATACACTGGATGCAGCACCTAGGCTTTCCAGGCAGGAAAAATGCACTGGATAGAGCATCTAGGCTTTACAGGCAGGAAACATATGCTGAATGCAGCACATGGGCTTTCCAGGCAGGAAAATATGCTGGATGAAGCGCCTAGCCTTATCAGGCAAAAAAAATACGCTGAATGCAGTCCCTAGCCTTTCCAGGCAAGAAAAATATGCTGGATACAACACCTAGCCTTTCCAGGCAAGACAAATATGCTGAATGCAGCACCTAGCCTTTCCAGGCAGAAAAAATACGCTGAATGCAGCACCTAGCCTTTCCAGGCAGGAAAAATACACTGAATGCAGCACCTAGCCTTTCCAGGCAATACAAATATGCTGAATGCAGCACCTAGCCTTTCCAAGCAGGAAAAATACGCTGAATGCACCACCTAGCCTTTCCAGGCAAGAAAAATACGCTGGATACAGCTCATGGGCTTTTCAGGCAATAAAAACATGCTGGATGCAGCACATAGGCTTTCCAGGCAGGTAAAATACGCTGAATGCAGCACCTAGGCTTTCCAGGCAAGAAAAATACACTGGATACAGCACATGGGCTTTCCAGGCAGGAAAAATACGCTGAATGCAGCACATGGGCTTTCCAGGCAGGAAAAATAGGCTGAATGCAGCACATAGGCTTTCTAGGCAGGAAAATTATGCTGGATGCAGCGCATAGGCTTTCCAGGCAGGAAAAATACTCTGGATACAGCACATGGGCTTTCCAGGCAGGAAAAATACTCTGGATACAGCACATGGGCTTTCCAGGCAGGAAAAATAGGCTGAATGCAGCACATGGGCTTTCCAGGCAGGAAAATTATGCTGGATGCAGCACATAGGCTTTACAGGCAAGAAAAATATGCTGGGTGCAGTACCTAGGCTTTCCAGGCAGGAGAAATACTCTCTAACTTATGTTGTATGCTGTCAGCCGTCAGTGTGTAAGAGGCCATGTTATAATGTCAATACTGGCAGCAATGACAGCACTTATTTATAGTTCACCAATTTATATATTTGTAATTTAAAAACAGGGGAACCAAGGTGTTGTCTCCTTATGAAGGGTGTAGAGTATTGGAAATAGCTCATTGTGTTATTGTTTAGGTCTCAAAACCCACCCCCTGTCTTAGTTACCTTTTACATGCCCAGATTTGACTACACTTTTTGAAATGCCTTGTCCTTATTTATAGGAGAAAGGCAGCTAGAACTGGGTAAAAATGAGAACTAAAAGTAACCAGCAGTAATCTAGCTTCTAACGCTTCAATGCAATCAAAATGCTTTCACTCGTGCTCTATAGTTATAATCTATAGTTCTCATACCTGTGTCTTGCACACTCTAATAGAAAACTAGTTTTCTTATATATCTAAACAGTTTATGAAGTTAACTTTAGAAATGGATGTCTAGCTGGGTATTTTCTAAGTTTCGCCCACTCTAGGATCATTTTGATACTGCTAATGATAGTCTGTAAAAGGCGTTGTTGAGGGAACATCACCTGCAGTGAAAAGAAGCTGCTGATTTTTACTTCTTCCAATACGAGCAAGCCCCCCTGCATTTGCCCATTACACAATTTAGCCACCTATTTTCAGAACGGAGCTACGGAGAGATTATCAGAAATTACAGTTATTGTAATGTTAAGTGGTCTGTGTGACGCCAACAGCTATGCCGAGCAATTTAATCTTTGGACCTCTGCTGAGCCTGCATAGCGTCACTGGCAGGCTGAAAATGAAGGAAACTAGACTAGAGGAGATGAAAATTCTAATAACTAGCTCAAAGATTTGGATATGCTATTAGAGTGGCACCTTCAGGTCTGCAGGTGCAGAAGGCTGTATGTGACTGCTGAATAATTAATTGGGAAGTCTACCACTATTACAGACAAAAGAGGGTTATACAAAGTGTGGTTTTTATTTTAAAGAGACCCCATCACCAGACCATTCATTTCAACAAAGATCTTCCTATAAGATTATGTTGATATTTAAGGCATTTTATTTTTCTGTATAAGCCTCCTTTGTGTGGACATCCAAAAGGCCTCAGAGAGCCATCTTGAATGTGATGTCAGCAGCCCCAGTAGACTCAGTCCTAACTCAAAGTGATTGTAAAAGCTTTAATTTTTTTTTCCAATAAAATACCAAACCCGCCCTGCCCCCTCAATCTCCTGATTGGCTCACTGGCTGTGATTGACAGCAGCAGGAGCCAATGGCCTCCTCTGGTGCCAATAACCATTAAGTAGTGCTAGTCCCCGGAGAGGCAAGGCTCTCGTTGACATTGCTGGATCTAGAGGGGGCTCGGGTGTATTGGGGGGCTGCTACACACAGAAGTTTTTTTCCTTTATGCATAGAATACATGAAGGTAAAAAACCTTGTTCCTTTACAACCACTTTAAGTGAAACTTTACAAACTTTACGAAGGGGGGGGGGGGGGGCAACCGGGGGGGAAACCCGCGGGCTGCATGCAGCCCAAGAGGGCTATGCGTGCTGCCCAACACAAAATTGTAAATTTTGAACTATGAATGTTCTCGTCTGGAGGGATGCTCTGTTTGGCATAGCACCCACGGTGGTGGCCAGTATAGACAAGCGGGACCCAGGAACGTCTGAAGGGATGCCAAGTTTGCAGTATCACCGGCTGCACATGCAGGGACTCCCGCTAGCTAGCAGCAGCCAAGTAGGTAATGCATGACTGGATCCCAGGGGGGTGCTGGGGTGGGCTGCGTCGCCCCAGATTTCAGCATGTATTTCAGATCTGAGAATGCACATGCCACTTGTATTTGGACAATATTTGATTATCCCTCTCAATCTTTTTTCATCCCATTGGGAAGATTTCTCTTGACCAAGGTTACCAGTAGAGACGAGCTAAGGGTACGGCTGTACTTGCGGGATCCATCACATAATGGCAGCCCGTAAGCCCAATCAAATTCTACTGTGGAGTTCTCTGCACCACCTCCACATCCACACCTATTGGGTCCGTGATGCCGGTGAGGTCTTTGACCCAATATGGCCATCCTTAGCTCCTCCTTATGCACCAGAATAAACAGAATCTCCCCAGTAGGGACACTGGCAGCAATAAAACCTGAGAAAGATTTGAACTTTTCCTGACTATATCCAAAACTTAAAAAAAACATTGGCTTTAGACACTTTGAAATTTTGTTGGCAGCTCATGTTTGTAGAAGTCCAGTTCATCTTCACTTTAAATAAGCCCATATGTGTGAACGTTCTATAACCTGTTA
Source organism: Pelophylax lessonae (assembly GCF_965119305.1). Classification (NCBI taxonomy): domain Eukaryota; kingdom Metazoa; phylum Chordata; class Amphibia; order Anura; family Ranidae; genus Pelophylax; species Pelophylax lessonae. The sequence goes on along the minus strand of NC_138780.1, from coordinate 138,204,358 downwards.
CCAGTAACCATAAATAACAGATCTGTAACATGGCACAAGAGAGGAAAAATACCAGCCAAAGTTCTAAGATTTAGTATACAAGGTGTGATCAGGACACTGTGTACGAGCCATTAAACTATGCAACAACGTGTTGCCTTTCCCTTATATGGTAGCCAGACTATCCATGGCTCTGTTCGGCGGAGTTGCATACATCGGTTTGTTCTTCATGTGGAGAAGCACTTTTCCCTTTCACAAGAAAACAAAAGCTTTAAAGCTGCTATAAAAGTTTTTTCTTTTTATTAGAACCTCTGTAGTGTGCACCCCAGCTGTAATTACAAACACAATGCAGGAAACGGTTCACAATCCAAAATCATCTCGTGTTTCTTGGCAACATGAACCGAATACGAATGTAGATGGAGGAAAGAAAGGCCGTCAGATTGTCCCCCTCCCCACCTCTGCTAACAGTACAGTGGGTGAGAAGCAGCCAGCAGTCAGCGTCTGGCATTGGAGCCATTGCCAGTGATCCTTGCCAGACGTTTAAGGACACAGTCCTCTGCAAATTGTCATTGTCACCTCCAGAACTAAGTGGCTGCTTGGTCAGTGTATGGGGAGGAACGTGTACCTCAAGCATTCCGCTGACAATGGATGCTGATTGCTATAGTTGTTAACTCGAAAAAGGAGATCTACAGTAACTGATTCTTTGTTGCTTTAGTTAAATTAGCCATGCCTCTTTCATTTTATATGGAGTATCAGATGACCTAATTAAGTGTTAAAAGCACACGCTAGTAGCATCTGGTGCTTATTATAAAGTGCAGTTGCAGCCATAATGTCAGGGAGATAACACCCCTAACTGAATGACATTTCGTCACTGTATATCTTGAACACTTGCCATTTTTTAAAACTAAAAAGTCTTGTATTCACCTTTTTTTCATCCTTGCTTGCATCACAAAGCCGCTGATCTCCTGCATCCTATTTGCAGCTTCTTCATATCTTTATGCACTCTAGGGATGGACCATGCCAGCGCAATGTGTGTTTCCATCAGACGCTAGTGTGACATGGTGACAATGCAGCAGCATTATTGATAAAGGATAAGTTCACCTTTAGGAACATGTTACATGTTCCGCCTGTTTTTAAGGTGGAACATGTAACATGTTCCCAATGCTGCAGCCGCTGCTCTCCCTCCTTGTGGCAGTAGTACAGGAAGAAGTTTCCTGTACTAGCTGTCACTTTATTAAAATCAGCACGGCCCTGTGGGGCTCCGCCCACACTGCCGCGTCATTCATTCACAAGAACGTACAACAAGCCCCGCCATCCTTTTGCGGTCATTGACTTGAACTACCACGGCACTGTGGAGCTCGTTATTAATGATTATTGATTGTGGTATTTCATTGATTTCTTTCTGTCAGTGTATCTGCCTGCCCATAAGGGATGTACGGGTATACAGATACACTGACAAATCTGAAGGAGACCTGCATGACATCAGTGATCTGCTGATCGCTGGTGCAATGCTTTACAGGCGCCAAAAGAAAAACATAATAAATGCACATTTCTCTTTCATTCATTGACGGACACCGCTCCTGATCTTCTTAACTATTGTGTTTTACTGCCCCCTACAGGAGTAGGACACTAGGCAGAAAAAAGTCTGGCTACGTCTATGGGCAGTCCCAGGGGGTATACTCCCTCTCTCTGCTATAGGTACTCAGTTTTTTTCTGCCTAGTCAGGAGTAAAGACCTAGTTCCTTGCTGGGATCTCTGGTCCTGGCCAATTTTTTTTTTTTTTTAAGATAGATTTTTTCTCCTGGTTTTTTTCGTGTGATATCTACAATCAACTGCCGGACTGGGCGATGGGCTAGATAATCTAGATCCAGTGGTCACCCCAGTCTGGCCAACGAATGCGTGCAGACTTCAGCTCCGAGCTAGTTCAGCCACTACATAGCCCCCCCGGATAGGGGGGCTGGCCTGCAAGTTAAACGCCTTGCGAGGTCGCAGCCTGAGTCGCAGCGTTCCTCCTGGCCAACAGCCCCCCCATTTAGATGGCAAGGGGTTCTGCTTGGACCGGGGCCTGCCTAGTTCCTGGTATGGTGAGTAGCTGTCCCCCCTCTCCCCCTGAAGGGTTTTGTGGTGGACATGGGACAGTCGGACCCCTGGGTTCCCCTCAGGCACCCCCCTTATCTGTCCCCCTATCCTAACCCCCCTCCACTTATGCTGGGGCTGTGTGGGTGGTGTGGTCCACCTCCTGGGGTTGGGGCAGGGCACTATGTTGGCGATAGGGGCGGGGGTGCGCCACCGGCGACTGGAGGATCAGCTGTGCAGGGTGAGGGGGGCTGTACCTAGTGGGGGCTCCTGCCAGGGCCTGTCCTTGAGGCCTAGGGATTCCTCCTGGGTCCCTGAGGGCCTTGTGGTGCCGCGCAGAGCCGCCATTTTGTTGTAGACTTGTGCTGCAATGCCCGGCGGCCATTTAGCGGTGGTTTGCCAAAAAAACAGCGGCAGTCATGTCTATGGAGCATTCTGGGTGGCGTTTTCAGCGGTGGGAGCCCCTCCTCATCCCCTGGTGCTGACTCCTGGATCCTTTCATTTCCTGATCGCTGCTCGTGCAGTGAAGATTCTCCTGATGGCTGCGGTGCCTGGTTTCCTCCACTTCTGCAACCGCGCATGAAAAGGCCCTGGTGGACGAACTGATTGTATCTGTGCGTGGGACCTTAAAGACTGAGGTGCAGGTTCCCTTTGGCACTCATTAGCCATCCAGAGTGGCAAAGGTGTTTCCTTTCCCCTCCTATTTTGACAGAATTGTCACTAAAGAGTGGGGATGACCAAAGTGTCCCCTTGGGGTCCCTATGCGATTTGCTAGGCGATACCCCTATGAGGAGTCCTCTGGGGGTGGACCCTCCGGTTTCCAGATTAAACAAGGTAACCATGATTCTGGTTGAAGAGTCCCCGGCCTTTAAGGAGCCAGCTTACAGGAAGACGGAGGCTGTGGCCCGCAATATGTACACCCTGGCTGGTTCGGCACTAAGGCCGATATTCACCAGTGCCCTGGTGTTGCAGACTCTGACCGAATGGGCTAAGCTTTTGCTCCGTGACCTTGAGGGGGAGTAGCTCCCCCTAGCCTTTGCTGATCTGGTGGACCAGCTGGTCCAGGGGCTGCAGTTAATCTGTGATGCCTCTTTGGATGCGGCTCTCCTAGTGGCTCGGATCTCTGTTTCGGCAGTGGTCTTTCGGTGTGTCTTTTGGCTCAAATGCTGGTCGGCGGACCAGACTTCTAAAAAGGCCCTGACTTATCTTTCCTTTAAGGAGATCGCTTGTTTGGTGCTTCCCTGGATGACATCATTGGAGGTCTCACAGGGGGGAAGAATACCTTTCTTCCGCAGGCTACTAAGGGCAAGGACCCTCGTCCTAGACGTGGGCCCTCCTTCTCAGCTCATACGTTTTTTCGTCTCTTATGGTCGACTAACAATGGATCGAAGCCCTTCGGGGCCTCCTCTGGAGGATCCAATCTAACTTGGTCTGGCAAGTCAAGAGCAGGCTTCTCCAGACCCACAGATAAGGCCCCTTCTGCATGAACGGTGCGCCCTCATCCGTATCTGGGGTAGGGGGATGTCTTCGCTGGTTCCCAGACTCGTGGACTTCCCTGGTACAAGACAAGTGGGTCCACAAGGTCATACGGTCCAGCTACAAGATCGAGTTTCATTCTTACCCTCCGGTAAGGTTCTTCCTTCCAACGTGCGACTGTCCCCGGTCCGCTTACAGGCTCTTTTTTGGGCGGTGCAAGACTTTTTAATTCAAAGGGTGATTGTCCCAGGTTCCGAATGCTTTCAGGGGGTTTTACTCAAACCTGTTTACAGTCCCCAGGAAGGAAGGCAAGGTGCGTCCAAGGTGCTTAGTGCGAGTCCAAGGTGCTTAGTGCGGGTGCAAAAGTTCAGATTGGAGCCCATTCGCATGGTGGTGGCTTCCCTGCATCAGGGGGATTTTCTTGCCTCCATCGACATTTAGGACGTTTACTTTCACATTCCAATATGTGTCTGTCACCAGCGCTTCCTCCACTTTGCCATGGGAAAGAAGCATCATCAGTTTGTGGCGTTATCCTTCGCTCCTCAGGTCTTCACAAAAGTGTTGGCCCCGGTGCTAGGATTGTTATGTCATTGGGAGATTGCGGTCCTGGGCTACTTGGACGACCTTCTTCTGCAAGCAGAGTCTCCTGCTGCACTGGTGGTAAACCTAGAAATTACTATACGGACCCTGAAGGAGTTTGGCTGGATTCTGGATCTTCAGAAGTCTGCCTTGGTTCCTTCCACGAAGCTAGACTATCTGGGTCTGACTCTGGACTCGGCCTTAGCCAGAGTACTCCTTCCTCTGGACAAACTTCAGAAACTGCAGGCTGGAATTCGCCTCCTGCTGTCCAGCAGATGGTCATCCCTCCGGACTTGCATGCGGGTGCTGGGCCTGTTGGTGTCCAACTTCCTGTTTGCACAGTTCCATACAAGGTCCCTGCAAAGGGAGATTCTAATCAAATGCGGTGCAGAGGTTCGTGGCACGGTCACGGGATCCTCTGGTGGACACAACAGACCCGCTGGCGGCCCCGTGGGGTCTTTATCGTCTGATTTACGCCTTCCCTCCTCTCAAGCTTCTGCCAAGACTTTTACGCAGGATCGAGGCAGAAGGGGTTCCGGTCATCTTAGTGGCCCTGAACTGGCCTCACAGGGCCTGGTCGCCTACGTTCCTTGGAAGCTTCCTCTCAGGGAGGATCTGCTGTCCCAAGGGCCAATCTTCCATTCTGCTTTACAGTCGCTGGCTTTGACGGCTTGGCTGATGAAAGCCAGGTGCTGAAGGATGGGTGTTTGTCTGAATTGGTGATTCCAACGCTGTTAAAAGCTAAGAAATCTACTTCTAGAAAGATCTACCATCATATGTGGAAGACGTACATCGAATGGTATGAGTCTCTTGGGGTTTATCCTCGCTCCTACTCGGTGGCTCGGATCTTGGCCTTCCTTCAACTGGGGTTTAACAGAAATTGGCCTTGAGTACCATCAAGGGCCAGGTGTCAGCTTTGGCGGTCTGCTTCCAATGACCCTTGGTCACACACTTCTGGTACGTACCGTTCATCAGGGTGTTCGACATTTGGTTCCTCCAGTGCAGTCTCCGTTGGGGCCTTGGGACCTCAGTTTGGTGCTTTGGGTCCTCCAGAAGCCCCCCTTTGAGAATCTTCGGAGATTCCCTTGCTTGCGCTGTCTCAGAAGGTGGATTTTTTGGTGGCTTTCACCTCTGCACGTAGGGTGTCAAACTTGCGGCTTTATCCTGTCGTTCACCTTACTTGGTGATTTACAGAGGTAAGGTGTTTCTTCACCCCTGTCTGTCGTTCCTTCCAAAGGTTGTCTTCGATGTATTTTTGAATGAAGACATCGTGTTGCCTTCCCTGTGTCCATCCTAAGGAAATTGGTTGCATGCCTTGGATGTGGTTCGGGCAATTAGGGTGTACCTGGCAGCTACGGAGTCTTTTAGGAAGTCAAACTCACTATTTGTGCTTACGGATGGGCCTTGGAAAGGGTTGTCCACTTCCTCTGCAACCATTTCCAGATGTATCAGACAGACGATGATTCAGGCCTATTCCATCAGGGGTCAGGTTCCTCATTTCCCTGTAAAGGCACACTCTACTCTGGCGCTCAGTGCCTCCTGGGCCTTCTGTCATCTGGCTTCGGTGATGCAGGTTTGCAAGGCGGCCACCTGGTCAGCGGTGCACACTTTCACAAAGTTCTGTAAAGTAGATGTGTTGGCATCTGCGGATGCTTCTTTTGGCCGCAAGGTTTTGTTGGCTGCTGTTTAGAGGACCTGGCCCTCTTTAGGAGTGTATTATTTTTTTCAGGTGGGCTCCAGTTGTTTTGGTTGAGCTCCTGTTGCCTGGTTGGCTACTTCTTAGCCTTGGGAATTTTTTTCTGTTCTCACCCCCCATGTTTAACACTGCTGTGGGACGTCCCAATGGTTAAGAAGATCTGGAGTGGTGTCCATCAATGAACAAAAGAGAAAATTACATTTTTGACTTACTGTAAAATCTGTTTCGCTGATGTTCATTGATGGACACAGCACCCACCCCTCTGTGGAGTTGTAATTCTTCTGACACTGCTCTATAGCAGAGAGAGGGAGTATACCCCCTGGGACTGCCCACTTTTTTTTCTGCCTAGTGTCCTTCTTTTGTAGGGGCCAGTATAACCCAATGGTTAAGAAGATCAGGAGCTGTGTCCATCATTGAACATCAGAGAAATGGATTTTCTGTAAGAAAGAGCTCCTAGAAGATATAATTCTGGAGGGGTTTCTACATCAATAGGAGCTGACCTCCCAGCAGTAGTCTCTGCAAGAATTTTACAATTGATTTCTAGCTACAGGAAAAAATGGAAAATGCTTGGACATGATCTATAGGGGGATACATTTAGGAAATTCCCAGACATACTCTTTAACTTTGGCAAGCAATGATGTACAATGCTAATTCAGAATTTAGCCCTGAAGAGACTGGGGGGGCATCATCCTATTAAAGCTTATCTTAAGTACTCACAAATGCATAGATCCCTACTGTCCCTGTTTTGGAACAATGTCCCTTTTTTCCTCATTTGTCCCTCATTTTTGGTCTGGTCTATATAGTTGTTTACTAAATGCACTATTTATCTTTCGAAAAGAAACGGTACTTAACCTTTCATCTGTTTTCTAAATTGTTGCATTGGCTAATTTCAAAAGCCAGGATAAAGGAATAGTAGTGGTAAAAAAAAAAAATTGTGGGTTTAATTGCTTCCGGACCGCCCACCGCACATATATATACTGCGGTAGGGCAGCTCAGCTGCACAAAATCACATACCTGTACGTGATTTTGTGCACGAGATCTGGGGGACCCCGGCTTCTGCTGTGATTGCACACAGTGGGAGCCAATCAGCAGGTCCGGTGCCCACGATAGCCGCCAGGACTCGCCAATCATTTTGAGGAGATTTAGAACGGTGGCCTGCCTATGTAAACAAGGCAGACCACTTTTCTATCACAGAGGAAAATGGAGATCTTGGGTTTCTGCTAAGCAGAAACACGGATCTCTGTTTTCCTCTAGTGCACCCATTCCCCCCAGTTAGAAATCACTCCCGCGGAGCACACCTAACCCTTTGATCGCCCCTGAGGCTAACCCCTTCCCTGACAGTGTAATTTATGCAGTGACAGTGCATTTTGTTTTAGCACTGATCCCTGTATTGGTGTCACTGGTCCCCAAAAAGTGTCACTTAGTGTCCGATTTGTACGCCACAATTTTGCAGTCCCGCTAAAAATCGCTGATCGCTGCCATTATTCGTAAAAACAATAAAAAAAAAATAAATCTATAAATCTGTCCTATAGTTTGTAGACGCGATTAACATTTGTGCAAATGGAATTTTTTTTTACCAAAAACATGTAGCAGAATACATATTGGCCTAAATTGATGTTTAACCTTTGTTTATTGAATTTTTGTTAGCACATAAATACAATTAAAAAAACAAAACAAAACCGAAAGCAAACAAATGGATCGTGAAGATCAAGATAAGAGCCGCAATCAGTACAACACAAAGTAGTAACAGTAGGTTGTATATACTTAGTACATTAGGTAGGTGAAAATGCAGCTCAGTGATTTCCAAATAGGTAGATAACAAAGGAGCCATGAGTAAACGGCCAACATCCGCATAGAGTGAGATTACAACATCATGTTTGCATCTATGACATAGAAAGCCTTGGATAATATTCATCAACAGAGAACTTTCCACAACATAAACAAAAAAGAAACCCTCTCAAGGTGATTTCATAATATCTATATTGGCCTAAATTTATGAAGAAATTTGATTTTTTTTTTTACTGGATCTGTTTAATAGCAGAAAGTAAAAAATATTTGTTTTTCAAAATTGTCGGTCTTTTTTTGTTTATAAGCAAAAAATAAAAACTGCAGAGGTAATTAAAGCGGTGTTCCAGCCTCCCCCTCCAAAAATTAAAAGTCAGCAGCTACACATACTGTAGCTGCTGACTTTTAATATTAGGACACTTACCTGTCCTGGAGTCCAGCGATGTCGGCACCACAGCCGATTTTTCTATCAGCTGTCAGGTGCTGCCGCCGCCATTGCCGATGAGGGAACCCGGCAGTGAAGCCCTGCGGCTTCAAGGGCGGGCCCCTAATGCGCATGCGGCGGTTTGGCGTGGCTGCGGGGGAAGGAGGAGGGGGCCAAACGTCTGAGGGGCGGTGCTGTTTCCCGGAAGTGGGGAATGGGTACCTGTCAAAAACAGGTACCCGTTCCCCCCTCCCCCCTGAAAGGTGCCAAATGTGGCCCCGGAGGGGAGGAGAAAGCAAATGAGCGCAAGTTCCACTTTTGGGTGGAACTCCGCTTTAAATACCACCAAAAGAAAACTCTATTTGTGGGGAAAAAAAGGACATCAATTTTATTTGGGTACAGCGTTGCACGTCAGTAAAAGCAACTCTGTGCCGTATTGCAAAAAATGGCCTGGTCGGGAAGGGGGTAAAACCTGGAGATGAAGTGGTTAATATTTTTTTTTTTTTGTACAATTCTCCTTTAAGGGAGTGTAGTAGGGAGTGTGGCCTATACCTACTTTTGCTAATAGGTGTCCCTCGTTAACCTCTCAAAAAGTTGTGAGGTATGCAAATTGTAATCTGTTTTGCTAATATTCAGCAAATAAAGCCAGTGATGGAGCAATCAGGCCTAATGCTTGGCTGGTATTTATTTGGCACACAGAAATATCTCTTGTACTAGATGATGTGCTATTGTTGTAACACGAGTATTACAAAGAGCAGTGAAGGTCATCACATGGACAGTTAGCTAAATCCACATTCTCTGTACAGCAAACAGTGAGGTTAGTGTTGTAAATTAGGTGTGTGCGAATTATATAGGCGCGGGTCTCCGTGATGCTTTTTATTGTTTCTTCCCATCTGCAGTGCAAAAGAAAGTCAGAGATGTGTGTCAGCATAAAATAGGTTTATGGAAAGTAAGACAGAGCACAAAGGATATAAAGTCATTAAAAAGTGCTTTCAATTTTTTTCTCACCCAGATTTTATATTACACTTTAATGGCTCCATTCGCTCAGCTATAAATGGATATGTTGTTGGATAACACCATGTGACTTATTTCCAGCTCTCATTTCTGAAAATAATAATCATCAACATAATAGCATAACTAAAACTGAACTCCAGGAAAACAGATAAATACAGAAAAAATACACTATATCACCAAAAGTATTAGGACACCTTCCTTTACAAGTACAGGAACTTTAATGGCATCCCAGTCTTAGTCCAAAGGGTTCAATATTTAGTTGGCCCACCCTTTGCAGCTACAACAGCTTCAACTCTTCTGGGAAGGCTGTGCACAAGGTTTAGGAGTGTGTCTATGGGAATGTTTGACCATTCTTACAGAAGTGCATTTTTGGGGTCAGGCACTGATGTTGGACAAGAAGGCCTGGCTCGCAGTCTCCGCTCCAAGGCCCCTTTCACACAGGCTTTCTGATTTCAGGTGGACCTGATCGGATGCTCCATGCAGCCCTATGGAGCAGTGGATGTCAGCCGTGACATCTCCGCTGACACCCGCTGCTATTCGATCTGATCCTGTCTGTGAAATCCAGACAGATGGAAACCCTATTTTCCATATTTTCCATCTGTCTGAAGAATCGGATCGGATAAGATCGGATGAAAATGGACAGGCGGTGTGTTATCATGCCATCTTCCATAGAGGAGAGCGGTGCTCTGACAGCTCCGTCTCTGCAAAGTGAGCGGAGATGGAGCTGTCATCCGCCTGCTCAGCGTGGATCGACAGATCGATCCCCGCTGAGCAAAATGGACCGCCCATGTGAAAGGGGCCTAATTCATCCCAAAGGTGTTCTGTCAGGTTGAGGTCAGGACTCTGTGCAGACCAGTCAAGTTCCTCCACTCCAAACTCGCTCATCCATGTCTTTATGGACCTTGCTTCGTGCACTGGTCTAAATCATGTGATTCAGTTGAATAGAAATTGATCTATCAGTCATCTTCTGTTCAACTGCCTTTTTGAATAAATACTGCTCGATCAGTGGCTGCAACGCTGATCTGTGTATTCTGACAGAGGTGAACTCCCTGCTGTCAGAATACAGTGGGCCAGCGGGGCGGATTCCCCCATCCACCTCGATTGGGTGAATGCACGTAAGTGCTTAGATTTAACCTTTATTAAAATGAGCCTCTTGTGTATTTGTCATATGGTAGTCTTACCTAAATTCTGGGAATGGTCTGGAATGATGATGGCAAAACTGTAGAGGGGGGGGGGCTTTTTTTTCTCTCACTAAGGCTGGGTTCACAGGGTGTAGAACTTAGAGAAGCATCCATGCTGTCCACACTCAATTCTAACCATCTTTGCAAGGATATCCACAGGGAAAGAAATGACAATCAGTAGAGCATGCCAAACACTTCACAAGCATCAAGATCAATGTGCACAAGGCAAGGCTTGGCAAGTTCAAAATTGTGTAATGAGCCTCTGTAGTTCTGCATATGTTTTCAGACCCAATAGTTGGTGGCTGATTGGCAGCATGTATGAACATAGCCTAAAGCCCCGTACACACGCGTCGAAAATTGGCAGGGAATTTTTGGCCAACGTCCGATCTGCCGATTTTCGGCTTGTTAGTATGATGCTTCCGACAACCAACTCCGACTTTTCGGCCGAAAAAAATCTGGTGTGCAGGCTATAAAATTTTTGTTGGCCGTCAACACAACGGCCGATTTTCGTGCAGTCAGTACAGATTTCGACAGGGAAAAATCTGATGAGCAAGTCTGGGCATGCTCAGTGAAGAAAAAACACAAAGAAAACAAACCAACACATGACATCACTTCTGAAGTAGAATTTTGTTGGCCGAGAAAATTCGTGTGCAGTCTAGGCACATTCCAACCAACAAAACACAACTTGGACAAAAGTCGGACGATCGGTCGGCCGATAATCGTTGCGTGTGTACGGGGCTTAAGAAATTATTTGTCACTTGCGAAATAGATATGGCTTTTTGGAGAACAGTTTGATTTTTTTTCTCCTTGGGTACTAAAGGACATTTTTCTCTGGCACTGATTATAAACGTTCATGGTGGCCAATTATTTGCTCATTATATAATTTCACTTTGCAATACTATACTGTGGTTGCAGCTGACTCACTGAAGCCAATGTACTGTTAATGATGATGATATATATCAAAAGCTATTAAAGTGGACCTGAATTTGACTTGTGACTGCAGCCTCATAGCTGTATATCTGCAGTGTGAGAACTAAGGCACTGCTGCTTCTGACTGGTAGTCTCATGAGGTTAGAAGTGAGATCTAGTAATGTCACTACTGTGCTTATCCCTTTTCTCCTTGCTGGGGTTTCTGACATGTAGAAGGAAAGCTGTGTGCCTCTACCAAGATGCCCCCCCTCCCTCCTCCCCCCCTCCCTTCTCCCCCCCTATACCCACACGTGTGCACACAGAAAGTAAGTCCCCACTGGGGAAAGATCAGCTTCAGGGAGAACACAGGCGATACTAGTGATTGTCATTTGCCCTCCACCTGCCTTTTATTGGGCACAGCTTCCAGAGTTTAGTTCATCTTGAGGAATGAGGGATAATTTAGGTAGAGTCAAACATTGCTCCCTCTAGTGGTTCATCTTCAAATTTCTATATTCTATTCAATACCGGAAACGTGGAGTAAAATGTGAAAAACTAAACACTGCAGTGATATTGAAAATAAGTGCTCAGTAAAAATAATGTTTGCTTTTCCTTTAACCCAAGAAAATGTAGACAGCATCTGGACATGAGTAACATTAACATAATAGCAATAATAACATAATAGGGAAACCTATGTAGCATGCAAAGGTTATTCTGGTATAATGTTATCAGATTAAAGTGTGATTGTAGCACTGGTTAAAATCTTTGGGACAACAAGAGGTCAATGTACATCTGTAAAGAGAAGTGAACATGCTCCATAAAATAGCTTTTTATTGTGGTGTAAAAATCTCTTTGCTTTCTGCTTGTGGTAAATGTAATGGGCAGACATAGGAATTCCATTGTGTACCCAAGCCCTATCTCTGCTGATGAATAAACCCTTTACAGTGCATGCCTCATATACACTGGACCAGCCTTCCACTGACCTTTGACCTTTCCAGGCCCTCGCTGGCTGTGTTCAGGTCATCAAGTGTGTTGTTCTGGCATATTTCCACACAGCAAATTATGTTTTCTTTTCATTACTTTCTGCTTCTTGTTTACCTCCAGGAGAAGCATCCCGGCCTACTAAAAACATCCCGGTGACCCTGCCTACTATGAGTGAAGCTGACGAAGTTAAAACATCTTTTGTCAAGTCTGATTCTTCTGATGCCGATAGTTTCTAAAACATGAATAAGGTACTGGGTGCAAGGCCAAATCTATGGTTAAAGCTCAACATTCAACTGCTCAACGATAGATCAACAAATCACCTACTTACTGCTATGGGGTCAACCCTTCTCTAACCGAGAGATGTCTTTCCCTCACTAGCAAGTGGGAGTGAATCTGGGCCATATACGGAGCGACTCTTAAGAGAAGAGGAACCATCTACTCAGTGGTTCTTCATTGCCCATTGACAATGGGCCCAAAAAGGTGTGGTGCAGTTGGAACAATGAGCGTTAATTAGGTCTGATTGGTTTTAACTTCTTGTGTGCTGAGCTGAAACTTTTAGAAATGTTATCAGTTTTTCAAGCTATCTTTTGTGAATTTAAAAAAAGAATTTTGTAATGTAATGGAAATGAGGAGAGTGCGAAGTGTTCATAGCCCAAATGATAACAGCAGCCTAGGTTGACAACGCTACTACACCATATATAAAAAGATGAATAAAAGTTGTCACCCTAGGACAGAAAGAAAGAAAAAGAAAGAGGGCCTGAAAAAAGAAAACCTATGCAGCCATCACATCTTAACTTTTTGTTTTTTCACTATGAGGATCCATATACCTGTTCCAGCTTGTTGCCATTTTTGACACCTGTGTACTTGAGGTCGCATGGAAGTAAGGCTCCATTCACACCTAGGCGTTTTTGTTTCAGGCGTTTTTTCAGGCATTTTTATGGGCGTTTTTGCAGGCGTTTTTTGTGCAGGCGTTTTTAGATTGAATAGAAAACGCCTGTAATCTGCCCAAAAAGAAGCTCATGTACTTTTTTGAGCGTTGGGCGTTTTGCTTCAGGCGTTAAAACGCTCAGATGTGAACAGGGGCCATTTAAATGAATGGGGTTTTACTTTTTGGGCGTTTTGGAAACGTTTTTTTTTAGCGTTTTTGGAGCTGAAAACGCCCAGGTGTGAATGGAGCCTTAGACTTTCCAGAACTACATTTTTACCATGTGTGAAATGTTTTCCAACATTTCAGATATGAGTAAACACTACTGTTCTTCCATATTAGAGCCCTGCAGAAACAGCTATGAATAAAGTGTTGTGTAACGTAACTCTCTATTAGCAGGAGCCCTCTGTCATAGAAGTCTGGTTCAGGAGACCTGGCACTTTTATACATCAGGTTTGACCTTTAGGCCCCTTTCACACTTGGAGTCCGTTGGCGGACTCTGTTTTTCTCAGCAGGGATTGATCCGCTGATCCCCCGCTGAGCAGGCGGATGGCAGCTGTGTCTCTGCGCTGTGTGCGGAGACAGAGCTGTCAGGTCCCCGCTGTTCTCTATAGGGGAATCGGATGAGAACAGACCGCCTGTCCGTTCTCATCCGATCTGCCAGATGGATGAAAATCGGGTTTCCATCCGTCCAGATTTGATGGACCGGATCGGATGTCAGCGGACATGTCTCTGCTGACATCCGATGCCCCAATAGAGATGCATGGGGCATCCGTTCAGATCCGCCTGAAAAACTGACAGGGGGATCTGGACGGTCCGCAAGTGTGAAAGGGGCCTAAGGCTATGTTTACACCTGAGCAGAGCCACTTTCAGTCGTTTTTATTTCAGAGTTTTTGAGCATTGTTGGAAGAGTTTTACAAGCATTTTAGAATCAATTTACAAGCGTTTTACAGCTTCAGGAATTTTTGTTTAGCAAATAGAAAGCACTAAGGGGAGGAAATTTGGGGTGGAGAGCTTCTGTTTGAGCAGAAAACGCTTGTAAAACACTCAAGTCATGCATTTTCTGGTATATGGGGCCAAAAACGCTTGTAATGTGCAAAAAAGAAGCTCATGTATTTTTTTGAGAGACAGGTGTTTTGCTTTAGGCAACAGAACACTTCTATTTGAACAGAGACTATTGAAATAAATAGGATTTTGCTTTTTGAGCATTTTGGAGCTACAAGCTTCAAGCAGAAAATCACTCAGGTGTGAACAGGGCCTAATTAACACAGGTGCAAGGGATCTCTTGGCATCAGTTTTTTTTTTTGTAAATTTATTTTTTGAATACAGATGTATTTATTTATTTATTTTTTACACAAAGTTTTTTTTCAATCCAAAACTGATTTTATTTAAGGTTTCCCATGTCTTCTTGTGTGCCGTGCCCATGGGGGGATGTTCTGTCTATCTGCCCTGGTGACGAATATCACTGGGACAGAACGGGATGGGAAATCAAGGACATTTTATCCACTTTGGAGAGATTTCCTCTTATTCCTTGTTGTGCCCCATGACTGGACATTGTGGAGAACCTCCCCACTGAGACACAGGGAAAAAAAAAACACTTGACAGGAAGTTTGGCTTTAAGTGAACTTTAAATCAAATGAATGAAAAAAAAATGTAATCAAAAAAATAGAATCAAAATAAAGTTTTAGCTGTCATCACATTTTAGGTTTTCAACAACTTGTTGCACTTGTTTTCACAGATATAAAGTACTTGAAATTTAACAATCTGTTTTACTAGATGGGATCTGTTAGACTTGATTAAATGCCTTATGAACGTATAGAAACAGATAACCATGATTTATTTTTCATGTTTACACCAGCAAAATGCATTTGTTTTTATGTTGTGTAAATAAGATTTATAATTTATATTTTGAAATATTGAATTTATACAGATGTACATTAAAATATAAAAATCTGCTTTTATTTATCTTTTACATTTTAGTATTAGTACTGCTGTAAAGCCTAACCACAAATGTCACAACATGGGCGATTCATACTGATGAAATGAATACGATTCTTGCATTTGATGGAAAAAAAAGTGCAAGCATAGGGGGTACCTTCAATAAAAACTGCATGTGAAATTTTTTAGTAGATCCAGTTAAAGGCAGCTGAAGATATGTTGATGTTAACTGTTTCTATAAAAATTGAGCTGGAAGCTGCTTCCTGAGCCTTCAAACTGGTCCATAAATGTGATAAGATGCCCCTTTAGTTCCTACAGAGTCCCAGGAGTGGAAGTGTAAGGCTCATCATTTACAGGAAAAGTCAAGATTTGCATACAAACGTCAGCTGCCTATACTTCCAGACCTAATGACCATTTTTAAATTCCTTTTCTCTGTCGCTCATTGACAGACGCAGTCCTCTTGATTAATATCAAATTGGGTTATACTGCCCTCTACAGGAGTAGGACACTAGGCAGAAAGAAAACGTTCTGGCCACACCTTAGGGGCAGTCCCAGAGGGTATATCCTCTCTCTCTCTGCTACAGGATGTTAGTTTTTTTCTGTCTAGTCAGGAGTAAGGACCTAAGTTCCTTGCTGGGATCTTTGGTCCTGGCAAGATTTTTTTTTTTTTTTAGAAAAAAATTTTTAGCCAGCTTTTTTCTCCAGTTGTTCCTGTGAGATCTTCAAGCAATTATGCCGGATCTGGGCGACGGGCTGGATTTTGAGGTCCAGTGGTCACCCCAGCCGGCCTACAAGCGCGTGCAGGCCCTAGCTCCGCGCTGGGTCGGCCGCGACATACTCCCACTGGACGGGGACTGGCCCTGCGAGTTAAACGTCTCGCCGGGACGCCGACGACCAGTTGGAAACAGAGTCGTGGCGTCCGTATTGGCCGACAGCCCCCCCACTTCGGTGGAGAGGGGTTCTGTTAGGAGGGGGTGCCCGCCGGTTCTGGTATGGTGAGTAGTATGTTCCCCCTCTCCCCTGTCGGGTTTTGGGAATAGACACTGGCCCCTCTGTGGATGGTCGGACCCTCTTGATCCTGGGTCCCCCCTCTATCCTATAGCATGTGTCACAGATCTCCCTCTTGAGTGTGAGAATAAGAACCAGGAGGCTTGGTTTGGGAGCTGAATATCGGATAGTCACTGTATGAGTGGGCACTGTAAAAGGACCATGACTGAGGTCAGGGGCTGGCGTTACTGTTTAAGATGGCCATGTAAGAGGGTGATATGATCCTACCTTATGCATAAGGTTGCAGTTACCTGGACTACCGCCATCCGCCGCCACCATCCTTCCGCAGGCCGCACAGGCCGATGCCTTCCTTCCGCAGGCCGCACGTTGTAGCAGGCCGCCGCCATCTTTCCACAGGCGCAGGCCGCCGCCATCCTCCCGCAGGTCGCGCGGGGCCGCCATCTTGGCGTAGCCTCGTGTCTTCTACATGGGGGCGGCCATTTTGGACGCCCAGCTACCTCGAGGAGTAGCAGGGGCAGCGCCGGAAGGCGTGTAAAGGGGCGGAGCCGCCTCCTTTACCCGGGAAAACGATCCACAAGACTTCCTCTCTGTAAAGGACAGCGCTGAGAGCAGTCTGGTAGAAGCTTCTGTGCATTAGGTGGTGAGCCCTTGGGGTCTCTCTCTCTCTCTGTGGGGGTCCGAAGCAGGTAACATTGAGGGGCGCTGTTGCGCTGGGGGATTCCAAAAAAAAAGTTTTTTTCTTTGCAATTTTTGTTTTGCTGGCAAGTGTCTTGGATTAATCATGGACCCTGCCACACATGTATCCCCACCTGATCCCCTCGAGGTGGCCGCAGGACCCTCCAGTGCCCCACTTATGATTGATGCATTGTCAGCGGTTTTGGAGTCTTTTGTATCCCGGGTGGAGGTGGCCTGTCAGGGACGGGGGGCAAAAAAGCGACCCCCGCCAACCCCTATTTCATCTGACACTTCAGATACGGATTCTGAGCTTGTCACTGCAGCTGCAGGTCCCTCTTCTGGGGCCGCTGTCTCGGGTACGGTCTCCTCAGACAGTGAGGAGGACGTTTCGGCCTCCGCCATAGCACAAGAAGAAGCGTTGGTGGACGCACTAGTTGTGTCTGTCCGGGAAACCTTAAGTCTTGAGGTTACACCGGCAGAGGTAGCTGATACTGAAATTCCTTTTGGTACTAGCAAGCCTACCAAAATGGCGAAGGTTTTTCCCTTGCCCAAATGTTTTGGTAATCTAGTTAAAGAAGAATGGGGTCGTCCGAAACGAACCCCTGCTATTTCCAAACGCATTGCTAGGCGCTATCCGTTTGAGGAATCCCTCCTTAAAAAATGGACGGTACCACCTGTGGTGGACTCACCGATTTCCAGACTAAATAAAGCCACTGTTATCCGGTTTGGAGGACGCTCCGTCCTTTAGGGATCCGGTGGATCGTAAGGTGGAAGCGGAATCCCGCTCCATTTTTTCCCTGATAGGGTCAGCCTTTAGGCCAGTGGTTGCCATTGGTTTAGTTTCACAAACTTTGACAGAATGGACCAAATTGTTACGCCGTGACCTAGAGGGGAGAAGTATCCCCCCGGCAGTATCAGATTTGCTGGAGCAGATGATACAAGGACTACAGTTCATCTGTGACGCCGCCCTGGACGCCACTCCATTGTTGGGGCGTGCATCGGTTTCAGCAGTGGTCCTCAGACGCGTGTTGTGGTTAAAGTGCTGGTCGGCGGATCAAGGTTCCAAAAAAGCTTTGGCTAATCTCCCCTTTCAAGGGAATCGCCTGTTTGGGGCCACCTTGGATGAGATTATAAAGGATCTCACTGGGGGCAAGAGCACTTTTTTGCCACAGACTGCTAAGGGTAAAGGACCTCGTAACAGACGAGGACCTTCCTTTTCCGCTCATAAAAAGTTTTTTCGTTCCGCTGGGGCGGGCGATAAGGCGAAGCCCTCCAAAGCCTCTTCAGGGGGTTTCAAAGGGCGCTGGTCGGGTAAACAATAATCCGGCTCAGCCAAACCTGAAGATAAGACCAATACAGCCTGAAGGTGCGCCCCCACCCATTTCTGGGGTGGGGGGACGTCTTCACCGGTTTCCGGATCCATGGCCTTCCAGAATCCCGGACAGATGGGTTCGCGAGGTCATACGGTCGGGATACAAGATCGAGTTTTGATCACTTCCACCGGTGCGATTCTTCCCTTCCAATATTCGACTATCCCCGGATCACTTAAAAGCTTTGCGGGGGGCAGTAATGGACTTGATGCAACAAGGAGTGGTAGTTCCCGTTCCTTGGACAGAACGTTTTCAGGGGTTCTATTTGAACCTGTTAACAAGACCCAGGACAGAGGACAAGGTGCGTCCAATTCTGGACTTGAGAGCACTAACTTTGGATACATCCTTGGCAAGAGTGTTTCTCCTTGCGGAGAAACTCCAGAAGATTCAGTGAACGATTCGGATGTTGCTGTCCATCAACTGGCCTTCCCTTTGGACTTGCATGAGGGTCCTGGGACTAATGGTTGCCTCCTTAGAGGCAGTACCGTTGGCCCAGTCTCATACCCGAATTCTCCAAAAGGAGATTCTTCTCAAATGGAATCGGAATCCCGATTCCCTGGACAATCGGATCCGGTTGAGCGAGCGGACCAGGGAGTCTCTGGTCTGGTGGCTTCGGTCTCCGATGCTCAGCCAGGGGAAGTCCTTTCTTCCGATAGAATCCAGGTTACCGATAAATGTATTGGAACTGAGAGCGATCAGACTTTGTCTCATTTACTGGACCGAGCAGCACCAGGGCAGCCCGGTTCAGATCCAGTCGGACAATGCCACGGCCGTGGCTTATGTAAATCACCAAGGGGGCACCAAGAATGTCTTGGCGGCCATCGAAGTGGCCAGCATTCTTCGTTGGGCGGAACGGTTTGTTCAGGCTCTCTCCGAGGTATTCATTCCGGGGGTGGAAAATTGGCAGGCAGATTATCTCAGCCGTCAGATTCTGGATCAAGGGGAATGGCCTCTTCATCCAGAGGTATTTCACCAGCTGTGCCTTCATTGGGGCACCCCGGATGTGGATCTGTTGGCATCTCGGCTCAACAGGAAGGTGCGGAGGTTTGTAGCCCGCTCCCGAGATCCTCTAGCGGACGCAGCAGACGCGCTGGTCGCCCCGTGGGGACAGTATCAGCTACTGTATGCCTTCCCTCCTCTCAAGTTGCTGCCGAAACTTCTTTGCAGGATAGAGGTGGAGGGAATTCCAGTTATCCTGGTAGCTCTGGACTGGCCTCGTCGACCCTGGTACGCCGACTTGGTCAGGCTGGTCGCGGACGCTCCTTGGAGACTTCCTCTCAGGGAGGATCTGCTGTCTCAGGGACCGATCTTCCATCCTGCTTTACAATCGCTCGCTTTAACGGCCTAGCTATTGAGACCCAGGTGCTGAAGGACAAGGGATTGTCAACTTCAGTTATTCCTACTTTAATTAAAGCAAGGAAAGCGACTTCAAGAAAAGTCTATCCTCGCACATGGAAGTCTTATATTGCGTGGTGTGAATCCCTTGGATTTCCTCCGCGTGCCTATTCGGTGACCCGAATCTTGGCTTTTCTGCAACAGGGGGTTGAGCAGAAGCTGGCCTTGAGTACTGTCAAAGGTCAGGTTTCAGCGTTAGCAATCTTCTTTCAGAAACCTTTGGCTACCCATTCCTTGGTGCGGAATTTCATCCAGGGGGTGCGGCACCTGGCTCCGCCAGTGCGCGCGCCCTTACCGCCCTGGGACCTTAATTTGGTGTTGTCGGTTCTTCAGAAACCTCCCTTTGAAAACATTAGGGAGATTCCCTTGCTTACGTTATCCCAGAAGGTGGCCATCACTTCTGCACGCAGGGTGTCAGAACTGGCCGCATTGTCCTGTCGTTCCCCATATCTGGTGGTTCATAGGGATAAGGTGGTTCTTCGTCCAAATCCATCCTTCCTTCCTAAGGTGGTTTCAGAGTTTCATCTGAATGAAGATATTGTGCTACCTTCCTTGTGTCCTAAGCCCAGTCATCCTCGGGAGTTTGCGTTACATTCCTTGGATGTGGTTCGGGCAATCAGGGTATACTTGAAAACTACGGACTCGTTTCGTAAAACGGATTCACTTTTTGTGATCACGGATGGCCCCAAAAAGGGGTTGCCTGCATCTGCCGTGACTATCTCCAGATGGATCAGACAGAAGGTGGTACAAGCTTATTCTATTAAGGGTCGGAATCCTCCGTTCCCTGTTAAGGCGCACTCCACTCGGGTGCTTAGTGCTTCCTGGGCCTTCCGCCATCAGGCGTCAGTGGTTCAGGTTTGCAAGGCGGCTACCTGGTCGTCGGTTCATACCTTTACAAAATTTTATAAAGTTGATGTGATGGCATCGGCGGATGCCTCTTTTGGCCGCAAGGTTCTGCAGGCCGCAATTTGAGGAGACCGTTGGTCTACCTTGAGGGTTTTTTTCTGTTGGGTTTTCAGTTGAGTCTCATCCTTTTGTTTGATGAGCCTTTAAGACTTCTAGTCGGCACCGATTGGGCCTTCTGGATTTGAATTTTGATTTCTGTTATCCCACCCCTCATTTGTGGCACTGCTTTGGGACGTCCCAATTTGATATTAATCAAGAGGACTGCGTCTGTCAATGAGCGACAGAGAAAAATGGATTTTTGTAAGATCTTACCGTAAAATCCTTTTCTCTTAAGCTCATTGACAGACGCAGTACCCACCCCTCTACTTTTGAGTTGGGTTGGGTTAAATTCTCTGACACTGCTTTGTGACATAACTAACATTCTGTAGCAGAGAGAGAGAGAGAGGATATACCCTCTGGGACTGCCCCTAAGGTGTGGCCAGAACGTTTTCTTTCTGCCTAGTGTCCTACTCCTGTAGAGGGCAGTATAACCCAATTTGATATTAATCAAGAGGACTGCGTCTCTCAATGAGCTTAAGAGAAAAGGATTTTACGGTAAGATCTTACAAAAATCAATTTTTACATTGACTGGTAAATTCTGTTTATACATTGCATCATTTTCTCTGATTGTCCCACATTTTCTATAACTGGCTAGACCAGTGGTTCTTAACCTTGTTGGAGGTACTGAACCCCACCAGTTTCATATGCGCATTCACCGAACCCTTCTTAATTGGAAAAATAAAATATGATTTTTTCAAATTCAAAACATAGGTATATATTTAGTTATATATTTATACATAGGTGAACAAAATAAACAAAACCATTAAAGAACAAAACCATTAAGAACAAAGAACAAAACCATTAAAACATGATTTTCACACAAAAACAAAATAATGAATATTTACTGCAAATAAGTGTAACTTCTGCTGATGTCTTTGCTCATGTCCTCTATTCTGTCGCTGATGGTGTAATTTGAAAGAGGAATTTGGGATAACTTAACTTCAGCCACTTTTCCCAGCATGATATTCGCCATCTTCAACACAGCTGGTTTTATGAGTGTTTCACCAATGGTGTGTGGTTTGCCCTGCTTTGCGATCAGGTAAGCAACTTCGTACGATGCTATGAGGATCGGTTTGTTGATGGGTACAAAGCTGAGAACAGGCAGACTAGCCTTTTCATCTAATTTGGCTCTCCTCACCTTGAATTCAGCGAGCGTTGTGTTGTATTTTCCATCTCCATGCAGCTTAAGGAAGTGTTCTCTTAGTTTTGCCAGTGCTAGACTAGAATTGCTCAACTTTGCTTTGCAAATCATGCATTTAGGACGCTGACTCCCATCACGTTCCGTTATACATGTTAATCCATATTGTACATATTCGTCCGACCACTTTCTTTTTTTGCTTGACATAGTTAGTATGAAGGGATTAAAATATTAAGAAAGAAATCACACGACGTACCATCACGACAGTTACAATTCGACTACTGGGCGCGCCAAATTCCTTGCAGCACAGATAGGCCAAGCGATGTTGCGTGATCACCTGCAGCCAATGAGCGGGGTGTGTCATCACGAATCATATGAGTCGGGTGTGTGTCTTGACCCCCGCCGAACCCGCGAGACTGACTCACCGAACCCCTGGGGTTCGATCTAACCCAGGTTAAGAACCACTGGGCTAGACTGATTCAAAAAGAGGAAGGAGACCTCTGCGTGTTACATTATTATTAATAAGGATTTCTATAGCGCCAGCAATTTACGCAGCACTTTACAATATTAGAGGGAGACAGTACATATACAATACAATAAAATACAACAGGATTTAGAGGGCCCTGCTCAGAAGAGCTTACAATCCAATACGTTTGCCCATAGTGATTGTTCACATTTACAAAAAGATCTCCCTGCAGCCAGATCTACTCTCTTCTCAGTCCATCACCTAGCCTTTGGCCTAACTCATGGGTGCTCAACCTGTGGCCCTCCAGCTGTTGTGGAACTATAAGTCCCATGAGGCATTGCAAGGCTAACAGTTACAAGCATGACTCCCAAAGGCTGAGGCATGGTGGGACTTGTAGTTCCGCAACAGCTGGAGGGCCACAGGTTGAGTACCCGTGGCCTAACTGGAACACAAAAAAAAAACCTGAACTGAGAGACATTTTTGAGGCCATCTTTGATGACTTATGTCTGAACATGTTAGCTGCCTGGCTCTCTTGACTTTAATGCAGGTAAAATATATTCAGAAACTCTGATCTGCATACTTGTTTCAGCTCATTGACATAAAATAATTGAAGTCACTGGAGCAGCATGGCAGTGGGACAACTATTATTTATGACAGGTACTTAGCGCTGTCAATTTATGCAGCGCTTTACATATACTTTATATTTTACATTTACATCAGTCCCTCCCCTCAAGGAACTTACAATCTAAGGTCTCTAGCTCACATTCAAACATACTAAGGCCAATTTATGGCACTTTTCCACTGCAAGTACCGGCTTGGCTCCACTCGGCACTGCTTGGCCCAGCTCGGCTCTGTTTGCTTTTTCACTGCGTGGTTCGAGTCGGCACCTTTCAGCACTGTATAGGCGCTACTCGGCTCGGTTTGCTTTTCCACTAAGTAGTAAGTGGGTGGGATTACAATGATTCTCTGACCAATCAGTGGCTAGTAGTGACAAACAATCAATGCTGCATGCAAAGGATTGTGGGATATGGTATCGGTACGGCCTGCTTGGAACCCCAACCGAGGTGGTACTGTTTAAGCGAGCCGTACCATGTAATGGAAAATCGCCGCTGTAACAAACCGTTGTAACACGTACCATGCGGTACCATGCAGTGGAAAAGCGCCAAACCGATCCGTACCATGCAGTGGAAAAGTGCCATTAGACAGGCGTTAATTAACCTACCAGCATGTCTTTGGAGTGTGGGAGGTAAGTAACGGGAGTACCCAGAGGAAACCCACGCAGACCCTGGGAGAACATGCAAACTCCATGCAGGTAGTTCCATGGTTGGGATTCGAACCGACAACCCTAGTGCTGCTAGGCAGAAGTGCTAACCACTTAGCCCCTGTGCTGCCATGTTAACTACTGTTAACAAAATTACAGTTTACTAAAGGCAGCCAACGTATTTGTCTCAGCACAGGTTTCCTTTCAGAAATGGCCTAGTTATTGCAAATGATTCCTAAGAAAAGTGTGGAGGCTGCCGTTGCTAACCTGATAATGCTATTTTCATGTCTTTTGTGAGGACCCTTTGACTTTGATCATTTGAGCCACTGATGCAGAACAAGCAGACAAGTAAGTAAAGTAAGAGGAAAGTCCGATATTTGCACAATGTCAAGGCAGCAATAGCAGGCTCTGGCAAGAGAGATTTATTTTAAAATGTGTCCATACAAAACATGCCTAACCACTTGCCTACTGGGCACTTATACCCCCTTCCTAACCAGGACAATTTTTAGCTTTTAGTGCTCTTACACTTTGAATGACAATTACTCAGTCATGCAACACTGTACCCATATTACATTTTTGTCCTTTTTTTCACACAAATATAACTTTCTTTTGGTGGTAATCACCACTGGGTTTTTTTTATTTTTTTTTATGCTATCAATAAAAAAAAAAAAGACCAAAGTTGCATTTTTCTTCGTTTCAGTTATAACATTTTGCAAATTAATATTTTTTTTTTCATAAATTTTGACTAAAATTTATACTGCTACATTTCTTTGGCAAAAATAACCTAAATCCGTGTATATTATTTGGTCTTTGTGAAGGTTATAAAGTCTACAAACTATGGTGCCATTCATTGAAAATTGATCACACCTGATATACTGACGACCTCATTTCTTGAGACCCTGAACTGTCACGACCGCACAAATACCCCCAAATTACCCCTTTTTGGAAAATAGACAGTCCAATGTATTTAGTAAGATGCATGGTGAGTTTTTTGAAGTTGTCATTTTTTTCCCACAATTCTTTCCAAATGAAGATTTTTTTTCACAAAATTGTCATATTACCAGTTTTTTTTTTCTCTCACATGGCATATGCATACTTGCAACTACACCCCAAAACACATTCTGTTACTACTTCTGAGTATGGCAATACCACAAGTGTGAGACTTTTTCACAGCCTGACCACATACAAAGACCCAACATGCAGGGAGCACCGTCACCGTGTTATAGGTATATAAATTACACATCTTATTTCTTGACTACCTATTACACTTTTAAGGGCCCTAGAGCACGGACAATTCTAACGTCCACAAAATTATGATATTTTGGAAAGCAAAGTGATCGCGTGGTAAAGGCCTGTGGTGATTGGCCCTTTACCCCAATCCCTGATGCGCTGGGTCCCGAGGACCCAGCCATCACGTACACTTCTGGCTGCACGCCTGAGGGGGTGCACAAAAGCACGAGCAAGGGAGGCCATCATATGACAGCCTCCCAGAACTAGCTGGCCACCCGGTAGCCGTCATTCGGCTATAGCACGGTCGGCAAGTGGCTGAAGCAGTATTAAACCCACAATCAAACATAATATATTGCAGTTCACCAATCATTAGATGTGGTGGATGCATTGGTTTTCCTTTATTAGGCTTTTTTCCCCTCTCTGTTTTCACCTGGTAAACCAGTCAGTAACATACCTCCTGTATTAGAGTGCTCCCATTCTGGATGAAGGAGCACAGGGGCACCTTTGAACAGCAGCATTAGCAGTCTGGGGGAGGGGATTGTCAGATGTACTAGCAGATTTAGATACACTAACATATTGAAGCCAAACTCCAGCTCACACTTAATAAGCAGTTGCAGATAGTTTTTTTTTCCATCTGGGATAAAGATTTTACATAAATGAAAGCTGATCATTTTAAGCACCACTGTCAGTGGTAAACGGTTTGTCTCATCCTGCTAACTACTACATCTGCAAGAGAGCTTGTTCTTTTGAAAAATAACAGACTTACTTGCCAGATCACCAGGAGAAAATAGGAGAAAGAAAGCCTAAAATGGAATACTAATGCACCAATCACATGTAAAAATTGGTAAGCTACAATATAAATATATGTTTTCTTTTGGGTTTTATTCCGCTATAATGGTTACAATGGAGCAATCAGTAACCTAGTCTGTTTAAATTGGTGATGCCAGACTGACAATTTGTGTTTCATCATGTTTGAAGTGGGTGGGTCAGTTATTAAATGCACATTAGCATACATGTGCTGATATTCCTCCTGCAGCATCAAAATCTGGTACACTATATGGGCGAAAGTATGTGAACTTTCCTCCAAATGATTGATTTCAGGTGTTTCCAGTAAATAGTACCGTTAAAGTACAACTAAAGGCTCCTGTATGACCAGAGGGGGAGAACTGAGCAATCAGCGGTGTTTCATCGCTTAGTTCTCACTGCAAAGATGGCGGATCGGATCAATTCTGCATCCACCTAGGTGAGTATAATTGATTGGGTTTTTTTGGGATTTTTTTCCAATCTCAAACCTCTCTTTTTAGGCTGCTTCACACCTAAATCGGATGTGGCTCAAAGCAGGGGTCCAGTGCATCCCTGTTCTCCGTTTCAGGGACTAATCAGGCCTGAATTTTTGCCTGAATGCAGACCTCAAATAGAGCCAAAGACGCAAAGGACCCCTCTTATTTTCAATCTACACCTCCTCCCTGGGTCAGCTGATAGCCTCCCATGGCTTTCAATATCATCTCTATGCTGACGACACCCAAATCTATCTCTTCACCCCTCAGCTCACTCCATCAGTCTCTTCACGCATCACTAACTTACTAACAGACATATCATGAATGTCACACCACTTCCTCAATCTCATCTTATCCAAAATCGAGCTCATAATATTTCCTCCCCCACGTGCCTCTTCTCCTGACTTCTCTGTCAAGAGCAATTGCACAACCATCCACTAATTCCCACATGCCAGGGTGCTAGGTGTTATCCTGGACTCTGAACTCTCCTTTCAGCCCCACATCCAATCTCTTTCCAAGGCTTGCCGCCTCAACCTCCACAACATCTCTAAAACATGTCCCTTCCTAACCAATAAAACCACAAAGCTCCTTATTCACTCCCTGCTTATCTCTCACCTCGACTAATACAACTCCCTTCTCATTGGCTTACCTTTAAATAGGCTACCCCCCTTCAGTCAATCATAAATGCTGCTGCCAGACTCATACACCTTACAAACCGCTCAGCGTCTGCTACCCCTCTCTGCCAATCCCTCCATTGGCTCCCACTAACCCATCAAATTCAATTTAAAGCACTAACAAATAAATTACAAAGCTATCCACAACTCGGCCCCCAGCTACATCACTAACCTAGTCTTAAAATACCAACCAAATCGTCCTTTCCGTTCCTCCCAAGACCTCCTGCTCTCTAGCTCCCTCATCACCTCCTCCCATACTCGCCTCCAGGACTTCTCCCGAGCCTCTCCCATCCTTTGGAAATCCCCACCCCAATCTTTCCAACTGTCTCCAACTCTATCCACTTTGAGGCGATCCCTAAAAACCTTTCTCTTCAGAGAAGCCTACCCTGCCCCCCACAAAACAACTTTCCTTTAATTCTTGTCATCAACTAATCCCCCACAGTTATTACCTTTTGTATCACTTGACCCTCCCTCTTAGATTGTAAGCTCTAACGCGCAGGGCCCTCTGATTCCTCCTGAATTGAATTGTATTGTAACTGTAGTATCTGCCCTAACGTTGTAAAGTGCTGCGCAAACTGTTGGCGCCATAAAAAACCTGTATAATAACGGAAATATACAGAAAAACGCAATTCAAAAAAAGTTATAAATTGATTTGCAATTTAATGAGTGAAAGAAGTATTTGATCCCCTATCAATCGGCAAGATTTCTGGCTCCCAGGTGTCTTCTATACAGGTAACGAGCTGAGATTAGGGGCATTCTCTTAAAGGGACTGCTCCTAAACTCAGCTTGTTACCTGTATAAAAGATACCTGTCCACAGAAGCAATCAATCAATCAATCAGATTCCAATCTCTTTACCATGGGGTGTTTTTTTGCTAAGGGGACAGGACAACTTCACCGCATCAAAGGGATGATGGATGGGGCCATGTAATGTCAAATCTTGGGTGAGAACCTCCTTCCCTCAGCCAGGGCATGGAAAATGGGTCGTGGTTGGGTATTCCAGCATGACAATGACCCAAAACACACGGCCAAGGCAAAAAAGGAGTGGCTCAAGAAGAAGCACATTAAGGTCCTGGAGTGGCCTAGCCTATTGAAAATGTGTGGAGGGAGCTGAAGGTTCGAGTTGCCAAACGTCAGCCTTAAAACCTTAATGACTTGGAGAGGATCTGCAGAGAGGAGTGGGACAAAATCCCTCCTGAGATGTGTGCAAACCTGGTGGCCAACTACAAGAAATGTCTGACCTCTGTGACTGCCAACAAGGGTTTTGCCACCAAGTACGAACTTTTTTGAAATGTGTTTTTCTAAATTTTTTTGTTGTTGTTCTGGCTCTCACTGTTAAAATAAACCTACCATTAAAATTATAGACTGATCATTTATTTGTCAGTGGACAAAGGTACAAAATCAACAGGGGATAAAATACTTTTTTCCCTCCCTGTAAGTGTATTTTATGGCAGGAGAAACAATGCATGTCTCTTCTGCAAAGAAAGACCTGCCTGTTCACATTTTTTAATTTTTCCAACTTTAGTTCTGCCTAAAGTGGTGCAGCATATATTTTTTAAATGGGGGGGCCATAGTTCTACTTTAATTTTACAGCACACAAAATGGTTTTAGACAATTATGCACTTCCTGCATTGTGGCAACTTGTCCTTTTCTGTTCCAGCATGACTGTACTCCGTGAGCAAAATCCAGCTCTATGAAGCGATGATTTGATGAATTTTGTGTGTAGGAACTTCAGCCTGCACAGAGCCCTGACCTCAACCATACTGAACACATTTGGGATAAATTGGAACACCTGTTGTGAGCCAGATCTACTCATCCAACACAAGTACCTTACCTCACAAATGCTTCTTTGATTGGGCACACATTTCTAAAGACACTTCAAAATCTTTTGGAAAGCTTTACGAGAAGAGTAGGGTCTGGTATATCCACAAGGGGCAGAAACCCTATATAAATGGGATGTCCAACAACTTCATTTAGGTGAGATGGTCATTTGTTCTCCAGAGTTTAGTATATGATGGGAAGCTCTGCTGACCTCCATCATCAAATCATGTGCAAGCAAAAAGCTGTTTTTTTTCCCCCTTGCATATGATTGGGTATTCTTTGCGAAGTGAAGCTTCACCTCATTTACTGAGCTCTGCAGCAACTGCACTTGCAAAGTGCACAGTCTATTTGTCTTTAGTAAATCAACCTCCTAGTGTATTAATGGCAGCGAGGTAAGCAAATCAGAGCATGCACCTGAATCAGGCCAGTATTACAGTTGTAATATGGTTTTGCCACTATTTGCCATTTATTTTGCTATCAACAGCTTATTGATAAAGCGCCAGCATGCTTTGCAGGAGTGGTGCTATAGCCATAAAAGGAGAGGCCGTTTGCTTTTTTCTTTCTTTTAAACAATTCTTCAAACAAGTCTTTGGCCCAAACTTCAAGAGAATCTTTGCTCACTCCTGAGTGCTTGAAAAATATTTTCTAATACTCATGGCCGTTTCAAGCTCATACAAGAATGAATAATGAAAATAATATTCCTGGCCCAAATTTCACACTTAACATTTATGTACTTTGGCTTTTACATTTTGAAAGCAATTTGACAATGTGGTTCGTTGACTGGACCGGAGCAATGACCTGCAGTAGAAGCCGCTTGTCACATCATCTATTAGTATTCATATTTTATTAAAAAAAAAAGATTTAAACACGCTCCTTTTCCACATGTGCGTTTAATCATTTGTAATGGTTGAACTTAGAAATGGAGTTTGAAACTCAAAGCAGCAAAACAGATTTTGTAGACTAAACATTCATTTCTGTAATATGAAAGAAAAATACATTTCCCTACTTCCTATAGTGATTACATCACCTCCTGCACGGACAGCCACCTGCCTTGGACTTGTCAGCAAATTCCTGTGGCCAAATTGTATATTATTCTGATATCGACAGCTAGCTTAAAGCGACACTGTCACCAGACCATTTCAAAATCAAACTTCCCATACGTTTTTAATGTGTATTTAACGCATTTTATGCATGTTAAATATCAATCAAAGCCTTGTTTGTATATACATCCATAGGGACTGATATCACTAATATGCACCACCATCTTGGGTGTGATGTAAGCAGCCCCAGCAAACCTGCGGAATAAACTAGGCAAGGTTATGTAGGCAGGTTAGGAGGAGATGGGACAACAGATAGTAAACAGATAGTAATTAGACTTTCCCAGAAAAGGAGAGGGCTTTGACGTGGGGGGTGAGGGGGGGGGGTCTAATTGGGGGTGAAGAGGATTGTGGCTGTGCTAGGGAATGACTCATCCTGAAGTAAAGGAATCCCAAGTTTAAAGGCACATTGCAAGTAAATATTTTATGTTATTTTCCTGTATTTTTTTAACCACTTAAGCCCCGGAAGATTTTACCCCCTTCCTGACCAGGGCCTATTTTGCGATTCGGCACTGCGTGATTTTAACGGACAATTGCGCGGTCGTGCGACGCTGTACCTAAACGAATTTGACGTCCTTTTTTTCCCACAAACAGAGCTTTCTTTTGGTGGTATTTTATCACCTGTGCGATTTTTTGATCATGCGCTATAAACAAAAAAAGAGCGTCAATTTTGCAAAAATAACAATATTTTTCAAATTTTTTTATATGAAATCCCCCCCCCCCCCCAAAAAAATTTTTTATAAATTCGTTTATTGAAGAAAATAGAAAAGGCATGTAACAAATTCCACAGAGGAATACATTGAATGACATCGAGAGAAAATAGAAAGTACATATCCAACAGTTGAAGAGCATGAAATAAGATATCGTGCTGATAAGGAACTGGAACACGAGCATGGATATCATAAAAATAACTTAATATGCCTGAGTGAACCCCTGAGAGCCCGCCACAGAGAGGAACATAGTGCAAGGTATGACATTTGGTGTAGGGACCATCCGTAAGCAACTCCCAGCACCCACCGGCATCTATCACCTGGCCGGATACAGGTGCGTGGGGGACATCGCCCAGACAGTCACTCGACTGCTCAGCGGCCTCCGAGGGGAACTATGTAGGTATTCTCTTCAGGAAGAGGAGCGAACAGAGAACTAAATAAACACACCTAGAAGGTAAATCCAGAAGTGAGCAAGGAAACAAAGGGAGAAAGTCCAATCTGCTTCATCCAGAGACAAAACAGATTAGAATCAGTAGAATAGAGGGGAGAGAGGAAAGAAACGGGAGGGGGGAACAGAAAGGGGGGAGCAGAAGGGTGACTGGACGGAGAAGGGGAGGAGAAGGAGGGGGGGGGGAATCGCCCAGCCCGACACCACCCACGCCATATCAAAATTTTTTTAACATTTTCGGCCAATTTGTTTTATGCTACATATGTTTGGTAAAAAAAGCATATTTTGATTGGTTTGTGCAAAAGTTATCGCATTTACTAACAAAGGGAAAGATTTTTGTAATTTTTGTTGTTTTTTTTAACCCGTAATGGCGGCGATCTGCGATTTTTTTTGACTGACATTTTTGACACTTTTGGGGTTACCAGTGACATTTCTACAGTAATCAGTGCTATACATATGCACTGTTACTATAGAATTACATTGGCAGTGAAGGGGTTAACTTTTTTTGAGAGGGAGGGGTGGTGTGTGTTCCTAGGGGCGTGATTCTAACTGTGATTGGCTGTGGCTTGAGGTGTAGGAACAGTGATCAAAGGTCCTACATAGTAGAACCGTATGATCACTGTTTCTACATAGGGGAGAATGACAGGCGGCTTGTTTACATCAGCCGCCTGCCTTTCTCCCTCTGCACCGACGATCGCAGAGTGAGCGGCGGACATCGGGTCCGCCGGTCACACGCGCGGGGGGGTCCGTGACCACGAGGTAGCGGGAGCGCGCCTCCGGTGGCGCGCGCTCGCTCCCCAGAGCCTCACAGGCTAGTGACGTATATATACGTCACTTTGCCTGTGAGGGGCTGACCGCCGCAGTATATCTACTTGTGGCGGTCGGCAAGTGGTTAATTTGATGTCAAGGTCTCTAAAGCCATGCTTCCCAATCTTGGAAGTCACAAACTACAGTATCTGCATACCAACCATACCATACTATTTAGTATAATATATAGTATAGTATACTATGCAGTCCAACCATTCTATCTATACATGAAGTGCCTGCATTCATCCCTATAGTATTTGTTTTGTTGTGCTGGCTGTCAATGCACCATCTTGACCAAGAACTTGTTCAAAAGCACACAGCCTTTCCTACTCTATCACAGTTGTAATAATTTCTGGTAAATAGATTAAAGATGAAATTCAGCAAATAAATACGCAATTGAAATATATTTACATAAGCAGTATTAACTGCCAAAAGATGTGTAATTGTGTAAGCTAGTCTTGAGACACAAGAAAGTGAGGTTGTTGACCTCAATCAGTGGTGGTCAGCTTTCTTCAAGTGCCGCCATTAAAATCACTAAAGGGCCGTACATATTATTCCATGAATGCAATGCTACAGCAAACTGTCAGGACACTGCAGACATAGTCAGAGACTATGGGCATGGACTAAGAGATGGTGGGAGACTGCAAGGCATGCTTTAGGAGTTGCTGAAGACTGGGAACTTGTATCATGAGATGATCATAAATTAGAGACCTATTACACAAGACTGCTAGAAATCACTGAATTGTTCCTATTATATCACCTTTACAAGTCAGAGCTTCCTTTTTTGTGTTCCCCACAGATCACCTTAAAATTATGAGCACACAGGAATTTTGTTAAATTGTAATCATGCTATTGCCTTAAGCCTAACTATAGTTTAATAATAATGAAAAAAAAAAAAACATCAGCACAAGGGGCCTACATTTAATGATGCGTCCCTTAGGTCAATTATCATAGTTGAAATCTTCTGTTCCTCCACCCACACCCCTACAGCAGTAATCTTCCGGTATTAAATGGCCGCCTATGCCAGCTCTTTTACACCCCCTTCCATCAATGAAAAGCATCCTATGAATGGTGGGCAAGCGGATGAATGAAAGGTCTGCAACCTCCAATGATACAGTGCTTTTCATTGATGGAACTATACTACAGCTTCTATAAATAAAATGTAAGTACCATCCGTTGAACTGATTATTATTATTTTTTTTTAATTAACTAAATATTTTATTTTTAGTCACTAAAACCAGCAATTGATCATTACATGGACAAAACAAACTACTCGTAATTGTATGAGCTACATCAGTAACATATAGTAGCATTTAACCACACACATTTGGGGTGTTGTGTGATCATGTAGGATCAGTCATTACTTCATGCTACCTATGTAGCCTACAATAAAGAGACCCAATTAAGTCATCTATAATGTGAATGATCGCTACTCCTAGCGTAGTTTAAAAAGATATTCTCCTTGTGCTCCTGTATTAGGGATACTTACATACATAGAGTACTCCATGCTTACAGTTTCCTCATGGCAATAAACAAATCTCGACCTATAGCTGGATACAGCGTGTAGCTCTAAAGACTGTACTAATATAAAGAAAGTGGCAAACTAAGAGCCTATTTCCATCTTTTTTCCAATTCGCATGAAAAGTTAGGTGGGTTTTAACAGGAACCTGGAAA
This sequence comes from Pelophylax lessonae, assembly GCF_965119305.1. Lineage (NCBI taxonomy): Eukaryota > Metazoa > Chordata > Amphibia > Anura > Ranidae > Pelophylax > Pelophylax lessonae. Next base: position 138,171,344 of record NC_138780.1, on the reverse strand, counting down.
TGAAAAAAAAAAAAAAACTTTTTATGGGTTATCTAAACACAGTCGCAGACTACACCCAGGTAACCCTTTTACTATGCTTAAATTTGCTATTGATGCCAGTGGAGCCACTATGCTCTCTACTCAGTAAACCATTGACCAAAAGCAAGTCTGCATATCAGACTTCAATGGTTGCAGGCTTGTTTTTCTTTGGTCAATAAGAATAGAAGAATAAAATAAGTAGTGGCAAAACTCAAACTGATTTTACAACTGCAATACGCACCTCCTCTCCAAAATTCCCCTCTTTAAACACATGCCCATGCATCGTTCACCTGGCTTTCTGTGCGTATTGGCTGTCAACAACAGCAGAATGAAAGCAAACAAATTCTCCTGCGCTCAAAAGTGATGTGGCAGCGGTGAATTTCTATGGCTCCGGGTATAGGTACAGACTTTGCTGCCCTCCTAGGGTCAAGGGATACCCAATGGAAACACTGTAGAAAAGAACGAAAAGAGGGCGCACCAACCTTGCGCATTACCCAAGTGGTGTTTATTGACAAAAAAAAAGAAAAGAAATACAGTATACTCAAACAAAAATATCAATAAACACCACCTGGGTAATGCACACATTTCATTCTTTTCTACAGTGTCCACAACATGCCTCCTAGCATGTTATCCAGGTGGCCTGAGCTCACAGGAGTTTGAAGCAGAGAATGACACTCATGTCACTACATTAGTGCCATTCTTTGCATCAGTAAGTACTGAAAACTACTAACTGTTGGGGAAGACAAAGAACAATTATAATGTGAACCATATTGGCTAACAAACAGCAGTAAAAGATACCTATCAAGGTTTTATTATTTTTTTTTGGGGGGGGTGAAAAATTGAGGATGACAAAGAATGAATCCTGAAACCTGTGAAAACATAGTATAGGTTAAAATATTACTTATAGGGAAGATTTATTCATCGACCTAGGTTTTACGCTTTGTTTGGCATTGTTTTTTTGGGATCTTCATGTTCTGGGTCAAGTACAAAAGAGCTAAGAGGCAGTTTGTCATTTTCAGACACCATGCTGAATAGGCCACGAAAACACAGAACTGATATTATGTGTTAGGGGACCTATTTTTTTCTGCTGTCTCTCACATTGCACATGATTAATGGCGGTCGGACAGAGCTCACATTACAAGCCTTATCCATGTTTTGAGTAGGAAAGTAAAAACTGGAGGAGCTGCCTGGGGTTGTGTGTTCAGTACTAAAGTCTACACCTGCAAGCCATTTATGCTGAGTATGGTGGACAGAGGGGGTAGTTTTTATTAATTAGCGAAAGAACATCATGCTGATTTATGGCCCATTCTAACACGTCTATAACAAAATATATCATGGCACGCTTTTTGGCTTTACACAAGTGGTACTCATCTGCTCTTATCAACGTACAGGTCAGGTGGGGGTATTGCTGCTTTTCAGCAAACCCACACTTAGATCATTAAAGTATACCTGTCATAGGTGAAGAACAGAACCTGCCTCCGTCAGAAAATGCCAGTTGGTGGTATCTGGCTTTAAGTCACAGACATAGAACAAACACTACAAAATGAGTGCCAGTATTCTTTATCTCTATACTTGTTAATAGTCAGAGACTCAGAAAACAATAAAGCCACTGGGATAGCATGACAGCCAGGGAACAAACATCCTCAAAAGGAGATGCCAGTTATAGCAGCCTAAATTAAATATTGAATGATAGGTGTACTTTAACCTCATCTGCTTAATGGGCAAAACAGAAAGATGCCAGACCCATCAGAAGAGAAGGCAATGACAGACACATACTGGTGGCAAGGAGTTTGCACCTATTATCCCTGGAGGAGAACCAACATGCACATTTTGGCAAATGCTGCCAGGCCGCCATCCACAAAGTTCCACTTTAGGACAAACAGTGTTTATGCCCCTTCAGAACCAGAACTGCACACCGTCATACAAGTTCATCAACATTTGCCCCACCCTCCTAGATTGTAACTCTTATGAGCAAGGCCCCCTTAATCCTCTTGTATTTTATTGTATTGTACCTATACTATCTCCCTTTTAGATTGTAAAGCACTGCGTAAACTGTTAGCGCTATATAACTCTTTTAAAAAAATTATAATTTTACAACAGCAAGGTATTGTTTTTAATAAAGCAGAACTCCAACTAAAAAATAAGAAACAGCCTATTAAAAGATAAAATGAAAGCGAAACTTTTGTTGAAATATTTACCTTTAATCCAGAGCTACCACCAAGCATATCCAAAAATAGTATATTGTATATGTTATTTATTTCAAAAATGTAAAATGAAATTGTCTTCATATAAATACAGCTATCTGTATGTCTATGTCCGTGCCTACAGCATATACCACACCAATGTAACCACCCAGTGCAAACACTTGACAAGTTAAAAACATTGACGGAAATGCAGGCATATCTGCATAAATCCGCAGATTATTCTTTTAGGGAAATATCCCACAATTACAAAATAATAAAGAGGGAATTTCTTCAATTTTTTTTAATCTAACTGAATAAAAGGTAAATCCAATCCTGTAACTGGAATAATGCAAACTGCACGGCTATATGACTAGTCCAATAATCAACTACACATTAAGGTGCAAAGAATCACAAACTGGTTAGTATACATTTAACAGGACTCAATAAACTTTCTATAACATACAAACCACCCAAATACATGGTAGCTAACATATCTAATTGTAGGATATTCCTCCGTCTGCTATTAACCAAGACATGGTTTATATCCTATTTATCTGCTAATGAGACAGTAGCATTATCCATTCTACCTACAGTACATGCAGGTCAGGTTTAGAGCACTAAATCTACCTGAAATTTAAAGTTTGATTTCCATTCTGGACAGCCACAAAAATATTAGGAACTGCAAAAATCTATCCCCAGACTTGATAGAGATTATTATTCACAAAAAAATCATATGTAGCACAAGTGTACTTGCAATAGTTCAAATTCTTCCAATACTCGTGTTAATTTTGACTTCAGTTGTCATAAATCTCTACTGCTGCACAACCAATATCCAATGTCAAAGAATTAAACTTAATCAAGTTTGCATATAAGAAAGAAGAAAGAAACACTCATCTATTAACACTGTTTTCCACAAATCCCTCTCGGTTTCCTGACTTTAGGATGGTTCCCCACAAAAGCGTCAAAGGGCATTTTGCAGGTGCCAATGAGCCTAGTTCTGATATAAGAGAGGATGCATGAAATGTATTATTAACAGAAGCATATCTTTAAGAACCAGTGTCCAATACAATGTTTACATAATTGTGATTTTTCTTTACTCTTCAATTGTGTGTCACCACAGTTCTGGAGGTGTGATGATTCATGTATAAATTCTAAAATGGTAATGAAATATTCTAGTCATTTATAAAAATCCTCAAACATTTTTCATGGGTCACAACTACCTCTGCCTTTTAGACATTCTAATCCCTCAACATGTTCCTTTAGGACCTGATAAATGTGCACAAGCTCACTGACAGTTAAGAAGCAAAGCATTCTAAGGAAATGTGTAGCACCCTCTTACCAATGGGTAGAATGAGGAGGCCCCCCACGTTGGCTTGCTGGGCTAACATTTCAAACCTAAGTGAAATTCCTGACTCTTTGAGGTGTGGAACAAATTTCTTCATGGGTCACTTTGGGTTGAACATAGATATTGGGCACCATAAACTCAGGGAGAAAGGGGCTAGGATGCAGAATATCTGAAAAGCAACCAAAATATACAGACTTCAGACCTATACTTAGTCTATACAGAAAAAGGGCCTTTAACCTGGAACCGGCACTCTGTACACTTCAGACTGTGTAGCAGCTTTAAAGTTCAACTCCAGGTGTTATCTTTATTACATACCTACAGTGGTCGAGCTTGGCACAATATAAAAGGCATAGCTTATTTCTGAGAGACTGCTGGGGAAGCTAACACTGTAGTAGTCAATGCTACCACAATGATAGTGGTGACCTTACAGGCCCTGTACGAGCAGCTGTCTATCTGCACACTGATTACAGGTGCTTACTCTGCACTGCCACCATTTATAGAAGAATTTGAACAAATATAAGGTATTCTCTGATTGAATGAGGTGGGGATAGTGACATCACTGCCTCTCCTCTCAATACAAGGTGTTCTGTAAAGAGACGGCAGTGCCAAGAAAGTGACCTCCTGTGGTCGGTGAGTTGAAGGAAAGCACTTGGCACAGGGCCTGGAATTTCACTGATTACTACACTAATGCCCCGTACACACGTACCGATCATCGGCCGAACGATCGGCCGTCTTTTGTCCAGGGCTGTCGTGTCTGTTGAAAACTGCACACGAATTTTGTCGGCCAACAACAGCCGACTGCAGAAGTGATGTCATGTGATGGTTAACTTTCCTGGTCTTTTTTCTTTTCTGAGCATGCCCAGTCTTGCAAATCTGCTGATTGTCGGCCGAATTCTGTACTGACTGGCGAACAATCGGCCGTTCTGGTGTTGGCCAACAAAAATTTTAATGCTTGCACGACAGATTCTTTTCGGCCGAAAGTGCGCTGTCGGCAGCATCATACTAACAAGCCTACAATCGGCCGATCGGTCGTCGGCCGAATATTTACGGCCGACAATCGGTACGTGTGTACAGGGCTTAATTGTCAGCTTCTACACTGGTCCATCAGGTATGAGATATGCATATTTACATCAGTCCAAGCTGGACCAATGTAAGCATGCAATAAAGATCATCCCTTGAGTTCAGCTTTAAAGTATAACTAAAGTCAAAACGTTTTATTTTAGTTTTGGATAGAGTGGAGAGGGATTAGAACACCTGTCAGTTGTTATGGTGTATGTGGGGGTTTATGGGAGGTGTTGGTATGGGGCGCTACCACCTTGCACAGCGAATTACTTCGTTGTATATGATCCAAAAAATGAAAGTGCACAGTGCTTATTGGTGAAATATTAAATGTGCAATATAGTGCAGATTTAAAATTAAAATAAATTAAAATTATAAAATTATAAACGGTAGTAATCGTGTATCAATTGGATTGTACCGTGTATGTGTCACTCATCGGATGTAAACAATCATATAGTGACCAGTGCAAAAAAAGTGCTAAGTGCAATATAGGTGATCAATAGATACTTTATTGTGGCCTCCTTTGAAAGAGGAAACTGACATCCGTGGTGAATATTACAGAACACTATGCAGTGTAAAGTGAGAGAGTAAAAACGCCTGTGGCGCGTGTTAGGAGTGAGAAGTGCTAATACCGTGGGTAAAGCACTTACCAAAAAGTCCTCTCCCTTCTCACTCTAATATACTGTGTCTCCCTTCTCCTGATGCCTGTGAGAGCTGGTTGTTCCGTGCATACAGTTGCGCTTGCATCTAGGGAGTCAGTATACAAAAGACCAAGAGAGCTTCCATTGCGTAGTATAGTACATTATTGAGGGAAAAAATAGCATCGACTCACTGTTAGGAAGTTCACCGTCAGCTTGTTTGGTGTGTCTCCAGTGTTCGGCCGCGCGGTACTTCCGCGTTCCACCGGCCGGAGCCACCTAACCGGAAGTGACGTTGACGCTGCTTTGCCGCTCTACGCGTTTCGTCACTGCGACGTCATCTGGGGCGGTACTAGGCCACGTACTCCCGGAGCTTATATCGGCCTGCGTATCCTAGCGACCATTATGTGTACCTCCGCCATCTTGGTACCCTCACGCGAGTCATACCGGCGGCCATCTTGGTATCTTTGAATATAATGGTCCGCAAATACCGGATACCAGGTTATTTGTTTACATCACGTGAACTTCCTTATACAGCGGTCCCCACATATTAATGCATACATCTCATAAACATAAAGTGACAGTGTTTAGTGAAAAACGTGCCTTAAGAGTGCTGAGAGATGAGCCGCGTGGGTGATCCGCTTTTTTATAGAGAGATTGTAAAATGTTAAACTTTTATTGTGAACACATTAAATTTAAAATTAAAATGATGATAAAAATTAAAATATATATATAAAAATATATAAAAATATTTAAAAAAATATATATAGGAATACTCGATGGGAGGGACATATCGAGTATGTAAATTCCAAATAGATCCATAGAGGGTATAAAAACCATACTATCTAAATGGGACTGGGCCCAACATCATGGCCTCAAGTTCCATTAATGGAGGAGAGGAGTTAGGTAATATGTGTGGAGGAGGAGCCATAATGTTTGAGTTGGGTGAAAAGAATTACAGACTTATTATTGTGTTGGAGCAACCATTGCGGAGGGATAAAAAATCAGCATAAAATTAGAAAAACAAGAGAAAAAAATCGGTGTATACGCTTGAGTTCGAATGCTTTAACATACCTTAGACTGTGAGACCCATAAAAACCAAATCTAAAAATTGTGGTGAAGATGTAAAAATATATAAAAAATAAAAATGCATGGGGTCACATGTCTAAAACTGCATAAACTGCATAAAAACGCATAAACTGCATGGGAACCATGTCCCTTCAGAACTTTAAAAATTGTAAGGTCACAAAAACAGGAGGATCATAAACGAAGGAGGGTCATAAAAGAAGTGCTGGATATTAGATGTTCCTAAAAATACTAAAAGCCATAAAAGACCATGGTGTTAAAAGTCAGTGATAAAACAGTTTAGATCGATGTCTATATTAAGGCCTTCAGGCTGAAGTGATTGCAATAAGTATATCCACTTTGTCTCATTGCGGGATACATTGATTTTCTTGTTGCTGCCCCTCCAGTCATTCTTGATTTTGTCAATTGCATAAAAAGTCATGACTGAGGGGTCTTTTGCATGGGCTATCTTAAAGTGACGTGACAAGCTATGTTTGTCGAAGCCCTTCTTTATATTTTTCACATGTTCCCTTATCCTTACAAACAATGGACGGGTGGTTCGACCCACATACTGCAGTTTGCACGGACATTCCACCACATATGTCACATGTGTGCTAGTGCATGTGATGGTTTCATTAATTTTGTATTGCCTTCCTGTTGATGTGGACTGGAAAACGGTTTTTCTTCTTTCTTGCGCTCTGTTTGTTCTGCATGGTAAACATTTCCTACACCGAAAAAAGCCTTTTAGATTTGTTGGAAGTTGTACTTGTTTGGGGGGGTCTATCACATTATGCACCAGTCTATTTCTGAGCGTGGGTGCTCTTCTGTATATGAAGTTTGGCTGGTTTGGTAATATTTTCTTCAATGTCTTGTCTGCTTTCAAAATAGGCCAGTGCTTTTTTATTATCTTCTCTAGTGCTTTATGTTGCCTGTTGTATCCTGTAAAAAAAGCAAATTCCATGTTCTTATATTTGTCTCTTTTTGGACCATTCTCTTGTATCATTTCCTCTCTCTTCATGCTCATTACTTTTTTCTTTATATTAAGCAGTTCTTTTTTCTTGTACCCCTTTTCCATAAATCTTTCGATAAGCATGTCTGCTTGTATGTTGAAGTCCTCGGGGTTGCTACAATTCCTTCTTATTCGCATTAGTTGGCCCTTTGGAATGTTGCCAAGCCATTTTGGGTGGTGGCAGCTTGTTTTTGGTATGTATCCATTTCTGTCTGTCGTTTTGAAAAAAGTCTTGCTTGCCAATATTCCATCCTGTTTGAAGACCTCAATATCAAGAAATGCGATTTTTTGTGCATGCCAACTTCCCGAGAAGGTAATACCATAGGCATTGTTGTTAATTTCATTGAAAAAATTCTGTAGAGACTCAATATCCCCTTTCCAGATGAGTACAATATCATCTATATACCTCCGGTGGTATCCAATATTAGGCCTTGGTATACTGTAGATTTGTTCTTCTTCCCATTTTTGCATGAAAATGTTCGCCACGCTCGGTGCATATTTTGCCCCCATGGCCACGCCTTTAACTTGTGTATAGTACTTTCCTTTGTGCCAAAAGTAGTTGGAGTTCATGGCTATCCCTAGTCCTTCCAAGATGAAATTGATCTGTTCCTCCCTCATTTCCGTACTGCTATGTAGTGCCCACTCTACTGCTTCTAGACCATCCTTCTGGACAATATTTGTATAGAGTGAATTCACATCGATAGTGACTAATAAATCCTCTTCTGCAATCTCAATGTTTTGAATCTCGGATAGAAACTGTTTGCTGTCCCTTAGGTAGGACTTCCCCAAGGGCACTAAAGGTTGCAGGTACTTGTCCAGGTATTCACCAAGTCTGGAATGCAGGGAATTGATGCCGCTGATTATGGGCCTACCTGGTGGTTTCTTATCATCTTTATGGACTTTGGGTACATAGTACATGACCGGGGTCCTAGGTGCTTCTGGACAGAGGTATTTTGCTTCTTTCTTGTTCAGAATACCCATTTCTTTGCCTTTTTCCACGTATTTATGTAGTGTTTTCTCATAGTTTTTCTTGGGGTTTCCTCTCATTTTGATGTAGGTGTCTTCTTTGCTTAATAGGTTTTCCATTTCCTCCTCATAGTCTTTCTTGTTTAAAATCACTAGTCCTCCTCCTTTATCTGCTGGTCTGATGACCACACCTTTTTTCTTTTCCAGCTTTTTTATGGTTTCCCAAATGTTTTTCTCTTTCTTGTTTTTTATCTTGAGTGCTCTTATTTCCTCTTCTACCATTCGTTTGAATACTTCCAGATTTTCATTCTGGATATTCTTAGGGTTAGTGGTTGAGCGATTCTTCAAGTTAGTGTGTCTGTATGGTGTGTCATTTACACTTGTTTGTTGATTTTTCTTAAGGGCAAAGAATTTCTTAATGTTGAGCTTCCTTACGTATTTTTGAAGGTCAATATATGCCTCGAATTTGTCCAGATTCTTATCTGGTGCGTACTTAAGACCTAGGTCCAATATTTTCAACTCCTCCTCATCAAAAACTGTGTTGCTTAGATTAAAAATTCCTGCTCCTAATATTGTCTTCTTCTTTTTCTTTGTCCCTCCTCGTTTTCCTCTTGGTTTCCGTTTCTGTTTTCTTGATATCCCTGTGTGTCTTCTCTCCTCGTTCCATTGTTCCATCCTTGGTTCCAAGGGTTTCTTCTTTGTCCTCCCTGTGGGCCTTGGTTCCAGGTTTGGTGCCATCCGTTCTCTCTCTGTTGCCTCCATTGTCCTGGTGGGCGATATGGTCCTCCTCTCCCTCTTGGTGGTCTCCCTCTGTTGCCCCTTGGAAAAAAACCCCTCCTGGCTGGTGGGGGACCTCTATAATCGTATTGTGGTTCTTGATAGTTTTCCAGAGGCGAGTAGCTGTTGTATGTAGACACATAGTCCCTCTCATCCCTAGAGGGTCTGTTGTGTCTTATATCCCTCTGTCTGTTGGTTTCTCCATTTTGTGTTTGGTTAGTGGGCCTGAATGTGCGTTCCCTCTGGGGATTTCTGGTTGTGCTGACTTCCATCCAGGTGTCTGTGTCATCATCATCTCCAGCCTCAGAAGGTTCCCTGGAGTTATGTTCGATGGGGTCTATGAGGGTCGCTTGGCCCCCATATATCTCATCCGACTGCCATTTATAGACCTCCTGGTTTCTATAGTCCAGCACATCCCTCTTATACTTTTTTTGTTTTTTGCTCTGTATCGTTTGGTCATATTTCTGGATTGCTTCTTGTAGGATTTTTTCCTTTTCTTTATATTCCCTGGTGCCTGCCGATGGGGCCAGTTGCTCTTTAAGTTGGGTGATTACTCCTTCCACTTTTCTTAGCTTATGCTGTCTTCTTTTAATCAGCAACCCTAGCAGGTCTTTTTCACATTTATTGAAGAATTTAAACCAATCCTCCATGTGTGTTGGGTCATTAATATGGTCATTTGGCGCTACATCCCACCTCAGTCTCCTGGGGGTGATGTTTTCTTTAGTGTATTTATCTAAGGTGGCTATGTCCCACCATACACGCAGCTGTTTCTCCATATTGTGCCTAAGCTGCTTAAAAGTGCTGTCCATATCCTGTCTGTTTATGACTGTGTCCTGGTCAAAAACTACTTGTAGATTGACAGTTCTGTTGTTCATGTACTTGAATATATCCATTGCTGCAGGTGCGGTGGTGTTATCCACAGACATAGTAAAAAAGAGGTTTGGGGTGCACCCGCGCTATGGATAGCAACACAAGCACTGAATCAACAGTTTTAAATGCAGAGTGTGGGATGAGAGGGACTATGTGTCTACATACAACAGCTACTCGCCTCTGGAAAACTATCAAGAACCACAATACGATTATAGAGGTCCCCCACCAGCCAGGAGGGGTTTTTTTCCAAGGGGCAACAGAGGGAGACCACCAAGAGGGAGAGGAGGACCATATCGCCCACCAGGACAATGGAGGCAACAGAGAGAGAACGGATGGCACCAAACCTGGAACCAAGGCCCACAGGGAGGACAAAGAAGAAACCCTTGGAACCAAGGATGGAACAATGGAACGAGGAGAGAAGACACACAGGGATATCAAGAAAACAGAAACGGAAACCAAGAGGAAAACGAGGAGGGACAAAGAAAAAGAAGAAGACAATATTAGGAGCAGGAATTTTTAATCTAAGCAACACAGTTTTTGATGAGGAGGAGTTGAAAATATTGGACCTAGGTCTTAAGTACGCACCAGATAAGAATCTGGACAAATTCGAGGCATATATTGACCTTCAAAAATACGTAAGGAAGCTCAACATTAAGAAATTCTTTGCCCTTAAGAAAAATCAACAAACAAGTGTAAATGACACACCATACAGACACACTAACTTGAAGAATCGCTCAACCACTAACCCTAAGAATATCCAGAATGAAAATCTGGAAGTATTCAAACGAATGGTAGAAGAGGAAATAAGAGCACTCAAGATAAAAAACAAGAAAGAGAAAAACATTTGGGAAACCATAAAAAAGCTGGAAAAGAAAAAAGGTGTGGTCATCAGACCAGCAGATAAAGGAGGAGGACTAGTGATTTTAAACAAGAAAGACTATGAGGAGGAAATGGAAAACCTATTAAGCAAAGAAGACACCTACATCAAAATGAGAGGAAACCCCAAGAAAAACTATGAGAAAACACTACATAAATACGTGGAAAAAGGCAAAGAAATGGGTATTCTGAACAAGAAAGAAGCAAAATACCTCTGTCCAGAAGCACCTAGGACCCCGGTCATGTACTATGTACCCAAAGTCCATAAAGATGATAAGAAACCACCAGGTAGGCCCATAATCAGCGGCATCAATTCCCTGCATTCCAGACTTGGTGAATACCTGGACAAGTACCTGCAACCTTTAGTGCCCTTGGGGAAGTCCTACCTAAGGGACAGCAAACAGTTTCTATCCGAGATTCAAAACATTGAGATTGCAGAAGAGGATTTATTAGTCACTATCGATGTGAATTCACTCTATACAAATATTGTCCAGAAGGATGGTCTAGAAGCAGTAGAGTGGGCACTACATAGCAGTACGGAAATGAGGGAGGAACAGATCAATTTCATCTTGGAAGGACTAGGGATAGCCATGAACTCCAACTACTTTTGGCACAAAGGAAAGTACTATACACAAGTTAAAGGCGTGGCCATGGGGGCAAAATATGCACCGAGCGTGGCGAACATTTTCATGCAAAAATGGGAAGAAGAACAAATCTACAGTATACCAAGGCCTAATATTGGATACTACCGGAGGTATATAGATGATATTGTACTCATCTGGAAAGGGGATATTGAGTCTCTACAGAATTTTTTCAATGAAATTAACAACAATGCCTATGGTATTACCTTCTCGGGAAGTTGGCATGCACAAAAAATCGCATTTCTTGATATTGAGGTCTTCAAACAGGATGGAATATTGGCAAGCAAGACTTTTTTCAAAACGACAGACAGAAATGGATACATACCAAAAACAAGCTGCCACCACCCAAAATGGCTTGGCAACATTCCAAAGGGCCAACTAATGCGAATAAGAAGGAATTGTAGCAACCCCGAGGACTTCAACATACAAGCAGACATGCTTATCGAAAGATTTATGGAAAAGGGGTACAAGAAAAAAGAACTGCTTAATATAAAGAAAAAAGTAATGAGCATGAAGAGAGAGGAAATGATACAAGAGAATGGTCCAAAAAGAGACAAATATAAGAACATGGAATTTGCTTTTTTTACAGGATACAACAGGCAACATAAAGCACTAGAGAAGATAATAAAAAAGCACTGGCCTATTTTGAAAGCAGACAAGACATTGAAGAAAATATTACCAAACCAGCCAAACTTCATATACAGAAGAGCACCCACGCTCAGAAATAGACTGGTGCATAATGTGATAGACCCCCCCAAACAAGTACAACTTCCAACAAATCTAAAAGGCTTTTTTCGGTGTAGGAAATGTTTACCATGCAGAACAAACAGAGCGCAAGAAAGAAGAAAAACCGTTTTCCAGTCCACATCAACAGGAAGGCAATACAAAATTAATGAAACCATCACATGCACTAGCACACATGTGACATATGTGGTGGAATGTCCGTGCAAACTGCAGTATGTGGGTCGAACCACCCGTCCATTGTTTGTAAGGATAAGGGAACATGTGAAAAATATAAAGAAGGGCTTCGACAAACATAGCTTGTCACGTCACTTTAAGATAGCCCATGCAAAAGACCCCTCAGTCATGACTTTTTATGCAATTGACAAAATCAAGAATGACTGGAGGGGCAGCAACAAGAAAATCAATGTATCCCGCAATGAGACAAAGTGGATATACTTATTGCAATCACTTCAGCCTGAAGGCCTTAATATAGACATCGATCTAAACTGTTTTATCACTGACTTTTAACACCATGGTCTTTTATGGCTTTTAGTATTTTTAGGAACATCTAATATCCAGCACTTCTTTTATGACCCTCCTTCGTTTATGATCCTCCTGTTTTTGTGACCTTACAATTTTTAAAGTTCTGAAGGGACATGGTTCCCATGCAGTTTATGCGTTTTTATGCAGTTTATGCAGTTTTAGACATGTGACCCCATGCATTTTTATTTTTTATATATTTTTACATCTTCACCACAATTTTTAGATTTGGTTTTTATGGGTCTCACAGTCTAAGGTATGTTAAAGCATTCGAACTCAAGCGTATACACCGATTTTTTTCTCTTGTTTTTCTAATTTTATGCTGATTTTTTATCCCTCCGCAATGGTTGCTCCAACACAATAATAAGTCTGTAATTCTTTTCACCCAACTCAAACATTATGGCTCCTCCTCCACACATATTACCTAACTCCTCTCCTCCATTAATGGAACTTGAGGCCATGATGTTGGGCCCAGTCCCATTTAGATAGTATGGTTTTTATACCCTCTATGGATCTATTTGGAATTTACATACTCGATATGTCCCTCCCATCGAGTATTCCTATATATATTTTTTTAAATATTTTTATATATTTTTATATATATATTTTAATTTTTATCATCATTTTAATTTTAAATTTAATGTGTTCACAATAAAAGTTTAACATTTTACAATCTCTCTATAAAAAAGCGGATCACCCACGCGGCTCATCTCTCAGCACTCTTAAGGCACGTTTTTCACTAAACACTGTCACTTTATGTTTATGAGATGTATGCATTAATATGTGGGGACCGCTGTATAAGGAAGTTCACGTGATGTAAACAAATAACCTGGTATCCGGTATTTGCGGACCATTATATTCAAAGATACCAAGATGGCCGCCGGTATGACTCGCGTGAGGGTACCAAGATGGCGGAGGTACACATAATGGTCGCTAGGATACGCAGGCCGATATAAGCTCCGGGAGTACGTGGCCTAGTACCGCCCCAGATGACGTCGCAGTGACGAAACGCGTAGAGCGGCAAAGCAGCGTCAACGTCACTTCCGGTTAGGTGGCTCCGGCCGGTGGAACGCGGAAGTACCGCGCGGCCGAACACTGGAGACACACCAAACAAGCTGACAGTGAACTTCCTAACAGTGAGTCGATGCTATTTTTTCCCTCAATAATGTACTATACTACGCAATGGAAGCTCTCTTGGTCTTTTGTATACTGACTCCCTAGATGCAAGCGCAACTGTATGCACGGAACAACCAGCTCTCACAGGCATCAGGAGAAGGGAGACACAGTATATTAGAGTGAGAAGGGAGAGGACTTTTTGGTAAGTGCTTTACCCACGGTATTAGCACTTCTCACTCCTAACACGCGCCACAGGCGTTTTTACTCTCTCACTTTACACTGCATAGTGTTCTGTAATATTCACCACGGATGTCAGTTTCCTCTTTCAAAGGAGGCCACAATAAAGTATCTATTGATCACCTATATTGCACTTAGCACTTTTTTTGCACTGGTCACTATATGATTGTTTACATCCGATGAGTGACACATACACGGTACAATCCAATTGATACACGATTACTACCGTTTATAATTTTATAATTTTAATTTATTTTAATTTTAAATCTGCACTATATTGCACATTTAATATTTCACCAATAAGCACTGTGCACTTTCATTTTTTGGATCATATACAACGAAGTAATTCGCTGTGCAAGGTGGTAGCGCCCCATACCAACACCTCCCATAAACCCCCACATTTCTTTACCCTTGTGGTAAGTTGGAGGCAGCATAACCATCTGATCCCCACACTCTGCATTTAAAACTGTTGATTCAGTGCTTGTGTTGCTATCCATAGCGCGGGTGCACCCCAAACCTCTTTTTTATTATGGTGTATGTGCCCCTGTTAGGAAGAGTTAAAAAACATTAAAAGTGAAAGTAAAAGAAAATACCAAATATTGGGTTGACCCCAGAAAAGTAAAAATGGGGAAATCTTCCAATGGAGACACTAGTTCGGGTGACCTGGGAGTACCCAAGGAATTCCCTTAATTTGCAGGAGTTTCCTCTTACTTCCTGTTTGGCTATGGGACATAGATGGCGAAAGAAAATCTGACAGGGGATATAGTCCTCCCTTGCTCTATCCAAAGTAAAAAAAACATTTTTTTCCTATAGTTCTACTTTAAGTCAATACATATGTCCTCTTGGTTGAGCCTCCAGATTTCCTTGAAATGTGCTCTAGCAGAAGCTTCTACCAAGCTACAGGAAACTGTTCAGCAGTTAAGTCTTGATGCTCAAATTCAGATAACTTGAGATTCCAAGGTATCTCCTTTAGCAAAAGCCCTCCCCAGGCTGCTGGTCTGGGAGGCACTGGCCTCTTAACACACACAACCTCCTCTCCTGGTAGCAGCCCAGGAGGCATGAGTGCTTCCGGAAATCCACACTGAATACTTTAAACCTTTCCCAGCATGCACCGCTGGCAATCAACCCCTCCGATTTTTGTACATTCTCACACTATTGCCAGGTACACCATCCAACAGCAGAAAGAAACAAATGATAACACTGAGGTTAGGGAGAACCTATCAAAAGCAGAACTATAAAAACTAGAGCTCAAGCTGATTATGGCCTAGTAGCACTATATGTGGGCTAGGCACACTTCTACTTTGGGCAGGGTCCCTACAAAAGAAAGAGGAAAAGAAAATGCGAGGTGGAACAAAGACTAGGTTTTTTAAGAAGTAAAATTAATAAAAGGCTTGGAAATCTATAAGAACAAAATAATGAAAATAATTTTATCATAAAAAGCTGCAGTGTATTTTTTAATGAATTTATCAACAGGAACTTTCCTAACCATGGAGTTACACATTAGATCATTGATGATACAGGTAAAATAGGTGCGTCATTGTCTATCGCTTATATTTTCTTTTATCCTTCTATAGTATAATGCATCCTTTTTAGGCTGAATTCCATTATAAATCTGCCAGGCTTCTTGATATATTGAAAATAAAAGCCTTACAAACTGTCAACTTGTGTGATAAGCTAAGGAAAAAAGCCAGAATCAAAAGTCTGTGACAATTTAGTGGTTACACACTGCGCTGTATTCCGTCAGCTTCTGACAATGAAGAATTGGCTCTGCATGCCTCACTGATCATGTAATGTTATCATTAAAGCCACTCCGCATGCAATGGACACACTGCACCAATCCCTCTATGTGCTTGTAATTCAGCATGAGGCACAATAATTGAGGATTCATACATATGTGGGAGCTGTAGAAAGAAGCCGGGTGAGAATACATCAATTATTAGAAAGGGTATAAAAATGAAAAGCTGAAAACAAATATTTCCTGGGTATAGCACACCTTTCTGGGCCTGACCGTAAACCATGCATGCCATCATTTCTAGCGATCCAGACTGTGGACAGTCTGTAAAATCTGTAGACTATTTAAGGCTGTCTGTAAAGTCTGTGGAATACAAATGACTGTATACAGGTTTACGCCCTGCATTTGAATCTTAAAGTGACTCAGGAGAAAGTCTTGTGACTCATCACAGCAGTCGTCCTCCTTTCCTACTTAATTTTGCTGCTGGATTTACCTACAAGTGTCCAGATCTGGACAGACAAGGGACTACAGGATAAAGGAAGAAGATTACACAAATTGTAAAGGGTTGTGCTTTGGTTATGATTTTCCTAACATGTTGTTCTAGGCATTGGTCTACTAGCGTCATATGGCAGATACACTTCTGGCTGTGTTTATAAGTGTTGGTAGGGGGTCCATCCATTTTGCACAGCTAGGCCAATAGTTATGGCATATACTACTAATGGTTTCAAATGTGCTCAAAATTTTTCTCTTTTGATGATCTGGCCAAGGATCTCTAAACTGCGACCTGCAGGCCAAATCAGCCAAAGATTGTATCCAGCCCTCTGATGTAAGACGGAATTCTGATATAAGAGGGGACTCTGATGGGGACCCTAATGTAAGAGGGACACCGACAGGGACTCGGATATTAGGGGGACTTTGATGAGGATCCTTATGTAAAGGGGAATTTCGATGGGGTCATGTTATTATTATTATACAGGATTTATATAGCGCCAACAGTTTTCGCAGCGCTTTACAATATGAGGGAAGACAATACAGTTAGCCCCGGTTCACAATAGGGCGACCTGTGAGGCGACCTGGCGTCGCCTGCATGTGAACGGGGGCTAACAATACAATTCAATACAGGAGGAATTGGAGGGCCCTGCTCGTTAGAGCTTACAATCTAGAAGATTTAGAATTTCTTTGCTTTGTTTTACTAAATTTTTTTGCGCAGATATTTTTAAAATATACACTGCCTGGCCAAAAAAAAAGGTCACACACTCTAATATTTTGTTAGCTTTGATTACGGCACGCATTCGCTGTGGCATTGTTTTGATAAGCTTCTGCAATGTCACAAGATTTATTTCCGTCCAGTGTTGCATTCACTTTTCACCAAGATCTTGTATTGATGATGGGAGAGTCGGACCACTGCACAAAGCCTTCTCCAGCACATCCCAAACATTCTCATTGGGGTTAAGTTCTGGACTCTGTGGTGGCCAGTCCATGTGTGAAAATGACGTCTCATGCTCCCTGAACCACTCTTTCACAATTTGAGCCCGATGAATCCTGGCATTGTCATCTTGGAATATGCCCGTGCCATCAGGGAAGAAAAAATCCGTTGATGGAATAACTTACTCATTCAGTATATTCAGGTAGTCAGCGGACCTCATTCTTTGGACACATGCAGTAACTATCCAATAGGATGGTTACTGCATGCTTGGTTTAGTTAGTTGCTTAGTTAACTCCAGATGGCAACTTTTGTTTTGGCCAGGCAGTGGATAATGAGGCTCTTGTACTAAAAAGGTTGGACACCCCTGATCAAGGTAAAGATTTTTTTTTTTAACATCACATTCTTTAATATAATTGGTAGTGATTCCACGCTAGGATATGTACAAAAAAGGCTGCGGCCTACCTCACATATCCCACTATGTGGGATATGAAAATAAGTAAATATAGGGAAGAGGTGTAGGTGGCGTTGCCTAAATAATGTGTGCAATCCTCATGGGGAAAAAGTGCCCAAAGACATAAAAAATATAAAAAATAATAAAGAATGCTATCCCTTTAAACAACTCTTACATTAAAGCACAAGTGATGGTACAGACATAAAAAACAATCCAATAGTGACCAGCAATATTTGGAGCATGAATGAATTCACTTTTGTGTTTCATTGCCAAGAGACTGACATTACACGTTTGCACTTATCACTTTAATATCCTTAAGGATTTTTGGACTATGAGATTTATTTATGTATTTATTTGATATGTTATCTATTGCACTTTTATTTTGCACAGAGAGCACTTTTATATTATTGGATTTACATGATTCAGTGTTGGCGTTTTTTCATATTTGGTCACTATTGGATTGTTTTTTTATGTCTGTACCATCACTTATGTTTTAATGTAAGAGTTGTTTAAAGGGATTATTATTTTTTATATTTTTTATGACTTCGGCACTTTTTCCCTATGAGGATTGCACACATTATTTAGGCAGCGCCACCTACACCCCTTCCCTACATTTACTTATCACATTCTTTAGTGTTTATTAAAAAGGGACTATATATTTTTTTTTTTTTAAATACTGCTGGTATAGTTGCAACAAAGTGAGAACAAATGCTCATTGCCTAATGTTGTCATGCACTGTCCAATGAACAGGTAGGAGGCAGATGCAAATTTCAGTAAATTTAGTCTTGTGGCTGTGCAGGTGTGGGCATCACAAGAGCTGCAGGCTCAGCTGATGTCTGGTAAAACAAATCAGATTCTTTTATTTTTGGATGGCTGTGCATGGCTCCACCCACATCACTACATTCACAGGATCCACAAATAGAAGATTTGTAGATCCCAATGGAGAACAAGCCAGTTTACAACACCACATTTGTAAACTATTGATTGCTTTCTCCAGCTCCACAATAGTAGGTTCCTATCTCCTTAGGGACCTGGGGCTAGGGTAAAGCTGGGTATACATGTTCAGATTTTTTTTTTTTAATTCAAATAGTGGTTTGAATAAAAAAAACCTGACAAATTCCTGCATCAACACAAACCATGGGGATCTCTCCCACAGTTCTATTGTATTCTGATAGCGGAGACACCTACCCTATCAGAATACACAGATCTATGCTGCAGCTATTGGCGGCAAGTGCTGATTGAATGCAAGTTTTCCAGCATGATCGTTCATTAGACCGCCTTCTTTTGATTAGACAGCGGTATACACAAATTGGAATTTGGCCATTTTTCGGTCTGTGTATACCCTGCTTAAGAGTCTGCAGGAACCTCTGCATTGCACCTGCAATGCACCCAACGTAGTTTCAAAGCTCTGTAGGTTCCAATGCACATTTTTTCTTTTATTATTGTGGATGCATTTAATATTTTTCTTCCAAAAGTTGAACTAAGCCTTTAACTGTAATAAAGAAAAGTCAGGTCAGCAAACTATCCATGTTGCCTGACCATGCTGTGTAAATTTAAGGACTGGCTGAACAGAAATTCAAATCCTCAGGAAGATAAAATATCTCGTATATATGTATTTTAACTGTGTATTTAGCCATTTACCTGAAGTCTAGCTTTAAAAAGACTCTCATAAGGAAAGTATGGGGGCTGCCATTGCTAGTCCACTTTTGAAATGCTAGTTGCCTGGCTGTGTCTCGCTTCAATAGTTTGGGCAGCAGACCTGGAACAAGCATGCTGTAAATCTTGCTTATCTCTATATTTGTTCCAGGTCAGAAACTCTGAAAGATTAAAAGCCAAATAATCATTATGGTGGCCAGGGAACTGACATTCCTTTTATTTTATTTTATTTTTTATCTGGTACTTTTTATTAAATAAATAAAATGTACACAATTTGTAAATGTCTTTAAAACCGTTCAGCATTACAATCATCGAGTAAGTATAATAGGCACAACTTTACAAAGTTTTGTAAATGTTTGTGAATGATATGTATGCAACACAACTTTGAACAAACATTTTGGCAGGTTCCAAATACACATTTCTACAACCAATTGACTGCAATACTCTGGTCTTAGTTGTAGAGAGCCATTTATCAAAGCCCACTGATCGGTGTACTTATCTTCACAGGCAATATCTCCTTGGTTCTGCCTCAGTTCACACCTTCAGTAATCTATCCATAACAAGTTGTGGGGGAGCCAGGCCCAGTGTAACTAGGCAGGCCCAGTGTAACTAGCCAGCTCTGCCATATTTGCAAAAATGCATGATTTGAATTACGATGTTGATATGTCAATTTCTCTGGTATTAAAGTCAAATTGACATGGTCAATCCAAAGTATTTTCTTAGGAGGATTGGGTGACATCCAATGTCTAGTTATTCATTTTTTGGCTGTATAGAGAAGTCTCAGTGCCTCTATGAGTGCTTTGCCTAAAGCTCCTAAGAGACACATTAAAGATCTTGAGGGATGTTACCCTGAATAACCATGGATAAAGTATCAAGAATGTCAATACAATATCTATTCAATTTTGGACAGTGCCAGGTCATATGACTGAAATCTCCACAATAACTGTTCCATTTAGGGCACAGTGGGTATTCCCTACTTCCCCATTGAAAAAAATTGTCTGGGGTTCTATAAACCCAATGGAGAATAAATAATTGAGTAAGCCTTTGTGATGAGGATAGGGAAACCAGAGGTATGGAGCTCAATGCTGCTTCCCACATTGTATGTCCAACTATTTCCCCAATATCAGCATCCCACCCTGTCCTAGAGTACAAGCTAGCTGTATCCTGAGAAAATTACATCAAGCTTTTGTAAATACAAGAAATCATTCCCTTTTGGGTTATTTCCCAAATTTGTTTAGGCTCTTCCAGCTTAAGTATAGAAAAGTGAGCTTGCGCTTGCAGTGCATGATGCAACTGTAATTATCTACAGTATAAGATTGTTGCTTAGGCGGGTCATACTCTTTGTGTAGTTGAGGAAAAGGTACATTCATGAAATACTACTGAAACTAAACCTTTATACCCTCCATCTGCCAGGTGTGAAACCACTGTGGTTTAGCCAGCTCAACATATTTCTGATTGTGCCATATTGGGGAGCATGTAAGACCCTCAGACAGGTTATTGGGGTAGACCACAGTTTCAGCAAGAGAACTGCCAATGGATAGTGAGAAGGTATAGTTGAAATTCCCATTTCCAAAGAAGATAGGGGAACTAACATTCCTAAAGGTGAGGTAAGAAATGGCATTCCTCCATACTTTCCTCAAGATAAAGTCTCTTTAAACCGACTTTGTCATCACTGGGTAATTTTTACCTAAAAAGTCACCTGTAAAAGAAGCATGAATGAGTCAAATGCTTGCTCTTCTTGATGACTGCTCGCTCTAGTGATGTACAAGGCAAAAGGAGAAACCATTGGCCAGAGGGGTAGCAAAAATCTTACATACCTGGAAGTTTAGAATATTTGCAGTAGTGGGGGAGCAGAGAAGCACCAGCTTTTCAATATACAGGCTGATGGGAAAAGTATAGAATCTCTCGAGGTGACCTCTTGGCTAAAAGTGACCCTGTGGAGATACGGGTCACCTTAAGAGACAACAAATTGACCCAGCCAAATATTGACTCTCATGTCTAGCTCAGGGGCAGCTTAGTTTTGGTTGCTGTGACCTTTCTTGCTTTGTTCATCTTAGTAAATCACATTGTCTAAGTTCCCCTGCAATCCATCAGATCCATTTGCTCCCATTCAGGGGATCTGTGATCTGCAACAAATGGCAGTCATTCTGCATCAAGTAATGCTGTGTCCTCTCTGCTGCTTACTGTAAGAAGCCGCAGCAGCATCTTTCACAAATAAACATCTCTGACAGTTGCTGGCAGGCAGGACCAGGCCCTTTCATCTGCTTCTAATACATTCCACAATGCTTGTAATGTAAACTCACGTTGCTTTGTTCCCATTTTAGATGGGAAACAAAAATAGTTGATAGGAAACTAATGTCAAACATAGCACTTTACTTGCGGTTATCAGTAAACTCTGGATAGCAGTCAACTAGTAAATAAGTACAATATTTACTAGAGTACATTAGAAATAAATGTACACAAACAAAATGAGAAAGTTTTTCAGGCTGGTCTGTAGAAGGGAAGTATGAGTCAAAGTTCCGTATTCTAAAGATGACAGTGTTAAACTGTTTGTTGAAATCTACATACATGTAAAATCAGGATATGAAATTACTATTAGAACAAGGCTGACTCAAAGCCTAAAGCTGGGTACATACTAGTAGAATTTTGTTCAACATCCTTTATTGTAGGAACATTCGTTCATATTTTAATCATTAGTGGGGTTAAATCGATGTTCGTTTTTGACCACTGTGACAAGAAAATTCGAAGGAGCAAGATGGAAAAATGTTCTCGAATGTGAAAAGTGTATGTGGTTTTCATTTGGTCAAGTCCATTAATTCCAAAATCAAATGTTTAAAGCAAACATGTTGGACTACTTTGAATGACGTGTGGATGTTCTGAGACTTTGTACAAATTTTCCCAAGAATTTTCATACAGATTTAAAAAAATAAAAAACTGCCTGAGGCCATGTTGTATATCATTCAGAAGAATAACCCAAGAAAAAACCCCCTACTTTGTAGACTCTAATACACAATCACACGCACACACACATATATATATTGTGACAGGAAGTCAGGTAAATCTGTGGATGTTGTCACAGACAGGAGATACATTTCCACCTGGTTTAGAAAATTCACCAATTACTATAGGGTGTCGGCTGCAGAGGTAGCTAGGAAGGTATAAGGAAGTTGAAAAACCTTCAGCTATTCAGAATGAGGCAATAAAGGCCTCTATAAGTTATCAAGAGGATGACTAGTGATTGCTGCCTCCTGAAGCTGTGTGAGTATAAAGGGGCAGTCAGAGGGCTGCCTCCTGAAGCTGTGTGAGTATAGGAGGGCAGTCAGAGGGCTGCCTCCTGAAGCTGTGTGAGTATAGGAGAGCAGTCCACTGAAGGCCTCCTGCAGCGATGTGCGCTGAGGAGAGCAGTGAGACTGAAGACTTCTCAAGGTGAGGTCATGGACTTTTTCTGTGTGAAGAAAAACCAATGGACATTTTCTCTGTGAAGAGAAAATAAATGGACTATGGATTGTCTGCTGTAGGATACAGTCAGCTGAAGACTTCTCAAGGTGAGGTCATGGATTGTTTCTGTGTGAAGAGAAACAAATGGACATTTTCTGTGTGAAGAGAAAATAAATGGACTATTGAGTGTCTGCTGTAGGATCAGCAAGGTCTGCCCAGCAGTAGGTTGGGGACAGACTCCCTAGGTAGGTTCCAGTGTGTGAAGGTAGCCGCCCACAGTGGCAAGGGTTTATTTTATTTTTTGTTTGTTTTCGAATTATGCT
Organism: Pelophylax lessonae; assembly: GCF_965119305.1. NCBI lineage: Eukaryota > Metazoa > Chordata > Amphibia > Anura > Ranidae > Pelophylax > Pelophylax lessonae. The sequence goes on along the minus strand of NC_138780.1, from coordinate 138,148,255 downwards.
TTTTTTGATGCTTGCACTTGTGTGAAGAAAACTGCAAGAATAAACCACAGACTGTTGTTTTCAACTACTCCTTGGCTATCTCTCTGTGTAACGAACCCCCCAAGGGGGTCATCCACACCCGCCACCGAGCTAATCCCTCACAATATATATATATATATATATATATATATATATATATATATATTTGGGTTATAGAGATCATTTTCAAAATAAGGGGATGACATGTGCACACTCAAGTGGTGTCATGATTTTATGTACATGTGGATTTTAATAAATGTGTTTATGTGATAGATGTCACATATTCCCAGGCTATTGTAATCAATGAAACCACTTTACAGACACTGCTACAGAGGAACCTGAAAAAAAAAAAATTTTGCCAGAAAAAGAAGAGTGATAACTGTCAATGAGGGGGATTTTCTTCATCTTGAGAGAATTGCTTTCACTTTCTGTGGAGTCTAAAGGAAGTAGGGAGCAATCTCCCCAGTGGACACCGACAGAACAAAAATAACTGATGGGAGTTTAATATATTCCCTACTCTATCCAAAACATTAAAAAGTTTTGGCTTTAGACATACTTTAATAGTCTGCATGTATTGGGGATCATTTACACCATCATATTATAGCAACATACCTTACATGCTTTGGTGTAATGTGGTGCCATTCATTGTGAATGGCTTCCCCATGGACATGCAACGTGCAGCACTGCACTCTTGTGCATTGCACAGCACTGCTGAAAATTCTGTAAGAACAAATTTTGACCTGTTGTGGTGTGTTGGGCAGCCCATTTAAATGAATAGACTGCCCTAATGCAATACACCTTAATGTGCATGCATTCAATTCACCACAGTGTCAGTGGACCCTTTTTGGTCTCGTACTGGTGGCACCCTTTCTGGATATAACAAACTGCAGGTTGGAAGCCATGCTCCTATAGGGAGACTGAACATCTAATAATGAAGCTTCCCTGGAAGCATTGGCTAAAGAAAAGCCGATATAATTAATTCTCCCAGATGGCCTAGAAATGCCTTGGAACCCTCCAGAAAGAGCTTGTGGCTAAGCAATTGAAGTGTCCCAACTGACCAGCCCATTCTGATTCCCCATAATACCTACTGGCCAGTGGCCAGTAGGTATAATGGGGAATCAGCAATGAAAGTTTTTTAAGATGATAATGGACACTTCAAGCCAAACATTTGTGACAAAATATCTCTTCCAACCTTCTAGCCACTGAAATGCAGATCTTAATCAAAAAGTAGGCAGACCAGATAGAATTTAGGCAAATGGTATACTGCTTGGTTGGCATGTGTTGGCTCTGGGAAATATAAATGTAGGCAACTATTTTATATAAATGGCACATACGTTATTTACATTCCTAATCTTTAGTGATGTGTGCCTGCCCATATCATTCAGAATTTTCTAATATGACAGAGGCACAACACAAATATGGTTGGCTATAAACCCAGGCCACTGAAAGCTGCCATCATAGCTTAGCAATGAGTAGGTGACTAGTTAAGTTAGGTCTAACCCAATTAAGGTAAATTAGAAGATATAATTGCACCACACCTCCAGCCCTGTCTTAACATGGTTCCGTTGGGAGGTGGCAGTTGTAAGGGTTCAAGCAGATACAATGTCACATATTCCCAGGCTATTGTAATCAATTATTACATTGTTAGGGGCAATTTCTAGTACTAGATACATTACAGGTGACCACACAGTGTTGGATACATGTACCAATGAGATGGTGTGTACTGCAATTCCAGGCCTATGGCTAAGAGTAGCCCTACAGGCATTTGTCCCATTGCCGCTACTCCCATACTATAATCAGCAGTACAAGTACAAATGAAATTCACTTTTCAAAATCACAACCATATCCTTCAAGGTTTCAATATTTATATTATTATCATTAATCATTCCAACAGATTTCTATGAATTCATCTGTTTTCCAAAGTATAATAACAATTTTTAAACTAACAGTTGTTTTCGTTTTAAGGCCTTTATTCCTAGGATTAACCCTCAGACCTCCAAACTCTTCCTTCAGGGTCTTCCCTCCTTATAACAATTTCCTGTGTTAAAAGACTCAAGCACATCAAGAAAATAAGGTTTGTGTAAGGAATTCCTGTGTATCAGCCTCTCTGTTTATTTACGCCCTGAGCTACCAGTTTGCTCCCCTGGGCACAGTCATACCCTATGGGCCAGAGCTGCGTCCAGATACCACTGAGATACTTCCAATGCTGAAAATTACTTGCAGGAAAGGAGACCGCAGACTCATAAGAAAGCAGTTAAACTCTAGTCTGCAAGGTGAAAGGCTAATTCTCTGTGGTAATTAATACCATATATAACCATTCACAGTAAGTGGCCATGCTGATAGTTAAAATGGAATAGCGTACATTTTATTTACTTTTTTAAAGTTTAAAATATTTTAGTGCTTTAACATTGGCTATTTTATTATGATGAACCCCAGAAGTACATTTTCTTTCTTTAAATATGAACTTTAGCCTATTTAATACCAACAAGGAAACCTTTTTGATGCCCTGAGGCAAAAACAGAGGCAGAGAACTGGAAATAGAGAGCTTTATTTTCTAAAGAGCATTTAACTGAAAATTAGCACTAAATCATGGTAACCAACAAGCAATTAGTATCTATCTGTCTGATTGGGCAATTTTAGCAATTGCACCAACTAGAGTTTAGCACAGATCATCAACTAAGTACTTTGTCAGTAAATAACCCACATTGATTACATATCATGATGGGACACAACAGCTTGTGCAGATTTGTTTTTGGTCATTACGGAAGCCTAGACTACTGCTTTATTTGGAAATAGTACACTAGTTCAGGTACTATCTATTGATAATTTGTAACAGAAAGAGAACAATATTTTGAGAGTTTAGACCACAGGTGCCAAACACAAGACCCGGGGGCCAAATCTGGCCCGCCAGGACATTTCATGTGGCCCTCGCACCTCTCCTGAGCTGAGGCACCCCTTCTTCTCCATCCACCCCCTTGACTCAGCAGTTGGCAGCAGGGAGGAGGACAAAACTCCTTTGCAAGATCCTGCACTTCTCTGTGAAGCTGCAGAGAGACTCGTCTCTGCCATTGCCCCTGTCTCAGGACTCAGGAGTCAGCAGCTGAGAGAAAAACAGAACTCCAGATCTTATGCCTCTCTGTGCAGCAGACGTTCTTCTCTCTGCCTACCCTGGTCTCAGCATTCAGCAGACTCTTAGCAGACTAAGCAGCTGACTCTTGCCCTTCTCTGGTCCTCCTCCAGACCCTACACTTTATGCTTCCCAGTTCTGCACCAAGCTTCTTCCTGGAAGCAGCACAAGGTAACGGGGGTGTGCTGTGAGATAAGGGAGGGTGGGGGACCCTTAACTTCTGATGGTGGGGGGGCTCTTGACATTGGATGTAAGGGGGGGGTGGGGTGCTCTAGACATTTAATCTTACATATACAACCTGGCCTTTTGAGGGGAACCATAATGCTGATGCGGCCCACAATGCAATTGAGTTTGACACCACTGATTTAGACCATAGTTCCATTTTGAAGGGGTATGCACAGTCAGGTAATCTGGGTGTCTGATTTAGGCCCTGTTCACATCAGCATAAATGTGGCAGAAATTAGCGTTTCAGAAAATGCAAGAAAACAGCGCTACAATGCATGACACATTTGTGGTGCCATTATTTCCTAATGGCACCTCAAACACAGGTAGTAGTCGTGTGTCTTGTTGCTTGTTTTTCCGCAAAACGTTCTTGGTTCAGTGTCAAAATTGGATACATGAGTTTCTTTGGCACATTTTTGGAGAGGAGGGGGATCCATTAAATCAATAGTGCTGTTCCAAAGCATGCTACAAAAAACAAGACGCGGGGGGGGGGGGGGGGTGGTGGCTCAGATGTCAACAGGGCCTTAGGGGCCTAAGCAATTTTCACACTAGCTGCCCCACCAAACACACATTGTATTTAGGAGTCTAACAACATGGGAACTCAACAATTTTGAATGAAAGTTAGTCCACAAAGTATGAATAATGAAAAGTTGCAAATGAAAAGGAGTTTAGGCAGCCGAAATAAATGACAATCAGAAATGATCCTGTAAGAGCCTGGCATTGCCCTGCTCGCCTCCCTATTGGATGGTTAGGCCTGCCGTCATATTAATTGGAGGCCCTGCTTAAGATAAGGCTTTCACAGCAAAAGCTGACATTTTATGTTCTATGTCCCCAGGCTTCTTTGTGCATGAGTACACAATGTTAACAGGCGCTTGATCACATATCGAACCAAAAGTCCATGGAGTTAAGTCATTAATAGCAGAGGGGGAGAAAAAGTCCACCATGTAGGGCAGCCATCCAGAAACCAAAAGCCAGGGGTTCCACAGGGCTAAAACAAAGACAGACAGAGGTGCCTCTAAGTGTAGACTTTATGCAACAGGTTTAATGAATAAAATGATGCACTCACGTTAGTAAGCATATATTCATGCCCATAAAACAAGGTTCCAGTGTGGAGAAGTGTACATCATCCGGTCATGGACATCCGTCCAGCTGGAGCCAAAATCCTTTCGCCGTGGCCGGCTTGTACGGCAAGGTTAGAACCAGGAAGTAGGCTCGGTGTATTTGCTTGACAGCGAGGCTGGACTCCAAGATGAAATTCCCTGTGGACTCCAAGATGAAATCCAAGACACAGTGCACTAAAACTTACAGCTTGGAGTACACATGGCACACATGGGCAGGACTAACTGTATGGCAATAACTTTAATTGGATCAGATGGGACAACAGCTGCTAGGAGTTTTATAATTGATATAATAAATAATAATCCTCTCAGGCCTGAACAGTACCTTCCCAGAGAGAGTGCTGTGCTGGAGACACAGAGTACAAGGATGCATGACTGCATACGCAGGCAGAAAGGTCCTTCCCCAAACTGGGGAGTTTGCAGGGCTAATAGGACCATCCCTAAATTGACCCACCTCCACCGGAACCTTCCACTGCACTAACCCTAGCCCTCCCTAACCAGTGTGTACCTCTCTCTATCTAGATACTCCCCACACTGCATGGCCTGCCATAATGACCCATCAGGGGTTTTATACCATATAGCCTTCCTGGGTTCAATATAACTGCCCAAATCTCAGGAGGGCTCAGTGTCCAAGTGCCACTGGGAGTCCAGTGCAGAGATTGAGTCAATCCTCTGCAAGGTTCATTGGCGGGAGATGTACTGTACACATGTGGACGAACACATAGTGTGGCCCAAGAGGTAAGCATTGGGGTGTGCATGCTAACATATATGTATAAATCTATACATACCACACAACTACTAGGGACATTGTAAAATAGTATAGGACAGTGGTTCTTCCCTCTCCCAGGTCTCCAGCCAGCTGCAGACCCCTTAACCTCACATAGTGTCTTCCAGCTCCCTCAGTGCCCCCCGACAGCCTCCCAAGGCAGCCCCTAGCCTTCTGCAGAACCTCCAGCCCTCCACAGTGCCCCCAACCTCTAATAGTGTCCCACAGTGTCACCCAATCTCCCACAGTACCCCCCAGTCCCCTGTAGAAACCTCATCACCTACAGGGCCACAAATGGCGCTTTTCCTCTGCATGGAACCGAACGGTTCGGCTCGCTTTTGTGCTTTTCCACTGCTGGTACCGCATGGTATGGTGTAGGAACGGTTCGGTACGGTACGGCACGGCGGCGCTTTTCCACTGCATGGAACCGAACGGTACGGCTCTCAAAAACAGTACCACCTCGATTGTGGTTCCAAGAGGTACCATACCCGGTACCATATCCCACAATCCTTTGCATGCAGTCACTACTAGCCACTGATTGGTCAGAGAATCCCACCCACGCCGTTGTTATCCCACCCACTTAACTTTAGTACTACTTTAGTGGAAAAGCAAACCATACCGTACCATACCGATCCGTTCCAACACCGTACCATGCGGTACCAGCAGTGGAAAAGCAAACCGGGCCAAGCAGGGCCGAGTAGAGCCGAGCCGGTACTTGCAGTGGAAAAGTGCCAAAAGTCAACTACAAAGTCCCTTAACCCATTCCACAACCCCCATCTTTCCTTCCACCCAAAGCAACACCCAGCCCTTTCCAGAATCTTCCAGCATTTCCTAATACATGTTTTGCATTCCCATACTTTTATTGTGTGAATAATTAAATTTGTATGTGTAATGAAATGTATTTACTGTTTGGGCATGGAAGGTTTTGGAAGAATTTACCAGACCCTAGTCCTAAAAAGGTTGAAAACCACTGGAATAAATAATGTTTAATGGAAGGGGGTTAGACAAACCCACAGGTGCTGCCTTGACCAACAGTATAACAATTTACAATAGGTAGCAGCAGCAGCCTGTGGGACGTAAAGGGAGACCTGGAACATATATTATTAGTACATTGACAAATGAACACCATTATTTGTGGTAATAGTGTCTGGAAAGTGCTGCCATGACAGATGATATTCTTTGTTTATTAAAAACACCATCTTCTACCACAAAGCTCTCTCGTTCTTAGTCAGGCCTAAGCTCAAATTACCTCACAGGTGTGTGAAAAAAAAATCACTATTTATTTTACTAATTTCTTCTATGTGAGAACCTTTCTGTGTATTGACAGGAGGTGATGCTTTGCAATGTAATGTTGTTAACCACTTAAGCCCCGGAAGATTTTACCCCCATTCCGACCAGGGTGTATTTTGCGATTCGGCACTGCGTGAATTTAACGCACAATTGCGCGGTCGTGCGACGCTGTACCTAAACTAATTTGATGTCCTTTTTTTCCCACAAACAGAGCTTTCTTTTGGTGGTATTTGATCACCTGTGCGATTTTTTGATCACGCGCTATAAACAAAAAAAGAGCGTCAATTTTGCAAAAATAGCAATATTTTTCACATTTTTTTATATGAAATTCCCCCAAAAAAAAAATGTAAAAATCAAAATTTTTAAAAATTTTCGGCCAATTTGTTTTATGCTACCTATGTTTGGTAAAAAAAAATCGCAAAAAGCGTATTTTGATTGGTTTGCGCAAAAGTTATCGCGTTTACTAACAAAGGGAAAGATTTTTGTCATTTTTGTTGTTTTTGTTTTTTAACGCATAACGGCGGCGATCTGCGATTTTTTTTGCGGTACTGCGACATTGCGGCGGACAGATCGGACCCTTGACTGACATTTTTGACACTTTTGGGGTTACCAGTGACATTTCTACAGTAATCAGTGCTATACATATGCACTGTTACTGTAAAAATACACTGGTAGTGAAGGGGTTAACTTTATTTGGAAGGGAGGGGCTGTGTGTGTCCCTAGGGGCGTGGTTTCTACTGTGATTGGCTGTGGCTCTAGCTGTAAGGACACTGATCAACGGATCTACATACCAGATCCGTTTTATCAGTGTCTTTGCAGCGAGGAGAATGACAGGCAGTTTGTTTACACAAGCTGCCTGACATTCTCCCTCTCCCCCGCCGATCGCCGAGTGGCCGGCGGACATCGGGTCCGCTGGTCACACGTGCGGGGGGGTCCGTGACCACGCGGGAGCGGGAGCGCGCCTCCGGGGGCGCGCGCTCGCTCCCTAGACCCTCACAAGCAAGCAACGTAGCCCTACGTTAGTTTGCCTGTGAGGGGCTGACCGCCGACGTAGATAGTCGTGCGGCGGTCGGCAAGTGGTTAAGGCCGCTTTATGGGTCATAAATAACTTATAGATTGAATTATAACACTATATTTATATAGATTTGCTAGTTCTTCTAATAGTTCAATGTTTCATTGGGAGTGTGAAGTTCTAATGCATACTTTAGCTTTATTTATCTTATCTTATTAGAAATGTTTTCCAGTGAAATTCAAGCGAGATGCCACATCTGTTTTCACTTAGTTTTTCTTAGCATAGTTTTGGCACAGATGTTTAACACATTAAAGTGTACCTGTTGTAAACTCATACAACCAGAAAGCTGTAGGCTGGGAGAAAAACAATTAGGCGTTCCAATGCCCCAGGAAATTGTGACATGACAGCAAAAGGCACATTTAGGTGTATTCAGAAAAACAAAAAAGACTGGAAAAGCAAAATCAACGTTCATTGAGCAGCGTAAACTTAAGTCTGATTGGCTGCAGTGAGTTACTGCATTTAGCACACTTATGTTCTTTGTACTTTTCCAAACAACAGTGTTCCACAGAGTCGACAAAGATAGGATGTTGGCAAATGGTGGAAGAATGTGGACAGGACGCTAATAGAGCAATGGGTCCATCTGAGACACCATGCTGTCAAACAGAGAAGAAAGGGTTGGTGAGTGACAGGGTGCTGGCAGAGGAAGTGAAGGTTTGGGACTGGATTCTAACAGAAGAAGGTGTCGGCAACAGCTAGAATGCATGGGGATGGCATTGCCAAGTGATGGGATTCTCGGGGATAGAGATAAAGGAGATGGTAAGAAAATAGATGCTGGCAAGGGTCAGGATGCTGACAGGGAAAGGTGTCTGTGAAGGACAAGTTGGAAGATCATATGAAGGTTAGAAGATATGATGCAGCTGACCACAAACCTGCATTTACCTCTAAAGAATTTACAATATTGACTAGCATCAAACAAAGTAGGTTAGTGCAGTGCAGATCCTACTCTAGGATTGCCTACCTTGGCATGGTGTAAAGGCTTGTAACCACTTGTTACATACAAATCTGTATAACATAATGTGTAAGCAGGTGTAGTTATCCAGTCTGCCATTAGGTGGTTCTGTCCCAAAATAGTGTGTGATAACAGTGAATAATGTATCGGGTGTTGGGTCCCTTTTAAACAAAACCTTTCTGTAATGATGTAATGGGTGGAGTTAGTGCATATATATACACTGCTCAAAAAAATTGAACGCTTTTTAACCACTTAAGCCCCAGCCCTATTTCGGACACTTTTTGTTTACAAGTTAAAATCAGTATTTTTTCCTAGAAAACTACTTAGAACCCCCAAACATTATATATATTATTTTAGTAAAGACTCTCGAAAGTCAAATGGCGGTCATTGCAATATTTTTTGTCACGCGGTATTTGCGCAGCGGTCTTTAAAACGCCATTTTTTTTGGAAAATTTTTGAAAAATCACATTCCACTGCATTTAAAAAATACTAAACAGTAAAGTTAGCCCATTTTTTTTGTATATTGTGAAAGATGAAGTCACGCCGAGTAAATAGATACCCAACATGTTACGGTTTAAAATTGCGCGCACCCATGGAATGGCGACAAACTACGGTCAATAGAAATCTCAATAGGCGACGCTTTAAATTTTTTTAACGGTTACCAGTTTAGAGTTAGAGTGCAGCTCTTTTTTTTAAATTATTGCTCACACTCTGGCGATCGCGTCGATACCTCACATGTGTGGTTTGAACAGCGATTTCATTCACGGCTCGACTTCCCTATATGTTTTTTTGTGCGCAAGCTAACGGTGGCGGCTAAAAAAATTTTTTTTCCTATTTATTTTATTTTTTTTTAACTTTATTACAGTTTTAAAAAAAAAAAAAAATCTGATCACTTTTATTGCTGTCACAAGCAATGTAAACATCCCTTGTGACACCAATATGCAGTGACAGGTACTCTTTATGGAGGGATCGAGGGTCTAAAAGACCCTAGACCCCTCCACTACACTTCCATGTATGCAAAACGCCGAAAACGGCGTGTTTGCATACAGCCGTTTTTTAAATTTGCCGCCTTTTGCAGCACACTAACCCGGAAGTGATGTCATGGACGCCGCCTCCGGGTTACGTCATCGGAGACCCGATCTAAGCCGTTTCCGGTAAAAGTCACGGAAGGCGGCGGGAGGGGGGGACGTCCCCTCCCGCTCACCTGGGTAACGATCGAGCGGCTCCCGAGCCGCATCGGTCATTACTGACAGAAAGCCGACCGTTGGCACTAAACCACGGTACCGGGACGATGCCTCTAGCTAGAGCCATCATCCCGGTATACCCCCGCAAATTTACCTGACGTATATATACGTCAGTTTGCGGTAAGTGGTTAATCAGAGTTTGGCATCAAGTCAATTAAACTACTGGGATATTGATCTGGTCAGTTAAGTAGTAGAGGGGGTTGTTAATCAGTTTCATCTGCTTTGGTGTTAATGAAATTAACAGGTGCACTATATTGGCAACAATGAGACGACCTCCAAAACAGGAATGGTTTTGCAGGTTGAGGCCACTGACATTTTTTTCCCTACTCATCTTTTCTGACTGTTTTTCCCTAGTTTTGCATTTGGCTAGGGTCAGTGTCACCACTGGTAAGATGAGGCGATACCTGGACCTTATAGAGGTTGCACAGGCAGTCCAACTTCTCCAGGATGGCATATCAATATGTGCCATTGCCAGAAGGTTTGCTGTGTCTCCCAACACAGTCTCAAGAGCATAGAGGAGATTCCAGGAGACAGGGTAGTAGAAGGTCCTTAACCCATCAGCAGAACCAGTATCTGCAAGGAGGAACCAGGATGAGCACTTCCATAGCCCTACAAAATGACCCCCAGCAGGCCACTGATGTGAATGTCTCTGACCAAACAATCAAAAACAGACTTCATGAGGGTTGTGTAGAGGGCCCAATGTCCTCTAGTGGGCCCTGTGCTCATTGCCCGGCACCATGGAGCTCGATTGGCATTTGCCATTGAACACCAGAATTGGCAGATGTGCTTTTCACAGATGAGCGCAGGTTCACCCTGAGCCCATATGACAGATGTGAAAGGGTCTGGGAAAGCCACGGATGTTATGCTGTTTGTAACATCATTCAGCATGACTGGTTTGGTGGTGGGTCAGTGATGGTCTGGGGAGGCATATCCATGGAGAGATGCAGAGACCTCTACAGGCTAGGCCAGTGATGGCAAACCCTGGCACCCCAGATGTTTTGGAACTACATTTCCCATGATGCTCAACTACACTGCAGAGTGCATGAGCATCATGGCAAATGTAGTTCCAAAACATCTGGAGTGCCAAGGTTCGCCATCACTGGGCTAGGCAATGGCACCCTGACTGCCAATAGGTATCAGGATAACATCTTTGGATCCAATCTCAGACCCTATGTTGGTTCAGTGGGTCCTGGGTTTCTCCTGGTGCACGACAATGCATGGCCTCATGTGGTGAGAGTATGCAGCCAGTTCCTGGAGGATAAAGGAATTGATAACATTGAATGGCCCCCACGCTCGCCTGACCTAACTCCAATAGAACAGCCCTGGGACATTATGTTTTGGTCCATCCGACGCCGCCAGGTTGCACCTCAGTCTGTTTAGGAGCTCAGTGATGCCCTGGTCCAGATCTGGGAGGAAATACGACAGGACACCTTCCGTCGTCTCTTTAGGAGCAAGCCCCAACATTGTCAGGCATGCATACAAGCACACGGAGGCCATACAGACTACAAAGTACTATTTTAAATTGCTGCAATGAAATTTCAGCAAAATGGATTAGCCTACTGCATCATGTTTTCACTTTGATTTTGGGGGTGTCTTTAAATTCAGCCCTCTGTAGATGGATAATTTTCATTTCCATCAAACGATGTGGCAGCCTTTAATTCCTTACACATTACCCAGTCCATATCAGTATAGATATCCAGCATGATATGATGTGATATTACACGCACATGAACTTTAATGGCATCCCAGTCTTGGTCCTTAGGGTTCAATATGGAGTTGGTCCACCCTTTGCTGCTATAACAGCTTCAACTCTTCTGGGAAGGCTGTCCACAAGGTTTAGGAGTGTGTCTATGGGAATGTTTGACCATTCTTCCAGAAACGCTTTTGTGATGTCAGGCACTGATGTGGATTAGAAGGCCTGGCTCACAGTCTCCACTCTAATTCATCTCAAAGGTGTTCTATGGGGTTGAGGTCAGAATAAAAATTAGGACAGCAGCTATAAATACTGTAGCTGCTGACTTTTAATATTAGGGCACTTATCTGTCCAGGAATCCAGCGATGTCTTCACCCCAGCAGATTTTTCCATCAGTTTTCAGATGCTACCGCTGCCATTGCTTGTAAGGGAAGCTGGCAGTGAAGCCGGTTTCCCTTAAAAATGTCTTGGTATGCTGACGCCTTAAGAGTTCCCTTCACTGGAACTAAGAGCTAAGCCCAACCCCTGAAAAACAACCTCACACCATAATCCTCCCTCCACCAAATGATTTGGACTAGTGCACAAAGCAAAGTCCATTAAGACATGGATGAGTGAGTTTGGGGTGGGGGAACCTGACTGGCCTTCACAGAGTCCTGACCTCAACCTTGTGGACAGCCTTGCTAGAAGAGTTAAAGCTGTTTTTTATATATATATATATATATATATATATATATATACACATATATATACAGTATCACACAAAGGTGAGTATGTCTCTCACATTTTTGTAAATATTTTATTATATCTTTTCATGTGACAACACTGAAGAAATGACACTTTGCTGCAATGTAAAGTAGTGAGTGTACAGCTTGTATGACTGTAAATATGCTGTCCCCTCAAAATAACTCCACACACAGCCGTTCATTTCTAAACCGTTGGCAACAAAAGTGAGTACACCCCTAAGTTAAAATGTCCAAATTGGGCCCAAAGTGTCAATATTTTGTGTGGCCACATTGTAGCAAAGTGTCATTGCTTCAGTGTTGAAAAGATATAATAAAATATTTACAAAAATGTGAGGGGTGTACCCACTTTTGTGAGATACTGTATATATATATATATATATATATACACACACACTATATATATGTATATATATATATATATATATATCTCTCTCTATATATATATATATATATACACTGAACAACATTATAAACGCAACACTTTTGTTTTTGCCCCCATTCCCCCATTTTTCATGAGCTGAACTCAAAGATCTAAGACTTTTTCTATGTACACAAAAGGCCTATTTCCCTCAAATATTGTTCACAAATCTGGCTAAATCTGTGTTAGTGAGCACTTTGCCGAGATAATCCATCCACCTCACAGGTGTGGCATATCAAGATGCTTATTAGACAGCATGATTATTGCACAGGTGTGCCTTAGGCTGGCCACAATAAAGCAAGAACTTGCAACAAATTGCAAGAACTGGGATGTTTTCAGCTTCCAGGAATTGTGTACAGATCCTTGCAATATGGGGCCGTGCATTATCATGCTGCAACATGAGGTGATGGTCGTGGATGAATGGCACAACAATGGGCCTCAGGATCTCGTCACGGTATCTATGTGCATTCAAAATGCCATCAATAAAATGCACCTGTGTTCGTTGTCCATATCATATGCCTGCCCATACCATAACCCCACTGCCACCATGAGCCACTCGATCCACAACCTTGACATCAGCAAACCGCTAACCCACACAACGCCATCTGCCCTGCACAGTGAAAATCAAGATTAATTCCTGAAGAGAACACCTTTCCAAAGTGCCAGATGCCATTGAATGTGAGCATTTTCCCATTCTAGTCGGTTATGATGATGAACTGCAGTCAGGTCGAGACCCCGATGAGGAGGACGAGCATGCAGATGAGCTTCCCTGAGACGGTTTCTGACAGTTTGTGCAGAAATTCTTTGTTTATGCAAACCGATTGTTGCAGCAGCTGTCCGGGTGGCTGGTCTCAGACGATCTTGGAGGTGAAGATGTTGGATGTGGAGATCCTGAGCTGGTGTGGTTACACGTGGTCTGCAGTTGTGAGACTGGTTGGATGTACTGCCAAATTCTCTGAAACTCCTTTGGAGATGGCTTGTGGTAGAGAAATGAACATTCAATTCAAGGGCAACAGCTCTGGTGGACATTCCTGCAGTCAGCATGCCAATTGCACGCTCCCTCAAAATGTGCGACATCTGTGGCATTGTGCTGTGTGATAAAACTGCACATTTTAGAGTGGCCTTTTATTGTGGCCAGCCTAAGGCACACCTGTGCAATAATTATGCTGTCTAATCAGCATCTTTATATTCCACACCTGTGAGGGGAAGGATTATCTCGGCAAAGGAGAAGTGCTCACTAACACAGATTTAGACAGATTTGTGAACAATATTTGAGAGAAATAGGCCTTTTTGTGTACATAGAAAAAGTCTTAGAACTTTGGGCTCAGCTTATGAAAAATGGGGGCAAAAACAAAAGGGTTTATATATATATATAATCTGGTTAATCTCGACTGAAAGAGTAGGATGCTTTACCTTGTGAATCTCGGCTTGGATAGAGTAGCATGCTGCAGATATAGTATACTGGTAGGTTGGTCACAACAGTGTGGTGCTCCCAAGGAGAGAGAAACTATGAAAAAGGGAAGATGGATTAAGTGTGCTGTGTAATGTGCTGCTTTTACATAATTATGGTTACAGTATGTCTTCCATATGTGTGATGGGCAAAGTAATACCATGCGACACTGAAGAACACCAGTAAAGTGCAGAAAACATATTTCTCCTATCTCCATGGCTTTACATGGGTTTTATCCTCAAACTGAGGAGAAGCTAGTTACCAAATGCTTTCTCTGAGAGGGCTGTTCAATTTATTGGTATACAGGTGCATCCATGGTTTTCTCATGCTCTCCTGTCCCCCCGGGTAACCTGAGACTGCAGCCGGTGGTTCCACCAGCTGATTAGAGACCAGAATGGCTCCAATCATCTCTATGGCCTAAGATACCAGAAGCTACAAGCATTCTTCTTAGATTGTAAGCTCTAACGAGCAGGGTCATCTGATTCCTACTGTATTAAAGTGTCTTGTATTTGTACTGTCTACCCTCCAGTTGTAAAGCGCTGCATAAACTGTCAGCACTATATAAATCCTATATAATAATAATAATATTAATTTCATGACTTCTGCTTCACCAGAAATAAACAGCGCCATTGGGAAATTGGGAAAGCATCTTATCACACCAATCTTGGTGTGGTCAGATGCTTTAAGGGCAGAGGAGAGATCTAGAGTCTAATAGACCCCAATTTTTTCAAAAAAGAGTACCTGTCACTACTTATTGCTATCACAGCAGATATTTAAATTCCCTGGGAAACCAATAAATATGGCCTCCGAAACTTTGATAGGTAGTGAGGAGTGAAATCAACAATTTACGCCCTTAGAAAGCCTAAAGGCAGTTATTGGTTTTCGGGGGCCAGTACATGGCTAGACTGCCAAAAAGTCTCACACATGTGGTATCTCCGTGCTCATAAGAAGCAGCAGAATGTATTTTGGGGTGTAATTCCATAAATATACCCATGGCATGTTTGAGCAATATATAATTTAGGTGACAATTTTGTGTCAAAAAAATAATTTTTTTTTGTCATTTTCCCAAAACGTGTGGCAAAAAATAAACTATTCCATGGACTTAATCTGCCTCTCAGCAACTAGCTTAGAGTGTCTACTTTCCGAAAAGGGGCATTTTGGGCAAGGTTTTGTGCTATCTTAGCATTTCATGGCCTCCAAAACTGTGATAGGTAGTGAGGAGTGAAATCATCAATTTACTCCCTTAGAAAGCCTGAAGGCGGTGATTGGTTTTCGGGGTCCTGTATGCGGCTAGACTGCCAAAAAGTCTCACACATGTGGTATCCCCATACTCTGGAGAAGCAGCAGAATGTATTTTGGGGTGTAATTCCACATATACCCATGGCATGCGTAAGCAATATATTATTTCAATGGCAACTTTGTGTAAAAAATATATTTTATTCTTGTCGTTTTTCAAACACCTGTGACAAAAAAATGAAATATTCAATGGGCTGAACGTGCTTCTCAGGAAATTCCTTTCCAGTGTCTTCTTTCCAAAGGGTAATTTGGGGGGTTCTGTACTGCCCTGCCATTTTAGCATTTAAAGAAATGAGATAGGCAGTCAGAAATTAAGCAACGTAAATTCCAGTATATACACCAAAGTTTGTTATTATTTTTGCGCAAACCAATAATTATACACTTCTTAGAGATTTTTTTTTTTTATCAAAGACATGTAGCTAAACAAATTTGGCCTAAATGTAGTTTATTGGGTATTTTTTATAAGAAAAAGTAGAAAATTTAACTTTTTCTTAAAATTTTCATTTTTTTCCGTTTATATCGCAAAAAAATTAAAGCCGCAGAGGTGATCAAATACCACCATTAAAAAAACTCTATTTGTGGGAAAAAAAGGACATAAATTTTGTTTGGGTAAAGCATTGCATGACTGCGCAATTACCAGTTAAAGTGACGTAGTGCCAAATTGCAAAAAATTGCCTGGTCATTAAGAGGGTAAAGCCTTTCGGTCCTTAAGTGGTTAAGGTTAACTTTTTATTGCCCACTTAATTGGGGAAGATTACTTGTTGCAGCTCATGCATTACACTTTGGATAAAGTTGGCAAAAAAAGCAAATACCTTCAAACTCAAATTTGCTCCAGTCTTAAAAGAAACAAAGGAAAATGTAAAACACTGAAACTCCCTTAATATCTCGTGGTAGAGTCTCTCTACTCAAAATGACTATCCTCCCTCGCTTTCTCTACCTGTTACAAACCATTCCCATATGAATACTAACCGCTTTTTTCCCCCCTTTTTCAAGCATGTTCCTCTTTCATTTGGAGAGGCAAGAATCCCAGAATTAAATTTGATCGCCTTACCCTTCCGAAAAGTAAGGGTGGAATTGTCCTACCCAACCTTCGCTGATACTACTGGGCAACCCGTCTTGCCCGAATAGTAGACTGGAACGTACACCACAAGGTTATTGACTGGGTTACACTGGAGCATACAGTCACTCCCTTCTCCAGTACCTCATGTCTAGCATGGTAACATGATTTAAACACAAAATTCACTGTTCTGGAATGGGAATCTATTATTTCCCATATACACAAGGGATCCCTCAATGTCACCACACAAGAGTATGGATTTAAAATTCTCACGAGATGGTACAGAACTCCTGCTCTACTTAACAAGTTCTCTAACTCAATCCCCATTAGATGTTGGCGATGTGACGCTGATGAAGGATCAATGCTGCACATTTGGTGGTCATGCCCTAAAATTCAATCATTTTGGAAATTAGTCCATGACACCATACTTTCTGTCACCTCAGAAAGTATTGAATACTCTCCTGCTCAATACCTGCTTCATCATACTACCATACCAAGGAAGCGTTATCTCAAATCACTTGTGATGTATATGATAAACGCTGCTATACACTGCATCCCTTGCCATTGGCACTCCTCAACCACCCCAACAAAAATGGAATGGTACCACAGACTCAACAATATAGAAAAAATTGAAGAACTTATCAGTATCTCACAAGAAAAGATTTCCAAATCCAATCTAACAAGATACAGTTGGCAACACTTTAATTCAATACCTGCGTATTCAGAGTAAGATCAGTGTTTTTTTGTTTTTTTTTTTTAATCGTGGATCAGCATGATAACTTGAAACTAATAGAAAATAACAAATATATAGCTCTATTATCTTTCTTTTGATCTCTAGTGTAAAATTAAAAAAATATAGAGACCTCCCATTTTACCGCAAACTAAACGCTTAACCCCAATAATACTTTTTTTCACCTATTACTGCTCTTGCGGAAGGGAGTCTGGTACCCCTTCTTCCTTTCCTGTCCCCTACCCTCCCCCTCTTACATATTTACATGGTTACATGGTTACATAGTAGTTGAGGTTGAATAAAGACAACAGCCCATCCAGTTCAACCTGTGCTGGTGTAGGTGTCAGTGACGTATATATTTCCCATAACCCTGAATGTTGTGATCTTTGAGATCCACGTCCAAGTGTCTTTTAAAAGTAGCCATACTCTCTGCAGTTACCACCAATTGTGGAAGAGAGTTTCGCATTATTACCACCCTTACAGTGAAAAGCCCCTTACGAAGCTTAAGGTTAAACTTCCTCTCCTCTAATCTTAGAGGAGACTAAATGTTTTTTTTCCTATGCTGGGATCACCATTGAGGTATTTGTAAATCACTATCATGTCCCCTCTCAGGCGTCTCTTCTCCAGGGAGAATAAATTAAGCGCTTGCAATCGCTCCTCATAATTAGGGCCCTCCAATCCCATAATTAGTTTAATTGCCATTCTTTGAACTCTCTCCAGTTCCAGCACATCCCTTCTGAGGATTGGCGACCAGAATTGGACAGAATACTCCAGATGTGGCTGGACCAGAGTTTTATAAAGTGGCAGGATTATATCTTTATCTCTGGAATTTATCCCCTTCCTTATGCATGCTAATATTCTGCCGGCTTTGGCAGCTGCAGCTTGACATTGCATGCTATTGCTTAGTCTATCTTCCACTAGAACCCCCAGATCTTTCTCCATTCTTGATTCCCCCAGAGGTTCCCCCCTAGAGCATATTTTGCTTTTATGTTTTTAGCCCCCATGTGCAATACCTTACATTTCTCCACATTAAACCTCATATGCCATGTAGGTGCCCACTCTGTTATTTTGTTCAGGTCATTCTGTAAGATTTCTATATCTTGATGAGAAGTTATTGCCCTGCCTATTTTTGTGTCATCCACGAAAACTGAGATTGAGCTAATGATCCCGTCCTCTATGTTATTTATGAATAAATTGAACAAAATTGATCCCAGGACTGAGCCTTGGGGGACGTGTTATTTATCACCACCCTTTGGACACGCCCCTGTCTTTTTCTTTTTTATTTTTTTCCCTCTCTACCTACTCTACCTTCTACCCTTTTAATTAACATGCCTATTTTCATAAAATCTCCCTAAAAAAGAGTCACAGATCATAACTCTGTATTGGCACTAATGTGCTAATTATATACTATGATCATTTTGGATTATAGAACAACCAATGATACTTTTACCAACATGAAAAAAACTGTTCTTTTGTTCGCTTTTCCTTTTCTACTTCTCTAATAATTAATATGTCCCAAAGGACTATTGATTACTTCATGTTGCATAAATGTAAAAATGCGAAATATGTCATTTGTATGTATCATTGAATTCAATAAAAAATGGATGAAATAAAAAAAAAAGCAAATACAAACGTAAAAAGCATTTGCAGATGTATCAGCAATTTAAACCCTGGGTTCAGATTTCAGGAAGTTCCAAATTTTTAGACTAAATCAAATTGAATTAGTCTTGGTCTCACGCTGGGAATTCATCCAGTGAAGCGTGACAATACTGTTTTCCTTTATATGATCGTTCTATCATTTCAAGTTAAAACAGGCAAAAACTCATTATGCAGCCGGATTAGCGTTCTTCTTCAGCCCTGTCTGCATTGTTTAATTGGTTTAGATTGGATGGACACTGTCTGGGTGGGACTTGAACCTCCTATCACATGATTCTGTGCTGTTCAGCCTTCCTCTTAAGCTACAGTGTATGAGAAATGGCAGTGCACTTACATTTTGGATAAGGGGTGTTATTTGACAAAGGAAATGCATGGATCACTCTTAAAAATGGCAATTAGCAGCTATTGCATTCTAGCTAGTGGGTAGCCAGGTGCAGAAAATAATTGCCTAGACAGAAAAAAAAGAAAAACAAAGAGACTCAGCAGGTAGGCTTCCCGCATCAGTAAAAATGCAAGATGTTTATGGATGACATTGTAACCGCTTGCCGACTGCGCACAGTATATTTACTGCGGCAGTCGGCCCCGGCCAGGCAGAGTGACGTAGGTCTACGTCGCTCGCCTGTCACTCCTTCCAGAGCCAATAGCGGGCGGGCGCGCGCCCGCCGAGGCGCGCGCCCGCCTCGGCTCGTTCACGGAGGAGTGCGGGAGTGTGACTGGCGGACCCGATGTCACTACGATCGCCGCTACAGCGGGAGAAAGACAGAGCGGCTTGTGTAAACAAGCCACCTGTCAGTTCTCCCTGTGTAAAAGTGAAGATCAAACAGTTCTACTATGTAGAACTGTTGATCTTTGTTTTTACACTAGTAGACCTGTCCCTACACAGTTAGAATCACGCCCCTAGGACACACTTAACCCCTCCCTGTCCAATACTGTTAACCCCTTCCCTGCCAGTGTCATTTTTGCAGTAACAGTGCATATATATAGCACTGATTACTGCAGTAATGTCACTGGTACCCCCAAAAGTGTCAAAAATGTCAGTCAAGGGTCCGATCTGTCCGCCGCAATGTCGCAGTACCGCAAAAAAAATCGCAGATCGCCGCCATTACTCGTTAAAAAAAAAAACACCAAAAATGACAAAAATCTTTCCCTTTGTTAGTAAACGCGATAACTTTTGCGCAAACCAATCAAAATACGCTTTTTGCGATTTTTTTTACCAAACATAGGTAGCGTAAAACAAATTGGCCGAAAATTTTAAAAAATTTTGATTTTTACATTTTTTTTTGGGGGAATTTCATATAAAAAAAAGTGAAAAATATTGTTGTTTTTGCAAAAATTACGCTCTTTTTTTGTTTATAGCGCGTGATCAAAAAATCGCACAGGTGATCAAATACCACCAAAAGAAAGCTCTGTTTGTGGGAAAAAAAGGACGTGAAATTCGTTTAGGTACAGCGTCGCACGACCGCGCGATTGTCCGTTAAAGTCACGCAGTAAAAAATCGCAAAATAACCCCTGGTCTTTTAGCAGGAAAATCCTCCGGTGGTAAAGTGGTTAAAGACACAAGAATCCAATTTATTATTGTCAGAAAAAAGAAGTAATTCGAACCAAATTCTTAAGCCTGGTACACATGTACCGAAATTTGGCCAGTTTGGCAGAAACCAGCTGAATTTCAATACATGTGTACCACTGTCTGTTTACAGAAGCCGGTCTAACTACCAGCTTCTGTCGAACTACCTAGCTTTACTTTCACTTAAAAACCAGCACTGAAGAAAGACAGCTGTAATCTGACAAATTGTGGAAAAACACAGACCCTTTCTATATCAGACATTTTTTAAACTGTTGCCACTATATATACTGTAAATCCTGTATAATAATAAAAATACACCATATTTAGTACTCATGTAGACAGGTGCTCTTGTCAAATGCAGCCTTTTTTACTTAAATGCAGCCCTACTCAAGTGCATGATTTGAATACAAAAAGCAATAATTGACAAGAAAAGGCTGCATGTGACCTGCTTTGCCTGCAATGCAAATGCACCCTAAAAGGACATGATGCTTTAGATCAGTGTTTCTCAACTCTGGTCCTCAGGGCACACTAACAGGCCAGATTTTAAGTATTGTATGTAAAGTATAACCGCGCAAAGTGTAATACAAGCTGCAGCTTCAAGTGTGACAGCACCCAAACAGAATAAATAAAATAAGCAGCGCTATATATAAGAAGGTGACAAATTATATCACTCAAATAATGAAAATATACAAATATGAGTATCCAGAAATTATGAATATAAGTGTCCAATAAATCATATGTGATAATGAGTCTCTCAATTAATCCAAAAAGTTCCCAAGAACCGTGAATAAAGAATATGGAGAATATCGGTATCCAGTATGGCATTGGACATGGTCAGTATGGCAGTAAATGTGGTCAGTAGGGCAGTAGACATTGTCAGTAGAGCAGTGGACATGGTCAGTAGGGCAGTGGAAAGGTCAGTATGGCAGTAGACATGGTCAGTATGGCAGTAGACATAGTCAGTAGGGCAGTAGACATGGTCAGTATGGCATTGAACATGGTCAGTATGGCAGTAGACGTGGTCAATATGGCAGTAAATGTGGTCAGTAGGGCAGTAGACATTGTCAGTAGAGCAGTGGACATGGTCAGTAGGGCAGTGGAAAGGTCAGTATGGCAGCAGACATGGTCAGTATGGCAGTGGAAAGGTCAGTATGGCAGTAGACATAGTCAGTAGGGCAGTAGACATGGTCAGTATGGCATTGAACATGGTCAGTATGGCAGTAGACGTGGTCAATATGGCAGTAAATGTGGTCAGTAGGGCAGTAGACATAGTCAGTAGGGCAGTAGATATGGTCATTGGAGCAGTGGACGTGGTCAGTAGGGCAGTGAACATGGTCAGTATAGCAGTGGACATGGTCAGTATGGCAGTGGTCGGGGCCAGAAGTTTTTAATTTTTGTTTTTTTTTATTATTTTTTACTATTTTACTGTATTTTATTTTACTTTTTTTTTTACAATTTTTTTTACTGTTTTTACAATCATTTAGGAGCTCCATTTTTGGGTCTTTCCTGAGATATCTTGGGGAGAGGGGACGCCGGTAGCGCTGCGGGGGATCGGGGACCAGGGAACACACAGGAAACAAGTAACCTGGATACAGGGCCAATGCAAAATTTTTTGTCTACAAAGGCCAAGGTGCATTTTGCAGCTCCCCGTTCTCCACCACCATCCTCCCACTAAACTTGCCACACACAGTTTCACCTTCTGTATTAGAGTGCCTCAATCTGGATGAGGGAGCACAGGGGGAACCTTCAGAAGGGGGGGCAGTGTTACATGAGGGGGGCAGTGTGATGGGGGGGCTGTGGAAGACAGTATGAGGGGGTAGTGTGATTGGAGGGGGTCAGTGTGATGGGAGGGGCCAGTGCGGATGGAGGATGGGACAGTGTGAAGGGAGGGGAACAATATGATGGGAAGGGGGCAGTGGACGGCAGTACGGGGGGGGCAGTGTGAAAGGAGGGAGGTAGTTTGATGGGAGAGGGGCAGTGTGATGGAAGGGATGCAGTGGAGGGCAGTATGGGGGTGAAGTGTGACAGAAAGGGGCAGTATGGGGGGACAGCATGAAGGAGGGGGGCAGTGGAGGCAGTATGGGGGGACAGCATGATGAGAGGGGGGCAGTAGAGGGCAGTATAGGGGACAGCGTGCCGGGGGGCAGCATGATGGGAGGGGGGCAGCATGATGGGAGGAAGGCAGTGGAGGGAAGTATAGGGGGACAGTGTGCCAGGAGGGGGCAGTATGGGGGACAGCATGATGGAAGGGGGGCAGTAGAGGGAAGTATAGGGGGACAGTATGCCAGGAGGGGGCAGTATGGGGGGCAGTGGAGGGCAGTAAAGAGGGACAGTGTGCCAGGTGGGGGCAGTATGGGGGGAGCAGCATGATGGGAGGGGGTCAGAATGGGGCCAGGGGGGAGCAGAGTGATAGTAGGACACCTGGAACTCGCTGGGGAGTGAATTTCCTTACACTCTGCTATGGCAGAGGTTGTGTTTGTATCCACTAAGGCGGGAACAGCCTCGGGGCAGGGAGAATTTCTCCTAACTTGCCCAGCGCTAGGAACAGGCTTGAGACAAGAAGTGGGAGCCGAAGCCGGAGTTGGGGGTGGAGCTGGGAGCAGTCCCAGGTACGAATGACTGCTTTTCACTTGTTAACATCGTGAGTACAGCTAGCACCAGGCTGGATAAGAGGTCCAGTGGGGCGGCATATAGTAGAACTGATCCCGCCCCTGCAGCCACTGAAAGCCCTGCAGGAACCAGGAGGAGAATGGAGGAGATCGGTTCTCCTATATGTCACCCCTCCTGCCTGCCTATAGTGGCAGCTGTTTTCACAGTGTGGGCAAGTGGAAAGCAGTTATCCGTACCTAGGACCGCCTCCCTGCTTCGCCCCCCGACTCAGGCACAGATATAGACAAACGTGGCAGGGGACCTGCACGGGCCCCTGCAGCACGGGGCCAGGTCGCAATCACGACCCTTGCGACTGCTATAGTTACGCCACTGCTGCTTTAGATAAGGAAACAATGAAAACAGGTCACACTCGGCCTCTGAACTGTCATATATTCTACTCAAATTAGGTAAATGGAAACATGCTAACCTGCCTTTGCCGTTCGTTTCTGGTCACTAATAGCCTAGGAAAATCCTGCCTTCCATACACTTTCATGCTCCCATAATTTGTAATAAAAACATTTTTGCCATTCTGAAGCTTCCCTCCAAATGATTTGCATATTATTTTATATATACTGTGATTCTATACCTGCCAAATATGCTGCAGAATTCTTCCTCCTTTAAGTCTGGCTGCAGCCATTTTAACTGTGGGCAGCTGAAGCTGCTGACTGTTCACTTCCTGGACTTACACAGACACACAGAGGCACACAGACACACTGGAGTCAAGCCATCAGACAGTTCCAAATCAGTGGTCATGCTATCAGACACGTTTTTTGGGTTGGATATACAACAGAGAAAAACTAGATGACACAATATATACCATAATGTAATATATAAAATAATGATTACAATATGGTATGATTTTACTGTGGAAATGTAAAGATACAGAGCCCTAAATATCAACTCATTGTTTACAAAGTGACATTTTTGCAAAACATCTAAATGGAATAAAAACAAAATCTCCCATTGGACCACTAAGTTTACAATGCAGATGCATCATACACACCCCCCTCTATGATATCTAACAATATGGTATGATTTTACTGTGAAAATGTAAAGATACAGAGCCCCAAATACCAACCTATTGGTTAATTTAGTGACATTTTTGCAATACTTCTAAATGGGTCAAAAATAAAATCTCCTATTGGACCAATAAGTTTACAATGCAGATGTGCCATTTTGATCCATTTCAGATCGACCCTTTTGAAGTATTACAAAAATGTCACTTTTTAACCAACAAGTTGATATTTTGGGGCTCTGTATATTTAAATTTCCACAGTAAAATCATACCATTTTGTAAGATATCATAGAGGGGGGTGTGTATGACACATCTGCATTGTAAATGTTTTGGTCCAATAGGATATTTTGTTTTAAACCTATTTAGAAGTATTGCAAAAATGTCACTGTGTAACCAATGGGTTGGTATTTGGGGCTCTGTATCTTAAAATTTCCACAGTAAAATCATATCTTATTGTAAGATATATTAGAGGTGGGTGTGTATGAAACATCTGCATTGTAAATGTATTGGTCCAACGGGAGATTTTGTTTTTGACCCATTTAAAAGTATCGCAAAATGTCACTTTGTAACCAATGGGTTCATATTTGGTTGTCTATATCTTTACATTTCCACAGTAAAATCATACCATGTTGTAAAATATCATAGAGGGGGGTGTGTAGGACACATCTGCATTGTAAACATATTGGTACAATGGGAGAGTTTGTTTTTGACCCATTTAGAAGTATTTAAAAAATGTCACTGTGTAACCAATGCTGTCTGTCTATGCATGGAGGAGTGTGCAGAGTTCAGGAAACTTCAGGAAAATAGCCACTGTTGCGCGGCTATGAGAAAATGGCTACCCCAGCGATCCCTTAGCCGGGCTCCCATGCATGTCTATTGGAAGGTTTACCCCAAAAGGGTGGCCCCGCCATTCCACCCAAACATGGCCACTGGAGCCCAGGGAAAATGGCCACCGACTGATCCTACCAAACATGGCTGCTGTGGATCCAGTAAAATGACTGCCAGTTGCCCGGAGCCACATTATGGCTGCGATGCAGCTTTCCAGACCTTCCACACCCTGAATTACAGGCAGGACCCCAACAGGGTCAGTGGAGCAGAACCGCTTCACCATAGGCTGACTAAAGCCAGTGGACCCCAGGCCAGTCCATCAGTGGGATGAGGCTGAGAACAGGCCAGTCCATCAGTGGGATGAGGCAGGGGGAGGAGATGAGAGGGAAGCTCTGAGCCAGGAAGGATAGGCTCTGAGTCAGGAAGGACAGGAGTGGAGAAAGGAACCTCCGCAGAACCAAACACCCCTGGGAGTACAATCTAAGCCCATAGATGGTGCTGTGTTTTTTTCTGCCTAGTGTCCTATTCCTGTAGGTGGCGCTATAAAACTCTATAGTCAAGGATAGAGGAGCTGTGTCTGTTAGTGAATGTAAGAGAAAGAGCTATGCCTTTTTTTTTTAAATAACATGTTGGGGGGCACTTAAAACTGGAGATGGGCTTTAAACTTTTGGTCATGTAATGAGTCAACCTTGAGACTCTACAGTTTATTTTTAGGCTTTAGGGCCACCTTAGATGTCAAAGTTCTTTGCATTTTGACCTTCATTAAAAAATGAGTGTCAGAAGATATTCCTGGGCAGCTAGCATTTACGGCATAGTTTACCTTTTGACATTTTACGCATCATCACTTGCCTTAGGCTCGGTAACTCCCTGTGTAGTCATATCCAGAGAAGATGGACGCTGTCATTTCACACTCCCCTAGTTCATTAGCACACTGGAGGGACTCTTGACCTCAAGTGATGTTTAGAAACACAGACATACTCAGGGTATTCTCATTAGATGCAAAAAACATGCATTTCCATATTCCCAAGAATCCTATAGTTATGCATATATGCCAGCTGTTCCTTCTTCAGACTAATTTTTTTAATAGGATACCTGCCAGAGGTCAGCAAGTGATTATAAGATTTAAGCTGCACCCATTCACATCAAAGCCTCTAGCATTACTATTAGGCTACTCCTTCTCATTATGTCTTCTCGAATCCCTTGTTATTGATCTGCTCAGTATCCAGTTTCATACATAAGAGGTCTGTCTGAATCAATAGCCTTCCATGACTAAATGAAATTCAGTGTCTTTTTCTGTGACATACAGACTTTCAACCATATGCCTACCAAAAATGTTAATGAAAAATTGGTACAGCCTTACTTATGATCAGAAAATCATGTGAAAAATGCAGCTTTTCGAATTGATCGTACAATAATGTGATCGTTAGCACACAGCTTTCAAGGGCCAATCCCGACAGGTCATGCAAAAATATCTGATGGGACAATAAAAAGTTTTCTCCTATGAAACCAGATCGTACGATTTTCCTTTAATCAGTACAGTTTTTATGCAAAGAACAATACAAATACAATACATTACATCACTTCCGAACTTTTATTCTGTCGTATGAGAATTTTCGTAACTTTAGTAACCCCTTAATTTTTTATATTAAGACTAGCATGCAAAAAAACCCAGACGATTATTCGCCTGATAATCTCATTGTGTGTACTAGGCTCAAGGCCCCGAACCTTATATCACATACACAGCTGTGAAGCAACAGTGGTATCAAGCAATGTAGGACCAACTGGACCTTTCAGTAAAGTGTTACAGCTTGTGTATTAGCTAACATATGATTGGTAGGTATTAAAGTGATTGTAAAGTCTATTTAAAAAAAAAATAAAAATAACAAACATGTTATACTTACCTGCTCTGTTGAAGTGCATTTGGACAGAGCAGCCTGGATCCCCCTCTTCTCGGGTCCCTCTTTGCAACTCCTGGCCCCTCCCTTCAGTCGAGTGCCCCCACAGCAAGCTGCTTGCTATGGGGGCACCCGA
This sequence comes from Pelophylax lessonae, assembly GCF_965119305.1. Lineage (NCBI taxonomy): Eukaryota > Metazoa > Chordata > Amphibia > Anura > Ranidae > Pelophylax > Pelophylax lessonae. The sequence goes on along the minus strand of NC_138780.1, from coordinate 138,121,319 downwards.
GCCGAGCTGCAGCTCCGTCTGTCCATTCAGACATGGAGCTGCCGTTCGACCCCACCCCCTCTCTCTCCTGATTGGCTGACTGATCTTGATGGACAGCCATGGGAGCCAATGGCACCGCTGCTGTGTCTCAGCCAATCAGGTGGGAAAGTCCCGGATGGCCAAGGGACTCGTGGACATCACTGGACAGAGATCAGTTTCAGGTAAGTATTAGGGGGTGCTGGGGAGGCTTCTACACACAGAAGACTTTTTATCTTAATGCATAGAATGTATTAGGATAAAAAAACCTTCTGACTTTGCAACTCCTTTAGGGCTAATTTATTTGTTATATTGTGTAATGCATTTACAGGTTTGTTAGGTGTTAAGGATAATTTATCTGTTATATTGTGTAATGCATGTACATGTATGGTAGTGTTTAAAGCTAATGTATTTGTTATATTGTGCAATACATTTACATGTATGTACGTATTAGGGCTAATTTATTTGTTATGTTGTGTAATACATTTACATGTATGGTAGGCGTTGAGTGGAACTTTGGTTTTCTTTTCTGAAAGAGTAACATTTTTGGTTACAACCTGTCCGTGACCCCATTGGGATAATTTTCCCTCACTTCCCTGTGATGCCCATACAAGAAATAATGCATGTGACTGTCACTGGACCAGGAAGATTTTTTTGGGGTTTTTTTTGTCCCTGTTGGATAGATTTCTTTCTGTCTTGTTCTCTAGTTTTTAAACGATTGGGGAAAGATAAGAACTGTTGTGTTTTAATGCCATTTAGGACTTATAGTTAGTTTTACTCATCTAAGCCTAGTACACACTGCTAAGTTTTTTTTCCTTTCAACCCAGCGGTCTCAACGAAATAAACCTGACAACTCAGGTCAGAGCCACTACTGTTCTATTGTGTCCTGACAGGGGGGCGACCCTCGCCAGAACACTCCAGTCAGCGCTCTCAACCATTGGGCAAATGTAGAGCTGGTCGGCAGACTTTGTCAGGGTTACCTGATCCGAGGCCGAGGTGCTGAGAGGGCTCCCCTTGCGGCTCAGTGCGGCACACCCCTGGAGATGGTACAAAGGGTGTGGCGCCCCAAGTGGCACGGATTACCAGCTGCAGGCAGGTAGGTAGAACCAGGAGCAATCTGAGAACGAACTGGAACAGGCTGGAATCACAGCAGGGTATGAGTCTTCAAAGGCTCTGAAGTAGCCGGGCTACCTTGTGCCAAGGAATAGTCTCTAGTGGCGGAAACCGTGGTACAAGCCGAGTTCATGCACAGGAGAACACCAGAATAGCCGAGGTCTTGAAGCAAGCCGGGGTCATACACGGTAGGTAACGGAAGCAAGGTCAGTAGGAGAAGCCAAGGGTCAAACCAGGAGCAGGAGATCAAACGGAATCAGGATCAAGCCAAGTCACAACAGGAAATCCAAACAGGAAACAGGAAGCACAGGAAGCTGAGAGATAATCCAGCAATGAGTCTGATCCTATGGTCACCTTTTATAGGCCATGTCCCTGACAGGCCAGCAGAGGGCTGTGTCAGTTGAGTCAGGAGCATCCATTTATATTACTGGCAATGTTGCCAGTTCTCCTATGGCCATTTCCCTGACAGACTTTTTTTGGTCATGCCCCTTCGACAGAAGCTGGCTGAAAGGTAGTGCACACTAGGGCTGTGCATCTTCACTTACCTCACGATTCGATGCGATTACAATTATTAGGGTCGCGATTCGATACGATTCGATTCCGCGATGCATCACGATGCATCACGATTACTGCCCAATGCCCATGCCCAGCCCACTGCCCAATGGTTTTCAAAACTTTATCAAAAAAAACAAACAATCAAGCAGTCACAAATAAAAGAATCCTTTTTATTTTCATTTGCTTCAAAGGACACTTTCCTGGACCCTGTCATGGCCTGCAAGCCCTGCATACTTTAGTGCACTTGCACTGCAAACATATAGGAAGGTCTGAAAATGCAAACAGCATAGCAGAAACAGACAACAACACTAGTATTTTACTAGAAGTAACAGTAAAATTAGTAAAAAACTGTAGTAGTGCAGTTTACTGCTTCATAAAAGAAAATATTAATATAAGCCAGGCCTACCACCATTTAAAGTACAACTAAAGGCAAAACTTGGATAAAGTTTGGCCTATAGTTGTACTTTAAGGCAAGCCAAGATAGAAGAAGCCAGCCAGCCAGCCAAGCTAATATTCTTGTGAAAATGGTCATCATAAATTCCCACAAAACATTATATATAAATCCTTTTATGTGCATATGCATTGCAATAAATTCCAGGTGTGCCATAACCTGTCCTCTACAAAACAGAGCACTTCCTGACTAGTAGCAAACATCAAGGGTGAACCTGGCAATAGTGCACTGCTGCATAACTTCCATGTTCACCGTGATGTTTGTTTCCCTCTGCAACTGCCAGTCAACTCAAGTGAGTTGATGGATTGGCTGCTAGAGGGGAGTTACACAAATATAAGCTTGAAGCTTATCAATTCACTTATGTCACTTTTATGTCACTTACTTTACAGAAAACGTTACCTGTCCTGCAGACAGTCTCTGTCTCTACCACGATTAAACCCAACTGAAGCCAAGCCAAAGCCACCATTAGAGGAAGGAAAACCCTTGACAGAGTAAATCATCAACTAAAGCTTAAACCTTGAGTAAATCTTCATGGGATCACAAAAAAACACACAACACGATTGTCTGCATCAGAATCATGAGAACTGAAGAAAGGCTTGGCATTGCCACACTGGTACAACTCAAGGCATATAGGTTAGGTCAGGTTTGTGTGTATTTGTGATCCAGTAAAGATTTAATCAAGGTTTTACGCTTCAATGTATGATTGATTTAATCTTTCAAGGATGTCTTTTCCTGTACCGTGGCTGCCTGGCTTGCCTTCAGTTGTCTAGATACACTTTTACCTTTAGTATTTGTTTGGTTGAGGGAACCCCCTACACTTGCTATTGCTACAGAGTACAACAGACCAGCAGACAGAGATGCGTTGCAATAATTTCCAGGTGTGTGCCATAACCTGTCCTCTACAAAACAGAGCACTTCCTGACTAGTAGCAAATATCAAAGGTGAACCTGGCAATAGTGCACTGCTGCATAACTTCCATGTTCACCGTGATGTTTGTTTCCCCCTGCAACTGCCAGTCAACTCAAGTGAAGTGAGTTGATGGCTGCTAGAGGGGAGTTATACAAATATAAGCTTAAGCTTAAATAATTATCAATTCACTTATGTGAATGGACCATTTTTGAAAACAAGCCATTCTCCATCTCTCCAGTGCCAGAAAAGCTGTAAAAAATATAAAATGTTCTAGGTTCACTGCGATTGTGTTTGCCCCTCCCATTGCCAGTCAACTAAACACAGTGTGTGTGTGTGTGTGTGTGTGTTGAGTTAATGCTAGAGCTGCGTTATAAGCTCTTGAGTTGTCACGACAGTCAGTCAGTCACGTTACAGAAAGAAAACTTTACCTGCACTGCACTGAGCAGCACTCTACCATGTTGATTACATCTGTAACTGAAGCCAAGCTAGCCAACAAGCCACCATTAGAGGAAGGAAACTCCTTGAGAGAATAAATTGTAAACTGAAGCTTAACCTTGAGGAAATCCTATGGGGGTCACATTCACAAACTCACAAATATAGTATATTACACAAGAATCCACAATTGGTGTTTGTGATCCAATAAGATAAGATTTACTCGAGGTTAAGCTTCAAATGTGCAAGTTATTTCTCTCAATGATTTTCCTTCCTATAATGCTGCACCGTGGCTGGCTTGGTGTCAGTTGTCTAGAAGAAAATACACTTTAATATTATTTATTTGGTTGAGGGTTAAATGAACCCCTAGTACTTGCCTAGACACTTTTAGTGTGAAGCAACGGAACGGATTATGGATTGAAAATGGACACATTGGACAGGACAATCTTCAAAAACAAACCATCAGTGCTATAAAGCTATAAAACAAGACTGGTGATGTGACTGACTGGTGACTGGCGGCAGACTGAATTAGTAATTACTAATTCATTAAAAACATGAATTAGTAATTATTTCAGTGCTTAGCATTTGGGAACATGTAGGTTTTTCTGTAAGAACACTAGATGATCCACATGCTCAGGTTTAAGACTGCTTCTTTTCGCTGTTATAACATCTCCTGCAGTAGAGAAAACCCGCTCTGCAGATACACTTGTACCTGGGATACACAAGTATTGCTTTGACAGCTGATAGAGGAGGGGGAATATGACCTCATGCTCACGCCACCATTTTAAAGGGTCCTCAGTGAGAGGCAGAGGTGGGGCTTTACAATATTTTTCCATTTCGTCTTCTGCCTTGGCATAGGGGGTCTTAGGTTCTATTGCACCATCAGTGAAAGACTGCCCCAGCAAAGTCATGAGCAGCGATGTTGTGGCCTTTTTTTTGGGAGGAGAATGGCTGTCCTCAATGGGTGTTGTTTCTGTTTCTTCTTCCACAGTTGCTTTTTCCCTAGGCACTTCATCCACATTTGTCCTTCTATTAGATGTAATCTGTGTGTTTGAACAAAAGATAATAGTATAAGAAGAGCTGAACTGACTAAGAGTGTGATTCATTGATGAGGTGTGGGAAACTGCACGGTAATCCATACCATACAGTTCCACTTCCCACACCGCATCAGTGAATCAGGGCATGTTATTACACAACACAATGTAGCTGACCTTCTAGCTGTCTTGCAGGAAACATGATGAAATTCTAATTACCTCCAAAGATGCAGCCTCCTCAGTCACTCCTTTGTATATCTCCGATCTCTCCTCCTCTGTGAGAATAAAAGGCAGTCCTTTAAAGCGAGGATCCAGAGCAGAGGCTGTATGAAGGATCTTCTTCTCTGCCTCACTGCTGTACCTCTTCAGGAGATCTGTTTTGATTGCATTCTTGATCTCATGGGTCATGGCTGTGTCTCCCATGGTGTCTGTCATGCTCTGGAGCAGTTGTGCATTTAGAGGGGCAATGAGAGACACTGTTGGGTTGCGCTCTTCTGACATCAGCAAGGTTGCATCCTTCATTGGCTTTAATGCACTCACAGCGTCCTCTGCATTTGACACATCTGTTTCATTGAGAGTGCAGAGATCAGACTCTCCTTTTCTGACTTCTGGAGACAGCAAGGTGGCACAAACTGCAGGTTGTTGTTCTAAGAACCTCTCGACCATGTCATATGCGCTGTTCCATCTTGTTGGCACATCAGTTATTAGCTTATGATTCTTCAGGCCCAGACATTTCTGTTTCTCTTTTAGACAGTGGCTTGCTCTAGTGCTGCGAAGGAAGAATGTGGATATTCGTCGCACTCTGGCGAGAAGCCTGGAGAGTGTGGCCCCTTTCAGTGCCCGCTGACATGCAAGATTGAGTGTATGGGCAAAACATTTAACATTAAGGAAATTTACCAACTTGAGCTGCAACTATCATGTTCGCCGCGTTGTCGGTCACAAGCACTACAGATTTATCAGACAGCTGCCATTCTTCCACAACATGAGACAGTAGCTCTGCCAGATGAGCACCTGTGTGAGACTCATAAATGGCTCTTGTTTGCAACACATATAACAAGACCTGCCAGTCCTTAGTAACGTAATGTGCTGTTATTGTAACATAGGACTCCGTTGTGACTGACGTCCATGAATCACACATTATTGCGACTCGACTGGCTTGGTTCATTGACGCAAGTACCTGAGCTTTGGTGTCGTGGTTGAGTGCAGGTATAACGTTTTCTGTAAAGTGCCTGCGTGATGGGATCTTATAACGTGGCTCTAGCGTCTTCACAAGGTAGCGAAACCCGGCGTTGTCCACAACTGAGTAAGGCCGTAGGTCCTTGGCGATGAAAGCTGCCACAGCTTTGCTTAGTTTCTTCCCTTTTTCTGAGTTGGGCGGATAAGTTGACAGTATGGCATCAATTCTTGGCTGATCTGGGTCTAGCAGTCTTTCCTTGGCAGTGGTGGCACTGCTGGTGGCGACAGGTGTTACTAACTCAGAGTGAAAATGGCTAACATGGTTTCTCAAGTTCGTAGTATTCCCTAGGTATTTAATTTTTGTGTGACAGGCTTTACATACGGCGTGTGTCTTGTCCAACTCACGCTTCCCTGTGTGTTCGTAAAATCCGAAATGTGCCCAGATGTTTGCTCTTAAAACGCTAGGTGCATTTTTTATCTCTCGATCTTTTTCTCCTTCTGCCATATTTATCACCATACTACCACGTATGTGACGGAGACGGATGACGTAAGTTGCCAAACTCTGTCAGTGTTTAAAAAAAAAATAAAAAAAAAAAACTTGTAAACTAAGCCGCAACATATCAACCAAGCAACATCTTTCATAAAATATGACTGTCTGTCTGTCTGTCAGACTCCCTTCCTTGCATGCACTGAGCCAAAACCCCCGGGACCCCACAGCTGCCTGTGACAGTGACACTGACAGAGACCCCCTTCCCCCCCACAGCTGAGCTGACTGCAGCCTGACACACTGACAGAGACCTGGGTGGATGTCCCACACCTTCCCCAATCCCCCACAGCACTGACAAACACTGAGAGTGAGTGAGTCCCCCCCCCTGCCCAGACCCCCACACTGACAGAGACCTGGAAGTCTCACACCTTCACCAATCCCCCACAGCACTGACAAACACTTGAGTGAGAGTGAGTCCCCCCCCTTGCCCAGACCCCCACACTGACAGAGACCTGGAAGTCCCACACCTTCACCAATCCCCCACAGCACTGACAAACACTTGAGTGAGAGTGAGTCCCCCCCTTGCCCAGACCCCCATAGCTGACTGACACTGACACTGACAGAGACCCCCAGGCCCCCACTGACTGACCCCCCTGGCTGCCAGACTGCCACAGCAGAACAGTACCCCCGGGCCCCGACCGACCGCCCCCTGTCCCAGGCCCCGCCCCATCACAGACATCCCCCAGAGATACAGAAGAGAGACCCCCATGAATGATAACACAATTATTTGTTCGGACATACCTGCTGTGTGACTGTGTGGGTTGTTGTGCACTGCATTGCAGAGGAGGACAGGTGCTGTGCTGCTCTCTGGGCTCTGTGGCGGGCGGCTGGCGTCACTGGCAGTGGCGTGGCTTGGCGGCTGGGCCTCCAGGGCCTGTCGGCTACGGTGAGGTGAGGCTGGCGGCGCTGGCTGGCTGCGATGGGGACGCACTTGGGGCTCCTCGCTCCTGTGTGTGGACTCACTGGACTGGCGGCTTCTGGCTTGGATGGCTGGCTGGCTTCTAGGCCGCAGGTGGGACGCCGATACACGCGGGGGATGTCTTGCTGCGCCTCGGCCCGGGTCAAAGAGGCGGAAGGGGAGGGGCGGAGCCTTTTTATTAAGCTCCCGCCACTAACCCACCAATCAGCTGCCGATCCTGCGATCTTGTGATTTTTTTTTTCCCTTGCGCGATAGGGCGTGGCCGCGGCTGATGACGTCACCTCGTATAATCGATTATGCCGGCAGCCCGCATCGATGCAGAATCGCGAAGGGTCGAATCGCGATGCATCGATCTTTCGATTATATTCCCCAGCCCTAGTGCACACGGGCTGAATGTCAGCCGGTTTCTACTGAACCAACCCATGCCGCCCAACATACGGCTCATGTGTACGGGGCTTTACTATCCTGTTCTGTGATTGGTTTTGGAAGACAGTAAGTCTTCCACTTTATCCAACACATGATAATATTATTGCTGGAAGTTAGGATTTAACTAAGTTACACACCCCCAAAACCCTAAACTTTTGGGTCAAGTCAAAAGCAAGAAGTCAAAAAAATAGTAGTAACAATAATAATAGTGCGCAAATCTTAAAAAAAGGATTATGGTCATAAGAGTTACATCTTACCTCCATCTAACATTTAACAAATAGCTTTGTTCACTTATTGTTTCTTAGGCCTCCACTAAAAAAAAAAAAAAAAAATGCCATATTTTTAAATATTATTTTGATATGGGGCATATGCCAGAGCAGCATTTTTATTTCCAGTCTGGCACCAACAATAACTAAGATGTCTAACAAGTTAAACTCTGTAGAAAACTTTCTGTAACAGTTAAAGTGTGTGCCCAATTAAAACTTTTGTTCAATAGCCTTAAAAAGTTTGGGGAAAGATAAGAACTAATACCATTTAGAACTTTTTTGTTATTTTCCCTCACATACTGTCTTGTGACAATGGTTTTTCAAGACAGGAAATTGGGGGAAATCTATATTCTCCAACAGCCACACCGAAATATACTTTAAGTAGCCTAAGTTGTGTTGTAAGCATTTTAGGTGCATTTTACATGTGTTCATTTTAAAGCATTTTTATACCCCACACCCCTGTCCTTCCCCTTCTCTGAAGCCCCTCCATACCAGTATTTTTGTCCAAATATACATAACTTTTTCCCTGCAGTCCTTATACTGGTTTAGTGAAGTCATGGGTCCTTCCTCCTCCTTTCTGGTGGCAGCAGTCAGTAATTTGTGTGACACCACACCATCTAGGAGTGAGCTTAACCACTTGACTACTGTGCACTTAAACCCCCTTCCCATCCAGACCAATTTTTAGCTTTCAGCGCTCTCACGCTTTGAATGACAATTGCGCGGTCATGCTACACTATACCCATATGACATTTTTATCATTTTTTTCACACAAATAGAGCTTTCTTTTGGTGGTATTTAATCACCTCTGGGTTTTTTTTATTTTTTACAAAAAAAAAGAAAAAAGGCAGAAAATTTTGAAAAAAAAAAAGTTTTTCTTATTTTCTGTGAGTAAATTTTGAAAATAAATAAATTTTTCTCCTTCACTGATGTGCGCTGATGAGGCGGCACTGATGGGCACTGATGAGGTGGCACTTATGGGCACTGATGAGGTGGCACTTATGGGCACTGATGAGGTGGCACTTATGGGCACTGATGAGGAGGTATTAATATGCCGCACTGATGAGCACTGATAGGCGGCACTGATAGGCGGCACTGATGAGCACTGATAGGCGGCACTGATGAGCACTGATAGGCGGCACTGCTGGGCACTGAGAGGTGGCACTGCTGGGCACTGAGAGGTGGCACTGAGAGGTGGCACTGCTGGGCACTGAGAGGCAGCACTGACGGGCGGCACTGATGGGCACTGATAGGCGGCACTGATGGGCACTGGCGGATGGCACTGATGAGCACTGATGGGCGGCACTGATGGGCAGCACCATCAGTGCCCACAATCAGTGCCCATAGTGCTGCCAATCAGTGCTCATCAGTGCCTAGATGAGTAGGCACTGATGGGCACTGACTGGCAGCACTATGGGCACTGATTGTGGGCACTGATGGCGGGCACTGTGGGCACTGATGGTGGGCACTTTGTGTATGTTTTTTACCTTGTGTAATCAGGGCACTGGTGATCAGTGCCATGATTACATTCTTCTGTGTCCCCGACGGCTGATCGGCTCTCCTCCTTCCTCACACTGCAGTCTCTGTGTGAGGAAGAAGCGCTGGCGATGAGAGATGATCTCATATGTTTACATATGAGATCATCTCTCATTGGATGGGCCGATCACGTGGTAAATGGCCGCTGTGATTGGCCATTTACCACGATCTGTGATTGGCTGTGTCCAAGGGACACGGCCGACACAGATTTTCCCCGATGCGCGTGGAGCCAGTTTCTGGGAGGCCGTTTAAAGACGGCCTCCCGAAAAATTAGAGTCCGCGCTGCAGCCGTCTTTCGGCTATAGCGCGGACCGGAAGTAGTTAAGCAGGTGTGATGATGCATCCCAAGGGGCACTCAACCTGGAAGGGGATTGGCTCTAAATCAGAAATTGGCATGTCTGGAAGGAACAGCACTGGAGAGGACATAATTATTTGGAGGAATAGCCAGAATGTGAGCCAGGCATACCAGAGAAGAGCTTCATCCATTCAATTCAAAATGCTGAGACCCATCCTCACCTGATCCTTATTAAGGTCTACTCATTTTTGTCATACCACCACAAACTACTTTGTGACATAGTTATGCTTTCAAAAGGAAAACTGAGACCATAGGCCAGAGGAGGTCAGTACTGCAGTGAGAGTGTTTTTTTATTATGTACAGTACTGGGCCACCGATTTTTCAAAGCTTTAAATAGGGAAGTTGGGCTTTAAGCTCTATGCTTAATGCTTTAAGATGCAGAAGGCAGGACTTTTTCCAACCCACTTGGACACATGCTAATCTCTGTTGAAATCTGCACTTTCAGACAGTGGGTTACCAGATCTGGTGTGAAGCTTTTACACATTTGGCTAAAAAGCAGTTTAAATTTAAAAATTTTCACTAATGTACTAAAATTGCCTTCCTGACCTAGCCATAGGAAAGAGGTGATCGGTAGAATAAGGTAGAACTAAATGAAAAACTCCCCCCCCCCCCCATTTTGGATAGAGAAAAAGAGGGTTATAACCCCTGTTGTTATTTTTTTTTGTTATCTGTATTCCATTGGGGAAATTTCCCTTCACTTCTTGTCCCATAGCCACAACAGGAAGTGAGAGGAAGTTTCCTCAAAGTGAAGAAATCCCGGGTTGTCACCAGGGTCATCAGAACTAGTGCCCCCATTGGATGAATTCCCCACTATTATTGTTTTGTGAACAACTCAAAATTTGGGATTTTCTTTCACTTTCAGTGATCATGGTAAACAGGACAAATAGAGAGGACGAATCTCCTTAACAGAGGCACAGACAGCAATGAAAACATGATAGGTATTCTAATTCCGCTTCACTCTATCCAAAACAAAAATAAAATAATGAAATAAAAAATAAAAAGTTTCCACTAAAGTGGGGTACACACTATAAGAAAATGGGGGGAACGATTGTCCGATTTTCCTCATTGTTTCACAGCAAATCGAAACCGATGAGCGAAAATTCTTATGAAAATTTGTACGAAAATTCTCGTATGACAAAGGCTTTTTTTGTTGTTTATTGTTTCTGATCATGCGCATTCTTTCTTTTCTGACTTTTCCTACAAAAGTCATACGAAAACGGCACACATTAAATGAAAATCGTTAATTTATTTCCGCATGAGAAACATTTTGGAGTTTGTCCCTTCGAGAATTTTCATCCAAAAATTCTGAATTGTCTGTAGAAAGTTCTGTACACACTATACAAAAATCGTACGAAAATTCTTTGGACAAAAATGTTCGCCCGATTTTCTTATAGTGTGTACGAGCTTTTATTTATACTTTGAAGGAGAAGTTTGGGGTTTTCTCAAACAACAAACATCCATACTCACCTCTATGCTACAGCATTGATGTAATGTTGCAGCTGTCCCCTGCCGGCATTAAGCCAGAGAACTGAGTGATCACATAAGCACTGATTGCTCAGTTCTGGGTCTGCTCATAGCAGAGAGCAGTGACTGTCAGTCACCGCTCTCTGCTTCTCCTGCATTCACTGGAGCTTTGGGCTGGAGAGGGGGCAGGCGCAACTGTCTTCGGCTCTCAGTTGAGCGTTGAGAGCTGGATCCAGCCATCAATCAGGCAGCTGGGTGGATCCCAACAAAATGGTCTGTAACTGTTCTGTGACAACTGACAGCAGGCTTTAGCATGCTTTTAACTGACTGTGGATTACAGAAGAGCAACATTAAGTGCACTCCTGTTACCCAAAAAAGAAGTAAGGCCAAGAAAGCGTTGGCCATGCTTCTCTTAAAGTGTTACTATACCAAGAAGCCTGCATTCAATATATCTGGTCCCCCACAGTACACAGAACATGGAAATGCAATAGTTTTAGTCAATATAAATGGCTAAATACCTTTTTTCATCAGCAGTTAAAGCAGTCTTCTAACTTTATCAGTGTCTGGTAAAGCTTGTAGAAGGAGTTTTCATTCTCCCCTGATTGTCCTATAAGGCCGCGGGACCCCTGGACAGTGCTGATTGGTTCTGTGCTAATCACATGCACCCTTCCAAGAAAAAAACTCTCTAGCAATACACACAAAACTGAGCATGAGCTCCCCCTAGCCTCTGTTCTATTAGGAGATAGATTAGGAAAAGTGGAAGAAGGGGAGGATCAGAGAAGACAGGATCAAACAGCCTTTTTACATAAGGCAGAGGATTAACCACTTAGGTTTCACAGTGAGCAAACCAAGCACGTTTTACTGCATACACAGATTGATTTTACTGTTGTGGGTTTAGTAACACTTTAAGATTTACAAAGAAGACAGCTATGTGTTTGGTTTTATCTCTCTTTTGGAACAACTTTTATTCAATTCCAAGGATTTAGCAGTTCAAGGTCATGCTTGTCTATTTTGTCCTATTACTGACAAATGGTATTTCCTGCCGCTAATTGTTACCAATTTGCATATCATTACATGTGTGGTCCAAACTGCAGACAGAAGGTTTGTATATAAATTATGCAAATGTGTTTATCTGGTTAATTAAAGCAATATATTTGAGTTCAGCAGTAGCCTAATCCTTTCCTCCAGAGCAGCAGGGATCCTCTAGAAACATCCTGTAAATACACTTATGTTTTAACTACGTTCCTTAAAGAGGGCTGCACTACAGAGCCCACTGTTTAAGTACTAAGTGCCATCATTGAACATACTTTTCTGAATTAATATGCAAATTATGCATTTACAAAATTGTTTAATAAGCCGTAAATAACAGTACTTCTTTTATCAGGAATGACTTTTGGTTAAAAAAGCTCTCTACGCACAACATTTTTGAAATAGTGACCACTTTACCGAAGCATAGCTACTATGTCACACATTCTCTAAACCAGTGATGGCGAACCTTGGCACCCCAGATGTTTTGGAACAACATTACCCATAACACTCAACTACACTGCAGAATGCATGAGCATCATGGGAAATGTAGCTCCAAAACATCTGGGGTGCCAAGGTTCCCCATCACTGCTCTAAACCATTACCCTGTAGCACGCTCCTATGAAGGCGCTAGTAGGTAAACTATAGTTTGCTCCATCTGCTTATCAGGGATTGTTAGTTCTGCCTGTTACATGTGTCCATGTGTGATTCACTTGTTCTAAGGGAGTGTCCCCACTGTGTCCAATAGGGGAGCCTGTTGGACAGTGGAGGAAACCCAGCCAGTGACACACAGACTGTCCTATAGGGTTGGCACAGGCAGTAGTGCATCCTGGGATACATTATATAAGCCAAGGGCACATGAGACAGGGTGTCTTTGGGGTGGGAAGCCATGTCCCAGGAGGAGGGTGACGGCTGTCTATCCTCCTGTTGCTGAGGAAGGTGGTCACAGGCGGTAGGCCTTGTGGACCAGGAGTGTGGTGCTGAACCAGGAGGTCCAGTGAATGCTGACAAGGGAGTTGGAGACAGAGCAACCCAGGGCTTGCCAGGGGTCTGCCCAGGAAGGGGACCACTCTGGTAGAGTGTCAGTGGATAGGGGGTCAGCGCACACAGCAAGTGAGAAAGGGGGTGCCAAGTTAGAGCCTGAAGAGTAATCTAAACAGGAATTCATATTCTTATCTTTACTTCAGTGGCAAGGTGAAGCAGCGGCCTTGCCGCACACACTGCAGATAGTTGTCCTCAGGATTGTGCATAGTTCAAGTTGGAGTATGCCACTCACTTCCTTCTCCCATCCAAATTCTAAAATAAAATACAAAAAAAAAAACAAATCCCCTGGACTGTTCATTGTCTGAGCCAAGAACTGTTAATGCCGTGTATCTGCTATCAATTGCTAATGGTAACCCAGGGGAACCCAAGAAGTATAATTCTCAGCAGCTCCCTAGGGGGCAGTGCTACAATCCTATACAAATTGATATCAAGAAAAACAATCTTTGTATGGAATATCTTTATGAACTCCCATCCCTTTACTGCATTTCTTCACCTGTCACCCTATTTCTGCAATAATAGCACGCAGTGACATGTTGCCAGGTTGGCGCATCACAGCAAGCAATCTGCACTGCAACACTGCTGGTATCTGATTCCCTGTTGCTGCCCATCAGATACATTTCAATCACTAGCAACGAGTTATGTTTATCCTTAAAAAAGGGAGTCAGTTTTAAAAAATTTATTTTTGGCTGCCCCACAGTCTAAGGGCCCATGCACACATTTTTGTATACTGGAGAGACGTTTACTGTACATCTTTCACTTTAAATATGCAAGAAGCAAACCTCAACTCATGAAAATATGTACCTGCACTTTTTTTGGCAATCTGATTACTTACAAAGCACAGCACATCTACATCTGTGTACACCTTTAGTGCAATTAAACTTTATTTGACTCTTGACACTTGAATTGGCTTAAATCCACCCACCAGTCTTGCACTTCCCTGCTCTGATCCAATGATGATTAAGCTGTGTGGCAATATTTCCTTTGCCAGGCTTGGGCATGTACACACGCTCTCCATTCAATCCAATGTAGAGTTGTTCTGAACTTCGAGATCTGACTAGGCAAATTTTTCAACGGATTGGGGACATGTAAGAAAAGAATGGGGGGGGGGGCTCTAATCAAACTTATAATACGTCACCCCAGTGTCTGACACGCAACTGGGAAAGTGCCACCAACTGAGCAGCTGTATGTGAGGCTTTCCTGTTGTCTTTGTAATTACATATCTTTTAAAGGGCTCCAAGAAAGGAGTATAATCATAAAAAAAGGTTCACTCACTAGATGGAATAATATGTCTCTGTTGTGTCTGTCAATGTTTGGATTATTAATACAAAGTAATATGAAATTCGCTTTGGGTGTGGCAATTTTTAATGTACTTAGTGTTTGTAGATTGGCTCCTTACTCAATGCTGTTATTATGGGGTCAGATATTTAAACAAAGGCAATAAAACCACAGGATTTTCCACTCCAGTTTGTTCAGTAACAGAAAATTGAGAAATTTGTTTTCAATGTTAACCTGTCACAACAGAAATATGACCATCGGTGACCTACTTATGAAAATGCTAACTGTTTGGCACTTATGCAGAAGATATCAAAGCCTTTTGGCTTTAATATAAACCATGTCACTGACCCTGAACAACTGTGTGCTGGCTAGACAGGATGTCACGAGATTCAAAGTTGTCCAGTATTGACCAATAACATTTCCCTTAGTCTACTTTTGAGGTTCTTAAAGGGTAAGTCATTTCTAACAGTTCAAGGGGAGCTCCAGTCTGGGCATAACAAATTAAAAGTCAGTAGCCACAAATACTGTAGCTGCTGACTTTTAATATAAGGACAGTTACCTGTCCAGGGATTCAGCGATGTCCACACCCCGAGCCGATTTATTAGGTATCTTCACTAAGGGAAACCGGCAATGAAGCCTTCAGGCTTCACAGCCAGTTTCCTACTGGGGATGCGCGAGTCATGCTGCACTTTCTGAATCATCCCTCCATCTTTTTGGGACCTCTGTGTGTCCCAGAAGGCAGCGGAAGGAAGGAGGAGGGGCCAGAATTACTCGGAGATCGCAGCTTATTCACCCTAATATTTGTTACCTTCATTACATCTCTTCCACCTTGAATGGTATCACCTCCATTACTTTTGCCTTACTCATCATCTCACTTAATAAGCAGCACCACCATATTCTATTTCAACCTATACATTATTATACTCATTATTATATATATTCTTTCCTGACTCCTTTATACTCTTTGATAGATATTTTTGGTTTCTGCTTATACATACCCTTTTTCACCCTTTTATTAGTCCACGCTTATCCTATGTGTGGCGTGCTCGTCCTGGTCCACTTGCCCTGTGTTCCCTCAGCTCCCGTGGGAGACCCTCCGAGCCATGCTTCTCCTCCGGTGCCAGTGTCCACCTGTTTTACTATGTAAGTCTGGGATTTTGGGGTCATATCTTCCCCTTCCCTTCCCCTGCCCGGTTTTCATCCATTACCCTAATTGCCATTTCCTTACACATACTTATATATCTATTATAGATAGGGATAGACATCTGCTCCTGATGAGTGGCAAAAGTGGTCCACGAAACGCGTCGAGCCCATTGATGTCATCATCCTATAGATACTACTGTTGGATTTACTTAGTCCACTGACGTTGTAATCATCAAACCATTTACTATTTTTGGACAATTGCCATTTTGTTTTTTTATGAACACTGGATCCAGGGTTATTTACACGTTTCTTTACCAATTTTTATGTAACATCT
Organism: Pelophylax lessonae; assembly: GCF_965119305.1. Classification (NCBI taxonomy): domain Eukaryota; kingdom Metazoa; phylum Chordata; class Amphibia; order Anura; family Ranidae; genus Pelophylax; species Pelophylax lessonae. Next base: position 138,105,302 of record NC_138780.1, on the reverse strand, counting down.
TTCATGTCATGTTTCTCATTTGTTTGTACAATAATGTGCCTTATTTTCCTGTCTACCTGGTCATATCTCTCATTCAAAGTCCCGACCTTTCATTTTCAATAAGTTGTGAGGTTGGGCCTCCATGGATCGAATTATTTTTCCAACACATCCTACAGATGCTTAAATGTAGAATCTGTAGATCTGGAGAATTTGGGGCCAAATCAACACCTCAAACTTGTTGTTGTATTCTTCAAACCATTCTTAAAATCATCAGACCAGACCATCTTATTCCATTGCTCCAAGGTCCAGTTCTGATGCTCACATACATGCTACTGTCACAATATTCATGTATGATATTGGCAAGCAGTTATTGAGGTGGGAGTGCAGTACACAGATATATATATATATATATATATATATATATATATATATATATATATATATATATATAGAGAGAGAGAGATTCATTGTATTGTATTATATTAGCATTTGTATCTATCAAGTTTTGGTCAAAGCCAATTGTGTGGCCACGCCCACAAGGGAGGTATCTCCTCCCCTGATCTTAAGGGTCATGTGGAGGCTCTTTCTACTATATATATATATATATATATATATATATATATATATATATATACCAAGGGTTCGGTCATGTCCCTTAGGCTCTGAGGAAGAGGCACTGCCTCGAAACGCATTAGCCTTTCACTTTTCATGAGATATTGGACTCTTACATCTTGGACATTGTTAGATGGAGCTGATATGCTGGTTTATATCGCATGTTTGTGAGTAGCCATTTTTTAATATTTTATCAATAAAAAACTTACTGAGGATAATGCGCTAGGCTGATGCGCCCTTCTTTTTGTTTATGTCTACAGTGCTTTGTCGACCACCCCAGTCGTAGAGGGCAGCAAGGCTTAGCCATTAGTGGATGCCAAGTGAGAGTCCCGGGATAGAGGCAGTCTAAGAACCTGATTCTGAGCACAGGTGCAAGGTGCCAAGCATCGCAAATTTTCTTTCTGGTGTGCACCCTGGCCAGTCTGCAGCTATGCAGCCCCATACGCAGAAAATAGCGATGGATTGTGTGTTCTGACATCTTTCTATCAGAACCACCATTAACTTTCACAGGCCAGCCTTCACTTCCCTTGTGAATCAATGAGCAGTGGCCACCAATGACCATGTCACTAGTTTTCCTTCCTTGGACCACTTTTGGTAGGTCCTAAACACTGCAGACCAGGAACATCCCTCAAGAGCTGCAATTTTGGAGTCGCTCCGACCTAGTCGTACAGCCATTACAATTAAGCCTTTGTCAAAGTTGTTCAAATTCTTACGCTTGCTCATTTTTTTTCTGCTTTTAACACATCAATTTCTGGGACAAAATGTTCACTTGCTGCCTAATATATCTCACCCACTTTCAAGTGCTATGGAGACGAGATAATCCATGGTATTCACTTTATCTGTCAGTGGTGATAATGTTATGGCTGATTGGTGTATATACACATTAGAAAGTATTTCTCACATTAGTTAAAACGTTTTATAATATTAGATGGCATTCTCTTTAATGTGAGGATTCATGGTAGCAACTATTCAAACAAAATACATTGATTAAAAACGAAACAGCCGAAGCACTTTCTAATCCTTTGTAAGGTTTTTACAGCTTGATAGATCAATGCTGTCTGTCTGCCTGCCCACTCAGCAGCACTCTCATTTTTTACTGGGCTAAATGTGTGCTAATGTCAGTGAGTGAAGTAGTTGCCTGTAGTGTACTGGGGCTGATCTTCTGTAAAGAGCTCTTTGTACAATTCACGAGAAAACAATACCACAGCAGACAAAAGGCCCTGTTACTGCTGCCGATCAGCACAGACATTTAATTAGGGCCCAGCACGCAGTGACACGTGTCGCCATAATGGGTTGCAACTGTTGATTTATTGTTCCAGAATTAGTCATATAGCAAGTAAGCCCCGGCAATCTGAATTTAAAAAATTGGAGATAACAAGATCACTTTTATTTTACAACAATTTGGTGATTTTTTTCCTCTTTTTTATTCCAAAATAAAAACAAATCTGTCAACTGTTTGCTACCTTTTAAAATATAAAATGCCAAGGGTGTGGCCTGCTGCCACATATGAGAGGACAGATTCTGAAGCTCCTGCAGAAAATTCTGCAGATCTCCTGTCTAAGCCTCCCCACCGATCTTTCATATGCCCCGTCTGGCTGTCCAAACACCTGACTTGCAGCATTTTCTTCCTGCAGCTCTGATGATGAGCAAGTGTGAAAATGGGTGGTGAGGCAGCAGAACATGGGCTACAAGATTGTGTTTCAACACCTTATGGTAGCCATCGTCTGTGTGACAGTGTCAAGGAGGAAAAACTAATGTACTCCAATATACTCCTCACAGCCAAAGACCATTGGTGGGTGTTGCAGTGAATGGATGAATGTCGCTGCCAGTAAAGTGATTACTGGAACACCATAAGTATCAAGTGAGTGTTTAATTTTCCACCATAAAACCAAGAAACTTTATGTGGCGTCAGGGAACCCCTTCTTCAAGTAGGTAGTGATCCCTTGATATTGACAGTGTTCCAGTAATTACTTTGCTTAAAAGCAAGTAAGTAGATGCAGGTCTGGAGAGATTTGCAAGTCAGAATGCTGCAGAACCGGAACACCCTTCTCTAACTGGGCACTCCAACCTTCTCTTGGAGCCATGGGCACTCCAACCTTCCTTTGCAACCGGCTTCCCACTCTGCACAATGGGAGGAAGGTGCCCTTGAGCTAATAAAATTTGTTCCATGAATATTCCACATGAAGGGAATGAGGAGACTTCCACACTGGAATGAAGGGTCGGTATTGTTAATGACATTATCAACCCAATGCAAACTGATATTATCAACCCTCCCCAAAACAGAAGCAAATGTCTTAAAATCTGAAGATTTAGAAAATAGACTGTGGCATAACAACATCAGAATAGTGGGCATTCCAAGATGCAGAGAGGGTAATGATGCTACAGAGTTAATTGAAAAATGGCTAGCTAATGTTTACGTTTCCTTCTTTGCCATAGAAAAGGGTGCATAGGGCTCCTACCTGCCCTCTTCCCCCTCGCCACCCCTTAATCTTTATACTTCAGCTCCGGAACTACAGTCAGAAACAGATATATTACACAGGGCAAGGGAGTTTAAAAGTTATCTTATTAAATGGATAAAGACATATTCTGTCTCAGGTTTTTCTTAAGAAGTACAAAAACAAAGAAAGCAAACAAAGTGCCAGATTTTAAGAGGTTAAAAAGTTACTTCAGACAATTTAACCTATCATACAAAGTCATGGGTGATTTACAATTGGAGACATCTACTTTTTTTGATATGCCTAAGGCCACATCTGATTGGATCCATAGATTTAGTAAGACACGAGAACCCTAAACACTCCTGTCAAACAGGTCAACAGATAAGCCTTACACTATATACTGTTCGTTTTCCCCTCACCCTATACACTGTTAGTTTCCCCCTTTCTTCATTCTGCCCTGCATTGACCCTTGCAAATAATACCTGACTTCCCTCACTTAATTATCTACAAAGGTTGCTAGATAATTTACTGGCCCAAGGCCTGTACCACCCCCTTCCTCAAGTTGATATACTTTGTGGGGTACTGCCCTTGGATGTGTTTAGTCATTAATGATGCATTTTGTCAACTAGTGACTTCCTCAAGAAGAGCATCTGCTCCTAAGGATGTCTCTGATTGATGATGAAACGCGTTTGGTGGAACTTCAAGGTGATATCATATTCGCTACCTAGAATGCACAGCTGCAATATTGTAAATGGCGCTTCCTGGTTCTGATAGGCGGTTACTGATGTTTACTATGTAAGTGCACGATGTCTTTTAATCAAATACTGTAAATGGTATTTACACTATGTGTAGCTCCCTTCCCTCTCCTTCACTGGTTCATTTGGTGGAAAACATTTGTAAAGTTAAAGAGCGAATAAGGAAATCACAGGTGACTGGATGGAGGATTGAATAAAGGACTGACTTGTGGCAACCTGATGCACTTGGTAATACAAGGAGTCAAATACATCCTGTGTGTGCGGTGTGTAGATTGGGCACCATGGGTCTTGGTTGAATGAATCTTAGTGTAGAGCACACCAGTTTGCAGCACATTGCTATCACTAGTGTTAATGTGGAATAAAGTAGCACAAAGCACTTTACCTTACTTTACACTTCAAAATACATTGATTATAGTGACGATTATAATTAAACCTGACCAAAGTGGATCCATGACCATTAAATCTGCTGCTATAAACATTCTGTAGAGTATTCCTTAATCTTCAATTGCCAAGAACAATCCAGAAAATAGAGCATTCGATGACATCAAGATGCTTAACAGTGTTGAATTGAACTATTTGTAGTCTGCCCTTTCCAAATTTTATTTTGGACCTAATTTCTTGAAATGGGTAGGACTTCTTACTATTTAATCTTGCTATTTTGTTTTTAGTGATAATGGTCAGACACTCCCTCACATAGTAGGCTTTAAAAGAAGGGTACATGAAGAAGATAGCCATGCTCTACTGTTCTCTTCATACACAAATTCTATGCAAATACAAACTTATTGAAAGACAGTAGTGGTTCACCATTAGGAAAACAACTATTGGAACAGTTGGTAGATAGTAATGCTACAAAACAATATGCTAGTATAATTAGAGTAGCACATATAAGACAATATGCTGTCATGAGTAGAAAACCTTGGAGGCAGTGGGTGTGGGGGGGGGGGGGGTCCCACATTTAACAAGGTTATGGCATAATGAAGCAAGTCATTCATCCTGAGATGATCAGATTAGCATGGACGAGATCTCCCAGAATTTAATGGCCACTAAAAGGGATATATAAATGTAAAAACGGTAGGTCAATTTAGAGAACTTGGGCCTCTGATTATTAGGAATTATTATTATTATTTTTTTTATTATTATTATAAAAATATTGGTTTCTTTGTTCTGTGTTTAAATTGGGATAAATCAGTTCTCCTCCAAATAAACTCCTGCCCAACTCTGCTCTCCAGTTCCTTATGGCACATCGTTAAAGCCTCTGAATTTCAATACTTGGGTGTATAAATCTCAAATTCTTTTGCGGAGTACATTTCTCTAACGCGTCAGCGGTCCTACTACAGGGACATGTCCATATCCACATGGTGGTGGACTCATTCAATGTGATTTTTGTAATTGCAGAAAAAATATACTCACCTTCCTTCCACTTCCTCCCTCGGCCTCACGTTTCGCACCGTCACTTCCGCTTTGCAATGATTCCTGGGAGCTGAACGTCATCGCTCCCAGGAATCAATGCGCCTGCACCGGCCCCGCTCGTCACTTCCGGTGCAACGCTGCATTCCTTGCTAAACAGCTTCTGGGCATGCCCAGAAGCTATGGAGGAATGCGGCGACGCACTGGAAGTAACGAGAGGGGCCGGTGCAGGCGCATTCTGGGAGAAGAAGACACGGAAGAGGACGCAGAAGAGGATTGCGCTGGCTTCAGCTGCCCACAACAGAGATGGCAACGCTGGAGAAGAAATTTTAAAAGTGAGTATTTCTTCTCAGTGCGAACCGGGACAGATCAGAGGCTATCTATTGTGGAATGTACTTGCCCTGACTGTCCCGGGGGTATGTTTATTGAAATTTTTTTTGTGGCCGGAACTCCGCTTTAAATTTGAAACGTTTTAATACTAAAAAAGAGACTCTGTCCACTCATCCTGGGTATACTTTTTTGCCTTGCAATTATAACACTTGATTAGCTGATTGGCTGGAAAGGGTTTCCTAAATCCTATTGGCATATTTTTTGGTGGTCGCCACTACCTTTAAATTCTAGAACAATAAGTAATATATAACATCCCTTGTGTCATTTCCTACTCTTCATCTAACTGGAAAGATGTAGCTCATTGCTAAACAGCAGCTCATTATTCAGTATGGTAATTAAGACCAGCACTGAGCTGGCATACAGAGGAATGCCAGTATTCAGAGTAGGGTACATTTATACCGGGAAGCTGTCATGTGACAGCTTCCAGCACAGAGCTCTATTCCCAGCTCTTTTCATCTATTGGCCTCGGAGATTCACTGGCCAAATGCGAAATCTAAAGAAAGTGTTGGGAATAGCAGTGATGTTATTACCCACATATTGCAAAATCTATATTTGGGAAATGACTCGTGTCACTGGGTGGTTGAAGCCTGATGGGGAACTGAGACACTAGTTGACCATTAGGCGCCCTTTACTTTTAAATGTCAGTGCATGCATTGGGTGGATTTGAAAGTTGCTATTGGACCTAATAGCAGCCATAGATCTACTGATTGCCACCCACTGTCAATCAACAGCAAGGCAGACCTGATAATGATCTAGTCTCTGAGTTACCAATTAGGCTGCACCCACCCCTACTACAAAACTCAGCTATGCACCTGTCTGAGTGATGGGCATATAAAAATGTATAAAATGTACAATCTTGTTTTCCTAAATACTCATGGATTTGTGAGAAACACCACACACACATCTAAATAAAGTTTATTTGTTGCATAATCTCCTACTCACGTCACAGTAGCTGTCACATATCAATATGAAACTGCAGTGGATTTTCCCCAAAGTACGGATCACAAGAATAAACTTTACGATTAATTATAGTAGATTACTTTGCAGATTATGTCCTTTCAGCCAGCAACACAAAAATATATTCCTCACTTTTAAAGAGATATGTTATAGCTTGAAAAAATAAAATACGATCTTAAACTCACCTTTTTTCTTTTTTTTTTTTTTAACTTGTGGGCTTCAAGGATTAGTTCTATAAAACAAGGAGGATTAGTAGGAAGAAAATGTCTCAGCATATTTCAGCTTCCTGAGACACATTTTGAAATGCACTATTATGTTTGATAATAATGTAAACAATATTATGTCTGGGAGACAGGGAAGACGTAAGCGGGGCAAGCTGTCCGCTTGCTTTTGTGTTCCATAGCGCTGACATTACCACTCAGCACTTTATAATATTAACTAGCTTGCAGCACAACATAGGATTAAATCTTCAAAGCAGGACTACCTAGGCAAGATGGGGTGCCAAACAGTATCTCACCATAGCATGTGGATTAGAGTGTGAATATTATAAATCTAACATATATTCGGAAATAAGAGAATTGTGCCAATGTACCCAATACAAGGGTAGATATGAAGGACGAAGACATGACTAAAAAGGTAAAGCAGAATGATCAACTGCAATTGGGTTCCAGTCAAATTGCAGAATAGGATGCTTACAGTTCAGAAAAAGAAATGACACTGAGGAGCTGCTGTCAGTGAGGAGCTGCCATCAGTAAAACAATAGTATAAACTGTAAAGGACAGTATGTGAAAGTATTAGAAGGGATGAATGGAATGGCCTTAGGTAGATAGGTATAGATTGGTTGTTGTGGCTAATTCTTTGATAGGCCAAATTTTTATTATTTATTTCTATTAAGAGTTTTTTTTTCTTACCATTTAAAAAAGTTTTCATTTGGGTTTTCATGTAGGTCAGGAAGAAAAGACAAAACTGGAGTCACCATCAGCAAGACAAGTAAAGATGAATGATCTTTTATGGGATGCCTGTTGCTCAACCTGAAAGAGAGGTTCTTAGAGCTCATGCAAGCCCAACTACTTAAATGTGAACAAAGATCCAATCTGAACACCATAATCAGACAGAAGCTGATTGGACAAGTGTTTCTCAACTGTAGATATTTGTGTCCTTAGAAAAAAACAGGACATATCAAGCAGTATATGCAAGTACCCCCTTGTAGGGGTCAATTAAAAGTATAAGCTTACTTTTAAAGAAGTTATATTTGTTCTTTTTGCCTAGCTTGACAAAAATACCCCACTCCCTGCCCCAGATGCAGGGCCGGCGACACCTATAGGCAAGGTAGGTGCTGACCTAGAGCATACACCAGTCGGGGGCGCCACCAGGGCTGAAACTAGGGGGGCAGGCAGTCGCTTGCCCATTCTGCCACTGTGGGTGGGCTGCCTGCTGTCCGTTCCGCCACTGTGAGATGGGGGGCCGCCACCATCCCACCACCGCTGATCCCATCCCCGCCTCCCCCACCAATGCTGCCACTCATCACATCCCACCCCCCCCACCACTGATGCCATTCTCCCCTCCTCCACCACTGCTGCCTTGTTTACCACCCCCCCCACTGCTGTCACTGATCCCATCCCCTCACTACCACAGCTGCCACTCATCCCATCACCACCACCGCTGCCACTCATCCCTTCCCCCCCACCACAGCTGCCACTCATCCTATCCCACCACTGCTGCCACCCATCCCACCACCACTCTTGCCACTAAGCCAGGGAGGTGGCAAAATAAGGTTTCGCCTAGGGTGTCAAAAATCCCTGCACCAGCCCTGCCCAGAAGTACACTTGCCCGAATTAGTGGTTCTCTAATATTGGGAGATAGTCCCATAGATGTCTATGGGGATAGACTACACATTGGGTGCCGATTGGCAGACGTTTTCCGGTCATGCCCCTTCGACAGAAGCTGGCCAAGTGGTTGGCTTCTGTTGGACCGGCTGCCGTACACATGGGCCAAATGTTGACCGGTTTCTATTGAATTGGCCGATGCCGCCCAATATTTGGCTTGTGGACCTTTATTTCCATACAGTTAAATTGAAAAGGCATATACTGTATATAAGTTGTGATGGAAGCATTGCAAAGTTTCCTTTTATTTATCTCAATTTCCTGGTCTGGGACCAGAACACTAAAGGCTCAAAAGAGCATGCAGCAGGAAAAAGACACAGGCCTCATCCACCCATTCTGTAATATCAGTAAATCTGTGCTGACATTTGTAGCAATAAGTTTCCTTACCCTAACACTCACCCTCCCTCTAACCCTAACACCAGCCTTCCTTATGTAATCCTTAACACTTTCTGATCTGCAACAAAATCCAACCTGTTCATAGAAATCTGCTATGACCGTTTGCGATGAAATTTGAATTTGATACGCCCCAGTTCATTTAATATTCTGTGGGTGCCCCTGGTCCTTACAAGCCAAGGTCAGTATTGTCTTCTGTGTGACTGTTACTTGTTTTATGATAATAAATAGACCATTTTATTATTTCCACTGTATACATATTATAACAGTATCCTGCAAGCATTTATCCCTGGAAAAATTGTGGCTTTAATTAGATCTATTTTTAATAATATACTTCCTATGCATTAAGCCACGCAGATATAAAGGAATAGATGCCTATCTACAATACTGATAGCAGCCAGATGTACAATTACATCCCACTCACGTCCATCCCTCCCTGTAACAGTACCATATATTCATCAGATGTGGTTTGCATTGAAAGGGGAGAAAGTAGACGTTCTCATTGTCTGGGATGTCGACTGTATGTCTCCAAGATGTATTTATTTATAACATTCTTCTGCATGGTTTTAGTTATATAAATAAGCAATTCCATTTAATATTATTTGTGATTTACATTTAATGAGATAGGCATTCAAAAATTCAGAAACAAGCACTGTAGCAGACATGATATTGCAGAAAAGTAGAGATTATGGAAGAGCTAATTCTCACTTGAAGTTTTAGTGTATTTTTTGCACTGTGACTACAGGTAATGGAAACCATTCACCATTTTTAAAGCTTATCTAATTCCCAAAGCAAAATCTAATGTTTAGTATCTTACAAATGATGGAGTCTTCTTTGGTTTTCTTTTTTGGGCTTGTTTTTTTCTTCAAATAGAGACTTGGCCAGTAATTCTGTTATTTTTAAACTTTCTTTAACCACTTCTGGACCAGAAGGTTTTACCCCCCTTAATTACCAGGCCATTTTATGCGATACGGCACTGCGTTACTTTAACTAAGAATTCACGCGGTCGTGCGGCACTGTACCCAAATAAAATTGATGTCCTTTTTTCCCACAAATAGAGCTTTCTTTTGGTGGTATTTGATCACCTCTGCAATTTTTTTATTTTTTGCGCTATAAACAAAAAAAAGCGACAATTCTGAAAAAAAAAAAAAAAAAACAACAATATTTTTTACTTTCTGCTATATAATATTCTCAATAAAAAAATGGAATATCGAATTTTTTCATCATTTTAGGCCAACATGTATTCTGCTATATATTTTTGGTAAACAAAATTTCAATAAGAGTATATTGATTGGTTTGCGCAAAAGTTATCGCGTCTACAAACTAGGGGAAAGATTCATGTCATTTTTATTTATTTATTTATTTTTTACTAGTAATGGAGGCGATCTGTGATTTTTAGTGGGATTGCGACATTGCGGTGGACAGATTGGACACTTAACTGACACTTTTGACACTTTTGGGGGGACCAGTGACATTACTACAGTTATCAGTGCTAAATATATGCACTGTTACTGTACTAATGACACTGGCAGGGAGGGGGTTAACACCAGGGGCGATCAAAGGGCTAGGTGTGTCCCTAGGGGGTGCTTTATAACTGTGTGGGTCATTGACTTGCTGGATAAACACAGAGACCTGTGTTCCTAAATAGGAGGAACACAGGTTGCCTGTGTTCATCACTGACAGAACATCAGTCTGTTTACATCGGCAGACCGCCAATCTGTCGCCATGGGCAGCGATCACGGGTGTGCGGCGGACGCACTGATTGGCTCCCCCTGTGGCTGATTGGCTCCCTACGTGATTATGTACACGTGGATTCAGCTGCGCACGTGTGCCACTGGAGCCACGCTCCCGTTGTGTTTAGACACAGCGGTAGCCAGACCCTGGGAGGAGCGGGCTTGATCGCCGCCGGCCTCCCGCGATCTTCAGCTACAATGACCGAAGAACCGCCTGCTTATGTAAACAAAGCAGGCGGCTTTTCTGTCAGAGAGGCAGGAAAAGATTGTGTGATTCAGCTAAACTGAATCACCGATCTCTCTTTGCCTCTGTCCAACCCATCCCCCCACACAGTTAGTAAGCACAAAAGGGAACACATTTAAACCCTTGATCACCCTCATTGTTAACCCCTTTCCTGCCAGTGTCATTTAAACCATAACAGTGCATAATATTTAGCACTGATTACTGTATTAATGTCACTGGTCCCCAAAAAAGGCCAAAAAATGTCAGTTAGGTGTTCCATCTGTCCGCTGCAATGTCGCAGTTCTGATAAAAATCGCTGATCGCCGCCATTACTAATAAAAAAATAAATAAAATAAAAAGTCCATAAAGCTATCCCATAATTTGTAAACGCTATAACTTTCGCGCAAACCAAATAATATATGCTTTTTGGGATTTTTTTTTTTACCAAAAATATGTAGCAGAATACAAATTGACCTAAAATGATAAAAAAATTCGATTTTTTTTACATTTTTATTATTGGAATGTTATATAGCAGAAAGTAAGAAATATTGTGTTTTTTTTTCAAAATTGTCGCTCTTTTTTTTGTTTATAGCGCAAAATCTAAAAAACGCAGAGGTGATCAAATACCACCAAAAGAAAGCTCTATTTGTGGGAAAAAAGGACATCAATTGTAATTGGGTGTGGCATTGCACAACCATGCAATTGTCAGTTAAAGAGGTTGTAAACCCAATTTTTTTTTCCACCCTGAAAGAGAAACACATGATGAGCTAGTATGCATACTAGCTCATTATGAAACACTTACCTTAGAACGAGTCCCCGCCGGGCCGCCCGCTTACCTCTATGACAGGCGACATGTTCAGTCGCCCGTCTTCTGGGATCGCGGCATCCGGCCATCTGATTGGCCGGAGCCGCGGTGACGTCACTCCCGCGCACGCTCGCGGGAGACGACGGTCACGGCACGGGGCTCTGAAGGAACGGCACCAGCGGCCGTTCCTTCAGAGCGCATGCGCCAGTGACGTCACTGGCTGCATGTAAGGTAAATATCCCCTAAACGGTACATGTTTAGGAGATATTTACAGTACCTATAGGTAAGCCTTATCATAGGCTTACCTATAGGTACAACTTGCAGAGGAGGGTTTACTTCCTCTTTAAAACAACGCAGTGCCTAATCGCAATAATGGCCTGTTCATTAAGGGGGTAAAACCTTCCGGAGCTGAAATGGTCAATATTACATTACTATTTTAGTATTCCATATGAAAAGTATACTCCAACTTTTAAAGCATTTTTCTATATATCACACCCTATGAATTTTAGGATACTAAATTGATTACAAGATTATTTTTTGTTACCTAGCATATCTGCATATTACATAAAAGCATATAAAAATATAAGCAGTGCTGTATTACTCTAGTTGTTACTGTTTTGTTCATGTATTTCCCCAATGGAGGTTTATTCTGCACAAAATCAAGTTCCTCATGCTATGGATTAGGACTACCCACATGTTTGGATATTTTATATGTGTTTATGTGTTCAGGACATAAAAATGACTTCTGAAAACCCAATGAAAATGTATTGAACAAAAACTAAAAAATAATAAGTAGTATGTAGAACTGAATGTGCATTTGAACACCCCAGCTGTGGGAGTGCAAAATGTGCAATTGAACTTGTGATGGAGATGGCTCATCTGCTGCTCCTCTGGGCCACTGGTGGGCCATTGCCATCAGATGTACTTTGGGTGCAATTGTTTGTACTCCATAACACCAATGGCTCATAAGAGCATTCGATGTCTTTGAATCTCGGCTGGTTCAGCAAGACCAGTCGAGATTAAGACCATGTGTGGGCAGACTGATCAAACCCAAGTTGATCGATCAATCAACTTGAGTACAGCCAGCCATTTGGATTTTCCAGGTGATCATTGCAAGCGGCTATAGCTGCTAGCAATAATCACTGTGTGTTCTCCTGGCCAGGACAGCTCCTCACACCCCCACCAGGAGAACACAATAGCTCCACGAGAGGGATTCCCTCATCAACACTGACTGTGTTGATGGGGGAATCAAACGATTTTCTTTCCTGCAACCCGATTTTTCATGCGATTATTTCCAGTGGCTATAGCCATTAGCAATAATCACAGTGTGTACTCCTGGCTGGGACAGCTCCTCGCATCCCCCACCAGGAGAACACAATAGCTCCACGAGAGGGATTCCCTCATCAACACTGACTGTGTTGATGGGGGAATGGAGCGATTTTCTTTCCTGCAACCTCATGGTTGCAGGAAAGAAAATCGGATCATCTATAACCAGCTTTAGATTGTTTTAATTTATCCTGCAGGCTTAACAGAAAATTCATATATGTGTATGGCCATGACTAGGGTACTAAAGATGTCTTTTGGACCTCTTTGGCTAAGACCACTCTCTCTAACCCTGAAATAACCACGCTGACAACCAACTGGAGTTTAACGGCCAAAGCGGCCTTTTATTAACCAATGTAATAAATAACATAATATAACATACAATGTGAATACCATGTAAAATACAATATAACTGGAGCCTCAAGGTCCTCGTAGGCCTCACTCACAATAAGAGCAATACCTGCGACCTACTACAGGCCTCCAGCCGCAACACCACCGACACGGAGACACTGGCCGCAGATACCTCTATTATAACAACTGGGATCTGTACCTCAGACGGGTCCCTACCAAGTACATTTCAGTGCCCACAGTAAACTACAAGGACCTTGAGCCCCGCCACAGTTGAAAAAACAAACGCCCCAATCCTCCATCGCTCCCGAGTATCAAAGGAACAGAATGGGAATCCCAAATAAACAGGGCGGGCGGGAGGGAAGTTTTCCCTTGGCTGATCTCCCTTCAACTGAAGATCAGCCCTCCCTTCTGCCTATCCACCCCCCCTGCAACTCCTCCCCTATCTACCTTCTCCCCCTCCTAAACCAATTAATACTCACTCACATATGCACCTATTTAACATATTTTCGTCCTACTGACCCTTTAACCCCTGTCATGCCGGCCCTCCGTTGATGCCTTGTGTCTTTACTCCGGGCCTCCCTGTTTAAATGTTGTCGCAAAAGTTAACTGGGGACGTTTATAATGCAAGTTCCACAAGACTTATTTATCCTTTGTTCAGCAACATAGAAAACTAGTAATACAAAGTATGCAATCACAGCTTATTATCGGGGACGCCACGCTATCTTATATCTTGGCATTTACAGTTTATACAGTTCCATCAGTTTCTACTTAAGTCTTCATTTAAAGGGACCATCAGATTGTAACATTACGTTTCGATGTCCATAAAAACAAACTTACAAGGCTGGAAAACTGTTTTGTAATTCCCAGTAACAAGTGCCAGATGTTTTATTAGTGAAAACAATTTGTTATCCTAACAGTATACAAGGTCTTAATTACATACATGCCGGCAATCCCTCAATGAAAAAAGAGAGATGTACAATGACTCCTGCCGTCATGTAAACTTTACAGAGACCAGAAACTTTAACTAAGGGCTATAAACTAAAAACAAAGATATTTACTATACTGACCCCCATTCTGTTTAAAATGTAACTTGACTGTCTAGGTTATGGATTTAAAGCCAATTTTAAATGTGGACATGCTGAGTTATTTAGCTCTGTCAGAGGGAAACTGAACTTTAATTTGTTTTAGAATAACAAACACATTAAGAAGTAATACTGTCTACTTAATCATTAGCTACCAACAGAAAAGAAAAAGCTTTAGATAAATAAAAAACTTACAATGCAGCTTGGGCAAGCCCTTTCACACTCTTCAATTTTGTTAAGGTTGGATTCACTTATTTGTGGTATATTAATGTGCGCTATGTCACACCATAGTGTGCTTTCATATAAAGCAGCCCATTTATTTTGAATGGGCTGCCAAGTAGCACAATAAAATTTTTAATGCAGGGATCCTTAAGCCTGGTACACACTATGAGTCTTTTTACGTTCAACCTAGCGGGTTAAACAAAAAAAACCTGTCAGTTCCTGTCGGAGCCGCTGTACTAACGATCCGACAGTAGTACAGCGATCTCCCCTGTTGAGCTATTTTGTTCTGACAGGGAGGCGTCCACCCCGCCAGAACACTCTGGTCAGCGCTCTCAGCCATTGGCTAGTGCTGCTAGTTTTCCAGCATGCTCGTCCGACAGAAGCCGGCCACAGGGCCAGCTTCTGTCAGCTTCTGTCAGACCAGCTGTCATACACACAGGCCAATTTATGGACGATTTTTAGACTTTCTAAACAAAGGGCCAGGTTTCTCTTCTTCAGATGTTGGGTGGGCCAGACTGTGACCAGTAGGATTAAATAATCCACCTGGCTTGGTGGTGAGTTGCAGTAAAAAAATGCCTCAGGATTGGGAGGAGGAATAACACTCCATACTTGTTTCAGTTGGATGAATAGTGCCTCATGATTGGTATCAGTGGGAGAAATAGTGCTCCATCATTGGTACCAGCGAGAGGAACAGTTCTCTATCATTGGCATCAGTGGGAGGAGCAGTGTCCGTTGTTGGCAACAGTGGGAGGAAGGGTGCCATAACATTTTATTAGTGGGAGGAACAGTGCTCTACCATTGTTATCAGTGGGAGGAATAGTGCCCCATTATTGGTATCCATTGGTGGAATAGTACCCGATCATTGGTATCAGTGGGAGGAATAGTGCCTCATTGTTGGTGTTAGTGGGGGAAATAGTGACCTATCATTGGTTCCAGTGAGAGAGCAGTTCTTCCACTGTTTTTAGTATTATTTGGAGAAATAGTGCCCCATTGTTGGAATTAGTTGGAGAAATAGTGTCCCATTATTGTCATTAGTTGAAGAAATAATACCCCATTATTGAATTCAGTTGGAGAAATAGTGCCCCATTATTCGCATCAGTGGGAAAAATAGTGCCCCATTGTTGGTATCAGTGGGGGGGGGGGAATAGTGCACCATTGTTGGCATTACTTGGAGAAAAAGTGCCCCATTATTGACATCAGTTGCAGAAAAATGCCCCATTATTGGCATTATTTGGAGAAATAATGCCCCATTATTGACATCAGTTGAAGAAATAGTGCCCCTGCCCCGTTATGGGCATCAGTGGGAGAAATAGTGCCCCATTGTTGGTATCATTGGGAAAAATAGTGCCCCATTGTTGGTATCAGTGGGAGGAATAGTGCACCATTATTGATGTCAGTACAAGGAATAGTGCCCCATCGTTGGTATTGGTGGAAAGAGTAGTGCATCACTGTTGGTATCAGTGGGAGGAATAGAGCCCCACCACTGGTGTCAATGTAAAGAATAGTGCCCGAATAGACAGGGCAGCATCTGTCCCACAGATCACTGCTTGGTACACTGAAATGTTGGTCCATTGTACTGTATTGCAGTACCATTCAAAATTAATAGCACCACAATGTTTTTGTCATTTCTGAGCTAGAAGTGTAGAAGGTGACCCTTAATAGAGCCTGAAATAAGATGGTGCCATCTTCTGAAATGAAAAGCAAAATAAACCATTTCAAGGGGCTACTATGATCTCTGTGAGAGGTAATAAATACTTGTTCTGTATTACATTTACACACTACTTAGCATGCATGCACTTAACATGAAGCAATATTGCACATATCCTTATCTCAGAGATGGGATTTTTAAGGCAACCATTCAACTACAAAAAAACTTTTTTTAGTTGTATGGTTGCCTTAAAAATCCCATCTCTGAGTTAAAGATATGTGCAATATGTGTAACTAAGGGATAATGACAACTACACCCTTAGTCACAAAGGCATATTTTTCTTTATAACATGAAACAATATATCTAAAGCTAGGTTCACTTTAATAGGAAAGAGATACCACAATACTCATCTGTCATGGGTTAAAGGAGAAGTATGGCTTTGTTTTTGTTTTTTTGAGAATTATACTTACCTAGGTGCTGCATCTGTCCCCTGGCGCCTCTACATAGAGAACCGAGCAATCAAGCACCGCCGATCGCTCAGTTCTGACAGCAACTGTCAGTCAGCGGCTCTCTGCTCTGCCTCCTCCTTGCTTATTGGAGCGCTGGGCTGTGGAGGGGCAGGGAGCAGCCGGCTCGGCCTCTCAGCATTTCGCTGAGAGGCTGAGCTGGATGTCAGTCCAGGCAACTGGTGGATCCCGACATCTATTGTCCTGATGATACGGTGCCTCGACTGACATCTGTGAAGTCAGCAGAGAGCAGACTTCAGACTGCTCTCTGCTGAAAATGGGCCACAGGCGTGAAGAACGAACTGCACTCCTGTGATCCATAGGAGATGTACAGCCAAACAAGCTTTGGCTGTTCATCTCCTTTAAGGAAAACTATGGGAAAATTACTGACTTTCCTTTGCTGGTCTCAGTCTAGCTGTGTCTATTGCTTGGCTATTTTACTGATCCACTAGCATCCATAGATTAAACTAACCCAGAGCAAGTGTGAATGTTGGAAAAATCAGACATGCATTTCTGCACGCTTGGTCAGTAGCTCACAATATTTAAAGTGACCCTGTAACTTGGAAAATTAACTGTTGTACCCTATAAATAAACTCTTTGTTATGTCCACCATTGGTATCTGACCCTTACAGGTGTGTCAGATTTTTATGTCCCCCATTGAGTGCTGTGGTTCCGTCTACTGGTCTTTAGGTCACTGTCGAAAACTGTAGGTTATATTTGCTATCAAAAGGGTAGTTGTAAACAATTGGGTGAGTATAGTAGCCAGACAAGTAAAATTTTCAAAATAGAATTCAGCAACGGCAGCCTCCATGTTTCTCTTAAGTCATATTTATTTTATGTCAAGTTGTTATTCCATGTGGAGAGTTCAATACTGATTCTCATATAGACCTGTTAAGTCTCTGAGTCCATCTGTTCTCTGAGTTTATCCTGTGTTGCCCCTACAATTTGTTGGATGTTTTATGACTTTTTTTTTTCACTAAAGATTTAAATTATTTTGGGACTCTTTCATCCAGTTTTGGTCTGGCGTTCCTTTCTGCATTTCTATAGTTTAAATCTGCACTTCAGGCAGATATAAAGGGCACAAATTAATGAAGCTCTGTATTTATTAATACATAATTTAAGTTATTCTAAAGCATCATTTAAAAAATAATAGCAAACATGCTATATTTACCTGATCCGTGCTATGGTTTTGCACAGAGCAGCCCTGATCCTCCTCCTGTGGGATCCCCCACCAGTGCTCCTGGCTCCCCCCCTACTGAGGGCCCCCATGTTTCTATTGACACACAGGGGGCGGCTTAGCCCCACCCCCAACTCTCTACTCTCTGGCTGTGATTGACAGCAGCAGGAGCCAATGGCTCAGAGTGCTGCCTCTCTGTCCTCTGAAGAGAGAGAGACACTGCTCTCATGCACAATGCTGGATGGAGATTGGGCTAAGGTAAATATAAGGGGGGGGGGGGCTGGAGGGAGCTGCACTAAGCAGGTTTTTTTACCTTAATGGATAGAATCCATTAAGTTAAAAACCTTTTACGTTTAAAACCACTTTAACGCTCCCTTCACACTAGCAGCAATATTTACTGCCCCCCTAAAACTGATCCATGGTGGATTGCTTTTCAGAAGGCAGTGAAAGGAGGCTCAAATTCTTTCAGGAAGCGATACTGCTGCCTCCTGTTTACTATTTTTATTGTGAAATGGCAATTTTGCATTGTGGGACCATGCCACAGCTAAAAGCCAAACAGTGGAGCCCTTGTCATATACATAGGAGAGTTTGACAGGTGGTGCTGCCTGTCAAACCTGGCACTCTTGTGAAAGGAGCCTAAATGTATTTTTTTCTTCTGATACAAGCTGTGTAAGTAACTTTATTGTATCTGGTATCAGCCCCCTACAGTCACTGCGCTTCAGTGGCAGAAGCATGTTGAAAGGAAGAGGAGAGAGCGAGTGACAGAGCTAAGAGAAGAGCATTATCATCGTGCTGCTTCTCCTTTCACTGTCCTGTCACAATCCGGGGGAGGCACAATACCTGTATATTCTACTGAACTGCAGCAGAAAAAGATTAGGTCTGTGGCAGGGGCATAACTACAGGGGTTGCAATTGCAACCAGGCCCCATGCTCCCGGGGGCCTGTGCAGCTCCCCTGTACACCTGGATAGGAGGGGCAGCGGGGGCGGGATGTAGAGAAATCACTGTTCTCCTTTTTGCTCTTGAAGCTGCAGGAGGAAAATGGAGGAGATTGGTTCTTCTGTATGCTGCCCCCACCACTCCTCCTATCCAGTTCACTTGTGTTCAGATGTCTCTGGGCCCCATTGTGCTCCCCCCCCCCACTGTGCTGCCCCCCCCCCCCCAACTGTGCTCCCTTCCCTATCCTGCCGGCTGCTGCAGGGGATGTGTCACAATAGAGAACCAGGAAGGGGTCGGCAAATATGTAATTTATCCCACTGCGGGACCGTAATAAAGGGCCCCAGGATCAGTGGGAAGGGAAGGGCCCCGGCCAGGGGTCCGGGGGCCCTTCATGGTTTCTTGCATCAGGGCCCTGAAGGTTCTAGTTACGCCTCTGGTCTGTGGTGTGGCAGAGCAGTCTACATCTCAAATCTTATATATTTTTAAATGTGCATTTAGCTTCTTGCTTGCAGTTCTACTTCAAAATCAAACAACACATGGTATGAAAGAGCTCTGTGATGGTTAACCACACATCTACATAGTAATGGCCGTCCCCGTTATGCTATTGATGGCTCACA
The DNA here is from genome assembly GCF_965119305.1 of Pelophylax lessonae. Classification (NCBI taxonomy): domain Eukaryota; kingdom Metazoa; phylum Chordata; class Amphibia; order Anura; family Ranidae; genus Pelophylax; species Pelophylax lessonae. The sequence goes on along the minus strand of NC_138780.1, from coordinate 138,085,867 downwards.
ATAAAACAAGCAGCAGAACAACTAGAAAGCAGTGTCATTTTCAGAGCATTACTTAGAAGGGGATTTCAGTATAATGAACCTTCCGTTGTGAACAGATCCATTGCTCAGTGTTTAGGCCGGGTGCCCGGATAAACGGGCAGTCATGTGTACAGAATTCAGCTTGATCTTTGCTATTATTCATGTGTGCCTAATGCACAAGGAGGTTTTCAATAGCGGCAGTCAGCCTATGCTAATTGCTTTTCTATAAACAGATCTAATCTAACCATTAATAAAAACAACGCACAGCAAAGTGACAGTAATGAACCCTGAGGGGGTCATGTGGTAGACTTTATCAGTTCTTGAAAGCACTTGCTCCTCTGTAGTTGTAAAGAGCAGTAGTATATATATGTGACCAATCTAGCGGATCACTATAGGGCTGACAGGCCATGTAAGGACTGTTTCACACCACATCACACTACACGGCAAGGAATAGCCAATTACAGTGCGTGGTTTTTCCCTCCCCCCCTTTTTTAACTTGTTATGTTAATTCTATAGTCTGCAGTGCATTGGAGCTCATTGTAATGTGATGTGATAAGATCAACTGCATCCTTTTAACACAATGCACACCAACGCAGCACGTTGATATGATCAGGCACCATACAATGCTTTTTGCCTTATCTCTGTGTTGGAACTGCGTTGGTCAGTGCTGGATAGAACTGCTTGGAATCTTACAACATTATATCCCTACAAAAAGTGCTGGATAAAACTGCTTGGATTTGCAAAACAAAACTTGTAAGGATAAAAGGTTAGTAAGTGCACCTTTCTTACTACAGCTTCTGTATGCAGGAAATGATGACACCAACCTTTCTGGTCAGGCTCCAGCCAAGATTTTTGGTACCCAGCAATACTCACAATCTCACTAGCAAGGATGGAAACCTCACCCTCGCCTAGGTGGAGAGAAGCCTGGGTAAGGCAAGTGTATTAAGCAACCTCCCCAAGCCCTACATTGGTTTAGCATTGGGGAGGCTGTGCTTAAAAACTGGATTTGGTGCAAGGACCAGTTCAAGTACCTATTGACATGAGAAAACCGTCACCTTACCTAGCTACTTGGATAATATTCTCATGTCCATGGGTTTTCCCAGACTCTGCCAGCTTAGTCTTCTAGGAAGAGAAAAACAAAAACATGGTTGGACAGAAACAGTGGAAACCCCTTGTTTTCTGATTACTGTGTTTTTCTTTTTTTATAAAGTGGCTGGGCTGACTTTGGACTTGATAAAACACAGTGGACCAACACCACCAGAAGACATGGCTCCCAAAATCATCACAGACTGTGGAAACTTTTGCATTTCATTTGTAAATAAAGAGTCTAAAGGAGGAGTGGAAAGGCACAAAATCCAAGTTTCATGAGGTCCAGTGTGAAGTTTCCACAGTCAGTGATGATGTGGGTAGCCATGCCATCTGCTGGTGTTGGTTCACTGTGTTTTATCAAGTCCAAACTCAGTGCAGCCCTCTAATAGGAAATTCTAGAGCACTTCATGCTTCCCTCTGCTGACCAGCTTTATGGAGATGCTGATTTAATTTTCCAGCAGGACTTGGCACCTTCCCACACTGCCAAAAGTACCAATACCTGGTTTAATGATCATGGTATCACTGTACTTGATTGGCCAGCAAACACGCCTGACCTAAACCCCATAGAGAATCTGTGGGGTATTGTCAAGAGGAGGATGAGAGACACCAGACCCAACAATGCAGATGAGCTGAAAGCCACTATCAAAGCAACCTGGGCTTCCATAACACCTCAGCAGTGCCACAGGCTGATCGCCTCCATGCCACCCGCATTGATCCAGTAACTCATGCAAAAGGAGCCCTGACTGAGTGCATACTATACTGTGCGTTGACATACTTTATATAATTCTGTACTATACATACTGTAAGCCAACATTTCTGTATTAAAAACCTTTTTTCTTAATTGGTCTTATGTAATATTCAAATTTTCTGAGATACTGAATTTCAGATTTTCACTAACTGTAAGCCATAATTATCAAAATTAAAAGAAAGAAATGCTTGAAATATATCACTCTGTGTGTAACACATCTATATAAAATATATATGAATTGAATTACTGAAATAAATTAACTTTATGATGATATTCTAACTTCATGAGATGCACCTGTATATTATATCTCACACACACAAGCACAAATGTCTTACTGCCTGTTATTCATAATAGGCAAGGTATTTCATCTGAGGTGATTTTTTTTTTCCGTATAACACAGGCAGCCAAACATCTGCTGTTAGGCTACATTCACATGGGGGGCCAAAGGTGGCCATTGGCGAGAATCAGTAGATTCTTGCTGGCAGATCTTCACTCACTTTAATAGGTACACCTTGCTAGTACTGGGTTGGCCCCCCTTTTGCCTTTAGAACTGCCTTCATTCTTTGTGGCATAGATTTAAAATGGTGTTCCTTCACATCCCAAAGGTGCTCTATTGGAGCGGGATCTGGCGACTGTGGAGGCCATTGGAGAACAGTGAATTTGAGCTTTGTGACATGGCCAGTGGCGGCTGGTGCTCAAAAATTTTTCTTGGGGGGCGCAAACAGAAAAATGTAATAGGCATTGCTTTGCGGCAAAAAAAAAAAACGCTGTAAAAAAGTGTAAAAGGGGCCTTCAGTAATTAAGGTATAGTGTGCCCCCTTTCAATGCACAGAGACCAGCGTGCCCCCTTTCAATGCACAGAGACGAGCATGCCCCCTTTCAATGCAGTGACCAGCGTGCCCCCTTTCAATGCAGTGACCAGCGTGCCCCCTTCCAATGCAGAGATGCCAGCGTGCCCCCTTTCAATGCAGAGATGCCAGTGTGCCCCCTTTCAATGCAGAGATGCCATCATGCCCCCTTTCAATGCAGAGATGCCAGCATGCCCCCTTTCAATGCAGAGATGCCAGCATACCCCCTTTCAATGCAGAGATGCCAGCATGCCCCCTTTCAATGTAGAGATGCCATCATGCCCCCTTTCAATGCAGAGATGCCATCATACCCCCTTTAAATGCAGAGATGCCAGCATGCCCTCTTTCAATGCAGAGATGCCATCATGCCCCCTTTCAATGCAGAGATATCAGCATGCCCTCTTTCAATGCAAAGATGCCATCATGCCCCCTTTCAATGCAGAGATGCCAGCATGCCCCCTTTCAATGCAGAGTGACCAGCGTAAGCGTGTCCCCCCCCTCTCGCGAGACCAGTGCACTTACCTCACATCTGTGTCTGTCTCCTGCCTCGCCCTGCTCTTCTTACTGACATGGGTGATGACAGTGGCCAGCCTCTGGGGGGTGAGCTCTCGGTGTCCAGCGGTGGCTTGCGGCTTCTTCAATTCCCCAGTGTGGCGACTTCTCTTCAGTCTTCCCGGCTCCCGCCTCCTCCCCAGCCAATGGCATGGGGTTTGCCTTTCGGCCAATCAGGAAGCGCGTATTGGACGCGCTTCCTGATTGGCCAGGAGGAGGATCCGTGTGACAATAGCGAATTTTCATTCGCTATTGTCACACAATGGGTGAGGTCGGGGCGCACTGCTCTGCGCCCGGGACCACCCTTTGCATCACCCTATTAGAGCCTCTGGCTCTAATCAGGTGATGGGAAAAAAAAACCCCCATTGAGCTCCATGCGTCCGGCGCCCCTGCATGTAGATTAGGGGGCCGGACGCACGGATAGGGGGGCGGCGCCCCTGCGTCCCCAACACACCGGCTGCCACTGGATATGGCGCGTTATCCTGCTGGAAGGAGCCATCAGAAGATGGGTACACTGTAGTCATAAAGGGATGGACATGGTCAGCAACAATACTCAGGTAGGCCTTGGCGTTTAAACAATGCTCAGTTAGTACTAAGGGGCCCAAAGTGTGCCAAGAAAATATCCTTCACACCATTATACTACCAGCCTGAACCATTGATACAAGGCAGGATGGATCCATGCTTTCATGTTGTTTATGCAAAATTCTGACTTTACCATCTGAATGTCGCAGCTGAAATCAAGACTCATCAGACCAGGCAACGTTTTCCAATCTTCTCGTGTCCAATTTTGGTGAGCCTGTGCGAATTGTAGCCTCAGTTTCCTGTTTTTAGTTGACAGGAGTGGCACCCGATGTGGTCTTCTGCTGCTGTAGCCCATCTGCTTAAGGTTTAATGTGTTGTGAATTCAGAGATGGTATTCTGCACACCTTGGATCTATTTGAGTTATTGTTGCCTTTCTATCATCTCTCCACATTCTCCTCTGACCTCTGACATCAAAAAGGCATTTTCATTCACGGAACACCAACTTACTGGATATTTTCTCTTTTTCAGACCATTCTCTGTAAGCCTTAGAGATGGTTGTGCATGAAAATCCCAGTAGATCAGCAGTTTTTGAAATACTCAGACCAGCCACCTGGCACCAACAACCATGCCACGTTCAAAGTCACTTTTTCCTTTTTCTTTTTCTTTTTAACAAGTGGAATATATTGGGTTAAAAAAAAAGAAAACCAAATACAACAAATGCAGCTGGTAAAACCAAGGAATCATACAAGTATAGTATGTTGGGTCGGAGCAACCAGCGCCATAGCATGGATACACATACGTACCAATGGAGGAGGCACAAATTCAGTCGACATACTATCAGTCATCAACAGTGATACAACATAGTCATAAATAGGAAACAACATAGATCTCAGTGAGGACGGGAAAGGGAAGGGGGGGGGGGATATTTGGGAGCGGGACTAGGAAGGAAGGTGGGGGAGAGGGAAGGGGAAGGAGGAGGTGAAGGGGAGGGGAATGGAAAGATTAACCCATAAGCAGGGCCGTTTGAAGGAATTTGGGGGCCCCAAGCAAAATGGACACGGAGGCCCCCCCGCACAAACGCAAAGCCTCCAGCTTTATTTTTCACAGAGGAGAGAAAGAAACATGTGTTCCTTCTTCTTCTTTGTGCAATGCCAACCCAACCTGTTGGAATGGGAGAGCCCAGGAAAACAGGTGCAAGTGGCGGCTGAACACAACCATGGGGATCATTTTTGCTACACAAAAAGCATCATGGCCACATCATATAGTATCCATCCTCTGCTGTTTTGCAGTATAAGGGTAAATGTTTGGGGATGGTAAAAAAAAAAAAAAAAAAATTTCTACACCCTAAACACAAGTGTAAGGGGCTCATTCACATGAAGAAAGTGTAGGTTGTGTCTCCTGTTCAGAGCTGTATTTTACCAGCATGGGGATGCACAAAGTATTGTGGGCGTCCACGTGCCAGCTTCCCATTCATTTCTATTTGGACCTGCACCCACACCTACCTGCATTTTAGAATAGGACCCAGTGGTTGTACCCATGCAACTGCGTTTCCCAGTAGAAATGAATAGGACACTGGCAGGCGAGGCGGATGCGCACACAACACTTTGTGCATCCCATGCTGGTAAAAGATGGCCCTGCACAGGAGACATATATCTGCAACGCCAAGTGTCCGGTGTCCCTAAAAGGGCCCTAAATGAGGCCTAAGAATGCTTTTCACTGTCCGTCCTGTGATCATCATCATTATCATCATTATAATAATCACACAATACAGATGCTGTGGTTCAATGCAACTGTGTGATTAACATGATGATAATGATCACATTTAGCTGCTGTATCATCAATCATGTGCAACAGAGGCATGGCATAGGTGAAGAAAGAAGCTGTTTTTTTTAGTGACAATGACAATACCTTATTTAAGCAACATTCACTGCAGACTTGCTGGTCCCCACTTTCCTCATACTGTCTGTCCCTCTGTGCTTTGGTGGCTTTTGGCTGCTGCTGATTTCCCCTGAGCCTTCCCTCTCCTCAGCTCAGCACTTACTTGCTGAAGGAGACACGAGACAGTCAGTGAAGAAGCTGCTGTTTGCTGACAGCCTCTGCTCCCTGTGACACAGCATATCACTCCACCATATGTATGGGAGTTGTAAGCATTAATGGAGGTAAACAAACAATCAGTTGGGTCTCAAATCAGGTACCCCAGGAGTCTATCCAGGCTTAACAAATTTTATTGAATTTCCTGGGGCAGTTTCGGCTTTTATAGGTAAGTCTGTATAGAGGTAGCACAGCATTAATGGCTGCATGCCAGGAAGTCACAGTAGGGGGTAATGATAATTTCCATTTAAGGATGATATCCCTCTGGGCATAGAAAGAGGAGAAAAACACAAATAACTTGATATAACGACCCAGCTCTGCACCGTCTAGCACCCCCAATAACACCCTGGGGTCCAGACCAAGGGATGATTTATAAACTCCACCACAGAGGCCCAAAACTCCTAGATTTTAGGGCATGTCCACACCATATGAAAGAAGGTGGCGGCAGTTGACTGACACCTGTTGCATAGGGGACTGACCACACAGTATATGCTAGCCAAACGAGCAGAAGCCAAATGAGCAGGAGTAAAGTAGGTTCTGTGCAGGAACTTAACCTGAGCAAACCTGTCCTTGGCTGAAACCATAGTAGTAACATAGTGGCTCCCACAATCATCCCAGTCTTCTTCAGTGAGGTCCAGTATATCTATTCACCAATCACCATTTATGACGTACCCTGTCCAGTTTAACAGAGTAACCAACAGATAGATGAAGATAAATGCAGGACAGAGGCTTAGCCAGCATCCAAGAGGTCAGGAGACGCTCTAAAGGACCAGATTCAAGAATAAAAGGGGTAGAGAATTGTAAGAGCACTGCATGCTGAAGCTGCAAGTACCTGAACAGCATTCTATTGGGCAAATGGAATTCAGCTTTAAGTTCCACAAAACTTTTTGGAATACCATTTGAGATGATGTGTTTAAGACCCACAATCCCTCGAGAGGTCCCCATATGGGGGTCAGGTAGCATATGCAGATGGGGTAGGGTGGGGTTCGCCCAAAGAGGTATATGGGGGGAATATGTGGAGGGTTTATAATATTTGGCCCGAGTTTGGTGCCAGACTACAATGGTGGTTCTCATCAAGCTAGTGAGTGCAGGATGAGCCAGAAGGCCCCAAAAGACCAAATAACTGAGGGTGGCATAGGAGCCTACCACAGCTGCCTCAAGGGTAACTGCAGGGTTGTCTTTTGGCTGAGGATACCACCACCACACAGTGACCAACACCGCAGCCCAATAGTACAATCGAAAATCTGTGAGGGAGAGACCCCCTCAAAGTCACTTAAATCCACTTTCTTCCCCAATCTGATGCTCTGTTTGATACTTCAGCAAGTCGTGTTCACCACGTCTAGATGCCTAAATGCATTGAGCTTCAGCCGTGTGATTGGCTGATTAGCAATTTGTATTACCAAGCAATTGAACAGGTGTACCTAATAAAGTGGCCGGTGAGTGTATATGCTGCATGAACATGGTGTGTGCGAACAACACCAATGGTCAGCGGTGGCTGTAAGATTAGTACTTTATACAAATCAATGGCTGAATAGAGCCTTTAACTGACCCTGGACACAGAAAGTGCACATCCAGGAATGGCATTTCTGCAGTTTCTGGTCATAGCTAATTGACCAATTTGCACATGCCTATAGCACAGAGTACAACTGCGCCCAGAGGTGGCTTTTAATTGCCTCTGAATGCAACAAACTATCCAGCTGTGTGAATGAGAGTGTGCAGCAAAGCTGTACTAGTACATTCAGGTTGCTATGGACCACTTCCCTGCTTTTGTTGTAATAATAATTAAAGTTTCATTAAACACAGATTATGAAAAACTTTTATTACATGCTATATAACCTAATGTTCATACTCACAAAGCCACTAAAGCATTTATTTTGTGTAGAGTGAAATACACCCGGTTGATCCTGCCTTTATCTGTCCCTCCTATTTTCTTTGTGTCCCTACTGCAGCCTAAGATTGTGTAGACAAGCTGGTGTCCTCTACGGGGCATGCTCAATTTCAGTTCCCTTAAGCTCTTCATTAACTCCTTTTTCTTATCTGTGCAGTCCACATGACTATAGAATCACACATGTAGGCATATAAAGAATGGTAAATGACACTCTCCTCCCTCCTCCTCCGTGCCCTTTTATCGCTAAACACTATGGGGTGGGATATAGTATGCTGATTGATTAAATTCACTAAAAAACTCACAAAAATGCTTTTTTTTTATTTTTGTAATTCCTTTAAAATTCTTTGTTTTAATACAAATCAGTATTAAATAAATCTAATCTAATAGCTAATACCAGTAAAGTAAAAAAGAGCCTTGGATGCTGATGCCTTCTAAACAAAATATAAGCTAGTGTCAGTCATCTTTACCTATACCATATTCACGCACAAAAATTACACATTTGATGTTCAATAAAGATTTATTGGGAGCTGTAAAACAGTTATTTATGATCTAAATTGAATTGCTTTTTTTTTTAGTCATGTGAACAGCACAGAACCAATCAGGGCTGGCCAGACACAGACTCACACTGTAGAGAGCATTCATCCGCAGAGTAATAGAAGCTCCCCCCAAAGATAATTTCCTGCAGATACCAAAGAATAAAGAAAGATCACGTGACCACATAACAGCACTGCAAAAATAAGGTACTTAGATGATTAAAAAAAAAAAAAAAAAAGTGTCATGTGTAATATAATTTATGTGAATGAATTATGGCAATTAACACTTCTCTGTTGAGTATCACTGTAATTTGCCTTGGTGACCATAACCGCATTTTATATAAATCTAAGAATGCTTAGCTGTAGTCAGACATGCAGACCATATTACCTGCAGTGCTCAAACATCCAACAACATTTAGCTACGTTCAAGATTTATTTCTAAAACCTATTTTAGAACACCTAAAATTAAATTCTGCAATAATCATCCATGCATAATTGTTTAGTGCAGGGGTGTCAAACTCAATTTAATTGCAGGGCACATCAGCATTATGGCTGCCCAGTTGTATTTGTAAGACTAGATGTCCACAACACCCCGGACCCCCCCCCCCCAACCTCTCCCCCCACTATCCCTTAAATCCCAGTGCACCCCCTTTGCCTTGCGCTGCTGATTGGAAAAAGCTGAGGGTAGAGCTGGGAAGCAGAAAGTGCAGGGTCTGAAGAGGACTGGAGGAGGGCTGGAGTCTGCTGAATGCTGAGACCATGGGAGACAGAGACAAGGGGGTGCTGCGGCTGCACCGAAAAGCGTAGTATCTGATGGAAGAGTTCTGTCATCCTCTTTGCTGCTGACTGCTAAAACAAGGTGGGGGTGGAGATGAGGGGGTGCCATAGCTGCAGGAGAGGTGTGAGGGCTGCATGAAATTGTCTGGCGGGCCGGTTTTGGCCCCTGGGCCTTGTGTTTGACACATGTGGTTTAGTGCATCCAGAACAAGAATGCATGTCCAGAGTTCTAATTTCACTGGCTTCCTATATGTACCCTAAAAGACTTGCTACCTCATACATTTAAATTATTCAAATTATAACGGAAACATAGGCGCATATGGCACAAGATGTTCATGCCAGAGACAGCAAAATAACAAGAAGTTAAGAAGGTCAATGGAAGGCCAATTATTTTTCTCATGACTAGTGTCCTAAAATATTCCTGGCCACCCCAACGTGTTCCCAAATTAATGGATTTTTTTCAGATGTAGATGAATACTCCAGTCTTACCTGATATTTTTGAAGCCCCGAACCCTTTTTTTGGAATGTAACAATTTGAAAATGTCTTTGAAGGCTTGAGCTGCACTGATAGTGCTTAGCCCCTCTAAATTGTTACTTTTATTTGGTCCTCCAGAAGATAGTTCATCACTAGAGTGTGAGGTCACAGACACTGGAGACACAAGCTGGATGTCCAAAGAATCGACTTCATCCAGTGAGAAAATGTCAGTGCACATGTTATCCAGGCTGATAAATAACCATATTTAACCTGTGCAGCCTCACTACAGTCCTATAGGAAAACTTCATCAATAAATCAACGACGGAATCTTGGCAAAGCATTACCATTTACACTATACATTGTACTACACTACATGTGTACTGTCGTTGTGCATTATGGTATGCTGCTATTCAGGGCAAAGTGACTGGGCAAAGGGCATCCCAATCCCCTATTATACACCTTGCCAGCACTCACCCACCACTTATTCCAAAAATACCTGGTGCTTCTGGGTATGGGGGAGAATGTGACCTCCTTCTATGTGTTCATGTCTAGTTGCCATTTGCTAGGCCTGTACAGTGTCACATGACCCCCAGAGTCAAACATCAACAAAAACGATTAATTTTAGTGCCGGCTGTGGCAGAGGATGGAATGGCAGGGAAGCACTTAGTACAGACTGTCTCCTTACCCTACATTAGCCCTACAACATCTCTTTAAAGCAACCCTGTAAAGGCACGTAGGCATACCTGGATAGAAAGAAAGCCAATTTATACTTTTATCACCACCTGTGCGGCCAAATGCCAACTCTGTTCACAAGAAATCCTCTGCTGAAATGCGCTGAAAAAACAACACTAACAGGAGTTTTAATCTCATGTGTTCCCTGCAGTGCCTAAGGGTTCTACTGGGTCCTGTAGTGGCATGAAGGTCAAAGGGAAAAACTCTGCTGTGGGGTACAAAAGAGGAGATCGGCATGGCACGCGAGTCGCAGGACTAAAGAACTGCTTTTTAAGGTGGAACTTTACTAAAACAAGATTCTCCTGCTGTACATTGTGACAAGTCAGGACTTTTTTCATACTGATTTGTGGGGCCCGTTAACACTGTGTGTTGCAGTTTTTTTTTCTTTTTCCTTTTATTGGTTGGACTGGATGGACTTGGCTTTTTTCAAGCAGACTAACTATGTGACTATGTAACGAGAACACAGGCGCCACTCTAAGTGCAGTATATGGAGATTTATTAGAGTAAACCAAATAAAAGGTACTCACAAAGGTGAATGTACGGGAACACAGGAAGTGTCGTTTTCCATCGGCTACAGCCTTTTGCCAAGAGACCGCTCGAGCCATCCTGATCAGGATACCAGGAGAAATTGCCTGCATGTACCATGATGCTTTTATGATGCTTCTTTTACATTCACCTTTGTGAGTACCTTTCATTTGGTTTACTCTAATAAATCTCCATATACTGCACTTAGAGTGGTGCCTGTGTTCTCCTTTCAGTTGGCTCCAAGCACCTTCTACTTGTCATCAGAGCAGCCTACGGAGTGTGGTTGTTTGGGATTTATAATCTATGGACTTTGTTTATGGACTTGCAGTAAATGTACCATCTTTGATGATGTTTTGACTGTATCCATATCTATTCCCGTGTTCATATAAGTGGAACTTGTGAGGTCTCCTGACTTCTCTTTCCCCGCTGTGTGCCAGTTTTACCACTTTAACTATGTAACTATGTAACTGTGCAGTAATGCATGGTAAAAAGAAATACATTGTACAGCACACTCAGTGATGAGATTCTTTGTGGTGTCATTCATTTAGAGTGGCACCTTGATGCTCAATTACAGTAGCGTCAAAACTAATTTTCTGTGATTTGCCGCTTTTATTGAGGCACCACACTTATGTTTCTAATAAAAATAGTTTTTTTAAAGCTAGGGAGAGAAGGGGATGATAAGGTTACAAAATTTAATAAGGGTCACCTTTATTATTATTTTTTTTTTTTACAGTTTGCCGAGAATACTAACTTATAAATGAAGGTTATACTTGTGACATTAATTCATAAATATATGAAAAGTTGGACTGAGCTGTCACGCTATTTATTACCGCTGGGACATGGCTTTGCTGGTGTGATCAGTGGAGTTCTGCTGTCATTTTGACAGCCAATCCCCTGCACTCTATGTTTCAGGAACGCACAGAGCTAATGTTATAGAGCGGGGCTAGGTGATTATGATGACAGCAAGATAGCCTGGTCTAGCAAAGCACAGGAGATGATAAGGCTAATGGAGAGCCAGGAGAGGCTTCTGCCCCCCTACCACAGCACCCAAGATGGGTGAATCTCCAGCCTCTGTGTTAGCCCCGCTCTGCCTGCACATCTGACCACCCCCTAAATTAGGGTGAACAGACATCACCGGTTTCCGGGGACAGTCCCCAGACTGAGGACACTGTCCCCGGACCAAGCCTGTCCCCGGATTCAGGGCCAGAATACAGGGCATCCAATGCTGGCTGAGAAACAGCCTGGTGGCTCAAATGCCGACATCTCTGTATAATATGTAGTCCTGTGCCCAGTGCTCTGCATGTTATGCAGTCCTGTGCCCAGCACTCTGTGTATTATGCAGTCCTGTACCCACCGCCCAGTGTATTATGCAGCCCTGTACCCAGCGCTCTGTGCATTATGCAGTCCTGTACCCAGCACTCTGTGTATTATGCAATCCTGTGCCCAGCGCTCTGTGTATTATGCAGTCCTGTGCCCAGCGCTCTGTGTATTATGTAGTCCTATGCCCGGCGCTCTGTGTATTATGTAGTCCTATGCCCAGAGCTCTGTATATTATGCAGTCCTGTACCCATCGCTCTGTGTATTATGTAGTCCTGTGCCCAGCGCTCTGTGTATTATGTAGTCCTGTGCCCAGTCAGTGCTGTGTGTATTTTGTAGTCCTGTGCCCAACGCTCTGTGTATTATGCAGTCCTGTACCCAGCACTCTGTGTTTTATGTAGTCCTGTGCCCAGTGCTCTGTGTATTAAGCAGTCCTGTGCCATTTGCCAATAAAAAAAAAATGTCCCCAGATTTCATTTTAAAAATCTGGTCACTTTACTCTAAATTCTATGGGCAGCTTTTTCCAACAGTCTATTACATTGAAATAGGGAGGCCCTTCCACTCTATGCAGGCAACAGGGACCCCTTAAAGATTGATGAATAAAATACAGAATGAGCTCTTGCCTCTGCTTTGTTTATTCCAGCAATGAATCACTTGTTATCTTGCAGTAAATGCTGCCATTGAGTGAGCAGGAATAAGGTTTATTTGTACAGAATTAGCCTAACACATAATAGGGGAACTGTTTCAGTAACAATGACAGCTAGTGATGGCTGTTCACGTGTACATATAGTGGTATACTTATGATCTATGCCTCAGAACTTTTTGTTTGCTTGCATATATATTACAGTAATACAAACAGAAAGATTTGACATTGCCTGGCTTCTAAACAGGATTTCACACTGTGAGGGTCAGCGTACCACACTAAAATCACAAAGACAGGAGAGATTTTTTTTGTAAATTGTTTGAGTGCTGTTCCCACCAGTATCTGAAATAAAGGAAACATTATACCGAAAAATAAATAATGTATTATAACAGATTTCATTTTATGTCTCTGTATACTGGCTTTCTATGAGGGCAATTGAATCATGAGATTGAATTTTGAGATATTATAGTTACTAGAAAATCAATTTATATATGTTCAATATATTTCTAGCTCTGTGGTTTATAATGCACTGATATACAGTACTAGCCAATCACATACCTCCCAACTTTCTGAGATAGCACAAAGGCTGGAAGCAAAGCACTCAACAATGCTGTGCCCCTGATTACGCACACCACAAAGAATTAGGATGCAAAATATGATTGGTTAAAGTGTTTTTTTTTTTTTAACCCCATATTTTTACTATAAACAGACTATTTAAAATAGGAAATGCAATTCTGAGATTCACCCCAGGGTATGGTATAGACGTTCAAGAGAATCCCAGGCCACTTTGTTTACAAATTGGATGAAGCAGCCAGGAGCTTTCACTTACATTGGACAACAAAGATTTTGCTTCCTGAACACTTTTTGGTGTATTTATATACATATTTGACTGTAAGGCTGGGTTCATATATGTGCGAATTGTATGCGGTTTTCACTGCATCCAATTTGCATGACATTAGAGTGTGACCGGCTCTCAACAGAGCCAGTTCACATATGTCGGGGTGGCCATGGTGCGGATTCCGTAAGGGTCCTGTGCGTTTTTGGGTCCGGTTTAGGTGTGAATTCAGGTAAAAATTCGGACCTGAATCACACCTGAACCAGTGAACAGAAATGCATCGTAACCCAGGCTGAAAACCGCGGCCGCACATATGTGAACCTGGCCTTAATCATGAAAATAACCTATAATTTGATCTATCATGTAACATGTTATATATATGTTACATGATAGATCATATATGTTAAAAATCTTCTGTTTTTGCAATGAGCAATACCTGATGGCTATGCTACACACTTAAAAGAAACATACAAAAACATAAACCTCTTGTTGAAGCATATCCAGTACACCAAGTACAACTGGAATATATGTGGAGATCTAAAAGTAGTGGCTTTGTTGCTTGGAATGCAGCTTGGATATACTAAGTACTATTGTGATGTATGCAAATGGTACAGCCATGCAAGTTGCATTACAATAAAAAGAATGGCCACTCCGAAAGAACTTTGTTCCAGGACAGAGAATCACGGCACATGAACCACTTGTTGACCCAACAAAGATCTTGTTTTGTCTCTGCGATACATAAAACTTGGACTGATGAAAATTTATTTGAAAGTGATAACCATGGAGGGCAAAGGTTTTTGTTATTTGAGATAGATGTTTCCAAGAATAACTGATGCCAATATTAGGGAGGCATTTTGTTTGGTCAATAGATCAGATACGTCAGTGACAAGCAGTATGAAGATCTGTCAGTGGGACCCTGAGAAAATCCCCTGGAAAGCATTCAAGGATGTCATTGAGACTTTTCTTGGCAACCTAACCACTTCCATACCACTGAAAGTCATATGAAATCCTGGAGTTTGAGTGGTTAAATCTGGATGATGGGTGCAACTCCAGGCATCATTCAGATATCTTTTTTTTCTGCTGGCTATTTCCCGCACAAGACAATCATAGTGGCAGTTCAGCCGCTTGATTGTTTTTACAGTTGGCGGGAGGGGATGTGTGTCCCCCCCATCCCCCCGCCACCCTCTGGTGCTTCTACCAGCTCGCCCGTGGGATCGAGGAGCCGGTGAAGGAATCCACCGCTGGCGGAAGTTTACCATAAAGCTGACTGAGGATCAGATGGTCTCTAAGACCCTCGGAGGCCGGGCCCAACGTTATGACATTACGTATGGCCCCAGCAGTTGTAAATACTGCCATGTGTTCGCCTGGAAAGCCTGAGATCTTTTTTTTTTTTTTTGATCTCAGGCTTTCCAGCCTAGAGGAGAGACGTGGGGTTCATAAAGAGGACCTGTCATGCCCTATTCCTATTACAAAGGAAGTTTACATTCCTTGTAATAAAAATAACATTTTTTAATAAAATAAACAATAAAAAAATAATGATATTAAAGCGCCCCTGTCCCCTCGTGCTCGCGCGCAGAAGCAAAAGCATACATACGTCACATCCGCGTATGTAAAGGACGTTCAAACCACACATGGGAGGTATCGCCGCGAATGTTAGAGCAAGAGCAATAATTCCAGCTTAAGACCTCCTCTGTAACTCTAAACTATTAACCTGTAAAAAAGCGTAGCCTATGGAGATATTTTTAAATACCAAAGTTTGGTGCCATTCCACGAGTGTGACATGTTAGATATCTATACTCGGCATAACATCATCCTTCCCATTATACAAAAAAATTGTGCTAACTTCACTGTTTTTTTTTTTTTTTGATTCATGAAAGTGTTTTCTTCCCCCAAAAATATCACATTTTAAAAATTGCTGTGCAAATACCGTGTGACATTGCAAATTGCAATGACCGCCATTTTATTCCCCAGGGTCTCTACTAATATATATATATATATATATATATATATATATATATATATAATGTTTGGGGGTTCTGAGTAATTTTCTAGCAAAAAAATGACATACATGTACGAGAGGAATGCTGGAGTTCGCCAGGTATGCAATCAGTTAAGAGCACAACACTACATTTAGCTGGTTGACAAACTTCTTATAGTGTACAAGGCCATGAAAGGTATCACCAGGACATTGCCATAATGGTATGGTATGAGGGCAACTGGAATCCATCAATGCTGTCCTTCTATTGTTGGACATTGCAGCAAGATGCATTAGAAACAAACAGAAACTAGCAGAAAAACACTTCTAGTCCTGTTGAACTCTTGCAGCATGTCACAAACATTATGCTATTAAATACAATATAGTCATTCAAAGTTAATTTCATATTTCTCAATATCCCTACGTAATACAGTCATTCTGAAATTACATTTGTGTTCAGTTTGAAGTGGTCTATGAGGAAGCAAAACTTTTGAAAAAGTGTATTGTCTAGTGTTACCGGGTATTTACTGTAAATAGCTTTTAAAGTTGTTCTAAAGGCAGAAGGTTTTCGGTCTTAATGCATTCTGTGAGCCCCTATCTGGATGCAGCTATGAGAGCAGCGTCTCTCCCGGTTCTTCTCATTGACTCATAGAGCCACAGGAGCCATTGGCTCTTGCTGCTGTCAATTTCAGCCAGTGAGCCAATGAAAAGAGTGCAGGGAGCAGAATGTCCATTCATAGGAGTGTGGCTCGGCAACAAGCCTGCTTGAGTGCCCCCAAAACAAGAGGCTTGCTATTGAGGGCACTCGGAAGGGTGGAGGAGCAAGGACTGCCGCGGGGGATCCAAAAAGAAGGAGTTGCTCTGTGCAAAACAATTGCACAAAACAGGTAAGTATAACATGTTTGTTATTTTTTTTTTTTCAATTATAACCTTTAGAATAACTTTAAATTGTTATTTAATAAAATTGTGCATTTTAAATGTTGCCCTTTTTAAAGTGCTGCTCCCTGCAAATGTATTTTTTTTTAAATGTTTTCATTGTTACGTGTACCCGTATTCAGTGCCCAGTGCCCATGCCCTTTGTTTGACAACTCCTTGCCTATTTGCTTTGAAAACGGCAAAATTGTTTGGTAGGATTCACCCCTAAAGGCTTCAATAGGGTTTATTGTTGACACCTTTTTTTTTTTAACATCTTTTGAACCAAACCCATGCACATTCAGCTAATCACTATCGCAGAAAAGAGAATGGACACCAAATTGTACAATAAAGTGTAACCTTTAATTGCTCATCATGAGCAACAAG
Organism: Pelophylax lessonae; assembly: GCF_965119305.1. Lineage (NCBI taxonomy): Eukaryota > Metazoa > Chordata > Amphibia > Anura > Ranidae > Pelophylax > Pelophylax lessonae. The sequence goes on along the minus strand of NC_138780.1, from coordinate 138,069,000 downwards.
CTTATTCTGTTATCCCCAGTTTTAATGCATCAGCCCCAGCCTGTATAAACAACAATATATAGTACAATGCAATACAATTGTGCCGATGGCAGGGCTTGGGTCGTCCAAGTTCAATTTCCCACCATTTGGCTGTACTTGTGTGGGTTTCATGCTTGGCTGTCCTTCCGGAATCCTAAATACACCGGTTAATTACCTTTCCGGTAAAATCGGCCCTAGTTTATGTGTGTCTATGCCCATTGGTGGTAAAATCTGATGTGAATGGTTCCTTGTATTCTGTAAACCACTGCATAGCATTTCAGCACTATTTAAATCAGTAAAGTAAATAAATACAATGACTCCACAATGGTATGTTTTGTTATTTTTATTATTTGATTTTCCACGATGCTCTATAGACCTGTTGTGTCTGCATTCTTTGTTTCTTACAATGAAAACGGCATTTTTTTATTTGTGAAGACATTTCCATATTCATAACCTGGTCGCACAATTAATAAATTATAAACCACTTAACATGCTATCTCTGTTTGGTGAGACTGCACAGCATGCATGCACCTTGGGGATATCCGGTATGCTTTTAATTTGCTCTGGGCATCTGGGATTACCTTAATCATCTATGACAATGAGCCTGTGCAAGTCTGTGCAGTGAGGAAAACTTGCAATGTGAACATGGGGATAGAAATTGAATTAAAATTCCAGGAATCACATGTATCTCTGCTTTCCAACTCAGAAATCTCCAGGCAGCTCTGGGAAATCACTTTGAAATGAAATTGTGTTTGCTGTAAAAATAAATAGCGACCCATTTATTGGTGGAATGCTCGGTGGTGTAAACCTGTTCTTTTCAATAAGGAAATACATGAAACAATGTTATTGTTTTACTCCAACTCTAGACATATATAAAAGATGCATATTAATGCAACTCTGTATTCATTAATACATTAATGCATCTTTTTTTAATACAAACAGTGTAAGTACCTGGATTTGACCTGGTGCAGTCCCTGTACAGCCGAGCTCAGATTAGGAGAGAAAGAAGCAACACAAAGAGCCAATCAGGTGTGCTGCAGTGCCCATGTACTAACAAGTATAAGTGCCGGTTCACACATATGCAATGCGGGAACCCTGCGAATCCACTGCGGGATTCCACATCGCACTCAACTCGCAGGCAGTTCACACTGCCATATGCGAATCACTGGGCGGTGTCAATTAGTGATCGACCGATATCGGTTTTTCGTTGCCGTTATCGATACCAATATTTTGGTCAATGCATCGGCCGATATTGGCCGATATTTTCGAACATTTAAAAATATTTTATTTTTTAAATTTTCTTTGACAGGTACTCTTGTGGAGGGATCTGGGGGTCTAAAAGACCCCAAACCCCTCCTCTGCACTTAAAAGCATTCAAAACTCTAAGTTTGGCTGTTTTGAATGCTGTCCTTTTTTTAATCTGGCGCCAGTACCGGGAAGTGCTGTTATGACATCCCTTCTGGGTTTTTGCATGGAGACCCGATCAGAGCCGAATACGGCTTTGATCGGGTCTTCGGCGGGCATGCAGGCTGGTTGCCTGGGTCTCCCGGTGGGACGAGAGACCCGGGGCAAGCCGCGGAAGATGGCGGGAGGGGGGGGGTCTCCTCCCGCTCCTTGTAATGACAACCAAGCAGCTTCTCAGCCACATCGGTTGTCATTACAAGACAGCCGACCGTCGGCTATGGACGCCGGTATCGGGGTGAGGCCTCTAGCAGCAGGCATCACTCTGGTACATGCACTTTCCCAAAATATCGGCAATATCGGTCACCTTGGTGGCCAATTTCGATATTTTGGGGAAAGTGCAGATCGGCTTTACCGATAATCGGTCGGTCCCTAGTGTCAATACAAAGTTAACAACACCCCCAGATCAGTTCGGCAGGAATCGGGTCAAACATTCATGCGATCTGATTCTGGTGCGGACCAAAATAAGGGTCCTGCGCAACTTTGGTCCGAATGCGATGAAAATTCAGCCATACAATCTGTATGGCTGAATTCGCAATGCACAGACATCGCATGTGATTTGCAGAGCAGTGTAATGCGAATCATATGCGATGTCTGACACTGCATATTTGTGAACTGGCACTTAATAGGAGAATAAAGTAGAATGACAGAAAGGTAAATTCAACAGTCTGCTGATTTTGCTTTTATTGTCATTTGTCCAGTTACAGGCGGCAGCAGACCTGTAAGTGTTACTTATGCGAAACAGAGAAATTTCAGCTCTTCTTGTTATGTATTTTATTTGTGCCGTGCTTATTTTCTCAGAAAACAGGTGCAAGAACTCAACCATGACAAACCAACCCCCCCGCCCCCCCCACACACACACGCACTCAAAAACCCCATTGAATATTGGGTGTGGTCAAATTTTCGCTAACAGTGGAAGGATCTTAGAGGGGTGTTAAATACCAGGAGAACAGTACATATGGGTTGTTGAGTTCAGGGGGGGGGGGGTGTTTGTTACACACAGAGTGCAGAGTTCAGGGGTTGCGCTACGTGCAGAATTTGGGGGTGTGCTGCATACAGAGTGCAAAGTTCAGGGGTGCACTACATGTAGAGTGCAATGTTCAGGGGTGCACTACACACAGAATGCAAAGTTCAGGGGTGCACTACACACAGAATGCAAAGTTCAGGGGTGCACTACACACAGAATGCAAAGTTCAGGGGTGCACTACACACAGAGTGCAAAGTTCAGGGGTGCACTACTCACAGAGTGCAAAGTTCAGGGGTGCACTACACACAGAGTGCAAAGTTCAGGGGTGCACTACACATAGAGTGCAAGGTTCAGGGATGCACTACACATAGAGTGCAAAGTTCAGGGTTTAGCCTTCTTCCACAACTATTTACCTCTGCATCCTCTATCCACATCTTACTTTCACTTCTCTTTAGCTCTAACCTCTGCATGCATTCCCCCTTCCACGGCCCCCATCTTCTTCCCTCCTCCTTAAAGCGGAGTTCCAGCCATTCACTCACCTGTCCAACGGTCCAGCGATGCGGCCGCCCAAAGCCTCGATCCTCTCCCTCGGCGCCGGCATCACTGCTGTGGGCACCCGGCTGTGATAGTTTACGGCTTCACAGCCAGGTACCCACTGCGCATGCGCTTCAGCTTAATACAGCAACACAAATAAGACATGTAGAAGTTAATGGAGCTTTTAAATCGGAGTTCCACCCAAAAGTGGAACTTCCGATTTAGGGAGTCCTGACCCCCTGACATGCCACATTTGGCATGTCATTTTTTTGGGGGGGGGACCGGGTACCTAGTTTTGACAGGTACCCGGTCCCCCCCCAAAAAAATGACATGCCAAATGTGGCATGTCAGGGGGTCAGGACTCCCTAAAGCGGAAGTTCCACTTTTGGGTGGAACTCCGATTTAAAAGCTCCATTAACTTCTACATGTCTTATTTGTGTTGCTGTATTAAGCTGAAGCTTATCCAGTGGGGGTGTCAGGATCTGCACTGCACCCCAGGAACCTGTATCTCTCCTGTCCCCATTCTGCGCTCAGTAGGAGCCCCTCAGGAGATGAGAGCTGCTGGAGTCGTTGGGAGACAAGCTGCCACTTGTGAACACAGAAGCCGGACTTTTGTGTTTACAAATGATAGTGGTGAGCAGGAAGCAGAGGGCCTGAGCCAGAGGTGGTGGAACTGAGTTCCACCAAGTTCCAGATGAAAAAAATCTCCATTTGTGTATTCAGCTATTTGCTTGGAGTTCGGCTTTATATGGTAAATGTTCCTTTTCATGCAGCATAAAGGTATGGATGGGCTTCCATGATATCACTTACTGTAGTGGAACATCTCTATTGTTTATTTTTTGCATGCCAGGCAATCCACAGCAGGAATAACTTGCTTAAATACTTTTATATCATTATAAAGGCTCATGCTGGGAGATTGAAGCTGACAAAGGCTAATAAGACATTGATCTATGGAAACCTGGAATTCATTAAACATCCACCAGAGTACCAGCCTGTAATACCCCTTCATTACCAATCTGTTTTCCAATTTATTCTTATAGCGGGACTCCTCCACTCTCAAAATACACTGATCAGCACTGCAGCCAACTGCTTGAAGGCACTCAAACAAAAATATTCCAATAATCCTATTTGAGATTCGATCAACTCTTCTTAAAAGGGAACAGCCATAGATGGAGCGATCTATGGCTAGCATTAGTTTACAAGTGGGAATAAAATATATCCTCTGGGTCAGTAAGTGTGGTATGCTTCCTTATTTGGCTATCCTAGTGATCATTTGGTACAGAGTCAATCGGATCATCTCTGTACAGTGTGTATATAAACAGTGTTTGATGGGCACACCGGTTGCCCAATGGCTATTTCTGCAGTGATGTTTATAAACCTTGCTGCAGAGTAAAACATCCAGCACATCATTGTTTAAAAAACGTATGATGGCACTAAAATGATTAAGAGACGCTGTCACCTGACCATTTAATTCAACAAAAATCTTACCATAAGATTACATGTGTCTTTAATGTATTTTAAAAATAATAAGTAATAACCGCGCTAGTGGAATTGGAACAGAGCTGCAACTTCAAGTGTGACCACACCCCAGTGAAATGTATATATAATTAAGTCGCGCTAGTCATTGATATGAACCAAATTAAAGTCCATATAAAAGTCCAGTGTAAATAAATTACATTGGACTTTTATATGGACTTTAATGTATTTTAGGCTTGTTATTTACCTGTAAAAGTCTCTCTTGTGTAGACACCTGAAAGTCCTGGGACCACTGCTGGGTACTACCATCTTGAATATGATGTCAACAGCAGATTCAGAGCTGTCACTCAAGTAACACAGTATAGAATATTGACCTATTGCTCCTCCCCCCAGCATCTACAGAAACGGTTATGCAGGGAGATGAAGGGAGGGATGAAGGAGCTAGGCCAGCATGGGCAATTCACGACCAGAAGAGGAGAGGGCTATGATGTGCAATGGAGGGACTGTGCTGAGAGACTGAATCCCCTGGAGTAGTTACACCTTCAAGCAAATTCAAAGGCTCATTGAAAATAAATAAAATATGTAGGAAAAGAAAAAACACTGCCAGTAAGCAAGTACTTAATATTTTTGTGCTTTTACTTACAATTTTTAAAGTTGGTGACAGGGTCTCTCTAACTGCTTAAGGACCGCTCCACATACATAAACTGTGGCATGGAGGCCCTTTAATGCAAAATCATGTACCTGTACGTGATTTTTTCTTCCGTGTCTGGGGCGTGCACACGTGTGTTGCCGGCGACCGGCTCTAACTGTGATTGGACACAGCGGGAGCCAATCAGCAGAGCCAGTGGACCCGATGTCCACTGTGACCCGCTGATCATTCCCAAGGCAGACAGAATGGTGGTCTGCCTATGTAAACAAAGGCAGATCACCGTTCTGCGACAGGAGAAGACAGAGATCTTGTGTTTCTGCTAAGCAGGAACACTGATATATGTCTTCTTACAGTACAAGCACCCCCCACACAGTTAGAAAGCACTCCCTAGGGACACATTTAACCCTTTGATTGCCCCTTGATCATAACCCCTTCTCTGCCAGCGTCATTAGTACAATGCCAGTGCATTTTTTTTTAGCACCGATCACTCTATTAGTGTTACTGGTCCTTAAAAAAGTGACAAAAGTGTCACTTAGTGTCTGATTCGTCTGTCGCAGTCCCGCTATAAGTCGTTGATCGCTGCCATTACTATTAAAAAAACAAGCAATAAAAATTCCATAAAAATATCCCATAGATTGTAGACGCTATAACTTTTGCGCAAACCGATTTAATATGCGCTTATTGGGATTTTCTTAACCAAAAATATGTAGCGGAATACATATTGGCCTAAATTTATGAAGAAATTCGATTTTTTACATTTTTTTAATTGGATGTGTTTTATAGCAGAAAGTATAACATTTTTTTTTTTTTTCCAGAATTGTCGCTCTTTTTTTCTTTATAGTTCAAAAAATAAAAACTGCAGAGGTGATTAAATACCACCAAAAGAAAACTCTATTTGTGGGGAAAAAAAGGAAATCAAAAATGTTATTTGGGTACAGCGTTGCATGACTGGGCAATTGTCAGTTAAAGCAACTTTGTGCCGTAATTACAAAAAATGGCATGGTCAAGAAGGAGGTAAAACCTTCCAGAGCTAAAGTGGTTAAAGCTTTGCTCATTCAACATCATGGCATAGTTGTAGTTTTGTCAGTCTTCATTGTTTACAGGAAAACTCCACTGTTATGAAATATAATCATTTCATTTTATTCTGCAGTCATTTGTGGTCTTCCAAACCAAACATGGCAAGAATACTCCGTTCTCTAATGGAACACCCCGGAATTCCCTTGACCAGCTTGAAGCATTTCCCAGTCCGCACAGCGCTTGAACTCAAATTTCAGGCATCTGTTTTAATTGGCACTGGTGATTGCACAAGACTTCATTACCTCTTTGTACATTTTTTTTTCTGAATCTGTGTAAGCTGAATAAACACAATAATGCAACTGAGTGCCGGTTCACACATATGTGATGTCAGACATCGCATGTGATTCGGAGCGCACTGCTCTGCAAATCACATGCAATGTCTGTGTGATGCAAATTCAGCCATACACATTGTATGGCTGAATTTGCATCGCATTCGGACCAAAGTCACATAGGACCTTTTTTTTGGTCCGCACCAGAATCGGATTGGATGTCACACCTATGCGATCCAATTCTTATTCAAACTGACAGTTCGCAGTTCGATATGCAAACTAATCTGGGGTGTCATTAACTTTGTGTTGTCACTCCCAGCAGTTCCCATATGGCAGTGTGAACTGCCATATGGGATGTGGGGGGTGGGGGTGTGGGGCGGGGGCAGCATGCAGAGAAATCAATGTCCTCCTTTTTCCTCCTGTAGCTGCAGGAGGAAAATGGAGGCGATTGGTTGGTTCATCTGTATACTGCCCCCGCCACTCCTCCTATCAAGGTCACTTGTGTTCTGCTGTCTCTGGGCCCCTGTGTGCTCCCCCCTCCCCACTGTGCTCCCTTCCCTCTCCTGCCGGCTGCTGCAGGGGATGTGTCACAATAGAGAACCAGGAGGGGGTCTGTAAATATGTAATTTACCAGCTCCTTCCTTTTCTGAATGGACAGTAATAGTCAGTGACATTGTAAAAAAATCAAATAAAATGATAAAAAATAATACAATTAAAATACTAAAAAAAAAAAAAAAATTGCTTACACCAGTGGGTGAACTTCCAGGATCGCAAAGATCACACTTGCAACCGTCCCTGGCATTCCACCACTGTCGGGAGGCCCCAAGATGGCAGGAAGGGAGCTCACTGCAGAACTTGTTAAAGGGTCCCGCTGCTGGACTGTAATAAAGGGCCCCACAACGAGAGTAATGGGCCCCAGGATCAGTGGGAAGAGCCCCAGCCTTAAAGGGAAGGGCCCCGGCCAGGGGGGGCCCTTCATGGTTTCTTGCACCGGGGCCCTAAAGGTTCCTTTTTTTTTCCCTGAATGTTCTAGTTACGCCTCTGATTTCCAGAATACAGTAAAAAATAACTGTCACATGTGCTCAACCAAACTGTCCAATGATCAAATAGCTGATGCCATAACTGATCACATGGGCAGCTCCATGGCACCTTTGATGTGCAATCCTAGTCTTTTAACCTTTTGTGCCATTGATAAAATTGAACCCCACTAGAGAGGAGGCAACCTCAAAAAAGCTGTATCACAAAATGAGACCCAGTGGATCCATCGTTTGGAGACTTTAAAACCTAAAGGTCTTAATGTCGATTTAGACCAAAATTGCTTTTTATCTAATTGGTAAAGAATATCCACAATATTGTCTCCTTTATATAGTTTTTATTAATACAGTTTAGTTCTTATATATACATCCCCTATTGTGTAAAAATAAATTCTCCCTCTTTGTATTTTAATATATTTATTCAACATATATTTATTCTAAACCCACATCCTCTGCAAATAAATCTCTACAATACCTTTTAAATAGATACATTAATTTCCTACCTTTTAAATTTTTAAATTTTAAATACAAATATAGAATATTAATAATTTAATACATATATATAGGAATCTCTCTTTTTATAAAAATATCCCATATAATATTTTATACCAATATCCATATAGTATCTATTGACTGATGAACTTTACCCTGTAATAAATATTTATATATTTTATATAATCTTATTTTTAATACCGATTGCTGGCATAATCACCACTTTGCTAGTAACCTTATTGTCATATAGCAGTAATTTTATTCTATTTTTTGTTTAATTTTAAAATGAGACACGATTTGTCCATATGTATTTTGGTGTGTTTAATAAAGTTATAAGGCCGGTTGTAAACAGGAAGCAATGCCCGGACGTAATAACCGTCAAATAATTATTAACATATTTTTTAATAAATCTTTCCCTTTTAATGGGATCATAATATATGATTTAATATGAAGTGCCAAATTCCGAAAGGTTTTGAGCAATTTATAGTAGATAAAATGCTAAATATGGATATGACGAGTGGTATGGCAACAATATAAATAGAGTCCGTAAACAGGAAGTGATGTCTTTGAAAACGCCGTGGAGGATGGCGAAATGCGTTGACGTAATTTACGGTTACGGACGAGACGGAACGTCACTTCCGGTCAGACACTTCCTGGTCGTGGAACGCACGCCAAGCGCTGCCTACACGAGGCAATTTGTATATGCGCTTACACTAATTTATGTTTGTAAGTATGTTTTTGGCTTGTGAAGCAAATAAATAGTTTAAACATACTTCACTATGTATGGCCTTTCTATATTTTAACGGTGGATATGGAGGCGGATCTACACCTACCCTTATCCAAGGTTATATGGAGAAACACCTTTGAGATCCTGGCAAAGAGGGCTTATGTGCAATATAATTTCAAGGCTCAAAAATTCTGGCAATTTGGTGAGTGGGGAACCGAGAGGGGTCACCTATCACTTTGAAGCACTTTGTATAACCTTCAGCACCTGAGCACCTTATTTGGATCACGATTAAGGACTTTATTATTCATAATATTTATTCACATTTTAGTTTGCTCTGATGAATTGATTATATTTATTTCACTTGATGTATATTATCACTAATGCTAGCGCTGCTTAATTTTGGTTTTTAATATATTAAAATGGAATGCAATCCCAGTGCTTATACATATAATCAATCAAAGAGTGCAATCTAAATTACAGTCCATAAAAAAAGGATTACAGTCCCGTTAGCCAATCAGTGTCCACATCAAGTGCTTCTGAATCCTTGCTGGTGCTCCAGCAGCAGGCAAAGTGTCACCACAAAGTGCTCCCCCCAGAAATATTCTCACCTGATGTAGTGTGACCTTACAATTAGGTTTGGTCAAAATAAGCCTTTTAGCCTCTTCTGGGCTCCCTGGGGTGTCTGTGTGGCTTGTGTGTTCCGACGGAGACATTAAATGGAGTTTTAAGTTGATTTAGCCTGCTGCGCTGGATGCCCCAGGGAAATCTGACTACCTTATTCATCTGTGTGTTTTAAAAAAGAGTTAAGTGTGCAGTGTTAAGAGTTGCAGCAGCACAAGCAGTTACAAGGAGCTACCTCAGTCAGTGAAGGGCTGGAGCGAGCTGTTCACTGGACTTTTGAGCTGAACAGAGTGTCAGGAGTCAAATGTCCTATAGTCCTGGATCTTCTGAGTTAACCTGAGTATTAAAGTCGAAGTTCCAGCACAGTTCAGCAGAACAGTATTTTCAAGCTCCAGGGAGCATTGGCTGGCATTCAGCTTGTGTCAAGACAGTGCTAACAGGCATTTTTCTGTACAGTGTCCCAGTTGAACCTAGTTGAGCCAGAGGAGTATCCCACTCATTCCCTTCTCCCATTCTCATTACAAAATAAACAAAACAAACCAAAGATGCCGGAATGGTCATTGTCTCAGCTCTCACTCTTGGGTTTTCAACTTAAATGTGTTGGAAGTGTTACCAGTAACAATGGCAGAACCACACCAGGCCCAATGCCTGGAAATATTGCTACATATGGGATTACATGCTAACAATAGTTTACAAAGCCATCCACAACTCTGCCCCTAGCTACATCACTAACCTGATCTCAAAATATCAACCAAGCCGCTCTCTTCGGTCCTCCCAAGACCTCCTGCTCTCTAGCTCCCTTGTCACCTCTTCCCATGCGCGCCTCCAGGATTTCTCCAGAGCGTCTCCCATTCTTTGGAACTCTCTACCTCAATCTGTCAGACTGTCCCCTAATCTATCCATCTTTAGACGATCCCTGAAAACCCTTCTCTTTAAAGAAGCCTACCCGGCTACTAACTAATAACACTGTTTCACTTGCTCCATCAGCTCATCCCCCACAGCTATTGCCTTTTGTATCAATTGACCCTCCCTTTTAGATTGTAAGCTCTAACGAGCAGGGCCCTCTGATTCCTTTTGTTCCAAATTGTATTGTAACTGTAATGTCTGCCTTCATTTTGTTAAGCGCTGCGCAAACTGTTGGCGCTATATAAATCCTGTATAATAATAATAATACATCATGAGGAGGTAGCAGAGCGGAAGCTTGGAGTGCGCTTCTTGTAGCCCAGGAGAGGCTAAAAGCCTTATTTTGACCAAACATAAGTGTAAAGTTTCACTACATTAGGTGAGAATATTCCTGGAGGGGGGAGCACTTTGCGGTGACACTTTGGGGTTGATTTATTAAAACTGGAGAGTGCAAAATCTGGTGCAGCTGTGCATGGTAGCCAATCAGCTTCTAACTTCAGCTTGCTCAATTAAGCTTTGACAAAAAGCCTGGAAGCTGATTGGTTTCCATGCAGAGCTGCACCAGATTTTGCACTCTCCAGTTTTAGTAAATCAATCCTTTTGCCTGCTACTCGAGCACCAGCAAGGATTCAGAAGCACTTGATGTGGACACTGATTGGCCAATGGGACTTTATTACTTTCTTAATGGACTGTAACTTGGATTGCATTCTTTGATTGAATATATGTATAAGCACTGGGATTCCATGTCATTTTCATATATGATTATGTTATGTTTTAAGCACGATTAGAGGTATATTTTATTTAACACCATATTTTTGATTTGATATCATCATTCGTTTTATTAATCATTTAGAGCACTATAGCACGTCAGGATTAATTAAATAATTTTTGTCACATTGGTTGTGCTATCACACCAAACTGTCAAACCTTCCAATGGCTGGTGTCATAACTGATCACATGTGCAGTATCATGGCAGGTGAAGATTAAACAGAGGCCGAGATGGCAGCTTCTTTGGCTGGAAACGATAGGAGGGTTTAGTTCCACTTTAAAGTGGAACTAAACCCTCTTACCATTTTCAGGCAAGGAAGCTGCCATCTTAGCCTCTGTTTGATCTTCAACTGCCATGATGTTGCACATGCGATCAGTAATGACACCAGCCATTTGATGGTTTGACAGTTCCGTGCCTTGGTACAGACCTGCAGCTGGAGAAATAGTATGCAGGTGCCAGAGCATTGTACCCATTATCCACTTATCATGGTTGCAATGCTTTGCAGGCTCTAATGCAAAAAATAATTTTTGCGGTTACAAAAATGTGCATTTCATTATTTTTTTCTTAGGAGCTTGTAAAGTATTGTAAGGCTCCTACAGACCCTCAGTACACTGTCTGCCTGTTCCTCTCCTATGGGCAGGCAGGCGCTGAAGTCCAGGAAGATTAATGAACTGCGAAATTACTCACCAGTGCCCTCACAGTTAATTGAGATTTAGAAGCCATCTGCCACAATGTCACTCTGTACTTGTAGTTGATGTATTCTCAGAACTCTGTATGGGTGGAGCCCTGCATGGCAACATTGTATTTTAATTGTGACAGTGAGTGCAGGGAGAGGATCCCCGGCCTGCTGTCACAATGGAAGATCGGGTGGGGGTGTCGGCAGGTGCTGTAGTAACATGTTACATGTTACATTCTGACTATGGGTGTAACATGTAGCATGTTACTAATGGTGAACTTATCCTTTAAAGTGGAACTAAACTCTCTCAATCAACATTAACTGTTTTTATCCTTATGGTGCTAGCTTTAGTAATTAGATAAGAAGGTATGTTATATTTACTTGTTCTAACCTTTTTTTTTTTTTTCTTTTCTTAAGTTACTTTCTTCCTGGTTTCTGGTCTAGGCCAAAATGAAGCCATACATCCCAGGAGTCTTCATGGGCATTTTTTTTCTCTTTTATCTAGAGGAGGGTTTTCTCAGCTAAGCGCACCTTCCTACCTATGTGCCTGATCTAAGGCCCGATGGATTCCAGGAACTAAATGCTACATGAATCATCTGCCCTTAAGACCAGTTCACACCAGATGCAGCCCAGCGCGCATTTTTTCTGCATAAAAAATGCATGGACAGGAGGTTACAATTGTTCTAATGGCATAGTGTACACCAGTGCAGTATGTTCCAGTGAATTTTTTCTCCACTGAACTGTACTGGAACGCAGCAAAATGCATCAAAAATGCACTGGAACATGTCTATACACATCCGAAATGCACTAGAATGCATTACAGCAAAAAAAAAAAAGATAAAAAGAAAAAAAGAAAAAGTATAACCCAGGAAACCTTGGAAAAAAGAAAAAACTAGAGTGGAAAAAGTGCACACATTAAAAATGCATCAGAAATGCACACGCAGAAATGCATCCAGAGTATGTTTTTGGGGTGAGAGCTGCAAGCAAAAATGCATCTGGAATGCATTTTTGTGGTGTGAACATTTAAGATGGCTGGGGGGGGGGGGGGGGGGGAGGGGTTCTTCAAAGTGATTTCTCAACATAAGTCCTCTTTCACACAGGCGATCCGATCCACCTGTCAGTTTTTCAGGCGGACCTGATCGGCTGCTCCATGCATCCCTATGTGGCAGCGGATGTCAGCGGAGACATCTCAGCTGACACCCGCTGCTATCCGATTCCGATCCTGTCTGTGAAATCCGGACAGATGGAAACCCTATTTTCCATCCGTCTGGAGGATCGGATCGGAAGGGATTGGATGAGAACGGACAGGTGGTCCGTTCTCATCCGATCCCCCATAGAGGAGAGCGGGGATCTGACAGCTCCATCTCTGCACACAGAGCAGAGACGGATCTGTCATCCGCCTGCTCATCGGGGATCGGCGAATCGATCCCCGCTGAGCAGAACGGACTTCGTCGGGCGGTGCGCCAGTGTGAAAGGGTCCTAAGAAAGCATAGAGACATGGATGGATGAGTGAGGTTTGCTTTGAATATTAAAAAAATGAATTAAATAGTGTTTTCAGTTTGTGGTGCAATTTTATACAGTTTAACACCACTTTAACCAATATCGGTGCATTTATTTATTTATTTTTTTAATATTAGTATATTATTATTATTTTTTTTTTTTTTTGCAAAAGGTGGAGTAAGCCTTTAAACCGAGTTATTTACAATATCTAAAATATGAAAGTCAGTAAAATCTTTTTAATGTGTGTGAAATGAAAATTGCACATCAAACTTTTAAATCTAGCAATTTAGTACGCAGCTCAGACTACATAACACTAGAGGTATGATGAAGACGGAGAGAACAAAGACACCGCGTGTTTAAAGGCAGAAATGTTCAAGGTAAAAAGAATCTATAATATGGGTTTACTGCGTGGCTAGATTAAAAACAAAAATATCAATATCATTTTGATAGCGACAACACAGAGAATATTTATAAGTTCTTTTTTTTTTTCTTCACTGTTTTCAAAGGATTGCTAAATACCAGATCTATGGAGTAGTTAACTATTCCTCATCCATTTTAACTAGCCTCTGTCTCTTTACTCCATAAAGATTCTGGTTGCCATGGAGATGCGTGCAGTTCCCAATTCCATTTTACAATACGTATGGGTCTTGCTAGAACCTGTGGAGGCTTTGAGTGAAATAAAGCTTACCTTTTGGTAAAAAAGAAAGCAGATTAAAAAAAAAAAATGGGTGCTATGCTTTGTTTACTGGAAGTTTAACCCCTCCCGACAGCTCTTTAACCACTTCTGGATTGGAAGGTTTTACCCCCTTAATGACCAGGCCATTTTTTGTGATTCGGCACTGCGTTATTTTAACTGACAATTGCGCGGTCGTGTGACACTGTACCTAAATAAAATGTATGTCCTTTTTTCCCCCACAAATAGAGGTTTCTTTTGGTGGTATTTGATCACCTTTGCGATTTAAAGTTTTTGCGCTATAAACAAAAAAAGAGCGACAATTCTGAAAACAAAAAACAATATTTTTCACTTTCTGCTATATGACATTCCCAATAAGAAAAAAAAAAAAATCAGCATTTTAGGTCAATTTGTATTCTGCCACATATTTTTGGTAAAATAAAAACCCAATAAGTGTATATTGATTGTTTTGCACAAAAGTTATCGTATCTACAAACTAGGTAAAAGATTTATGTCATTTTTATTTATTTTTTTACTAGTAATGGCGGCGATCAGCGTTTTTTTTTTTAGCGGAGCTGCAAAATTTGGGACTCCTTGGGACTCGGCCTCATCACTAAAAACCAATCACAGCAGGCCCTTTACCACATGATCAACTGTCAGCTGATCACAGAAGTAAACAGAAGCTGGTTATCAGCTTTTTATACCCTCACCCTGTCAGGCTTCTGTTACAGGGCCATCGGTCCCCTTAGTGCTCTCCAGTGCTGCCTATCAGTGCTGCCTACCAGTACCTATCAGTGCCCATCAGTGCCACCTATCAGTGCCACCTATCAGTGCCTGTCAGTGTCGCCTATCAGTTCCACCTCTCCATGCCCATCATTGCCCATCAGTGCCACCTATCAGTGCCCATCAGTGCCACCAATCCGTGCCTCCTCATAAGTGCCTCCTGATCAGTGCCGCCTCATCAATGTCCATCAGTGCCACCTATCTGTGGCCATCAGTGCCCATCAGTGCAGCCTATCAGTGCCCATCAGTGCTCATCAGTGCCCATCAGTGAAGGAGGAAAATGACCTGTCTGCAAACTTTTATAACAACATATTAAAAATGATTTGGTTTTTTTTTCAAAATTTTCGGTCTTTTTTTGTTTGTTTAGCAAAAAATAAAAAAACACAGTGGTGATTAATTACCACTAAGGGCTCTTTCACACGGTCCGCCTCCGTAGGCGGATCTGTGTTGCTCAGCGGGGATCGATCCGCGATCCCCGCTGAGCCGGCGGATGACAGCTCCGTCTCCGCTTGCAGAGCGGAGAGGGAGGTGTCTCAGCCCCAGCTGCCCTCTATGGGGGATCGGATGAGAGCGGACCGCTTGTCCGCTCTCATCAGATCCGATCCGATCCGATTACTGAACAGATGGAAAAATAGGGTTTCCATCCGTCCAGATTTCAAGCACAGGATCGGATGCGGATAGGAGTGGGTGTCAGCGGAGGTGTCTCCGCTGACACCCGCTGCCCCATAGAGCTGCATGGAGGATCCGATCAGATCCGCCTAAAAAACTGACAGGCGGATCTGATCGAATCGCCCGTGTGAAAGAGCCCTAAGAGAAAGCTTTATTTGTTGGGAAAAAAATGATAAAAATTTCAAATGGGTACAGTGTTGCATGTTCGCTCAATTGTCATTCAAATTTGACGGCGCTAAAAGCTGAAAATTGGCCCGGTCAGGAAGGGGGTATAAGTGCCCAGTAAGCAAGTGGTTAAATTCAGGCTGTAGATGTACAAAAAAAATGAAAACAGAGGATGTCCCACAAGATCTCTTGGCTGACAGTAACTAGTACTCTTTCGGGAGGTTAAAAGCTACTACTCTTCAGCACTGGGGACGTGTACTCACATAGCCACTGAAACTTTGGTTGCTTCCTGCCAATATCCACCAGTCTCTTCCTAGTGAGGGGAGATGTAGATCCCATAGAACAGCTGAACTCTTTTCCACCAACTCTCTCCAGTGAGCTTCTCCAGACCCTACTTAATCCCTGGGCTCAAACTTGCAAATAGGCCCTCCAGCTAAGCCTAGCATGGACCTCAGTGTCTTCCTGATGGCTTCCTCTTAAAACCTGCAACGGGGCAGAGCCCCTGCACAGGGTTCTGCCCCAGCAGGACTGGCAGGACTGGACCCAGGAACACTGGACTTCAAACTATTTATGGGCTCTCTCTCAAGTTACTGGACACACTTACTCAGGAAAAGGCTAGAGTCCCTTAAATATTTAAGCTGCATGCCCTGTTCTTTCTCCACTATGCTTCTAGAATCCTATAGAAGACAGGGGGAAGTAACAGAGCAACAACCCGTGAAACACTGAGCAGCCCTAAATAATCAACCCCTGCTCCTCAGGTTACAAACAAAATTTATTT
The DNA here is from genome assembly GCF_965119305.1 of Pelophylax lessonae. Lineage (NCBI taxonomy): Eukaryota > Metazoa > Chordata > Amphibia > Anura > Ranidae > Pelophylax > Pelophylax lessonae. The sequence continues at coordinate 138,052,759 of NC_138780.1, read as the reverse complement.
AGCAGCCTACTGTACACTAGGAGGGTGCTACACATGTCCATTCCCTTTTTTGCTGCATTTATGGACCCATATTAGATCAATGGGCAGCTGAATGTAGATGGAACCAAGTCTGTTTACAGCCAGCTGCCCGTAGGTCTAACATTGGATTACTTTTGTTCCTTTACATTTAGATCCGAAAGAAATGGAAAGGATGAAGACCTTTTCCTAGGCTTTTTTGGACCTGAACAGATTCGGAGGCAGCTGGATGTAAACTGGTGCAAGCCGGTTTACATCTAGCAGCCTATAGACTAACATGGAGCTTCTGATCAGTTCTGTCTGAAAAACTGACAAGCGAACCTGATCAGACAGCCCGTGTTAAAGAGGCCAACGGGTGATGTGAATTAGTCTGACACATTGCGCTAATCTTAACAGAAAACCACAAATTGAGCTAATGCATGAAAAGTGTGCTACTGTATAGGTTCAAAGATTAATGAGATTCAGAGGGATTCACCGCCTGCTGAACATAGAACTCTCCTTCCAGGCCACCATCAGGGGGGGACAGCCCATACACATGTAGGGGGCCCGGGCATTCCAAGGGGCCCGGCCACCCAGGCCCCAACCAATGAGACCAAGTTGTTGCTGCTGTAGTAACTAGCAATTGCTAAAACAGGGTGGCTGCAGAGTGAGCTGATGCAGCTGAAGGAATGTCTCTTTGCTGGATTGCGCTGTCTCTTTGCTGTATATTTGAGGCCGTCTCTTTGCTGGATTGGGATGTCTTTTTGCTGAATATATGAAGCTGTCCCTTTACTGGATTGGGATGTCTCTTTGCTGAATATATGAATATATGGGGCTGTCTCTTTGCTGGATTGGATTCCTTTTCATATATTAAGTTTTAAGAGTGTTAAAATAGAAGTGGGTGCACTGAAGGACTCGGTGGGATGGCCAGTGGGCGGATTTGGTGGGATGACCGGAGGAAGGACCCTGTGGAATGTTGGTGGCCTAAAGCTGTGTAAGTGGCCCCAAAATTTCTGATCGCTGCCCTGTCTCCTTCTGTTACAAAATCCTGGGGGGGGGGGGGGCTGGTTTGGGCGTGACCCGCATGGGGCGAGAAACAAAAAAAAACTAAAAAAACCCATTAAAATCAAGACAATCGTAGATTGTATTTTTGGTATATATATATATATATATATATATATATATATATAAAAGTGACATGTACAATCACTGTATGCTGTGAACATTTGGGCGAGTGTCTTTTATATATAAATAATATGCAAGTTCTGGTGGAAATGCAGGACTGCAATATGAACAGATGGACAGGAAACAGGGCTGTCAGTGATTAGATTGAAACTATTTTGATGTTAAAGTGGAACTACACCGCATCTGACCGCTACAAACCAAAAACGCATTTGAATTATTTTTTATTATTCAAAGCAAACTCACCGATCCAATCCTTGTCTCCATGCTTTATTTTGTTGAGAAATGACTTTGACCCCCCCACCCTTGCAGCATTTCTGGCGTGGCCATCTTGAGAAAGGGCAGATGATGTGTGTAGCAATTACTTCCTGGAATCCATCTGCCCTTAGCTCATGTATGCAGGCAGGAGGGTGTGCTTAGCTGATAAAAAAACCCTTCCTTCCCTCCTGAAGACTCCTGGGATGTATGACATCATTTGCCTAGGCCTGGAAACCAGGAAGTAACTGAATAAATGTCTAAAAAAAAGTTTAAAACATGTAAATAAGATATACTTTACTATCTCTATTTACTAATGCAAGCAGCATAAGGATTAAAATACTCAATGAGGATTGAGAGAGTGATGTTCTGCTTTAAATATTGCCTGTGGTGTATAGTTTTCATTTATTTAGCACCAATGAATCCATCAGCGCTAGACCTAAAGTTTTTACAGCCTAGCAGTAACAGACATTCTCAATTACTTACTATTCCTGAAGAAATGCTGCCCTTGATTTCCCCCAGTGCTACTTATATAAGAAAGTACCTAAGCTTTGCTCACATGATTTCTTCTAAAGATCAGCAAGTCTGACCTCTGGCCCTACCCTTTGGCAATGATCACATTCTAACTCCTACTTTTATTCAAGTAACAAGAGGCCAAGAGGCCTGGGATAAAATGTTCTCCTAAAAAGGTAAGTATATCATAATATATATATATATATATATATATATAATTAAAAATCCCTAAAAACAAAAATGTAATATATTGGAGCTTACCATTACCATAGGTGTGTGCAGCCTATTGCCTCAGAATGTGCACCCCAAAGCTCAAGCACACGCGCCTTTCTCTGCAGCCTCAGCTGCACTGGACAGTGAATGAACTGAAAGTGCTCTGTGCTGAGCGACTAACTGTTCATTCACAAACTGAAGCATAGCAGACACAGTTTACTATGCTTTAGTTATGAATGGACACAGTGAGTGAGTGTGTTTACTTAGGGTGGGTTCACACTGTGTGCAGAGCGGCTCGCAGCATGGGGTCCGGTGCTTCCCTGTTCACCGTTTCAGGTCTGAATTCGGTCCAAATTTTGGCCTGAATTTGGACCTGAAACAGACAAGAAGGTGCACAGGACCCTTCTGCAAACCACTGTGCAGCTTTCCCGGAGCTGTGTGAACCGGCTCCATTGAGAACCGGTCACAGTCTCCTGACATGTGAATTGGATGGGAGTGCGGGGTGGGGGGAGGACAGCAAGGGGGGGGGGGCAGACAGTAGGGGGAATCGGCAATTCACATAGTGATTAGGGTGTGCCCAGGCACACCTGGCACACCTCCTGCACACGCTTATGACCATCACTTAGATGTTGTGGCTGCATACATTTTTATTTTGTAGGCTAACATGCAGCAAATGCAGAAAATGATGTATCTGTTGATCTTGTCAGAAATGCAGTGTCCTTGTCACGTTTATAATGCACATATTCGCCAGCACACCACGGTAATCAAGTATCGTCTGAAAACTTTTTTGAAGAATGATTACATCACAGTGGACAAAGTGCAACGTTTCGAAGCTGTGAAGGACCTGGATGACATACCATCATGTGCCTGACGAAAGGGTCCTGTGTGGGCTCTAAAAGGTTGCACTGTGTTCAATGTGATATGATCATTCTTCCAAAAAGTTTTCAGATGGTACTCCATTATCCTGGTGTGCTGGTGATAATTGCCTTGGTCTGTGATATCTCCACTTCCAGCTGGCTGTTCCTGCAGCACCGATACTCCTGAGCCCTATCCAAGAATGTGTGCTATGGGAATTTTGACATTATCTCACTTTTCTAAGATGTTCTGGAAACAAAAAAAAAACATCTTATCTTCCTTCTGTAAACCATTAACCCATCACTCCCCCCTCCCCATGTATAGGAGATGAAAAAATGCAGCCAGCCTGTGTAACAGCCATGGTTCCCTCTTTAGATACAGTGGAGAGATGAGCGTAACCACCCAGGGACAGGAAGTGTGTTTTTTTGCAAGGTTACCAGTCAGGGCCGGCGCTACCTGTAAGGCGACCTAGGCAGCCGCCTAGGGCGCAACTTAGCAGGGTGCGCCGGCATCCTGCACCCGGAATCAGTAATGGACCACCGGCCAGTGCCGCACTCCTCATGCTGTACGCCGCCTGAGCGCTACAGAAAGCCACGCTATGTAAGGGCTCCAGCTTCGCCGAAATCCCTATAGGAAAGTACTGAATAATGCTTTCCAATGGGGTGGTCTAATGCGCGTGCGCGGGCATTGCCGCACATGCGCAATATGTCTCCCCCACCGACGTCAACCAGCGGGGGAGACCTAATACGCATGCGCGGAGAAGGAGAGTAGGCGGAGCCTGACCCAGCACCGAGGTAAGTCACTGAAGGGGTTTTAACCCCTTCAGCAACTTGGCATGGGGGTGGGAGAGGGACACTACAATGTCCTGCAGTGCCAGGAAAACGAACATGTTTTCCAGGGCCTAGGGCGGCAAAAATTCTTGCACCGCCCCTGTTACCAGTTCAAAATAAAGGAAAAAAAGCCTGAATAAAATGAGACAAATGTAGGCAACTCGTCTGAGTACTAAAGCTGTAATAATGCACTTTAAACAAAGTTAAAGTTTAATATTCCTATAACACCAAAATACACACTCTAGAGCCAATTTTGAGTGAAAGCTAATTAACCTCCAAACACATTCTTGGATTTTGGGAGGGGGGGGGGGGGACTGGAATACTCTACACAATTATCCCTAGTTATCAATTCTAGATGTACTGATATGAACAAACTGATTCCTTCAGCCTATCCACCCCTATTCTTTGTTTGTCCTCTGAGGATATAATAACTGATCTTATCATTACAATATTAAAGCTAGTTAGTGGAGGTAGGAGGATACTGACCTAACACCGTTGGCCCAGAAAAGGAATAATTAACTAGGCCCAGATGGTGGTTCCATCCCCATAGCTCAGGTCTTTCTCAAAGTAGGAGGAAAAAGAATGAAACTTTGGTAAGTTTTATTCTTGTTATACAACATGATGCTGTGCCAGGTATTACTGTCAGCTTTTCTGTCAAATGTGCGTAATGGCTTTTAGACCGACCTTTTCAATGGCTAATAATAATTGTTGCAGAAATTGCATACCCTGGGTGTCTGGAGATACAGCCCAATCCTACTACTGATTGGAGTACATATAAAAATACCCAGAAAGTGGGATTTTGTAGGTGCCAACCACAAAACCAAGACATAAATGTAGACAAAATGTTTATTTACAGATTTTCATAATAAGAACATACTTAAAAATATATTGAAATCATGCAGATATGGTTGGTGTAATTCTTTGATACTTTAAATTGCATCAATAGAATGTTTGGTGTAGTCATCTCTCAACATGTTTCGCCTTGTAAATGGCTTTATCAGGAGAACAAGCACTAAAACACCAAAATGATAAGCATCAAATGTACAACACCCTCAAAACATGGAATCAGAAGACTTTAATAATCCCAAAGGGAAATTGTTGTAGAACCGCAAGGATCCAAAGGTACCCCCATCAAAATTAGTTCCCCATGAGTCCAAGGTGGTATTTTAATGCCACAGGAGGGATACAGGGAAAGCACCCAAAAAGGGCTCTTTTAATAGGGCTTTGGTAAATGAATGCTTATAGAAGAATCACCTTGAACCAACCGGATCCATATACCCTAGCATTAATCCTGCCAATTGAGGTAAAGAGTGTCAAACATCAAGGACTGGTAATGGCTTCTTGGATTGTCACGTGCTCCAACCATGTTTTTAAAACCAAATAACCTCAATTCAATTGCACTGCCCAGTGAATTTAAAGATAAAGTGACACATGTTAAGTGCTTGGATAGAAAATATGAAATCATATAAAAATAATGAATACCACGTGTTTAGAGAATAACTGCCCACCCAAAACCAAGGGAGGTTGAATTAAAGTGCTGGGGCCAAAGCAAGAGCTGTCAATTTTGATGCGGCAGGGGCAACTTAACCTCACACTGTTTTTCTCATCAACAAAACATCTGAGAGCCTCAGGACTCGACAGGTTGGACCGTCTCATGGTTGAGAACTGTTGATTTTGGACATAGAGTCCAAGTCAATTGCCAAGATCAGTGTAGTCAAAGGATGCGGACGATACTGAAGGATATTGTTGCTCAGAATCTCCAGCGTTCCACATCTGGTCTTAATAAACGTTCTTGGAGTTGGGGGCGGGGGGGTGGGGAGGGGGGGTTAGGGAGGAGGGAAGTCTTTATGGGTTCCATTTCCTGATTTTAGCATCAAACTCATAAGCAACAGATTAGTCTGTAGATGATCATTTTTAGCAATTTGCATGTCATTCCAAGGAAATGCAGAGTTTAGTAGGCTGGAGGGTTAAAATGAAAATAATGCAGACTTATTAACTGTCTTGTTCTCTTAATCTTTGACCAAGGCCTAACATGAACCTGAAAATCCATTGTTCTTTTCAAAATTAGGAGTTATTATACATCCGTCCTCCTAACACTGGTAGCGTAGTACTGCCTAAATAGTTTATGAAAAAAAATGTTTCTGGCTGTAGGCTTCATGAAGAAAAGAATAAATGTGCACGTTCATTCTCAATGATGATGTGCAGTTAAATATTTAATTACCCCATAATATATTTTTGGCAGATGTACTAGAACATTTTTAACACTGAATTTTCTCTAAATGTATTACTCCTACTCACAAAAGCAGGATATGAATTTTCATAAACATGTGGAGAAAAATTAAAAGTGTCACTACAGTATTCATTTTTTCACTTATTATTAAAGCTGAGTTCTAAGCAAACAGCTGAATAAGCAGTTGGAGCAACTATAGGTATACTTAGCTTGCCAATAGACTTTTAGATCAGTTTAAGAAATCTTGATTTAAACACTGCTGCCACATACAGTATACTGCAGCAGTGGCGGCTGGTGCTCCATGGGCCGGGGGGGGGGCGGCAGACAGACTGCACCATACACCCCCCCCCAGTCCCCACCAGGCCGCACACCAGGACCATGGACCCCCCCAGGACCCAGGACCCCCCCACGGCTCACTCACCCTCAGCGGCGGGGGCGGCAGCTTCAGTTTCGGCTTCTTCCCCCTCAGTAGAAGCGTCTCCTCCCCCATGCCCAATGGCATGGCTTCTACTTTCAGCCAATGAGGAAACAGGTCTCAGGTCCCGCTTCCTGATTGGCTAAGAGGCAGATCAGTGTGACAATAGCGAATATTCATTCACCTGTGGGTGGCTGACTGGCTCGCTGGTACAGTGCCTGTGGCTGGCTGGCTGGTACAGGGCCTGTGGATGTGGGTGGCTTGCTGGCACCGGGCTGCTGTGGGTGGTTGTATGACTGTGATACACTCCCACGAGACTAGTCCTGACTCCAGATGAGGCTGTCCAAGGCGAGGGAGACGGCCTAAGAAGGCAGAATGACGTCACAAAAATATCAGCAATATCGGCCAGTTCCGGGGCCGATACCAATATATCGGGGAAAGTGCATATCAGCCACTGATATATCGGCCTTGCCGATAATCGGTCTATCCCTAGTTTACATACGCTTAAAAGGATAAGTTCACATTTGGGAAAATGTTACATGTTCCACCAATTTTTAGGGTGAAACATGTAACATGCTCCCATTCTTGCATCCTCTTCCTGCTCCCTTCTTTTGTGACAGCGGTCCTAGGATCCTTTACCCGCACCCGCTGTCATAATTTAACAAAAATGCTCAGCCCACCTGGCCGTATCATTCATTCACAGAGTACTGGGAATGAGGGAACTACCAGGGTGCCGATGAACACTCTAGGTAGTTAATTGTTGGTTCCTGTCATTCAGTAACTACCTGTCTGAGGTACGGGCAGACAGCTACATAAACAGTTTGCAGGAGCCTCAAATGCCACTCGTGATCTGCTGATTGCGGGTGCAATGATTTACAGGCTCCTAATAAAAAAAGAATAAATGCATATTGTTTTTACATGCAAAAAGATGTGCACTTTTTATTATATAAGGGTGAACTTATCCTTTACCAGCTTCCCGACTGCTTTACTGCGGCAGGCTGGCTCTCCTGCGCCAACCGACGTAGCCCTATGTCGGTCGCACGCGTGGTGCTGGGGGGGCCATACATACATGACTTGTGTGTGTCTAGCTGCCATTGCATAGTCTTTAAAGTAAACCATCACATATACCCAGTGAAGTGAACAGCCTCAGATGATACACTGGGATGAAACAAATCTCCCTACATAAGTTACACATGTTTTACATGTATATCTGCTGTCTTCAGCTTGCTATATTCTCTAGGAAGTGCACATTGTGTTAGAATTTGTTTTTCCTGTTTCAACTGTGGGAGTGGAGTCCTGGCATACACTGTGAGACAGCTGATTGGAGGAAAGGTACACCCCCCCCCCACATAGGCAGAAGATACTTGAAGAGCTGTGCTGTGAATAGACTAGCTCTCTGCTTATCTATTTATAGCACCCACCCCGACACAAATTTTCAGCTGCTTTTATCTCGAGTGTCGGAGATCTTGTCAGAAGTTATCATGCTGATAACAGAAGAACGGAGCAGCAGAAAGACACTGTACTTAGGGCTTTGGAGAGAGATAAGTAAACACTACAGATATATGTGCCCAGGTCGAATTTCATGAATCGGGTTTACATCCACTTTAAGGGCCCATTCGCATTAGGTGCATTGCTCAATGCACACCGAACACAATGGCAGGCTAAAATGCATTATTTCTAAAAAAGCTCAGTTCACACCAATGTACTGTGTTGGTGTGTGCTGGATCAAAATAGAACATGCTGCATTTAAATGCAGTGCCATGCACTGTTAAGAAATGCAAAATGGAGTACTTTAGCTCCAGCTGTGCACTTACAAAAAAAAATTCACATCAATGCAATACAATGCATTACAAATGTGCATCAAGTCTAGTGTGTTTATTGGGCATCAGTGTAAGTGGTTTGAGTCCAGTCCCCACACTTTACGGTTTTGGCATGTTGTGTTAACGCATTAATGTTCACAGCTATTTTGCCAAGCAGTGTGCCACATGGCACGGTAATGTTTTACCATGTGTTGTGATGTGCTGCAATGAATGTGCATCAGAGCCATATTTCCTAGTGCGTTAGGATGACATTCAAAATGAATAGCACCACAACAGACTAACGTGTGCATGTTACTGTGACATACCTTGATGGCAAAGTGTGAATGGGCCCCAACTGATTTATTATCATTCAAAGTGTTTTTGAACAAACGCAAGTAGCATTTGTCAGAGAAGAGTTGAACCCAACGGATGAGAAGAAAACATTTTCTTGGGGAGTACAACTGGAGGAATCCATGGTGGAGAAGGATCTGGGTGTTCTGATAGATCATAAGCTTAATAATAGCTTGCAATGCCAAGCTGCGGTTTCCAAAGCAAGCAAAGTCCTTTCTTGTATTAAGAGAGGTATGGACTCCAGAGAGAGAGATATAATTTTGCCCCTGTACAAATCATTAGTAAGACCTCACCTGGAATATGGAATTCAGTTTTGGGCACCAGTTAACAAAAAGGATATCTAGGAACTAGAGAAAGGACAGAGCAGATCAACCAAATTGATAGGAGTCATGGAGGAGCTCAGCTATTAGTAAAGATTAGAGAAACTGAATCTATTCTCTCTTCAGAAGAGGAGATTAAGGGGGGATATGATCAACATGTATAAATACATAAGGGGTCCATATAGTGAATTTGGTGTTGAGTTATTCAATTTAACCTCCCTGGCGGTCTGATTATGTCAGGATTTCTGTGCTAAAAGCGGTACATTCTTTTGCATGGAAATCTGTTGTTTTATATTTAAAAACTCACCTTCCCCTGCGATCCCCCGCTGTCCTCCCCCGTCATCCTCCCCGCAGTCCTCCCGCTGTCCTCCCTGCCGATGTCTACCTGTCTACCTGTCTTCCGGTTCCATTCCTTGCGAGCGTTGTGATGCAGGGGGGTGAAACTGGCGGCAATTTAAAAAATGTAAATACACTAAATGACATGATACAAAGTTGTGATCCTAACGGATTACACTGTATCATGCCATTTCACCACAAGATTTCACCTGGTGACTTTTCCAGTGCCCTGTCTATGCAGTTCTTTGTGACTGGAAAATTGAGAACGACCATGGCGTCCAAAAAGCGTTCTTTTTGCGCAAAAGCGCTTTTAGCTGTTGCTGTTTTCCAGTTAGTCTAAAAGCGCTTTTAGCTGTCGCTGTTTTCCAGTTCCTCTAAAAGCGCTTTTAGCTGTCGCTGTTTTCCAGTTAGTCTAAAAGCGCTTTTAGCTGCCGCTGTTTTCCAGTTCCTCTAAAAGCGCTTTTAGCTGTCGCTGTTTTCCAGTTCGTCTAAAAGGGCTTTTGCGCAAAAAGAACGCTTTTTGGACGCCATGGTCGTTCAAAATGTTCCATGCACAAAGAACTGGAAAAGCACAGACAGGGCACTGGAAAAGTCACCAGATGCAATCCTGTGGTGAAATGGCATGATACAGTGTAATCCGTTAGGATCACAGCTTTGTATCATGTCATTTAGTGTATTTACACTTTTAAATTTGCTGCTGGTTCCTCCCCCCTGCGTCGCAACGCTCGCAGGGAGGGAACCGGAAGGCAAGTGCCGGCAATCGGCCATGCACAGAGTGGAGAGAGAGTATAAGGACGCCGGGGAGGACGGCGGGGGAGCGCAGAGAAGGTGAGTAACACTGCGGGGTAATCCCGAGTGTGGCTGGGGGTTACTGCTTTTGGTACTGAAAGTTAACCCCGAGCCACACTCGGGAATACCGCTTATGGAGGTTGAGGTCATTGCAGAAGACAAGAAGGCACTCTTTACGTCTGGAGGAAATGAGATTTTGTCTCCAAACACGGAAAGGTTTCTTCACAGTAAGAGCTGGGAAAATGTGGAATAGACTCCCTCCAGAGGTGGTTCTGGCCAGCTCAGTAGAATGATTTAAAAATGGCCTGGATTCTTTCCTAAATGTACATAAGATAACTGGGTACTAATACTTATAGGTAAAGTTGAACCACGGAATATCCGATTGCCTCTCGGAGGATCAGAAAGGAATTATTTTTCCCCTGCTGGAGCAAATTGGATCATACTTTGCTGGGGTTTTCCGCCTTTCTCTGGTTTAACTGTGGGTATAGGATTGTGTATATGGGATTGTATGGTTGGGTTTTCTTTTTTTTTTTTTTTATTGGTTGAGCTAGATGGACTTGTGTCTTTTTTCAACTTGACAAACTATGTAACTACAGTATGTAACATAAAGACCTGGGGAACAGTCAATGTAATTTGTATACAGAACAAACACAAAGCTACATTTATTCTATAGATAGAATGAATTTTCATGTTCTTGGGTAAAGCTGAGTTTATGAATTATTTCAACGCACTCCCCCCTCATTCTAAGAGAATGGTGTTTGACGGGAAATGTAAGAACACATTCTTCTCAGTACTCAGTTATTTGCCAGTAAAATGCCTGAATAAAATGGAGTTCTGAAGGGATAAAGTTACTTTCATTTCAGACTTTTGAGAAGCAGATATGTGCCAACGTCAACTTCAAATGTGATTAGTGTGTTGGCCCTAATACTAAAGCTATAAGTGAAACAGCATAGGTCAGAAATCCATATGTTTCCACAATTAATAGAAAAATTCCCCAGAAGCCGCCAGATTCACTTACACTTAGTGTATTATTAGACTGAGGCTCTCTCAGGGCAGTCTCTGTACACACTTTGCTCTTCAAAAGGCGAAACACAAGTGTGGCATATGAATACAGAGACTACAAAAACTCAGATATCATTAAAGTAAGATTAAACCCTCAGCATTTTTAGCTTAACATACTGAGCACAATAAAATAAACATTCCCCAGCAATCTATTTGTTAAAGTTCTTACCCCAGCACTTGCAGTTCACAGCTTTCAATGCTGGTGGCTTCCCTCCCATTGCTGCTTCCCTGAGGCTAGGTTCACATATGTGCGGCCGCGGTTTCCAACCTGGGGTTTGGTGCGTTTCTGTTTACCAGCTCAGGTATGATTCAGGTCCAACTTTTTGCCTGAATTCGCACCTTAACTGGACCCAAAAATGCACAGAAATCTTTTGGAATCAGCACCCCAGCTGCCCCGAACATGTGTGAGCCAGCTCCTTTGAGAGCTGTTGCCACACGCCTGTCATGCGAATTAGATGTGGTGAAAACGACATCCAATTCTCACATATGTGAACCCGGCCTGAACTTCCGGTCTAACCAGGAAAGGGTTAACTGTGGACAGTGCAGTCTAGAGTCAGTCCGTTAGCTTGAAAAATTATAAGGGAGGAGAATGGAAGTTCTTTGCCATTCTAGACTACGGGGGATCAACCGATATGCACTTTTCCCCATATATTTTGGAATTGGCCCCGGAGGTTACCGTTATTGCCGATATTTCGGGAAAGTACTGTACCGGAGTGATGCCTGCAGCTAGAGGAATCACCCCGGTAACAGCATCTATAGCCGATGGTCCGCTGTCTTGTAATTGCAAGGAGCAGGAGGGGACGTCCCCCCCTCCTGCCGCCTTCCGTGGCTTGCCCGGGTCTCCCGTCCCACCGGGAGACCCAGGCAACCAGCCTGCATGGCCGCCAAAGACCCGATCAAAGCCGTATTCGGCTCTGATCGGATCTCCATGCAAAACCCCAGAAGTGATGTCATGAGTGACATCACTTCCAGGTACTGTCTGGCGCCAGATTCAAAAAAATGACAGCATTCAAAAACAGCCAAACTTGGCGTTTTGAATGCTTTTAAGTGCAGAGGAGGGGTCCCTCCACAAAAGTAGCTGTCAAAAAAATTTTTTTTTTTAAATGTACAAAAATATAGGCCAATATCGGCTAGAAGAAGTCTTTCTTATGACGAAACGTTGGCGACCCCAGACGTAAACGTCCACACGCCCCCCAATGGAGCCGGCTGTTCTTCCATATGCTGATCTGGAGACTTGCGGGACGCCGCGGTTAGATCCACGACCGGCACAACTACATGCCTGTTTTTGTCTTTTAAATTGTAAGTAGTTTTTTTAATAAATTTACCTATTGGTTTACGGGATTACGCTATGGGCCTCTATTTCTTTCTACATATGGCTCTACATTCGATGGAGTAAATGAGAAGTTCCAAGTGTGCCACATACTAATGTGATTGGTTTAACAACATACCGGAAAAGGCTGTCTGCTTTGGGAGTTTTTGGAAGCACCTGAGCTTGATATCAGTTGACCTACTGGTTTAATACTAGCTGGGAGAGGCTGTCTCATTAAATTGAGCAGCCACGGAATTTCGGTAAGCTGCTTGTTATACCTGAGCATAAAGGTGTCCCCTTCTTACACTTTTCCCCGGTGTCACTGGAAGAAAGTTATTTTGCACGTGGATTCATATCTCTGCACTTATTATTGGGACTATTCATTTGGACACTACCCCCCTTTTTTTCTTTATATAAGCTTTTCAGCATTTTAATTGTACACTGATTTCAGCGCTGCACTTTTTGGTTTTATTATAATATCGGCCGATACCGATATGCATTGGCCAAAATATCAGTATCGGTAACGAAAAACCGATATCGATCGATCACTAATGCACACAATGTAGGGAGGCATAACTCTAGTCCCTGCATGCATGTATGGCTCCATAGCATGCTGAAAGAAAAAGGATTCACCTGGAGATAGGCTGGCCATACATGTGTTGAATTTCGAAAGAACATTCTTTCGCAAATCAGAAATTTTTTGCATTTTGTGATTCCATGGTGCCATCATTTCCTTAGGCATATCCTTAGTGATTTTGCTGCTGGCGACATCCTACGTTTTTTCAATAAACTTGAATTTTTCTAAGATATACCGCAGTTTCTTCCTTTTTGAAGCCCCTTTGATAAGCACTCCCTTGTGCTATCATCCCCTCTCCCCTTTCTATTGACTGTTGAAAAAGACCGAAATAAAAAACTTTTTTATATCTTGTTATAAAATTTTGCAAACAGGTAATTTTTCTCCTTTACTGATGGGCACTGATGAGTTGGCACTGATTGTCACTGCTAGGCTGCACTGATGGGCACCGATGAGGTGGCACTGATGGGCACTGATAGGTGCCACTGATGGGCACCGATGAGGTGGCACTGATGGGCACTTTTTAGGAGGCACTGATGAGGCTGCACTGATGGGTGGCACTGATAGGTGGCAGAGAGAGGTGGCACTGACAGGCAGGACTGATAGGTGGCACTAAAGGGCACTGATATGGGGCACTGATAGGCGGCACTGGTGGGCACTGATCAGGGGGCACTGATGATGGGCACTAAATGGGTACACTCTTGGGCACTGATAGGTAGCACTAGTGGGCACTAAATAGCAGTACTGATGGGCACTGATAGGTGGCACTGGTGGGCACTGATTAACAGCACTGGTGGGTCCCGCTAACAGAAGCCGGTTAATGTCTTTCTTCTCTTCTTCACCCTGACAGCCAGTAACCGGGTTGTGTTTACTTTCATGATCAGCTGTCATTGGCTGACAGCTGATCACTTGGTAAGGGGCCCGCTGTGATTGGCTCTTTACTCTGCTCTGTGATCAGCCGAATCCCAAGGACTCGGTGATCACAGAGCGAGCCACCTGTGTACATGGACGTCCTCATGGCATTTGGCTATAGTGTGGGCGTCAAGTGGTTAATATTTTATCTCTGCAAAAAATGCAAATTTTTCAATGTTTTATTCTTTTAAAGGCCCTGCAATTGCATAAAAATATCCGTTAATCTGCCAAAAATGCATTTCAATTCTGAATTCCTGTTGTGGGATGATAATAAAGAACTGAAATTGCAAGAAGAGGTGTAAGCAATGCCGAGCTGTCTTTTGTTAAACTACAGAATCCCTTCCCCTCTCCTCATCTTCATAACATGGAGGATAAATATTTTGTAGCCAATGATAAAAACTAGGAGGGCTTATTAGACTGTTTGAAATAACACAGGCAGCTCTGAAAACAAAAATAAGAGATAAGAGAAGTTCATTGTTAGGGTTGCCCAGGCACACCCATTTTTTTTAGGGGTAGTTACAGACAAAAGGTCATTTTTTCAGGGTCCTGCTTAGTTACAAATAACATCTCTAAAATTTCCTATAGCCTAGTGCATTTTCAATTTTTTGAATTTAGTTATATTTTAAGATGCAATAAGATGCAGCAAGAGTAAGGTTGTCCACATGCTGATATTTTTCCAATTAGCAATAGGAATGCATTGCATATGGCTATCCTCACAATTTCTCCAGTATGGGAACTTGCTGCAATATTTGATGGACACTGCAAAGCGCGATTTGTTGCTTCTTTCCCTCTTCTACATAATGAAGAAAATAATTAAATCCCACTCCCACAAAATATGCACAGAACTTGTATTAAGTAGGTCACAAACAGCCTGAAAGTTTTTAAAGATTTCTTAATATTAGGAACATTTCTGGTGGGTCTAGGGGTGTTTACGGCCACCCTAAGGCTCAGTTTTTGTGCAATGCAAATAAACAAAAAGCAGCATATAGATGTGTTTACTGTAAGTCTTCCCACATATGCTAATATGAATTGTAATAAGAAACAGTTATTTTTTCTTATAAACATAGATAACAACATTATTTATAATAAATGGTCAAACGAACATGTAAAATATGTACTGAAGTGTTAAAATGACAGATTCAGCGCATGCGCGCGGTGCCGACGTCAGACGTGCTCTGACTGTGCTCCGCAAATCCCGGCAGATCCATAGCTAAAATCAGCGGCTAGAGAGCGGGCAGAGGCTCCGGAGGACTCACAGTTTGCAGCGGAGGCGATGCTGCATCGCAAGGCATCGGGGAACCCGAAGAAAAAGCACCCGTCAGCGCCCCAGCCTTCTCCTTCGGCGCACCCCTCTCCTCCCAAGACGCAGTCTCAAGGGACCAAGATGGCGGCGACTCACAGCTCAACGGCCCTCCGCCCACACATCCGTCGCCTTCCCGCCCTGATCAACGGGTGCCTTCAGCGGCTATTCTGGAGGGGGTAAGCGACCTTTTCTCCTCACAATCACAAGGGGACACCTCGCAACACTCACAGGCACCGGCGCCACACTTCTCCCCATACCAGTCCTCCTCTGAGGGAGCGGCTTCTCCAGCCTCCTCCTTAGATAGACAAATGGCGGACATAGCCGAATTGGCGCTAAGTCAAGGGGGCTCCATGGCATCCTCAGCCCCCCCTCCTCCCCAGGAATCATACCCGGGAGATTGAGTGCTGATCGCCAGATTTTCTGCTTTACTGCAGCAGGAACTTTCCAAAGCATGTGCAATTATTACAGCGGACTTAAGGGGGGACTTCCAGGACATAGGCAATAGATTGGACTCCATTGAATCTAAAGTAGATGGCACTGTGAAGAGAGTCAATCAAAATCATAAATGATAGTCTCCCTGCAAGATCGCCTGGACCAGGCCCAGGATAAAATTGAGGACCTGGAAAATCGGTCCCGCCGCTATAATTTTAGAATAAGGGGCCTCCCTGAGTCCATCACTGACCTGGAACCAACCATACATGCTCTTAGGACTGACCTCATTCCTGATATTACACCCAGTCATTTGGAATTAGATCGCTTCCATCGGGCCTTGGCATCCCCGCGACAAGATGGCCTACCTAGGGATGTCCTTGTTAAACCGCATTTTTATAGGATTAAAGAAAAAGTGATGGCAGCGGCCCGCTTCAAATCTGATCTCACATTACAAGGTCACCCGATCCAAATTTTTGCGGATATCTCCCAAACCACTATACAAAAGAGGAGGTCACTGAAACCTTTATTGACCCATCTCATTAACCTGCAGATCAAATATAGATGGTCTTTTCCTTTCTGCCTCTCCTTTACCTATAAGGGGAAAACGCATTCTTTTTCTACCTTCCAAGACGGAGAAGATGTGCTTATGGGCCTAGGTCTCATCTCCAAGGATGGCCCTCCGCCCAGATCCCGCTCTGTATCTCCGACGACATCAGCCAGGCCTTTGTCACCAATATGGTCCCAGCAGAGCCGGAGAGGACATGCCCACACACGCACACCACCGTGAGGCCTTATGACAAGATGAGCGGCTTTCGGATCCCTTTCTTACCATTCACATGGGTGCCAGTGCCCAGTTGCGGATTGCTATACACCGTTTTATTGTTGACTCTTTTCCCCCTTTTTTTTCCCCCCTCTCTTGCCTCCAAGTTGTGATATGACTGTTCCAGCCTGGACGAAGTTACACTTAAGTGGACGCTTGAGGATGACCGCCTAGACCGCTCTACCGCGAGCGGCCCACGTGAGACTGTTCTTACCCTTTCTTTGTTCCCTTTTTTTTTTTTTGGGTGTCGTTTCTGTTTTTCTTGGGTACCTGCAACCTCCTACCTAAGGGGCCTGTCACCCTAATGGACCGAAGCGGTCCCTGAGGACTTATGACTATTTTTCTGAGTCCCCATTGTTCTCTTACAGTTTTAAGTTTTAAGTGCTTTTTTTGTCTCTTTCCCTGGTGGTCGCACTAAGGGACAAGGACTCGGCCTTCCGGGTCCTAACGAGACTACCGTTGGGCCTTGATGATTGTGTTGCTGCTACCCGAGTATATTTGCACTGTGCATTGAGCCTCCGGAGTAGTCCTGCCTCATGACACCCGGCATGTAGCTGGGATGACTTGGAGCGGAACTGTTCGGGATGATTCCACATGCCACTGACCATTTGCGAACTCGCTCATGGCTTTATGCGGTGAGTGATCTCGCAAACTTTTTGGGGGAGCTGGACCCCACAACCAGCCCAGTTTGGATGATTTTCAGGCTTTAGATAGAGTGTTTCCAACTGCCCCCCCCCTTGGAGTCAATGGGGGGGAAGGGCGGGGAGAGGGCTCCCTTTTCTCGCCCCTCTCTTCTTTCTCTGCTTTCTCCTCCCTTCTTTCTTTTCTTCTTCCCTACCCTTGTGTTTTCTTGGTGTCCAGGTCTTCCTGCTTCCGTAGGCATAGTCGTGCTTCCCTCAGGTCTGCGCTTTCCAGGGGGGGAGATCCCCAGTGTGTTTGTGTGAGTGCAGCCTGCCGAACCGCAATGACGAATCTTGCCCCAACTCCCTTTAAAATCCTGTTCAGGGCCTCAATTCGCCAGTGAAACGCACAAAGGCCTTCCAATACTACTCTAAACAGGGTTTTGATATCCTTCTACTGCAGGAGACCCATTTTGCCCACTCCTCCTCCCCAAGATTTCTTAGTGCGAAATATCCTATCTGCTACTTGTCCAATAGTTCTGATAAAAAGAAGGGAGTGGCTATATGCATAGCAAAAAAGGTTCCATTTACGCCCAAAAGTGTGATACGCGATAAAGAGGCTAGATATGCAAGGCACAATAAATGAACATGAGGTTACGTTGGTCTCCTATTATGCCCCAAATGTGGGTCAACTGGATTTTTTCCGGTCCATGCTCACAGTCATCATGCCGCATGCAGCGGGCCATGTCATCTTTGGGGGAGATAGCAACCTTCCGTTGGACCAAATTTTGGACAAGTCGTCCTCCCTCCGAACCTCCCTTCGGCATGTTCCTAGACAGGGAGTCAAACTGGCTCGCCTGCTGCATTCGCATGATTTGGTGGATGTTTGGAGGAATGAACACCCTGCTACCAGAGACTTTACGCACTATTCTCATGCCCACAAGACCTATGCCCGCATCGACCACTTGTTTACCATGTCTCCGCTCCTCCCATTTGTCTTGAAGTCCCAGATACTGGTGACCCCGTGGTCAGACCACTCACTGGTCGCTATGACAGTTTCTGATCTTTGGACGAAACCGAAACCCGCTCCCTGGAAACTCAATGCTTCCCTCCTTAATGATCAGACTATTTTCAGGGAGGTAGAGGGTGCTATAACCCAATACTTTCTGGATAATACTGCTACTGGCACTTCCTCGGCGATTCATTGGGCGGCGCATAAAGCCACAATTAGAGGCAAGCTAATTCAGATAGCTTCTAGGAAAAAGAGGGAACGGGCCCAGGATATACATAAGCAGGAGTCGGACCTCCGGGACCTTTTGAGAGAACAAAAACGTAACCCCGACATTGACATACGACCAAAAATAGATTCCGCCAGACTGACCCTCAATCTGAGTTTGACTACACGCGCACGAGAAATCTCTCCGGTGGTCGGGTAACCGCTACTATACCCTAGGCGATAAACCTCATACCTTGCTGGCCCGCAAATTGACCCCACGACCATTCTCCCCTACTCTTCCAAAATTGAAACTTCGCAATGGCAATAGGACACAGAATCCTCAGCTGATTGTTAATGAATTCTACAATTTTTACACTAAACTATACTCCTCCCCGATTCCGCCTCAGAGCTCTCGGATGGATGAGTTCTTCCGAAACCTCCCTATTCCGCGATTGTCCGCGGAACACAGGGACATTATGGACGGGGAATTTACAGAATCTGAAATCTTATTGGCCATAAAATCCATTAACTCCTCCAAAGCCCCGGGCCCGGATGGCTTTTCGGGCCACTATTATAAGAAGTTCAGTGAACTTCTAGCCCCTCACCTCTGTTCTTATTTTAATGAGATCAGACGCGGTTCCCCCATCCCTCGGTACAAAAACAATGCCTTCATCCATGTCATCCCTAAACCGGGTAAGGATCATGGCGACTGTTTGAATTATCGACCGATTTCCCTTATCAATTTGGACGTGAAAATAATGACCAAAATTCTGGCCACCCGACTGAATTCCTTCTTAGTACACTATATTCACCCTGACCAAGTAGGTTTTGTCCCGACCAGACAGGCCTCTGACCAAACTAGACGGGCTATCAACGTCATATCGGCTCTACAGTCTAACTGGGATGGGGAGGGACAGCGGAAGGGCATGTTAAAGCATTTGATTCCCTGTCCTGGGACTACCTGTGGCACACACTTGAGCGATTTGGGTTTGGACCTTCTTTTCTTACACTGCTGCGGACCCTGTATAGAGAACCAGCTATAGTTCAGATTACTTGGAGATCTGTAGGGGCACCCATCAGGGCTGTCCTCTGTCCTCTGTCCCCCCTGTTGTTTATCCTAGCTTTAGAACCCTTGGCGATCAAAATACGCCTCAATCCGAACATTCAGGGTATTCCCTGCGGAGCTAGGGTACATAAGTGTGCCCTCTTCGCGGATGATATTCTGTTGTACCTGTCTGCCCCGTTAGTTTCGATTCCCAACTTGCTTCAGGACTTGGGATTGTTCACTGTGGTCTCAGGTCTGCGGGTGAACCATCCCAAGTCCCAGGCTCTGAACCTTACTTTGGACGACGCCACTGTGTCGGCACTTAAAGGCGCTTTCCCTTTTAGGTGGCAGGGGGGATCTCTACCGTACTTGGGCATCTACTTAACATCATCGATCACCACACTTTATGCAGCCAACTACCCTCCCCTATACAAAACTCTGGGGGCAGATCTCTCCAGATGGGCGACTAACCCCCCTGTCATGGTTCGGCAGGTTGCATTCGGTGAAAATTATGTTTTGCCACAATTACTTTATTTGTTCCATACCTTGACGATATCCATTAACATGCCGAATCTTAAAACATTTCAGAATAAGGTTGTACAGTTTATATGGGGGGATAAGAGGCCCAGGGTGAATAGACGTACCCTGTTTACACCTAAATTGAGGGGGGGTTTGGGAGTCCCCGATTTTCTCAAATACTACTACGCTGCTCAGCTCACTCATTTGATTCGATTCCACTCTAAAGAACCCCACCGATTTGGATGCAGCTTGAAGCCAGTCATATTCCTGCCAAATCCATTGAACATCTACTGTGGCTGCTGCCAAGGGACCGCCCCGCGATCCTGTGTCCCACCTTGTCCCTGTCCTTGGGGATATGGGACAGATTGGCGAACCGACACGGCTTCAGGTCTCCTCACGCCCACTGGCGCCTCTATTGGGCAATCCACGGTTTCCCCCGGACCTCTGTCCCCTAGCCTTCACTTGGTGGACCAATAAGGGTTTTCTTCGTCTAGCAGATTTATGTGATAGTAGGGGTATTCTCTCCAGAACCGTATTGAAGGACAAATACTCTCTCCCGGAGGGGGAGTTGTACCGCTATACTCAAATTTCTCACTATGTTTCCTCTCTAAAGAGCCTCAGTGATGTAACTACCTCAACTCCTATGGAGTATCTTTGTACCAATATTGATAAACAGAAGGGTTTTATCTCTACGATATATGCAGTGTTACATGATGACGATATTAAACTGCCATATATGGTCCGGTGGGAGGCAGACCTGGGGGAGGAGATGGACAGGGTGGAATGGAACCAGTTGGCGGTACTGAACTCGAAATCCCTGATTAATATCTCTCTGATAGAGGCCAATTATAAGGTTCTTCTGAGATGGTACATGGTCCCTGTCAGGCTGGCAGCGGCGGTCCAGGAGGCCTCTCCTTTGTGTTTCCGGGGCTGCGGTCAGTCTGGCACGGTCATGCATATCTGGTGGACCTGCCCCAAGGTCCGCAGATTCTGGATCCGAGTATATAATTTCATATATTCACTTACTGGCGTTAACCTGCCTAAATCCCCTACCCAAGCGCTTTTGAGTAAACCAATAGCAATGGCCCCTAAACACACCAAACGTTTGGTCGTTCTTATCTTTACAGCAGCTAAGATCGCCATAGCTCGCTCATGGCGATCCCCGGTGATATTACTAGAACTGCTCAAAGCTAAATTAACCTGGATTATGGTAAATGAGCGGATGGTGGCTATCCTCCAGGACAAGTTACCCCTATTTGAGAAGACCTGGGACCCTTGGATGAGATATCTGGCGGGACCCCAGTAGTATGAGAGGCTCTCATGGAAGGCTCCCATGGGAACACCTTTCCACAGCTATTTTGGTTTCCTTGAGGCAGACCTGGACACCACTCTTCCCTTGTCCCCATATCCTACTCCTTTCTCTACTCCCTCTATTCCCTCTCTTCCCCCTCAGATTTTCTTATTTTCTCTTTCTATTTTTCCTTTTTCTTTTCTGTACCTCCGTTGATCTATATTTTCACGGACGCGGTCCCCTTGGGATCCCGTTGGGTTTGACAGCGCCGCCTGGAGTGGCCTTGCTTTGCACTATAGTACTGTCATCTGATGCAATACTGAGATTACATGGATGTCCTGAGGCCGGGGGCTGGCGGTGGGTTGGGGTCTGGACGGCCGTTCCCCTCCATTCGGCGCAGTGTGTTCCCCTGCGGGGCGCCGGGAGGGGGCGGGTCCGGGCCTGGCCCAGACCGCCCGGCCGGGGACATAGCAGACAATGTATCGCTTAGAACTGTTGACCGTTATTATGCATCCCTTCGGAGACTGTGTCACTAGTTGTGTTTTCTGAGTTGTACCCATGTATTCCACAACGGATGTCCTCTACACTGTTTTATTGTGTATTTTTTTCCTTTGCATTTAAACCAATAAAAATGTATTGAAAGTAAAATGACAGATTCAATGTAAAATAGGACTCCAGGATTTTTATTATTGTGCAGTGTAAATATAAGTTATTTTAAAAGTTGTATGTCCTTCAAATATGTGTGTCAGTTTTGCAATATGTATACCTTCATTTACTTGGATGTAAAATGAGAGCCACCCAGGGCTGATTATTCCCAGGTAATCGCTTCATAAGTGATTACATGCAAGTGGCTGCAAAAAGCTGTGGGAGCTTTTGGCCTCCCATTGTTTTCAGTAGGACTTGTGCCTACAGCTAATCCCCAGGAACTCCCCTGCTGGGTCTCCTACATCTAATCACTAATGGCCCTATTCTCAAGTCTGAATGGGTCCTTAAACCACCTGACAGATTCAATCTTTCAGGACAATAGTGGTAAATTATCTGCAGTAGTACCTGGGTCTGCTGTAGGCATTATGGAGGGGTTTCATACAGGAGGCCTACTCTCCCTGCTGGATTTTGTATTTTTTCTATATTATGAATAATATAACTTAAGGTACTGGAACATATAAAGGTGGGAGGGAACACCTAAAACATCAAAGTGGACAGGAATTAGGAATTATAGTGAGGAGATATTATTGTTGAAATATCAAAACATATAAGAGACCTCTGTGACTTGGCCCACCATTGTCTACTTACAACCAATTAAATGTATGATTGTTTGACTATAGGAGAGAAACAAGCTCTGGTATCGTGAAAATTTTGCCCCAGTATTAACCTTTGATGCCACCCCATCTAATGTCAAGGTGTGGTAAAAACGCAATAGCCAACATTCGGCAGTAATTTAAGGGACCTCCTTTGGACTCAACGGAGGTCATCTATTGATGAGCAGATAAATATATAGAAGTATATTTTTCCTAAATTTTTCCTATGACTTCCATTCATATACCTGTTGGTCTGGAGGATGTTTCTTCATCCATTGCATATGTCATATATCTTATATTCTCCCTTCTCCTCCCTAGTGGGGTCCCTGTGAACCCTCTGCACTTGCCCAGAGTAGCTCTTATCGCTGATCACATATTTCCAAATCTGTATGTAGTAAGAACCAATAGACCAATTAAAATATGTCAATAATTTTTCATGAGACATTTGGATACAAATACCCTTTGTGACAATTTTTCATATACTTTATACCAGGGTGGATTTGATTTAAATCAAGTCGTTTAAATAACGATTTAAATCATGATCTAAATCACTAGTTAAAAGGCTTGATTTAATTAAATTTGATTTAAGTCTTAATTTTTAAAGAGCAACTGTCAGACCTGTCTCACAGCGGCACTTCCTTGGACCCGCTGTTGACTCAGAGACATACCCATTCACTTTAATGGGAAGACTGGTGATGCTGCAGTGACACAACAAGGTGAGGGATGTGGCGGTAGCAGGTGAGTGAATGCCCGCTAACAGGCGCTGCCATGATGGATCTGAAATGACAGGTGCTCTTTAAATGTAAGGACTCATTCATGCTGGTAGTTAGTGTGAAATTGTGTAAATGCATCTATGCAGTGCAGCTTGCAGAGCTTGGATTCTTGAATGAGTTTACCAAAAATGTAAATATTGCAAAATATGCAGCCTCATGCTACAAAACTAAGTTCCATTTCATGCTGAATAAACTATTATTATTAATGTATCTTAAATAGAAAACTATCTTTAGATAGATTTTTACTCCAAAAGCATTTTATTAAAATAAATTTGATAAAAATATAAAAATCTGATTTAAATAAAATAAAAAAAAATCAGATTTTTTAAAATGTATTTATTTAAAAAAAAAATCATAGATTTTTATCCACCCTACTTCATACAGATGTGTTCTCCCTTACTCTCCTGAGAAAGCAGGTTATGTCAGAGAAACATAGAGGAACCAGGATCCCTATTACTATTGTAGTATCACGTGTTGTTTATTATGTGTAGACATTAGGTTCATGGAGCGTATACGTTATCTATTTTGCAATTGATATAACAATTGATTGTTACATGGGATAGGGATGAGTCTATAAGAGGGAGTTAATAATAAGTATATGTTTTTAGGATGTATATTTTTATTTATTAATAATAAAAATTGTATATTTTTAATTTCCAATATTTTTTATAACATTTTTTGCAAAATAACATACAAAAGGTTGAAATTTGAACATTTGTCAACAAAGAATTAGCGACATCAAATTATAATCATATCAGTAACAATTATAGGATTCCAGAAAATGATGTATATAAACCCAATTACAGAGCAACAGGTGTCTAATAGTAGCATCTGAAAGTAGTAATCACCAACAACATCCATGTATCATATCAGTGTGTAGACGTCAACTGGAATCAAGCCATCTGATCCATATCGAACTATCCTGTTCAAGTAAAATTCAGAAAGACGAAAGAAGAAGAAGAAAAGAGAAAAAGAAAAAGTAGAAATAGAAACAGAGAGAAGAACAAGTCAGAGTCTATCCCCCCACTCCCCCCCCCCCCCCAGAACTGTGACCCAGAACAAGTATCTCATGTCGCTTAATATTCAGGGAGCCTGAAGATATGCTACCCATGGGTTCCACATCTTCTCAAACTTAATCTGGGTGTCTTTACGGATACTAGTCAATTTTTTGTTAACCATGATCCAGGGGATTTTTTGTTTGACTATCACAATATTTAGCACCGGTTGACCTCAAATTTATATTTTTATAAGATTTTACACTTGTTATCCTTGGAAATCTCAAAAAAACAAATATACTCCTAATTCCTAATTCTATCCAAATAATAGATGTGGTACCAACACAATTAAGCCCGCATCACTAAATAGCCTAAAGCGTTTGTTACCCCAGCATTTCATATTCCTGATATGCGCCGGTTGTACCATGTACTTGTTGCTGGCGTTGTCAACAAAATAAGGCAGATGTTTTTCATATTTGGTGGTCATGCCCTAAAGTTGTACCTTTTTGGAACATGGTCAGGAAATATATAAAAAAAATAACATCTCACGCTCTATCTCCTCACCCTGCTTTATTTCTATTACACCATATGATTGATCCAATTCCGAGGTACTGTAAATCACTTATTATGATCCTAATCAATGTGGCTAAACTATGCCTCCCCAGATATTGGCTGTCTCCTTCTACACCATCTCTATATGATTGGTTTACTCAAATAGACAACATTTCAGCCATGGAAGAACTAATCTGCATATCTCATGACAATCCTGATAAATATATAAATACGTGGAAGGACTGGATTGCTTTCCGCTCTTCCAGTGACTACCTTAGATTCAAAACTGCCAAACCAAGTATATGGGTCAGATGAATGATCCACATTAAATGCAGCTAATATGGCCCCACTAAGTCTTGAATCTCCCCCTTCAATATTATATATCCCTAAGAATTTGGCAAATAATGTGTTTTTTTTTCTTCTCTCTCTCTCCCCCCCCCTCCCCTCCCCCCACTTACCTTCTTAATTAATCTCTCATATCATCCTTTTATCTTTCCACCATACGACTATGCTGGTAATAGTCGTCCACAAGCCCTGCTTCTAGTATCTTCTCTATTCTTTCTGTCCTCTTCCTGACATTGACTCTATACTACATATTCTTCTTACTTTGACACTTCAAGTGTTACTCATATGCCCCAGGAATTGCTCCTGTATGTTACAGTTAATTACATACTTCTCTACTGTTGTCATATGTTTATATTGTTAATCTCCAGATGAGTAACAATACCCTGTTTTTAAACCTTATGTACAACTCATAAGCGTTTTGTATTACGATTTTACCCTGTTGTATCTTTCGGCAACATTGCATTTGCTGTTATGTTTTATTATTATTCTTCAATAAAATTTTTGAAAAAAAAAAAAAGAGAAAGTATCCTGTAACTGTTCTCTTTGTATTGCTTCCTTTGTGTGAAATCCCTGCTGTTCTTGTCAGTCCCTCTGCTTTCCTATTAAAAACTGACCACAATAAGGAGGAGAACACACCGCAGTCAGTTCTCTAGCTATGCTGGGAACTCAGCCTGCTCTCCTCCAATGATCAGACTTGTCCTAAGGGAAAAAAAGTATATATATATATATTTTTTTTTTTTTATATATATATATATATATATATATATATTTATTTATTTATTTATTTTCTTATATGCAAATGTTTTGCCTTTCATTTCTATTTTAAACTGAATAGGTTGTTTTACAAGGTGATTGTTTACAATCACTTTAAGTACAAGCAAATTATCACTTTTCGGTGGGCTGACCTTATAAATTGTGTTTTTTTTTTTATCTGCTTGGATTGTAGCATTAAAATGTGTGGCATGAAAGAGTGGATTTGCTTACAGGTAATTGTTTGAAAAAGAAAGAAGGCAGGGGATTGGAGGGTAATTATTGTTAATTTTTTGCAGGCAAAGTGAATTGTTCAAGACTGTGCACTGTGGCATGCTGACATCTGTTTAAGACATTATTTAGCATAATCCAGGCAACATTTTGGAAATCCCTCTCTTACACATCTCGGATGTCCTGTTAATATCAGTAAACTCTCACTTACTAGAACTTGCTTGCAGCTCACTGAGATCTAGACAATTACATTTCAACACTGAGTTCAGTTAACAGCAGTTAATCTTTTGAGACCTTGACCTGGTTCAGGGTTTAGGACTAAATGCTAAAATAAAAAGCAGTTCTGTTTATATGAATAAAAAGATAACGCACATGGCTGCTGCATATGATCATTTGATCATCCTGGGATATAATAGGATGTGCACTCTCTAAAAACTGGATTTCCCCTGATCCTCCTACAAAACAAGCTTCAGTGTGATTAATTCATGGATTCCTATGGAACACTTTATTTATAAATGGAGAAGTCAAATGGATTTATATCCGTCTATTTGGAATATATGGATGAATAGGTTTTAGCCTCTCTCCTCTTATATCCATTTTTATACCATGAAAATATTTGGCATTATATTATTGAGTATTCCAGTTTACTTATATGCTATTCCACTGCTAAACATTATATTCAACAAGATATATTGTCATTTAAAATTGTCCTGAATGGTGTATTGTTTTTGCTGCACTATGGTAATCTGTGTAACTGACATATTCCTATTTCCCTAACTGTCTGTTTTTATTCTCTGTTGGTTTGGGTAAAAAAACAAATGGAAATCTTTCCACAAAAAGTTTTTATATATATTAAAAAAAAAAAACACCATCCAACATAAAGGACTGATTACTTTTTCAGGTATTGTTTGTCCATGAAAAAAATGGTATGACCATATTTTTCAATTTCAGTTTGAAATTCATGAACAACACTCTCCAGACCACCGACTGGAGCTTTAGTCAGAAAATGAAGTCCTGCTTGATCACTTCAGGCTGGCCCATTTTCCGGGTATAGCTATGTAAAACAATAAAAATAAGTGTCTATTCCTTTTTAAATCCAGCAATACACTGTCTCACACTGCTTTGCACAAGCTCAGCTGTTCTCTATTTTTAGGCACTGCTGAATTTATAGATGCCGATCTGCTGACAGCCTTAGGCCCAGTTCACACTAGATGCGGTGCGAATTCACAGCGAATTTGCTGCAAATTCGCACCACATCATAATCGTAACCTGTTCATGCGAACTGATTGCGGAGTGTATGTTAAGTTAATGACACCCCGCAATTAATTTGCAAAACGCAGCGCGTTAAACCGTTAAATTGAGGGGTTTAGTTCTGCTTATAGACATTAAAGAGTAACTCCATAAACTAAGATTGTGACCCTGACCGAGTCAGATTTCTGCAATAGCTTCATTTTACTCTCCGAGAGGTGTTATGGAGGGCACTTTGGTACATCCCTTGACATTCTGGAATACCCTGTTTGCTGGCAGAATACCTCAGAAGATGCTTTTTCTCATTCTCATACTATGTGCTTTCCCAGCCCCTCTATCAGCTCAGCGGATACCTATGTTGCAGTGAGCTTGTTTGCTAGTTCTGCACCCCCAAGGACTGTTCTGAGAGGTGAGGCTCACCTTTTGCACACTGGCCCTCTTTAGCACCCGGCGTGCTAATTTGGTTTTGGGGTTGGAGACCTTCCTCTGTTTTAGGGGGATGGGTGGGTGGGGGGGGGGGAATGTTGCCCTATACGGGCTAGTTAATTTGCACGTTTTATGGTTGTTTTTTATTGCATGACACTGTTTCTACCTGACATCATGCTTGCTATGTTACTATTGAATTGCTTCTCTCTATGCTCCATCCAGGTTCAGAAGCCCTGTCCGCAGACAAACAGGCCCCTTGATCCTACTCTCCAATTACTGTGCAGCTGCTATGTCTTCCCTTAACATTTTGTCCTAGAACAGTTCTTAAATTGTATAACCCCCACGTATATGTACACTCAAAGAAACCCATTTGGTGGGTAGTAGAACCCTTAGCCTTAAAAAGCCGCGGGTTGGACACCACTACCACTCCACCTATTCTAACTTTGTGAGGGGTGTAAGTGTTCCGGTGTAAAGACACTTCTGTTTAGACTCCTAGACTTGGCCCTGGACCCGGGTGGCAGATATGTTATCATTCACGCACAGATCTATTGTCTGAAGTGGATTATTGTGGGTCTATATTTACCACCACCTGCCTCTCTAAAATTGTTAAACCAGATCACGGCCAAGGTGGCGGAGTTTACAACCGACAACATTGTCCTTATGGGCAACTTTAATTTAGTTCCTGATTCGGGCATGGACAGGCTGACGGCTCTTCGTATTCTGGTTTGGCAGCCTGGGCAAAAACATATGGCCTAACGGATGCATGGAGGTGGAGACACCCTCAGTCACTCTGCATCCTATAAGACCTTCTCCCGCATAGACCTGATCTATGCTGGGAGGTCTGTTCTGCTTGGAGGGACATTAAAATTTTCCCGAGGGGTATCTCAGACCATGCTTCGCTGCTCTTGAGCCTTGATCTGTCCATTACTCCTTCGGACAAACTGTGGAAATTTTATAGCTTTTGGGTTTCAGACACAATGGTAGAGTCACAGTTCAGGGAGGTGATGAATGGCTTTTGGGTTATTAACCCTGACTTGGCAGATGTAGCGACCGTATGGGATGCTTTTACGGCTTTTACCTGGGGACAGTTCCAGACCATTATTGCTAAGATCCAGAGGGAGAGAAGGGCAGACCAAACCAGGGCTGAGGCTGAGGTGAGTACTCAGGAAACTTTATACATCAGAACTCAGGATCCTCAGCAGTATGTCTGGCTACAGTCCCTGACTAAGGAGGTAACCCACCTCCAAACATCTCCCAGAAAAAAGAAGTTACTTCACCAGTCTCAACGTATCTTTGAACAAGAGGAGAAGACAGGGAGACTACTGGCTTGGCTTTCTAGGGAGCAGACAGGGGAGATTAGTGCGCCCCATATCTTTGGCTTTGCAGGCGATCTTCTCTCTACCCCTGACAAGATAAACCAGTGCTTCGTTTAGTTTTACCAAACTCTCTATAGTTCCCGGGTGAGCTATAGGATCGACAAGTTGACCTCCTACTTAGAGACAAGAGATATTCCTGTTCTTACTTTGACCTTTCATGAAAAATTGGATGCACCTATCACAGTGGAGGAAATATTGAAGGCAATGAAGATGCTCTAATTCGTCAAAACCCTTGGGCCCAATGGCATTCCTGTAGAGCTCTACAAAATGTATGCAGATGTTTTAGCCCCTAGGTTGCTTCTGAATTCTATGGGGGAAGCTGTGATAGTGGTGATCCCCAAACTGGGGAAAGACCCCTCTATGTACTCCTGGTATAGCCCCATCTCCCTCCTGAATGTGGATGCAAAGCTGTTTTCCAAGATCCTAGCCAACAGGCTGAACACAGTTATAACTGCGCTGATCCACCCAGATCAGACAGGGTTTATGCCGGGGTGCAGTACTAATGTAGAGTGGGTGTAGAAGGCTCTACACCCACATCGCCATGGCAAATTCCAAGGGAGTTGTAGTCTCTCTTGATGCGGAGAAGGCCTTTGATTCTGTCTAATGGAGTTACCTATGGGCAGTCCTGTCAAAATTCGAATTTGGTCCCCGTTTTTTGTCCAGGCTGCGAATAGAGATGTCCTGAACTGTTCGCCGGCGAACAGTTCCCGGCGAACTTCGCATGTTCGCGTTCGCCGCTGCGGGCGAACATATGCGATGTTCGGTCCGCCTCCTATACATCATCATTGAGGCAAACTTTGACCCTGAATCTCACAGTCAGCAGACACATTCCAGGCCAATCAGCATACCTCCCTCCCACACCCTCCCACCTCCTATAAATAAGCAAGGGCAGCATCCATCTTAGATCATTTCTGTGTTACTGAGAGCAGGGAAAGTGCTGCTGCTGCTGTTATAGCTAGGGACAGTTAGTCAGTGTTCCCGGTCTTGTTAGCCAGTGTTCTTGGTACACTCCTGCTGTAAGGACAGCACCCCAAAAAGCCCTTCCTAGGGCTGGTATTTGAGGTTTTTTTTGGATATATATATATATCTATTGTCCCCAAAAAGCCCTTTTGAGGGCTGGTATTTGTGTAATTTTTTTTGTTCTGTGATATATACATATATATATATATATATATATATATATATATATCTATTGTCCCCAAAAGCCCTTTTGAGGGTTGGTATTTGAGTATTTTATATATATATCTATTGTGCACTGCAGTTACCTGCCCGCTGTGTGTGAGAGGCCACAGACCCACCACAGACTGTACTGTGTGCACACCACACTAATTTCGGGTGGCACAGGCACAGTACCTTGCATTTTAAAAAATATTTTTTCTTTTCCTCTGTCATAATTGCAGTGAGTGCTGTGTCAGGTCCACAGAGTGTACTGTACCCACTGCAGTGCACTGCACACCACTGATATATATACGGTGGCACAGCATCTTGTTGCAAATTAAAAAAAAAAAAATATTTTTTATTATTGCAGTTGCCTGGGCTGGCAGTGACTGTCAGGTCCACAGAGTGTACTGTGCCCACTGCAGTGCCACTGCCCACCCACCACTGATATATACGGTGGTAGGCATGACTTTTTTTGGATTAGTGTCTGGGGGGGTCTAAAAAGCGTACCTGTGAAGTTTCAGCTCTGTAGCATGTCCAGAACCAGAAAAAAAAGATCATATAGGTGTAAAAGGGGTTCCCACCATCCCTGCTCTACTGAAAAATGATCTTTTTTTCTGGTTCTGGACATGCTACAGAGCTGAAACTTCACAGGTACACTTTTTAGACCCCCTAGACACTAAATCACACAAAAAGTTGAACAAAGTTCTTAAAAATTGTCATTTTTGATACAGAGCCAATTATTGGAAAAATTAAAAAAAAAAAAAAACTTAAAAAAAAAATTATTTGGATTTATTGTCTGGGGTGTCTAAAAAGTGTACCTGTGAAATTTCAGCTCTGTAGCATGTCCAGAAACAGAAAAAAAATAGAATTAGGGTTAGGGCTAGGGTTAGGGTTAGGGTTAGGGTTAGGGCTAGGGTTAGGGTCAGGGCTAAGGTTAGGGTTATTTTTAGTGCTTAGGGTTAGAGGGTTAGAGTTAGAGGGGTAGGGGTAGGGCTACTAACTCTAACCCTAAGTATCTCACCATAACCCTAACCCTAGCCCCTAACACTAAACCTAACCCTAACCCTCTAACCATAACCCTAACCCTCTAACCTTAAACCTAACCCTCTAAACCTAGCCATAAAAATAACCCTAACCCTAAACCTAACCCTAGCCCTAACCCTAACCCTAGCCCTAGCCCTAAGCCTAACCCTAGCCCTAACCCTAATTCGTAATTTTTTCTGGTTCCGGACATGCTACAGAGCTTAAACTTCACAGGTACACTTTTTAGACCCCCCAGATGCTAAATCCAAAGAAATTTTTTATTTTTATTTTTTTTTTTAATTTTTCCAATCATTGGCTCTCTATCAAAAAGGACAATTTTTAATAACTTTTTTGTGTGATTTAGTGTCTGGGGGGTCTAAAAAGTGTACCTGTGAAGTTTCAGCTCTGTAGCATGTCCAGAACCAAAAAAAAATAGAATTAGGGTTAGGGCTAGGGTTAGGGTTAGGGCTAGGGTTAGGGTCAGGGCTAAGGTTAGGGGTTTTTTTAGTGCTTAGGGTTAGAGGGTTAGAGTTAGAGGGGTAGGGGTAGGGCTACTAACTGTAACCCTAAGTATCTCACCGTAACCCTAACCCTAGCCCCTAACATTAAACCTAACCCTAACCCTCTAACCATAACCCTAACCCTCTAACCTTAACCCTAACCCTCTAAGCCTAGCCATAAAAATAACCCTAACCCTAAACCTAACCCTAGCCCTAACCCTAACCCTAGCCCTAAGCCTAACCCTAGCCCTAACCCTAATTCGTAATTTTTTCTGGTTCCAGACATGCTACAGAGCTGAAACTTCACAGGTACACTTTTTAGACCCCCCAGACACTAAATCCAAAGAAATTTTTTATTTTTTTTATTTTTTTTTAATTTTTCCAATAATTGGCTCTCTATCAAAAAATTACAATTTTTAAGAACTTTTTTTTGTGTGATTCAGTGTCTGGGGGTCTAAAAAGTGTACCTGTGAAGTTTCAGCTCTGTAGCATGTCCAGAACCAGAAAAAAATTAGAATTAGGGTTAGGGCTAGGGCTAGGGTTATTTTAAGTGCTTAGGGTTAGACGGTTAGGGTTAGAGGCGTAGGGGTAGGGTTACTAACTCTAACCCTAAGTATCTCACCATAACCCTAACCCTAACCCCTAACACTAAACCTAACCCTAACCCTTAAAGCCCAGTTCCTGTCCCATTTTGGTCGGTTCTGGTCTGTTTGTGGTTGTTTGCGGTGCGTTAAACGGGGAGTTTGGTCTGTCACTGTGAAGCGGGCGTAACCCTTACACTACCTGATCGATACAACATCATACCTGATGGTATACACACACTGGATGTTTTAAAGCACGTTATTCCAAACAATTTAGGAATGTTAGGTGATTTATGCCCTTTATGGAATAAAACCCGACTCTGCGTCAACTACGTAATTTTCCATGGGAGTTTTGCCATGGATCCCCCTCCGTCATGCCACAGTCCAGGTGTTTGTCCCCTTGAAACAACTTTTCCATTACTATTGTGGCCAGAAAGAGTCCCTGTGGGTTTTAAAATTCGCCTGCCTATTAAAGTCTATGGCGGTTCGCAATGTTCGCCGGTTCGCGAACATTCGCTGATGTTCGCGTTCGCCGTTCGGGAAATGTCATTATAATGGGGGACTTTAATTATCCTGATATAGACTGGGCAGAAGGAACTGCGCACTCAGCCAAGGCTCGGCAGTTCCTAAATGTTTTGCAGGACAATTTCATGGGTCAGATGGTGAATGCACCGACAAGAAACAATGCGGTACTTGACCTACTGATTACCAACAATACAGACCTGCTCACGGATATAGAAATACGGGACAACTTAGGGAACAGTGACCATAGGTCAATTGGTTTCAGTATTAATTACAGTAATAGGAAACACAAAGGTAATATAAGGACACTGAATTTCAAAAGAGCCAATTTCCCTAAACTGCGCTCGCTGCTAGAAAATATCAAATGGGATAGAACCCTGGGAACAAAGAACACGGAGGAAAAATGGGAGTGCTTCAAGAGCATACTTAACAAAGGGGTGGGCCAGTGCATTCCACAGGGAAATAAATTTAAAAGAGCAAAACTAAACCCTGGGTGGCTAAACTCCAACATAAAAATGTATATTAGAGCTAAAGAAAAGGCCTTCAAAAAATACAAGACTGAGGGGTCATTGGCAGCATTTAAGCATTACAAAGAGTGTAATAAGAAATGTAAAGACGAAATCAGGGCGGCTAAAATAGAACACGAGAGACATATAGCGGAGGAGAGTAAAAAGAACCCCAAGAAGTTCTTTAAGTATATAAACAGTAAGAAAGCGAGGTCAGAACACATTGGCCCCATAAAAGATGATAAAGGAAAAATGGCCACAGAGGACAGAGAAAAGGCGGAAGTGTTAAATAATTTCTTTTCTTCAGTCTTCACAAAGGAATCGGGGGGCTACACGAACCTTGCTTGTAAGGCCGAACTAAATAATACACCTCAGGAAGTGCCGCCATGGCTAACAGAGGATAGACTTAGAGCTAAACTAGAGAAACTTAACATAAATAAATCCCCGGGACCGGATGGCTTGCACCCGAGGGTTCTTAATGAGCTCAGCCAGGTGATTGCCAGACCATTATTCTTGATCTTTAAGGATAGTTTACAGACGGGTATGGTGCCAGCTGATTGGAAAAAAGCCAACGTGGTACCAATATTTAAAAAGGGGCCGAGATGTATCCCGGGTAACTATAGGCCGGTCAGCCTAACATCAGTAGTCTGCAAAATTTTGGAGGGGATGATAAGGGACCACATACAAGACTTTAGTAATGAAAACGGTATTATAAGTAGTAATCAGCATGGATTCATGAAAAATCTGCAAACAACAAACAAACACAGGGGCGCACGGGCCTAGTGCATTATCCTTTGGTTGGTTTATTAAAAGAAAAAAGATTAAAAATACTCACAAACGAGTTCTTGGTTAAAAGCATATCACATAAGGAGCGCAGTCCTCAGTTGTGTGATCCGAGGGTATGTTGTCCCTTGAATTCGTATTGGCTAACGCGTTTCGAGGCTTAGCCTCTTCCTCAGAGCCTATCCTTATGTGATATGCTTTTAACCAAGAACTCGTTTGTGAGTATTTTTAATCTTTTTTCTTTTAATAAACCAACCAAAGGATAATGCACTAGGCCCGTGCGCCCCTGTGTTTGTTTGTTGTTTGCAGTATTTCCAGACTTCCCTGGTCGTATAAAGGGCAGCAAGGTCGCAGCATTCATCCTTGGTTGTCGAGTCCACAGCTCTAGAAACAGTGGAAAGACCCTAATAAGGAGGACTAGCAACTACACCTCTCTGAGCGCAGGGAACTGGTGCCTTGCGCCAAAAAACTTTTAGCATTCATGAAAAATCGTTCGTGCCAAACCAATCTATTAACCTTCTACGATGAAGTGAGCTGCCACCTAGATAAAGGTAAGCCTGTGGATGTGGTGTATCTGGACTTTGCAAAGGCCTTTGACACCGTTCCCCACAAACGCTTACTGTACAAACTAAGGAAGGTAGGTATGGACCATAAGGTGAGTACCTGGATAGAGAACTGGCTCCAGGGTAGAGTCCAGAGGGTGATGATTAATGGGGAGTACTCGGATTGGGCGGGTGTGTAAAGTGGGGTCCCCCAGGGTTCTGTCCTGGGACCAATCCTGTTTAATTTATTCATAAATGATCTAGAGGAGGGGATATCTAGTACAATCTCAGTATTTGCAGATGATACTAAATTAGGCTTGCCAATATCTTCTATGCAGGATGTGGAAACCTTGCAAGAGGACCTGAACAAAATAACGGGGTGGGCAACTACATGGCAGATGAGATTTAATGTTGAAAAATGTAAAGTAATGCACTTGGGGGCCAGAAACCAGAAAGCAAGCTACTCACTAGGGGGGGAACCTCTGGGTGAGTCTAGGATGGAAAAGGACTTGGGGGTACTGGTAGACAACAGGCTTGGCAGTGGCATGCAATGCCAAGCCGCCGCAAGCAAAGCCAACAGAATACTGGGTTGTATAAAAAAGGGGATTCACTCCAGAAATAAAGAGATTATTCTCCCACTCTACAAGACTCTGGTCCGGCCACATCTGGAGTATGCTGTCCAGTTCTGGGCACCGGTCCTCAGGAAGGATGTGCTGGAACTGGAGAAAGTCCAGAGAAGGGCAACAAAAATAATTAGGGGAATGGAGGACAGCAGCTATGAGGAAAGACTACAAGCACTGAACCTATTCTCTCTGGAGAAGAGAAGATTGAGGGGGGATATGATATCAATGTACAAATACTGTACTGGCGACCCGAGCATAAGGAACAAACTATTCAGAGAGAGGAGATACAATAAGACACGTGGCCACTCACTAAAACTTGAGGAAACGCGGTTTAACCTTAAAGTGCGTAAGGGGTTCTTCACTGTAAGAGCGGTAAGGATGTGGAATTCTCTTCCACAAGCAGTCGTATCAGCAGGGAGCATTGATAGTTTCAAAAAACTATTAGATGGACACCTTAAAGACCACAACATACAGGGGTATACAATGTACGGTTAATAGCAAACACACATACACATCATAGGTTGAACTGGATGGACTGTCTTTTTTCAACCTCACTAACTATGTAACTATGTAACTATGTAACACTAAACCGACTTGTCCACAAGTGGAGGGCAGACATTCCCGCTCTCAGCGAGGAAGAGTGGGAGGATTGTGTCTCTTCTTTTGTTCCTTCCATGATAGCGGCAAAAGACAGGTTCATACAATGCAAGTTCCTCCATAGGGCATAATTAACCCCGCATAGACTGTTCCACATATTTCCCCAGCTAGATTTGAGGTGCGCTAGATGTAATTTTGAGACTAGCACTTTTTGGCATATAGTCTGGTCCTGTCCTCAACTTCGCTCATACTCGTTCTACTACTGAGTCACTTGGAACACATAGACAGATATACTAAGCTCTGCCTCACCTTTACTCTGTTTTACGCAAGAAGAGAAATTAATTTGAGATGGATATCTGTGGAACCACCTACTCGCACCGCTTGGCTACAAACAGTTAAATCAGTCCTACCCCTATATAGAATCAAATCTGAGAGCAGACAATGCCAGAGGAACTTTGATAAAGTTTGTTCAAAGTGTATAGATGCATGAGGCTGAATCCCAATGCCAAGATAGATGCCTCTAAGGTTGTGTGTACATAACCTGGTCACCCTATTCTTCATCCCCCTCCCACTCCCTCTCCCCCCCATACCTTCCCCCTCCTTGCTCCTTCCCTTCCCCCTCCTCACCAAATTCTCTCTCCCTTTCCCTTTCTCCCCCTCCCTTTATCTCCCATCCTCAAATTTCTAGCTGTTATTTATACGGGGCATAGCGTGTTGAATAAGGTGGTTGGGAGACTACTTGTCCAGCTTCCCCGGCCCCTCTTATGTGTAAGTCACCCTGTGTCTATTAGGGGCACAGGGTGACCAAGAACCCCAGTCGGGTCTGCACTAATCGGACTCGCTGTACAACCACACTGGACTCAGCCTTTCATGTTACCCCGGTTATCCTTGGTTCTATATGTGTTGTTTGTGTTGAAAGAGGGAAGGGGCTCTTTCACTTAAGGCAATAATATTTCTGAACAGTGTCCCTCAGGAAATATATGAAGATATATTGCAGATTGCTAGGATATTGCAAAAGTGTTTCATAGACCCTTGCTAGTGGGGTGGGGGTTTGTTATTGTTGAATACCTGCATTCCATTGTTCCTGTCTGCCTTGAGTAAGCTTATTATGGGATGTGTATGTTTGTGTGGATTGGTTCTAAGGGGGAGGGGTTGTCCCAGAGTGTATATCTCCTTGTGCTTTGTGTTTCAATAAACAGTTCTTTCTGGTTTGACTCCAAAACTTGTACTGTCTAGTTCTTGGGGTAACTATAGCCAGATTCACGGATCCCGTGTTCCAGAGCTTAGGAAGAAGGTTCTTGGTGGAGATACCCAGTCGGGGTGTCCGGATTCCATCACACCTTCCTTTTAGGTTTCTAATGGTTGGAAATTCTACCTTGTATGGTGTATAACTAGGGGTTATTCCCCCCGATAGGGATCAATTTAATTTTCAATTATATTGTTGTGCAATTTGTTGGATGCCTTTATGTTTTGTATTGCTGATTTGTTCAATAAAACTTTCTGTTAAAAAAAAAGAGTAACTCCAATTTGTTGAGAAAACAATCCCCACTGGGTGATCACAGTACATTGCAGGGATTCTAGCAAATTTTGTTGCACAGTCCTACTTGTTTCTGCACTGATTAACAAGCTGTTTGTTGTCTTCCCAGTGAATTTGAATGGGAGTGACTTTTTCATTATTAATCAGCTGATGCACTTGCAGAGTTCTAATGAAAAATGTTATAGTGTCTGCATCCCTTTAGAACTGATTAGCCTTTAGGAGCATCTCACTAAAATTTAATTTTTATTGCAGACGATGCATAAAATCTGACTTGTATTTTAGTGCATACTTCCAGGAAAATCAGTGAGCCAAGCAGGAAATGACATTTCTCAGGGGGTGTTCTGTACATTTATATACACACAGAGGAGGATAAAGACAGGGAAAGGATCGGAGGAGACCCTGACCTGTAATACCCATATGCTCTAACATATGTGGCTAGAGGTGAGAGGCTAGCACACATATAACTGCATGCACTGAAGAAGCACACACGGATTGGAGCACAATACTGAAGGTGGAGGTGGTGTTCCTACACAGCTACAACTGCAGAGCAATCCTGGAGAAATAATTCTTTGCACAGCACTTCACTACTAAAGACTTTATTGTTTGCACAAAGGAAGTTTAAGTTATTTATGGTTAATTATCCATTCATTTACACATATTTAGGCACTTTATATGCAATAGATTGCACTAAATTGCTTATTTGCACAATAAAATTTAATAGCACTTTAATTGTTTATGCATTAAGGGATTATATTGCACAATTGCACTTTTTCGTCCTAGCACAGCATCACATATACCGAATAGATGTGTTTTTATATATATAAGCATATTTGATACAATATATACATATAACGGAATTTTGGATGCGATTGACAGGAATTTGAAATAAGGAGAATTTTATCTGTTTTGGTTTAGTACACTATATGTTTGATTACACAGATGCACTTTGATCCAATATATTTATTTACAAGCAGATGCGATTGTGGCATAAAAAAAAAAAACCTGTACTCAGTACCTTAAACTTGACCTAAAATATATATATACATCTAAGAGGAGGTAACACCTAGGAGCGCAGTACATTCTTTTATATATATATTAGTAAAAAAAATACTATATTACTAAATAAAAAATGTATGCCATAAGGTTGATTAGTATATTTTCGAAAGCTGCTGTATAAGATATGAGAAGGGCTCTCTTCAGATTTTGCATCAAGACCACAGAGCAAACACGCCTGAACATTACTGTAGAGTGTTCCTACTATGGCATTAGATGAGCCTAGTGTATGTGAATTCTCCATGTTGTCTCCTTATTTCATCCATGAGTATCAGAGCTGGAAAAGACTGACATAAAGTGCCCTGTGGTCATCCAGGATGAATTTCAGATGAGACAACAGAATGATTGTCAGGTGACAACTGAGGTGTTGAAAAGTATATTCAGCTGGTAGCTATTCAGACAAGGTTTTTGGTTTAAGTAAAATCATTGGGTCACAAAGTCTACATGTATGGTGAAAACTATGTGGTCCTAGGATGGCCTGCAGGCTCACTAGAAAAGAAAGGTCAACGGGAGGCAATATAAAGGTCAAGAGACAGTATCACCAAAGTTCCATTTAATTGGACATTAGAATTAGATGGACACTTCTTTAGTCTAAAGGTAAAACAAGGAAATCCTAATGTTAATGGAACCAGAACTTTGGAGATTGCTACAATGTTTGTTTCATTCAATAATGTAATGCACAATATAGTAACTTTGTAGTAATTGCTTCCTGGATGCAATATTGCAGAAATAATTTTATACATTTATATTTAAATTGAAAACAAAAAAAAAAATCAAAGACTGACACAACTAATCCTCACTACTTCTGAATACTCATGACTTGCCTCCTTCTCTTTAAAGTTGTGCCGAACACAGCTAGCACGAGAGGGACTACGCTTTTCCTGCTCCTCAACAGTAGTGATCGACTGAGGCTCTGTGTCTCTTTTGCGTTGGCTGTGTGTGTGGCACTCCGAATGGCTACATGGAGAGTTCTACTACAGAAAGGGAGTACAGATGTTGAGAAGACACATACAGGACTCCATAGGTTCTGGTGGCACAGAGGACACAGAGAGAAAGGGAATTTAGCAGTTCAGCCAGGGGACAAATGCATAAGGAAGCTCCGAGAAGGACATTTAAAAAAATGCATGTATTGTAAGCAGAGTTGCCAGCTTTCAGTAAATTTACAAACACTTTGTAAAATCCATCATTTTTGCATCTGTCCGTGAATGTCCATTATGGACATGCAGACTGCAAGTCTGTAAAAGGCATTCATGGACAGATGCAAAAATTACAGATTTTCCAAACAGTTCATATATTTACTGAAAGTTGGCAACCCTGACTGTAAGTTATGTTATTTTTTTTCTGGTATAGGAAAAGAAAATTGACTTTAATACAACTTTAACACCTATTCCCAGGGCCGCTGTTAGAAATCACGGGGCCCCGTACAGCCTACCTAAGCGGGCCCCCCGACCCGCCCACCTCAGCGGGCCCCACCCCGACCCCGCCCACCTCAGCGGGCCCCACCCTGACCCCACCCACCTCAACAAAATGCAGCCTTGGTCCTCAAGTGATATTTATTTTTCTCCTGCCTGTTATAAATTTGATTAGACTAGTGTTCAAAGACACCTGAGATCATCCCTTTTTAATGAGAATGCTGCCGATGACTTTAAGGCATACTGTAGATTTTCTTTAAAGCATAGGTTGACCCTAACCACCCGATTTTGTGTGGAACATGTAACATGTTCCAAATCCTGCAGCCGCCTCTCCCCCCGCCATTGTAGTTCTCAAAGAACTACAATGGTGCTGTGGAGCACCGTGGTATTTCTTTGATTTTTTCCTGTCAGTGTATCTGCAAGCCCATACGGGATGTACAGGCACACAGATATACTGACGATCTGAAGAAGACCTACATGGCACCAGGGATCTGCTGATTGCTGGTGCAATGCTTTACAGGCTCCAAAAGAAAAAAAAATAAATGCACATTTTTTTAACTGCAAAAAAATGTGCATTTATTATTTTTTTTAAAAGGTGAACTTATCCTTGAAGCCTTAAAGTACATCTATGATGCCTTTAAATCAGCTGAAGCATGCAATTATAATTATTTAAAATCTTTATGAGCTATTTCACACTAGCATTGCTCTTTGAAGAGTGATCTGCATTCAGATCTCTCTTCAGAGAGCATTTGGCTGGTGGGAGGAGGCATTGTATCACCTCTTCAGCACCTGTTAACCACTTCAAAATCCTGATAACAGTTGAATAGGATCGTGGCCAGTAGGCAACATGGTGGGTGGTCCAATGGGGACAATTTTTGCTGTGCAAAAAGCTTTGCAGTTGTGACATATGTACTTTCCATCCCGCTACCTTTCCAGCATAAAGGCTCTTTGAAACATCTGCTTAGCAAGGGATCCATGAGTGGATTCCCTGCTGAACTGGAGCTTCTTGGCATAGATGTCAGTGTTAAAACCTCTGTGCTAGTTCAGTCTATGCCCACGTATACCACACAGTGGATAGGGGTGGACTGGTGATGGCTCTATGGATGGACAGATGTAAATGGAAATGTGTCCATTTACATCAGGCTATGTTTAATCTGTCATGTTTAGGTCTGGAAAAATAGACAAGGGTGAAGTCCTTTTCCATTTTTTTTTTCGGAAACTGGACATATCCAGAGGTAGGTGGATGTAAACAGACAGCAGTCCTTATCTATTTTTCCAAACCTAAACATGACAGATTAAACATAGCCTGATGTAAATGGACACATTTCCATTTATATCTGTCCATTCATAGAGCCATCACCAGTCCACCCCTATCCACTGTGTGGTGTATGTGGATTTCTGTAGACCTACATAGAGGTCTGCACAAAAAAATTGACTGGTGGATCTAAGTGGAAAGCTTGGGCAAATAATTCTTATGGGGAGTTGTTGGAGGTCTTAAAAACACAGCTCAGCCATTTACTGCCCTCCAAACAGAAATGTAAGCAAGCATCTCATGGTTATGATTACCATCATTATAATGATCAGAGCACAGCAGCTGCTCTGTTCCTCTGTCACAGTGTCACTGTTGGTTGCTGATTCTGTTATGGCTGTACTGTCTTACAATCTGCAACACAGTACAGCCATAAAGTTAACAAAATCAGCACCCAACAGCAATGTGACACTGTGACAGAGCAGCTGCTGTGATCTGATCGTCATAATGATGGTAAGCACACAGTGGAGAGTCGGGGAGTGTACCTTCCTTCCTTGGTAGTCAGTGTCAGTGTGTGAGGCTGTGCACCTCCCCCAGCCATCGGATTAAGCCTGCAGTGCCCTCTCAGCCTCCAGCCCACCTCACATCAGTCTCTTCCTCTGTCCGTGGAACTTACTGAGGGAGCAGTGTAGAAAAATATCACTCCGCCAGTGAAAACCTAGGCAGTGGATGGCCGTGACCGGAACTATATGGCAGCACATAAGCTTGTCTGCCTCCGCCCCGAAAAAGGAAAAGAAGTCCCTCCTCTTCTCAGTGCTGACATCTCCTGGGCCCCTAATGTTAACCCTAGGGGCCCAGGAAATTACCCTCAACAAAAAAACAAACAAATTGAAGAAGGTATGGTTTATAAAAAAACTTTTTATTTATTTAGGAGAAACAACTGTAAAGCTGCCCGGGCCCCCCTGCTGGACTGATAGAGCCCGGGCCCGGTACAACAGGGCTGGTTGTACTGCCCTATCAGCGGCCCTGCCTATTCCACCCTTAAACTGTAACAATGAAAATATATATTGCATATCAAATTCCTTGCACAAATTGACACATTATTCTTCATATTACAATGGATAGTAAAAAAAAATAATTATATATATATATATATATATATTTATATGACTAAAAATGATAGTTGGACAATGTATAGGGTTGACAGAATGGCAAAACACAATTTTCGCACACCTATTCAGTTCAATGAGTCGCATTTGGCTGGAAGGGGTAAATAAGAATAATTTGCTGCCTTTGCAGTTTAATGGGTCGCAGTTGTAAAGCAGTAACAACACAGCAACCACATTTTTTACTGTCCCCCGGCCACAGGGGTAAAATAGGCCTAAAATATATTTGGGGCCATTGGGGCACCATTTGCTTTTCTCCTGTTATTGACAGCTAGTATGCTATGAAATTAACCGGCATCAGCATTGGTCTCTAGATAGTGTTACCCAATGGACCACTCACTTATTAGGGTGTTTACCAAATAACAACAATACTAATTAAGGCCCTGGTATAAAGAATACCTGTGAGGAAAAGGGGTTACTGTAAGTGACAGGAAGTTGTAATTGGGTTTGTACGAAAAAACATAAACTTTATTAAATATATTAAAATTCCATGTTTTCTGTGTATGCCCAAAAAGTTCCTTCTCAGGTATTAGACGAGTTATCTGGAGCCTTGGTAAATCCTATCATTAAAGAGACTGTCTTGGAATAAATATACAATAAAAAGAAAGAAACCCCCCCCCCCCCCACAAAAACTGCTTCAGGTATAAAATACAGGCACATTGACATGACTGCACATACCTCAAGCAGCCACCGGAACCCACAGTTGAATTCCAGGTCCTTCTGACACTATCAGAATGTGTTAGACATTCAGAAAATCTGAAACCCCAATTCAGACAACTCGCCTTTTCAGATGACCTCCTGTATACGGCTCTAAGTCAGCCTTTTTCAACTAGGGTGCCTTGAGGTTTCTAAAAATTGCCTAAAAATTGTATACAAGCAAGCGGGTGGATCAAGCCTGCCCTTTAGTTACACAAGGCCACAGGTTTTCATTATGGACCATTACGACTAGACACTGGCATCCTAACAACCAAGGACATCATCAGTTGATAAGGAGGATGCCTGTTGCCTCCACAGCATCCTTGTTTAACCCTTCTCTGCTCCTCTCCCTCAGCAGTGGGGTGACATTAGCTGACTGATGGAGAAAAATTGAGGGAGAAGAGAAACATTGAAATACTAGTCAGTACCAGTGTGCAAAAGTGTTTTTGCTTTGGAAGAATAAATCACCTCTAACGTTGGGTGACCTTTGTGTGGATGTTGCTGCATTATGTAAAACTGTTCGAATAGTTTTTTACATTTTAGAATGGGGTGCCTTGAGACTGTCCATAATTTTCAAGGGTTCCTTGAGATTTTCTATAATTTTAAAGGGTGCCTTGACTTCCTGTTGGGAAACACTGCTCTAAGTGATCTGAGTCATATTGACAGGAGATACAAATGATAGTTGTACAGCCATATCTATCTTCTTTTGCAGTGGAATTAATCATACATGGGATGATAGTAAATGCCCCCTAATTTATCAGAATGGTCAGATAATATACTGTAATTCAATTAGTTATCTTTTTTCTAGTTATGCAGAAATGAAATGGTTCCCTGATTTGCAGTATACAAGGAGGCCTTAGATGTACACTATACAATATGTGTACTTGTAACATGTGAAAACCAGTCTTCTGAGCAACTGTTTCTACAGGTAAATATATTTGTCTATCTGTGGCAGCAGTATTTTCATCAGTTCACAAATTAGAGGTGCCTTAAAGTCCTTCAAACATCACTTAGTTCTGTTTTGACTGCAGCTGCCATTGAGGCACGCCTACACTTCTTAGGAGAGCCTGTCACTTTCTGTTAAAAGGCTACCTGACCTAACTGTTCTCCTCTACTTTTCTACTTCTACATAGGAGCCAAGCCCTGTGTAAGCTCCATGTTGGAATTTACACAGAGTTGATAACATGCTCTTCCTCCTGTCGTAAAAGTGCTCAGGCCTCTAAGGCACTGCATCCTAGGAAGATGCTACATACTCCCCCCATACCTTGAAGTACAGTTTTATGTGGGGGCTTCAATAGAATGGAGAGGGAAATCAGCAACAGTAAACTTTAGAGGGTCGAGGGGGATTTCAAGAGAGTATATTCTGCTGAGAAAGGGGTCATTAACCACTTAAGCCCCGGAAGATTTTACCCCCTTCCTGACCAGTGCCTATTTTGCGATTCGGCACTGCGTGACTTTAACGGACAATTGTGCGGTCGTGCAACGCCGTACCTAAACAAATTTGACGTCCTTTTTTCCCCACAAACAGAGCTTTCTTTTGGTGGTATTTGATCACCTGTGCGATTTTTTGATCATGCGCTATAAACAAAAAAAGAGCATCAATTTTGCAAAAATAACAATATTTTTTACATTTTTTTATATGAAATTCCCCCCCAAAAAAATGTAAAAATCTAAATTTTTTAACATTTTCGGTCAATTTGTTTTATGCTACATATGTTTGGTAAAAAAAA
Organism: Pelophylax lessonae; assembly: GCF_965119305.1. Taxonomy (NCBI): domain Eukaryota; kingdom Metazoa; phylum Chordata; class Amphibia; order Anura; family Ranidae; genus Pelophylax; species Pelophylax lessonae. Next base: position 138,007,899 of record NC_138780.1, on the reverse strand, counting down.
TTGCAAAAAGCAAAAGTTATTGCGTTTACTAACAAAGGGAAAGATTTTTGTCAATTTTTGTTGTTTTTTTTTTAACGCGTAATGGCTGCGATCTGCGATTTCTTTTGCGGTACTGCGACATTGCGGCGGACAGATCGGACCCTTGACTGACATTTTTGACGCTTTTGGGGTTACCAGTGACATTACTACAGTAATCAGTGCTATAAATATGCACTGTTACTGTAAAATTACACTGGCAGTGAAGGGGTTAACTTTTTTTTGAGAGGGAGGGGTTATGTGTGTCCCTAGGGACGTGATTCTAACTGTGATTGGCTGTGGCTTGAGGTGTAGGAACAGTGATCAACGGTCCTACATAGTAGAACCGTATGATCACTATTTCTAAACAGGGGAGAATGACAGGCAGCTTGTTTACATTAGCCGCCTGCCTTTCTCCCTCTCCACCGACGATCGCGAGTGACCGGCGGACGATCGGGTCCGCCGGTCACACGCGCGGGAGCGGGAGCACACCTCTGGCGGCGCGCGCTCGCTCGCTCCCGAGACCCTCACAGGCTAGCAACGTAGACCTACGTCGCTTTGCCTGTGAGGGGCTGACTGACGCAGTAAATATACTGTGGGCAGTCGGCAAGCGGTTAAAGTGATTGTAAAGTCTTGTATTTTTTCCCCATAAAAATAACCAACATGTTATACTTACCTTCTCTGTTGCAGTGGATTTGCACAGGGCAGCCCGATCCTCCTCTTCTCGGGTCCCTCTTCTGTGATCCTGGCTCCTCCCTCCTGTTCAGTGCCCCCACAGCAAGCAGCTTGCTATGGGGGCACCTGGGCTGAGTCACAGCTCCCTGTGTCCATTCAGACATGGAGCTCCGACCCGCTCCCTTTCTTCCCTGATTGGCTAGCTGACTTTGATTCACAGCAGCAAGAATCAATGCCACCACTGCTGTGTCTCAGCCAATCAGGAAAGAGAATCTCAGTATGCTGAGACATTTATGGACATCACTGGACAGAGAGGGACCTCAGGTAAGTATTAGGGGGGGCTGAGGGGGGCTGCTACATACAGAAGGTTTTTTATCCTAATGCAAAGAATGCATTAAGATAAACAAACCTTCTGACTTTACAACCACTTTAAAGAGTAATGTCACCCTCCCAAATAAATTGCCTTTTCCCACTTTACCTTTGATGCTCTTCTTGTAATAATAAACTTATCAGCCCAACAAATCTAGTGCTGTCCTTTTTTCATACCCTGATCTCCTACCCCTTATCCCATCTTGCACTATCATTTTTATTCTTTATGTCATGGGGAGTCAGCTGTCTCCTCCTAGCTCCTGTAGCTGGCCCCGTAAGGATGCAGCACCAGATCTCTGCACATGTGCGAGATCTTGCATTTGGAAGGTAATGCCTTCTGAGATATCTGACATCAGTATCCAAGGAGACAGCAGATGGAGAATGAAACATGCTGCTAGGGGGGCGGAGCCAGATTAAAAAAATAAAAAAGGTAAATAAATGACAGAAAGGTAATTTTTTATTTAAATAACATGTTTTTTTTTTTTTATTACTTTTTAAGTAATGCAAAAGAACAAAACAAGGCTGGTCAACTTTTACAGGGATAATTAGATTGTAGCAAACTATACTTTTTGAGAGGTCTGCCCTTAAAGCATAACTCCACTTTTGTTGAGAAAAAAACCTCCCCCTCTGGGTGATCTTTGTACATTGCAAGGATTATAACAACCTTTGTTACAGATTTCTACCTTTTGTTATTCTGAAGAAATCATTGTTTGTTCTTCTGTGCCTCTGTGCTGAGTGGGTCTATTGGGAGTGGTTTCATAATGATCAATCAGCTGTGGCAGCTACAGAGCACTAATGAGGAAAACTGCTGGGTCTGCATCCCTTTAGACGTGTTCCTATTGGGAGAATCTCACCAAAAATGACATTTTTGTTGCAGGGGATGCCAGAAATCTGGCTTGTATCTTAGGCAGACTTCTGGGAAAATTGGTGAGCCAATCACACAAGCAGGAAATTATGTTTCTGGGGTGTGGTCAGTATACATTCTGTGTACAGAACACCTCCAGGTAGCCATATTGTATTGCATTTTTAGGAAAAGGAAAGGTCATTTTTAATAACATTTAATTACAATATGACTTGTGTCGCAATTGTATATGCTATAATATTTGCTATTTTTTCCCCCATGAAAGTGGAGTTACTCTTTAAAGTGAACCTGTTGATTTCCCCTGCATAGGCAAAGCTTAGGTTTGGTTTGTGATGGACCTGCTCAAAGCTAGGCTACCATAGGAACATAAATTGCACAGCGCTCAACACACAGGCCTGAACGAGCTCAACACACCCAGTCGGAAGGGTCATTACTGGGCACTTTTTTAAAGTGTATTTCTAATTTTGCAATCAAATTTGATAAACCCCCAACACATGTTTGTTGTGTGTTTCTATTCACACAGCATACCTAAAAATGATTTAAAAAAAAATATCTCTTATCATCTTAACTGCTTGGAACATAATTATACAGAGAACTACATAGAAAACTTCTATTACTTTGAAAATATGGTACTCTACAGATAGGGGAGAAAAGTGAGGGGCAGTTTTTAAAAGTTTATTAACATACAATGAACCAGCCAGGCTGGGGAAATTCTTTATCCCTTTGTTAAGATAGATAGTCTTGCTCATCTAGTTTTACTGAAAATGAAATCTGCCAGCATAGTACAGACCGGGTAATTATGGCAAACACATGTCCCTAGCCAAGCTTTTCTCAACCTTTTCAACACAGAGGAACCCTTGAAATACCATTCTGGTCTCAAGGGACCCCTGCTAAAGACGAAAAATCTACAACTCCTGACACATTAGTGTGACAGTCATTGGGAAAAATGCTCCTTACTCTTGTCATCATTGGGAAGAATTACCCCCTTACAGATAGCTAAAAGGAACAATGATGTCATTGGGAACTTATCTGAGAGGCAGAAATTGCCCATTTCTCAAGAAACCCCTAGCAACCTCAGGAGGAACCTTAGGGTTCCACAGAACCCTGGTTGAAAAACCCTGCCCCAGTCCCTTCATGAACAGAGAGCACTAAAGTCTTTTTTTCCAGTCCTAGAGTTTCCAGAAAAGACCATCTGAAAAAGGAAAGCTGACATTTTTTAATCTTTTTTTAAGGTGTAGGTTTACCTTCAGCAACATTTTCCAAAAATCGCCTTATGCGATTCCATATTCTCTGAATTACATATGTAGCTTTTGTAGGGCTTCTTTGCCGAAAACGCTGGCAACTCGATGCCCCTCCGTCCTGCCATTTGTAGGACACTTTAATTGAGCACTCCCAAGCTGCTGCTCTGGCCCCTTCAAACTGAATGAATGCGCAGGGTGCTTTTTTGGTCTCTAGCTGAGATGGTTGAGCTCAGTTTAAACTGCCTGGAGTAGCTACTAGGGTGTGCACCAGAAAGCTCAACAAAACCACGGGACATAATAGAAGTCTATGGGAAAGTGAAGCTAACCTGCACCAAACCTGCAAGCCTATACTGCGGTGCGGTCAAACCCCACCACATCATTGTGAAAGGGGCTTTACACTTACAAGTTATGCTATGTGAATGGGAACATGCCACAAATAGTTTTTGCATAAAAAGTGGAAATACACTTTAAGCTAGGAAATAACAACGATTGGTGTCACTATCTGGCTTTTTACGGCTGACTTGGCAAGGATACCATAAATCCAGGAAGCAAATGGTAGCCAAGGATGGTTTGTCCCATCACACGCTTTGACCGCACTGTACAATTCACTCATCTTGGGTGACAGATTCTGTTTGCACTGCTGGATCTTCTTTTTGTGTAAACATGATAAGATCTTTCTTTGAAGTTTACTGGAATGCACAATCAAAACTTCAATTAGAGAATCCTATGTGACTTTCACTGACTCATGATTTTTTTTTTACTTTTGTTATTTTGTGTTACAACGTTGCTTTTAATTCCATATTCTTTTTATTTTTGTTAAAATTCATTGTTTCTGTTTTTCTTCCCCCCCAGAAATACTATTATGTTGCTAATTCTCCACTTATCTGGTCCTGGTACTTTTAATCAATTCAACTGATATTTTTTTCTAGTTAAAAGGAACACTTATCACCAACACATTAGAAATAAAGGAAAGGAATCAATTTCATGATAGCAATCTGTTGTTATCTCAGTTATACAGTGTCTAAACACAACACTACAAAAGCTGCTAACAGTGTTGGTGTGTTAAAGATAGAACGCCTAAAAGCGCCTTTTTTTTAAAGCTGCCTGTTTTTTTGTCAACTTCAAACAGTTTCAAAGTGCCAACTAGGTCCTATCAAGGACCATTAGGTTTAGATTACAGTCGTAAAAGCGGAGTTTCAGCCATTTTTTTGTTTATTAAAAGTCAGCAACTACAAAAAGTGTATCTGCTGACTTTTAATAACCACTTCTGGACCTTGAAGGATTTGCCCCCTTAATGACCAGGCCATTTTGTTTGCGATTCGGCACTGCGTTATTTTTAACGGACAATTGTGCGGTTGTGCAACACTGTACCAAAATAAAATTGATTTCCTTTTTTTTCCCACAAATAGAGCTTTCTTTTGGTGGTATTTAATCACCGGTACGATCTTTATTTTTTGCGCTATAAACAAAAAAAGAGCGACAATTCTAAGAAAAAAAATAATTCACATTCTGCTATATAACATTATCCAAAAAAAAGTAAAAATCTAAATTTTCATCCTTTTAGGCCAACTTGTATTCTGCTACATATTTTTTGTAAAAAAAATCCGCAATAAGGGTATTCTGATTGGTTTGCGCAAACGTTTTCGTGTCTACCACCTAGGGGAAAGTTTTATGCCATTTTTTCTAGCAATGGCGGCGATCTGCGATTTTTTAGCGGCACTGCGACTTTGCGGCGGACAGATCGGACCCCTAACTAACATTTTTGACACTTTTGGGGGGGGATGGGACCAGTGACATTACTACAGTAATCAGTGCTAAAAATATGCACTGTTACTGTAATAATGACACTGGCAGGGAACGGGTTAACCTAGGGGTGATCAAAGAGTTAATTGTGAGCCTAGGGGAGTGTTTTCTAACTTTGGGGGGAGGGACTTGTGAAATGATCGTAGAGACATGTGATCCTATATAGAAGGATCACAGGCACTCTGTGATCATTTCAGAGAGAAGAAAGGTCAGCTGTGTCTACAACAGCTGACCGTCCTTCTCTCTCAGTGGGGAGCGATTGCCGGCGGCAATCGCTGCAGTCTGCCTCGTGGATCGGCATCCCCGCTGCCTAGTTACATAGTTTGTGAGGTTGAAAAAAGGCATCAGTCCATCCAGTTCAACCTATGATGTGTGTGTGTGTTTATGATGTGTGTGCGCACGCTTGCTCCCAGCACCACTTCCGCGAACCAACGTACCCATACGTTGATTCGCGCAGCCGAGCCAGCCTGCCGCAGTATATATGCGGCGGCGGTCGAGAAGCGGATAAACACACACTCACCTGTCCCATGGTCCAGCGATGCGGCCTGAGGAAGCCTCGGCTCTCTCCCTCTTCTCCCTGTGGCGCCGGTATCTCTAGTGGGGGCACTCGGCTGTGACAGCTTGCGACTTCACAGCCGGGTGCGGCACTGTGCCAACCGCTCGCCTGTCTCATGGGTGACATGTTCGGTCGTCCTTCTTCCGGGTTTGCGGCCATCTGATTGGCTGGAGCCGCGATGACGTCACTCCCACACATGCGCGCGGGAGCCGACGGTCACGGCACAGGGCTCTGAAGGAACGGCACGAGCGGCCGTTCCTTCAGAGCGCATGCGCCAGTGATGTCACCGGCTGTATGTAAGGTAAATATCTCCTAAACGGTACATGTTTAGGAGATATTTACAGTACCTATAGGTAAGCCTTATCATAGGCTTACCTATAGGTACAAGTTGCAGAGGAGGGTTTACTTCCTCTTTAACTTATGTCAATCAGGCACAGACACACATGGATTGAAATACATCTGCACCCTGCTGAAAAGGCCAAATTTTGATTCCTCTATGGACAATTTTTTTTTTACTTTAAACTGAAAGAAGTTTATTAAAATTACGCACAGAATGGTAAGAGAAATCACAATCAGTACACTACAAATTCCATGTAAAAGAGTAGAGCACCATATTGTGACCTTCCGGTAAGAAAAACAGTTTGGAACCCTGTTGAGAGATCTCCTTGGCCTTTGATTTGCCCTTGCTTGCCTTAACCCTAAAGATGAACGGAGCTGTTTTGCCGGCCAAAGGATTCGTATTTATTCCTTTCGAGTCCCACAGCTATGAAAGACAGCCCAGCTGGCCTTAAGACCTGACTTTTTTTTTTTATATCGCAGGTAAAGCCGAAATTTTTGTATTTTTGAAAATGTCTTTTTATTGAAAAATTGAGATGCATAGGTAGAAAACATAGCTTTTGGGCATTTCCCGGCTAATACATAAAACATAGAACTACTAATAACACCTCCTATTATAGAACCCAAAGAAAAGGGCAAAGAAACCACACACCTTCCATACACCTCGCTCTGCAATTCTCTTATAAAATCACTTCAAGGGTTGATGAATTATAAGGAGATTCCTGTTCCCTCTTAACCATCAGGATAATGCATCAGAAGAATATTAACTCGTGTTTAGAATTCTACCTGAACAAATGTAATGTGAGTTCTTGCAGAGGAATATATTTGTTCATATTGTAAACTAAACCTTATCGGGGGGAATTAATTTAGTCTGTGGACTCCTGAACATCTGTTGTACACGCCGAATCTTTAGAGCAAAACTTTAACTATAACGATTTGATAAAAAAAAAAAATGTTCTTTAGCAAGGAACATACATTCCTTATTATTAATTATGCTTCTATAAGTAGTGTGTGCTGTAAATTGCCTCCAGCATTGCTCCTGTTTTTTCTTGCTGGATGTTGCCTATTTGCTGAAGCCCAGAGCCCCTGAACAGCAGTAAATCTTTAGGCTTGCTACAGATTGGCCTCTAAATTTTTTTACAGTGCCGAAAATAGAGAGCAACTGAGAATGTGCAGGACAGGGTGAGGCAGTGTATTACTGGATTTTAATCAGTTGTGAATTCGCACTGCATCTAGTGTGAACCGGCCCTAAGGCTATTAGCAGATCGGCATCTATAAATTCAGCAGTGCCTATAAATAGAGAACAACTGAGCTTGTGCAGAGCAGGGTGAGACAGTGTATTGCTGGATTAAAAAAAGTATAGACACTTATTTTTCATGTTTTTTCTATACCTGCAAAAGGGGCCAGCCTGAAGTGATCTAGCAGGACTTAATTGTCTGACTAAAGTTTCACTTTAAGTAGAAACGTTAAAGTGCTTGTTACCCCAGCATTTCATTTTCCTCATATATGCCTGCTGTACCATGTACTTAAATAAAACCAAGATAATATCTGCGCTCGGCTAGAAAGGTCTTTACCATCTTTACCTTCTTCAGTTGCTGGACTTTATGTGAGGTGCTTTCTAGGACTTTCATTACCACTTTGTTGGTGCTGCACCCTCTGTGTATTGTACCATGTACTTGTATGAGAAAGTATCATGTTCTCTTTATTTTGCTTCACCTATGTGAAATCTCTGTTGTTTCTGCTAGCTCCTTGCTTACGATTTAAAACTGACAACACTAAGCATGAGAGCACATAGTGGTCAGTTTCTAGCTATGCTGGGAATGCCAGCTCTCCTCCAATGATCAGACTTGCCCTGACACGCCCCCCCCTGCACAGCCTGTAACTGGGAAGCTCCATGTACTGCTGATTCTCCTCCCCTAGCTCTTATGCTGAGAACAGAGGGAATGTGATCACTCATAAAAAAAGGGAAAAAAGATATTTATAATTTTATACATATATATATATATTTATATAATTTATATATACAACAATGTTTTGCCTTTCATTTATTTTTTAAACTGAATGTGTTGTTTTACAAGGTAATCATTTACAATCACTTTAAGTATAGCTCCCAACTGTCCCTGATTTTGAGGGACTGTCCCTGATTTGGAACAAAGTCCCTCTGTCCCTCCTCATTTGTCCCTCATGTTAGTCTGATCTATATAGTTGTATATAAAATTCACTTTTTTTTTTTCAAAAAGTGTTTCCCAGTGCTAAACCTGTCATCTAATTTCTAAATTGCTGCATTTGTAAATTTAAAAAGTCAGTATAAAGGAATAGTAGTGGTAAATAAAAAAAAAAAAAAAAAAAATTTAAATAATTTTTAACTAATAATTCTTTTTTTGTATAATTCTTTTAAGAGGGTGTGGCAGGGGTGTGTCCTATGCTTACATACTTTTGCTAATAGGTGTCCCTTATTCCTATCTCAAAAAGTTGGGAGCAGTGGCGGCCCATCCATTAGGGGCGCTGGGGCGCCGCCCCCCCCATCAATGCGTCTGTCCCCCTAATCTACATGCAGGGCGCCGAACGCATGTATTCCAAAGGGTTTTTTTTTTTTGAAGCATGTGATTAGAGCCAGAGGCTTTAATAGGCTTCAAAAAAGGGTGGGCTTGGGCGCAATGCTCTACATGCTCTCTCAAGCCCACCCAGTTGTGTGACAATAGCGATTGAATATTTGCTATTGTCACACGGATCCTCCTCCTGACCAATCAGGAAGCGGGTCCTGAGACCCGTTTCCCGATTGTCCGAAAGGAGAAGCCATGCCATTGGCCAAGGAGGAGGAGGAGGAGGGAGGAAATGCAGGAGACTAAGGGGAAGCCACTGCCGCTTCTGCCTGCCTGCCCTACACATGGTGAGTGAGCCGACGACCCGGGGGAGGGGGTATGGTGTGCGGGCCGGTGTGGTTCGGGGGGGGGGGTATGGTGTTGCCCATTGAGCACCAGCCCTCACTGGTTGGGAGGTATGCTTTAAGTCACTGTTCCACACCAAGCCTGTGACTTGACAGTCACGGAGCAGCAACAAGCCAATAAGGTTATCTCTTTGCTCTCTCTCTGCTTTTGAGCATGTTTCTGGTGGTAATCACATGTGCACTGCTGGACATTTGATTGGTTCTTAGTGCTGCCTCTTCCTTGCCCAATCTGCTGCTGTACAAGGTATTACAAAATACTGAAATCAAGTAAAATTCACAAATTTATTCTATCTGAACTTTTTAATAAATACATGACTGTAATATTTGGTGATTTTCATATCTGCCAGAAGTTCTGATTAAATCTGTTCATTTGGGAACTCTTTATTCTTTGATGCATATTCTGATCTATAATAAACAGTGATCATCGCTTGTACAAATTTCCTAGTATATGGCAAGCATACGTATGTAATCCTTCCCAATCTTTTTTTAATTGCTTGGTATGTTCTCCGGTACCATGTGGTTTATATGCTGGTTTTTGTGTGTTTAAATAAAATCCCAGTCTGGTTTCCTCCTCCATGTGTGCAATATTTGTCTGTCATTGTCAGGCACTGTTTACAAAATCCCAACCTCGTGTCAAGTTACTGCCTCTTCAGATTTCATCCTTCAAATGGAAGAACTAAACAAACTTGCACGCCTGTTGCTAATTAATTTTGGGTGGCTCAGGAGCTTTTGGGAAGATTGCTGTTTTCAGTAGTCCGGGCTATTAATGCATTTTATATGACTCTCTTTCATCTCTCAATCCTTTCGCTATTGCCTCTTTTCCGCCTTTATATTTAACTGCTTTGTTACTGTGCAGAAGAATAAAAAGCAGAAGTGGACTGATCAAAGGATAAGCTGGAATAATTACCATTTTATTCTTGGAAGAGAAATTTGCAGACATACAGTACAGTATATTATTTATTTTTCTGATCTTGTTGGCCTTTAAAGGGCAACACCAGCCAAAGCTTAGGGATTGGAGGGAATGAGCATACAGTGTATCTGTAGGGGGAATTAAAAGGGTCATAGGGGAATTAACTGCATTAGGGCCCATGGCAATGCTCACACGTGATGAAAAAATTACAAGGGGTGTTGTGGAGTAGATTGAACTCAGACGTGTTCAGATCCTAGTTTGAACCCACCTAAGCTATCCCAGTAAGAAGCTGTCACTGTACATGGCCAATCGACCAGCCGCACATGTACAAGGCGCATGTGTGCATGTGGCTGTGGGGTGGGAAAGGCCTAAGCCGCTTATGATTGGCCAAGTACAGTGACCGCTTCCCGACAGGATCGCTCAGGGGAGTTTGGACTAGAATCTGAATACGTCTGAGCTCATTACTACTCCACAGTACCCCAGTACACAGTGCACCTGTAGGTTTCATGCTGGTTACCTGCGCTTTGCCTTAGACTTCTATTACATTGGGTGGTTTTGAAGCAATTTATGAAAGTCCTGCATACAGGAATTTTGGTGTGCCTTCAGAAAATGCAGGTAACCTGCTAGAAATTTGCAGGTACAATATGTTAGAAAATGCTAGAAAACCACACTGCATGAGTGAGAAAGCACCCTAAATCTGGCCATACACAGGTAGAATTTCAGGCAAACGTTCTTACAAAAAATTTCATCAGTACATTCGATAATGCCATGAAAGATAATGCCTTCAATATTTGGTTGGAATTAATGGAATTTTCTGAAAAAACAGCACATTTACTGGTATATTTTTCAACTGATGCCTTGATTTTTTCTTTCAAAAGCAATTATCGCTTTGACCCCATTGACTATTAGAAAATAAAAGTTCCACGAATCGAAATTTTCTTTTAAAATTATACTGGTATACGATCAGCTTAAAAAATGAAGTGTACGTATATGAATCCTAACAAAGTCCTTCCCCTTTTTCCTTTTTGTCTACTTTTGGTCTGTTGGGGAACTGGCTTGGTTAAAGCTTAATAAAGCAATGGGCCCTGATGGTATTTATCCCAGGGTTCTAAGAGAACTTCAATATATATTTGTTGGACAGATCTTTTTAATCAATCTCTTATAACAGGAGAAGTTCCCAATGACTGGTGGACAGCTAATATTGTACCTATCCACAAGAAGGGCAGCAAAGTAGAAGCTGGCAATTACAGGCCAGTGAGTTAAACCTTTTGCCAACTGCCAGAAGTACATACACTGCAGCAAATTGGCCCTATTGCGTGAAATGGCATACCTGTACGGCTTTTTGTGCAATAGCTAGTGGGGGGCGTGCGCTGATTGGCCAGAGGGGGAGCCAATCAGTGGGTCTGGCAGACTCGATGTCTGTCGGCCACCCGCGCTCGCTCCCCAGAGAGACAGATGTAAACAAGGCAGACCGCCGTTCTGTCAGAGATGAATACACTGATCTTGTGTTCCTGCTACTTAGGAACACGGATTTCTATGTTCATCTAGTGAGTTCATCCCCCACACAGAAAGCATCCCTTAGGGCAAGGGTGTCAAACTCAATTTCATTGTGGGCCGCATCAGCATTATGGTTGCCCTCAAGGGGCCGGTTATATCTGTAAGATGTCCAGAGCATGAGACATGAGATGTCAAGAACCCCACCACCATTAGAAGTCAAGAGTCACCCACCCTTCCTTTCGTCACAATGCACCCCCTTACCTTGTGCTGCTGCCAGGAAGAAGATGCGGGTGGATCTGGGAAGTGCAGGATCTGGTGGAGAACCAGAGGAGTGCTGGAGTCAGGGGGGTGGGAAAGACCAGCCTTTCTGCAGCTGCACAGAGAGGTGCAAGATCTGTAGGAGGAGTTCTGCTCTCCTCTCTGCTGCGGACTGCTGAGAAGAGGGGGGGGGGAGACCAGCCTTTCTGCAGCTGCACAGGAGGAGTGCAGGATCTGGTGAAGCAGTTCTGTCCTTTCTGCTGCTGACTACTGAGACAAGGTGGGGGCAGAGACAAGGGGGGTGTGAGGGCCACATGAAATTGCCTGGGGGGCCGCATTCGGCCCGTGGGCCTTGTGTTTGACACCTGTGCCTTAGGGGCATATTTAATCCCTTTGATGGCCCTGGTGTTAACCCCTTCCCTGTCAGTGTCATTAGTACAGGAACAGTGCATATTTTTAGCACTGATTACTATAGTAATGTCACTGGTCCCCTCAAAAGTGTCAGTTAGGTGTCCGATCTGTCCACTGCAATGTCGCAGTCCCGTTTAAAATTGCTAATCGCCGCCATTACTAGCAAAAAAAAATGCCATAAATCTTTCCCCTGGTTTGTAGACGCGATAACTTTTGCACAAACCAATCAATATACACTTATTGGGATTTTTTTTTTTTACCAAAAATATGTGGCAGAATATATATTGGCCTAAAATGATGAAAAAATTTGATTTTTTTTTTTTATTGGCTGTGTTTTATAGCATAAAGATACCAGAGAAAGATATGACCGCGCTCCACAGCTGAGATAAGATTATGAAGTTCCTTTATTCATTATCAGTCCAAACAGACAGGGGACAGGTAGGCAGGTTAACGTTTTACAGGATACATCGTGCTTATTCACACCATTTACACCATTATCTCAGCTGTGGAGTGCGGCCGTATCTTTCTCTGGTATATTTATGGCCTACGGTGGTGAACCAAGACGAGCACCTGCAACGGATATGCTGTACTTTCCATTTTTTGGCCTGAGCAGTGCATATATGTTTGTTGGACTTGTGTTTTAAAGCAGAAAGTAAAAAATATTGTTTTCTTTTTTAAATTTTCGCTCTTTTTACAGCGTAAAAAAATAAAAACCGCAGAGGTGATCAAATACGACCAAAAGAAAGCTCTATTTGTGGGAAAAAATGTATTGTTTTTTTTTTGGTTACAGTGTTGCGTGACCGCGTAATTGTCAGTTAAAGTAATGCAGTGCCGTTTCACAAAAAATGGCCTGATCATGAAAGAAGATGTACAGCCAAAACTTGTTTGGCTGTACATCTCCTACAGATTACAGGAGTGCAGTTTTGTTCTGCACTCCTGTGGCCAGTTTTCAGCAGAGAGCGGGCTGAAGTCTGCTCTCTGCTGACGTCACAGATGTCAGTCCAGGCACCACGGCATCATGACAACAGAGTCAGGATCCCCCAGATCCCTGGATCGACACCCGTGTTCAGCCTCTCAGGGAGCCACTGAGAACCTGAGCCGGCTGCTACCTGTCCCTTCACAGCTCAGCGCTCCAATGAGCGAGGAGGGTGCAGAGCAGAGAGCTGCTGACTGACAGTCAGCAGCTCTCTGCTCGGGGAGCAGTCAGAACTGAGTGATCGGCGATGTTCGCTCTCTCTGTTCTCAGTGTAGAGGCGCCGGGGGACAGGTATCTAGGTAAGTACTGTATATCTGGGGATAAAAATGTAAAGCCATACTTCTCTTTTAAGGGGGTAAAACCTTCCAGTCCAGAAGTTGTCCAGAACACCTTGTTGGACCCAAAGCAGCATGACTTTACTAAGGGCAGATAATGTCAGACTAATCTGGTTAAATCTATTGACTATGTTACCAATATTTTGGACTAGGGTGGTGCTGTGAAAATAGTATATCTTGATTTCAGTAAAGCATTTGGTACAGTTCTACTTAATGATCTAATACAAAAGTTGTACCAGCTAGGACTTAACCCTTGGGTTCAGTGGATATGCAATTGGCTAAAGGATAGATACCAGAGTGTGGTTGTAAATGGGGTTCACTCGGAACAGAGACCAGTCACTAGTGGTGTACCACAAGGCTCTGTACTGGGTCCTGTTCTATTTAATCTATATGTAAGTGATATAACTAAAGGGTTGTTGGGTAAGGTCTTTTGTCTTTTTGCTGATGATACAAAGATGTGAAATAGGGTTGATATCCCTGGAGGTGTCTGTAACATGGTATTCTAGGATGATTTGGCATTGCTGGAAGATTGGTCAAAGTAGTGGAGACTGCAATTCCATGTTTCTAAATGTAAAAAATTGCACCTAGGGAAAAAGAATCCCCTAAGATTGTGGGTACAATGTTAGCCAGCAATACAGAGGAAAAAGATTTGGGGGTACTTATTTCAGATGATTGCAAAATGAGCAAACAGTGTGACCAGGCAGTGGGGAAAGTGAATTGAATTCTAGGATGCATCACTAGATGGGTCACCGGCAGGAGGAAGGAGGTCCTGATTCTTCTATATAGATCTTTAGTGAGACCTCATTTAGAATACTGTATCCAGTTCTGGAGACCTCGCTTACAGAAAGATATTGATAAGATAGAACAGGTCCAGAGACGGGTAAGAAAAATGGTGAAAGGTCTGGGGGATAAAACATATTGAGAGCCACTTCTGGAACTTAATATGTACAGTCTGGAGGAAAGAAGGGGGTGGGGAGACATGATTGAAACCTTTAAAAAAATCAAGGGGCGAATAAGGTTCAGGACTCAGGAGGGCAGTTTTTTCAATTTGAAACCAAAATCAAGAACACGGAGACATGACCTCAAACTAACTGGAAGTTAAGTTCAAAACTAACCTTATAAAGTATTATTTTACTGAAAGGGTAATTGATGCTTGGAATAAACTACCAATAGAGGTTCTGAAACAGTTAACAGTAAATGGCTTCAAACATGCTTGGTACAAACATAGATCTACACTCAGACAATAAAGTAACGGAAAAAAAAAAATGACTCGATGGACTACTTGGTCTTTTTCTATGTTTCTATATGAAGCTAGCACCCTACCTTCTCTCACCTCATAAGCCCTGTTACTAGTCACTGAATGTGGTGGACAGCTTCATTGACCATTGGACTGAAGATTATCTACATTTTATGAATATGCTTCCTTTATTTTTTCCAGTACAGGAAGAAACACATTTAACATTATTACTAAATATCAGGATTATAGACATTAAGATGGTCACATTTAATTGCACATTAGAAAATGTTTAAAAAGACTATACAGTAATCTTTTAAAAAGAAAACAAACTATGCAGTAGTGTTACTTAAAAATGAAACTGTGCTTTGCCCATGCATAACATAGCAACATTTCCCCGGTAGCTCATACTCACCTTCTTTTTGTTCAGCTGATACTCTATTCAGCTTCCAAGAGCGAAGATGAATACGTATACTTGGTTTAATTGGCCATAGGGAGCTTGTGACTCTCCCCTTCCTTGGATGAGACAATACTGGTGCATGGTTAGTTGCTCAGTGCTGTTATTCCTGGGGGAAAGGAATGAGTTTTTAGCTCAGTATGGGCTCCTTTTTCCCTCCCAGCAGCTAAATAGAGTAAAGGCTGTGCAAGGGGAAGATGAGTATAAGATACACAATATTACCAAACGTATTGTGATGCCCGGCTTTACACGTGCATGAACTTAAATGACATCCCAGTCCGTAGGGTTCAATATTTAGTTGGCCCACCCTTTGCAGCTCAACTATAACAGCTTCAACTCTTCGGGGAAGGCTGTCCACAAGATTTAGGAGTGTGTCTATGGGAATGTTTGACCATTCTTCCAGAAGCGCATTTGTGAGATCAGTCACTGATGTTGGAAAGAAGGCCTGGCTCGCAGTCTGTGCTCTAATTCATCCCTTGCTTTGAGCACTGGTGCGCAGTCATGTTGGAACAGGAAGGTCCAACCTCAAACTGTTCCCACAAGAAATTGTCCAAAATGGCTTGGTTTGTTGACGCCTTAAGAATTCTCTTCACTGGAACTAAGGGGCCAAGCCCAATCCATGAAAAACAACCCCACACCACAATCCTCCCTCCACCAAATGATTTGCACCAGTGCACAAAGCAAGGTCCGTAAAGACAGGGATGAGTGAGTTTGGGGTAGAGAAATGTGACTCAACCCCATAGAACACCTTTGGGATGAATTGGAGCGCAGCGCCCGGAAGAAGCCAGGGAGACCTCTTGGGCTTCGGACCATTGGGAGTAGGGGTTGAGTCCTGACCTTATTTTATTCTTTAAGTGAAGCACAGGTTTACTTTAAAGTACGTTACATCTAAACCCAGAAATATACATTTTATATATTGCAGCTTACTAGTGGATATGTTGACTTTGTTTTAAGGATTTTTGGGGCTCTGCTCACACAGCAGCAACATTCATTCACAAGAATCTGTGAGTGAGAAAACTACAAATCCTGTCTGTCACAGCGATAGACAGCTTGTAGTTCTTAATGGACCGAGAGCATGCTAATCAGCACGCTCATAGTCTATTCACACTGCCTACAACTCTGTAACAGAAAGCCTGTACAGAGGTACTGGCAACAATGTTCTGTGCAGTGTGTGCAGGAGCCTAATATTGCAGTGAATTGTGTATGGAAATGCTTTCCAGGCTTCTGTGAAAAAAAATAAAATAATAAATGCACATTTTTTTTCTGCAAAAATATGTGTATTTATAATTTAAAAAAAAAGTGAACTTAGACTTTAAGTTTTTTTTACCCCCTTTATTTTTACCTAGTGAACGTGCAAGTAACACACTTCCTGTCTTTAAGCGACAATGCTTACTCACTGTGCTGTATCTATGGAGGAGCAGCATTGTCCCCCTAGGACAGGGCTACAAAACACCTAACTCTCAAACATTCCTATATGCTTAAATGGAAGAGGTTCCTGGGTGAGGAGCTCTCCTTAGAGGGGTGGCAGGCGGTCTGGTCTCAGAACTCTCTCTGTACTCTTTATAAAGAAAACTCACTACTTTTGGTACGTTTGGATGTCCTACACGCTGTTGGAGATACCACAGCGCTAAGGTACATTGTGTCATATTTACTTGAGCTGTCCAAGAATTTCAATTGACACCTGCAGCAGTTCACATAGGGCAGTGTGAACTGCCCATGAGTCCTATGCGATGTGGAAATCGGCACTGGAATCACGCTGGTTCCCGCATCACGGTAGTGTGAACTGGCACTTCCTGGAAACCAGTTCAAGGCTTACTGCAACGCCTGTAAAATATAATCAGTACAGCACAAAAAAGCCAATCAGTAATATCAACAATATAAAAAGTCTATAAAAATATTAAAACATGTAGATCTCAGCCACTGCGGGAAGGGTGCCTGATGATGAACATAACCAGTGTTAAGGGTGAGTGCAGCCCATCCACCACAGACAACACAAGCCTCTCACCTTCTTTATTCAACCAAAAAGGTCACAAAGCACTTTCTCACACCATGGGGAACAGTCCTCCAATGATCAGATCACAATGTAAGTAGCACTCACTCCACAGGGCATATGTATGTAAAGAAGAATAAAAGAATCTAGTGCTCTTTGTTTAAACCCTTGTATTTAAATGGATTAAAAATAACTTACAAGTAAGGCACTTCAACCAAGTGCGTGTATAATGGCATTTCTTTGTACAAGCAATCAAACCATAAAAATGGGTGACGTCATTCGTAGCTCCTCCACCCGTACGCGTTACGTCCATAGGTGGGACTTCATCAGCGACTGCATCTCATAAGAGGCTGAATATTAGATGTAAAAATCCTCATAATTGCATAAACCTGATGCAGAGTGCCAGTACTGAACTGTACTAGACACTTACTGCAGTGCCTCTTTGAGATGTCTATGTAAGATTCTGGTACCTTCGGTACCCTTATAGGTCATTTCCTTCTTCATATTGCGTCCCACCTTTTCAGCTAGGTGGAACGCATATACCTTTAAGCCGCATGACGTCATCACTAAGCGCCGCTCTGAGCGGCTATTTCAATCGCCGGCTTCTCTCTCACAAATTGTTCGTTCAAACCGCATGGTATACAGCCTTGTCTTACGCTGCCGGAGCCTCCAGCTATTGCCATACCTGGATAGACCGGAACCTCGCTATTGATCCCGTATCTCGCTACCCGATCATTCACTCATTACCGGACCCTTCAGCTTACTAATCTAACTAGTGATAAGTACCCCACAGGGGATTCCTTCCTATCAAACTTACACTATCTACTTCTGCATACTAAGGACTGTTACTATCTATGCATTACTATTTCTATCATCTGCACTGTTACAAAGATTGCTAGCTCTTGAGTCTACTACCATCTATATCCTTGCACTAAGTTAGCCTCTCTTGTACACTCCATCTGCTGTCCCCTACCACCTGTTATTGCACATGATTGCTAACTTATCTACCATCATCTACTACTCTCCTGAACATTACTATTGAGTACTCATCATTGCTATCACAACTCACGCCTGTCCTTTCAGCACATCACCTCTATACTATCATATACAACCTATCACTCCAGGAACATCTTATTGAGTGTTTGTATATTGTATGCTGAAGCAGGCTGGCCACAATGATGAGTCTGGAGAGTTGGACATGGTTATTCAACACATCTCTACATGACTACTGAGTGGAGATTCTGCAGCTGCAAATCCAACTCTCTAAACAAAACGCTAGAGCGTTACAGATTGAACGAACCTTTAAAAAATGGATTCAGCAGAATTAGCCACTCAAGTGATACAATTAACACAAAAGGTAGATGCATTAATCCTTGCTCTTACTGAAGTAAAAAATGAAAATCAGACTTTAAGACAGCAGATAGCCCGTGTTTCACAACTCACTGCTGCTCAACCTCGTGAGCCTAAAATAAATTCTCCTCTAGTGTTTACAGGTGATCGGAAAAAATTTTGTGAATTTAAAAACGCATGTCAATTGCTTTTTAATTTAAAACCTCGTACTTATACTACAGACCAAATTAAAGTCTGTACTACTATTTCATATTTATCGGGTGATCCACGGGCTTGGGCAGACTCTCTCTTTGAGAAAGAGGACCCTCTTCTCAACTCCTATCCTTTGTTCATAGCGGAACTCGCTAGCTTATATGAAGACCCCAATAGGCAGAATACTGCTGATAGCCAATTGAGGGCTTTAAAACAAGGAAGGAGACCTGTTGAAGACTTCATAGCAGAGTTCAAAAGATGGACCCTTGATTCTGGGTGGAATGATGCATCTCTGCGAACTCAGTTCAGACTCGGGTTATCAGAAGCCGTTAAAGACGAGCTCGCCCGAGCGGATTTACCTGGCACTTTGGATGCCTTAATACAGCTCAGCATCAATATTGACAGGTGACTGCGAGAAAGAAAGGCTGAGAAGATGGGAATGCTATTGTCCAGTCCTTCTCGGGTTTCGCCCGTTGACCCTACTCCTATGGAGGTAGGAACGATACGCCCACCTTTATCGACTACTGAACGAGCCAGGAGAAGATCCGAAAACCTCTGCATGTACTGCGCCTCCTCGGATCATTTGATAAGCGTCTGTCCCCTTGTCCGCAAAAAAGACGGTGAGAGTTCACATGTCTTGCTGGGGGGTTTAACGACTTCCTTTTCTAATCCCTATCTCTTTATTCATTTGACACTACAGTGGGACCAAATTAGGATCACCACCAAGGCTATGATCGACACAGGATCTTGTGGGAACTACATCGATACTTGTTTTGTTACCTTAAATAAAATACCTATTATTTCAAAACCTAAACCTGTCTCTGTTAGTTTCATTAACGGTATCCCGTTATCTTCTGGTCCAATCACCAATCAGACACAAGCACTCCTTGTTACTGCTAACGAGTCTCATGCGGAGACAACCACTTTTGATGTATTACCTTCACCACATTTTCCCATTATTTTTGGACTTCCCTGGTTACACATACATCAACCAACCATTGATTGGAAGACACGGACTCTAACCTTCCCTTCTCCCTATTGCGAGATCAGGTGTAACCTCCAAAAAAATCCTGTCTATGGTGTCAGATGAAATTACACCACCACCATGCTACCAGGATCTGTCAGAAGTCTTCCTTGAGAAAAACGCTCAAGTGTTGCCTATCCATAGGGACTATGATTGTTCTATTGATCTACTCCCTAATAGCAAATTACCTTTCGGTCATGTTTATCCTCTTTCTCAGGATGAACTTTCTCATCTCAAGGAATACTTGGATGAGAATTTAGCGAAAGGGTTCATCAGACCCTCTACTTCTTCCACAGCTGCAGGACTTTTCTTTGTCCGCAATAAGGATTCAAGTCTTAGGCCTATTATTGACTATAGTCAATTAAATACCATTACGATAAAGGATCACTATCCTTTACCTCTCATTCCTGAACTCATTGAACAAGTGCGCGGAGCTACCTACTTCTCTAAATTGGACCTAAAAGGGGCATACAACCTAATCCGAATCCGTGACGGGGATGAGTGGAAAACAGCATTCAGAACCAGATACGGATTATTCGAATATCTTGTGATGCCTTTCGGGTTGTGTAATGCTCCCGCAGCTTTTCAGCGATTCATAAATGACATCTTCAGAGACTTACTTGATGTTTGTGTTGTGGTATATCTGGATGATATACTCATTTATTCTCAATCTTTGTCTGAACATATAAAACATGTAAGACTTGTGTTGTCCAGATTACTCGCACACAATTTATACGTAAAATTAAAAAAATGCCTATTTCATAAAGAAGAAGTACTATTCCTAGGATACATCATATCTAAGAACGGAATCAAAATGGATATGAGCAAGATATCGTGTATTCTGGATTGGCCTGTACCAACAACTCGTAAAGCATTACAACGATTCCTTGGATTCTCAAACTTCTATAGGAAGTTCATCAAGAACTTCTCTGCTATTGTGAGACCTCTCACACAACTTACAAGTGTAAAGAAACCATTTAAATGGTCTGAAGAAGCCAATGGAGCTTTCCGCTTGTTAAAATCAAGCTTCACTTCCGCTCCCATACTACGCCATCCAGACCCATTCCTCCAATATATACTGGAGGTAGATGCGTCAAATATGGCAGTAGGAGCAGTTCTCTCCCAACGACCAACAAATACTTCACCACTTCACCCAGTTGCTTTCTTCTCTAAATCATTAAGCAACACAGAGGTGAATTACCCAGTGGGTGAAAAAGAGTTGCTTGCCATAAAACTGGCGCAAGAGAATTGGCGACATCTACTTGAAGGTACTCGATTGTCAATACTCATATATACAGATCATAAAAATCTCCAATACCTTCAGACTAACAAGACCCTTTCCCACCGGAAGGTACGTTGGTCACTATTCTTCCTAAGATTCAACTTCCTAGTGACCTACACGCCTGCAGACAAAAACAAAAAAGCGGATGCGCTATCACGATTAACCGAAGATAACTGCGCCGAAATCCCTTCATTTCCTATAATACCCTATGATCGTATTGTTGGTGTTGTTCGCTCCCTGAAGGAAGAGATTCTGCACAGTATAGGACTGGATTCACCTCCACCACAACTAAGTGCTGATGCAGAAGGCTTCCTCTACTTTAACGACAAACTCTACATACCTCCTAGTATGCGTACCAAGATCTTGGAATTATCACATGACGTACCTATGGCAGGACATATGGGTATGACTAAGACATTTAATTTGCTCACCAGGCAGTTTTGGCGGCCTGATATGAAAACGTCTGTACAAAAGTTTGTTTCCTCATGTGACATCTGTGCAAGGTCCAAAATTGACACTACAAAACCATCTGGTCTACTTTGCAGTCTACCAATGCCCCAGGTTCCATGGGAAGTTGTATCCTTGGACTTTATAGTAGAATTACCACCTTCCAGGGGATTTAATACCATTCTAGTGTCAGTGGACCATCTGACAAAGATGGCACATTTCATTTATATTCGCAGACTACCTTCATCTAAACAAACAGCGGAATTACTAGTGAAACATGTGTTCAAGCTACATGGAATTCCAAAGACTCTTCTATCTGACCGAGGTTCACAGTTCATCTCCAAGTTCTGGCAAGCTCTATGATTTATACTACGTATTGAGCGAAAACTCACTTCTCCTTACCATCCTCAGACCAATGGACAAACTGAAAGAGTCAACCAGTGCATTGAACAATACCTACGTTGCTACACCTCATACCTACAGGATGATTGGGTGGACCTCCTCCCTCTGGCAGAATTTGCTTATAACAATGCAACCCACAGTACTACTAAGCAGAGTCCGTTCTACTTAAACTATGGGTTTCATCCAACACTTATTCCACCACGCATCCTTCCATCAAGTAACCCAGTAGCCTCTGACTATCTTACCCAAATAAAAGACTCTCTGGGTTTACTTAACACCACCATCTCACATGCTCATAGCCAACAAAAAAGGTATTACGACCTTCGTAGAAAACCTTCTCCTCAATACGCTATTGGGGATCTTGTTTGGCTATCTACAAAAAATTTGAGGTTAAAGATACCCAGTAAAAAGCTTGGACCTCTATTTCTCGGACCTTTTCCAATTAAAAAGCTCATTGGAAGAGCTGCAGTGCAACTCACTTTACCGGCAGATCTTAGAATACATCCTATCTTTCACGTGTCGTTACTGAAACCACATATTCCCAACCAAGGAATAAGGCCTACCATCTCGCCTCCACCTCCAGTACAAGTTGAAGGCGGAGAGGAATTTGAGATTAGGGAGATTTTGGATTCTCGTATCCACAGAGGAAAACTCCAATATCTCATAAGATGGAAGAACTATGGACCCCAAGACGACACCTGGTTGGATACTTCTGACGTTCACGCACCCAGGCTTATACGAAGGTTTCACTCCAAATACCCGGAGAGACCAGTGCTATAGGCCTTCCGGAGCCAGCCTTAAGGGGGGGGGGTACTGTAAGATTCTGGTACCTTCGGTACCCTTATAGGTCATTTCCTTCTTCATATTGCGTCCCACCTTTTCAGCTAGGTGGAACGCATATACCTTTAAGCCGCATGACGTCATCACTGAGCGGCTATTTCAATCGCCGGCTTCTCTCTCACAAATTGTTCGTTCAAACCGCATGGTATACAGCCTTGTCTTACGCTGCCGGAGCCTCCAGCTATTGCCATACCTGGATAGACCGGAACCTCGCTATTGATCCCGTATCTCGCTACCCGATCATTCACTCATTACCGGACCCTTCAGCTTACTAATCTAACTAGTGATAAGTACCCCACAGGGGATTCCTTCCTATCAAACTTACACTATCTACTTCTGCATACTAAGGACTGTTACTATCTATGCATTACTATTTCTATCATCTGCACTGTTACATAGATTGCTAGCTCTTGAGTCTACTACCATCTATATCCTTGCACTAAGTTAGCCTCTCTTGTACACCCCATCTGCTGTGCCCTACCACCTTTTATTGCAAATGATTGCTAACCTATCTACCATCATCTACTACTCTCCTGAACATTACTATTGAGTACTCATCATTGCTATCACAACTCACGCCTGTCCTTTCAGCTCATCACCTCTATACTATCATATACAACCTATCACTCCAGGAACATCTTATTGAGTGTTTGTATATTGTATGCTGAAGCAGGCTGGCCACAATGATGAGTCTGGAGAGTTGGACATGGTGATTCAACACATCTCTACATGAATACTGAGTGGAGATTCTGCAGCTGCAAATCCAACTCTCTAAACAAAACGCTAGAGCGTTACAGTCTATCCCATTTACCTCAAAATGTTTTCTACTAGGCCTGTCCTCTTTGACAATTGCCAAGCCATATAAAAAAACTGCTACGCCAATTACTCACAGCAGCGCTGTGTCTTCATGGGAAAAAAACACTGCACCATCCTCAGCTGCTCTGTATGATAGTATAAAAGTTATAGAACTTCTACAAAAACTAAAGGCTAGACTTTATGATAAACTAGAATCTCGTAACTGTGTATGTAAGGGACCCACCCTGTACGGCCCTATTTCTGAATCTGTTGGCACCCAGGTCCCTGGAGCGTAGTCCCTGCATTGGAAAGTTGCAGGACTCTTTTCTTACTCCTTTTCTTTCCCTTTCCCCTACATCATTTTTTCATCTCCTTAACTGTTTTCGCTTTCCTCGATCAACTGTGGGTATAGGATTGTGTATATGGGATTGTATGATTTTTTTTTTTTTTTTTTCTCTTGGTTAAACTAGATGGACTTGTGTCTTTTTTCAACCTGACTAACTTTACTAGGTATGTTCTAATGACATGGAATACTTGGTAAACCATACATTCAGATTTACTCCATATACTTCATTGTTCTTCTTGACCACCATATCCCGACACACTGCAATTGTTGAGATATGACTGTCCACCTTACTGTGAAGCTGCTGGAATTTTGTTCTGTAGTCTTTCTTTATGTGTGATCTGGACCTGTAACTCATTTGAATATCTTAATTGTTACTTATTTGCAACGTATATTGTACTACTTGAAGAACTGTATACTGTGTTTGTATTTTTTTTTATATAAATCTTAATTAAAAAAAAGTTAATGATAAAAAAAAAAGATCTTCTCTTCTCTCCTCTCCTCTCCTCTCCTCCAGAACATGGGGTGTTTTGACACCAACAGAGATAGCTGGAATGGAAATAGTCACAACTGATAAGAGTCAGCACAGGCAGAGAACACAAGACTATGGTAGAATCAGTAGGAATTTTTTTGCACTAATGAATGATATAACAGAACACTTAATCAACAAACCAAAAGGGAGCAAATAAGAGGAGCTCTTTGTTAGGAACTAACATATACTTTAAGCTAGTCATGTTGCAGGTTAGCTCTCGGTTTATATATTTTTGTCTAATGACTCCTCTAAATGTAAATTGAGAATAATTAAAACTGTTTTAATTATGCCTTTAATACGCCTGCATTTAGTTAAGAGCTCATCAATTCCAGACCTAGGAATACATTTACTTTACAAAGGACAATAGCTTGCTTTTATTAACATAAAAATGATGAACAATAATATTAAAACCTCCTTAAATGGAAGTATGAGAAAACAAACACAGTCTTTCAAAGTACTTTACATGATGAGAGTTGACAGCTTTTAGATGTTTCCAGTTAAGCAGCTCTATACAAATGTAATATAATCATAAACCATACATAATTAAAGTCATTCTAAGGTCTAGGTTTTGTTTACCTTAATGCATTCTCTGCATTAAGGTAGAAAACTCACTTCTATCTTTCCTGCCCCCACCCATCCCTAAACACTTACCTGACTCCTTTCACTCCAGCGATGTCACGGTTGCAGCTCCACTCCCCTCCCTTTTACAGGACACTTGGAGGGCAGCGGGAGCCATAGCTACTGCTGCTGGCAGTCAAACTTCTGTGAGGAGGGAACAGGAGTGTAGCTTGCCAGCACTGTGTGTGTCTATGGACGCACACTGCCCAGCTCAGAAAACAGGGGTGCCCCCACAGCACATGTCTTTGAGGCACGCAGAGGAAGGAGGAGCGGACAGCATCAGTGGGAGACTGCCAAAGAGGAGATAAGAGACATTAATGCATGAAGGTACAAAAACCTTGTGCCTTTAGAACCACTTTAAAGTGATTGCAAACCCTCACCCTGTAAAACAACCTATTCAGTTTAAAACAGAAATTAAAATTAAAACATTTGAGTATAGATTTAAAAACATCTATAAATACCTTTTTCTTTCCATTTTAATTTTTAATTTTATTTTTTTAAAAGTGATCACATTTCCTCTGTTCTTAGCTGCATAAGAGCTGGGGGAAGAGAATAGCAATACACTGAGCTGCCCAGTGAAAGGCTGTGCAAGGAAGGGGGGGCTGTCAGGACAAGTCTGATCATTGGAGGCGAGCACACTGGGGTTGATTTACAAAAACTGGAGAGTGCAAAATCCGGTGCAGCTCTGCATAGAAACCAATCAGCTTCCAGTTTTTTTTTTTGTCAAAGAGTAATTGAACAATGTGAAGTTAGAAATTGATTGGCTACCAGGCACAGCTTCACTAGATTTTGCACGCTCCAGTTTTAGTAAATCAATTCCACTAAGTTCCCAGTATAGCTAGAGAACTGATCACGCTGTGCTCTCATGCCTATTGTGGTCAGTTTTTAAAAGGAAAGCAGAAGGACTGGCAGGAACACCAAAGATTTTACACAAAGGATGTAATACAAACGAAACAGTATACTTTTTTCATACAAGTACATGTACAGTAGCACAGTAGCACATTAGCACATGTACAGTAGCAGGCACATATCAGGAATATTAAATGATGGGTTTACCTGTTCTTTAATTTTACTATGTGTAATGTGAGAGAATATGAATAGGCTTTGAAAGAATGACTGGTTGCTATGTATAACACAGTTTCAGACACTTCCTATATATGATCCCCAAATACACTGTTAGGCCTGGTTCACACCTATGCATTTTTTCAGTTTTGCAGAAACTGAAACGCACTACAGTCCATTTAACATGGTTTCCTATGGGTCACGTTCACATCTGCGCATTTTATGTAAAGAGCCTGGGACTTTTTTTCTGTTTTTTGGTTCCATAGACTTCAACGGATCAAAAACCTGTATTGAAAAAAAAACAAAAAAAACAAAAAAAAAAAAAACCTGTATTTAAAAACGCAAAATGCGCCTGAAATATAAAAACTGCAACCTGCATAGGCATGAACCAGGCCTTATAGACATGGTCTATATGTAGATATGGGTTATTTTGATTGGTAGCTGTTTTTATCCTTTATTAACACCCAGAGATGGCACCGGCTGTTATGGTGAGAGCTTCTTTACTGCTGCAGGCAAATCTATCAGCATATAGTTTGTACAGCGGGATATTGAGAAGCCAATTCAAAGAAGTGTGAAAAAATTATAACAATCTATACATACCCCCTATGATCCTGGATTCCATGGGACTGTCTCTGGATCCTAGATACAGACTCTACACACACCAGGACACACATTATTTGCCAAATAAATTGTTGGATTGAACCCAGGTCCAGTGGATCGCAGTTTATTCCTGTTGTTCTAGACCTCAGAGGATTTGCATTGGCTTTACTTAATACTTTTATGATAAATGCACACAGTCCTACAACCTACAGGTGCTGCATACCTCCCAAATTGGAAATTTGAATGAGGGACACCTATTAGCAAAAGTATGTAGGTATTGGACATGCCTCCTGCCATGACCCCTTAAAGGAGAATTATACAAAAAAAATGATTACCTAAACCCACAAGTGTTTTTTTTTTACTACTACTATTCCTTTATATTGGTGTAGCACTGCCCCTTGGGGGTTTCTTGTGGTTGTATGTACCTCTGTGCAGCTTTGACCCTGTGAACTGTCCAGCCCTCCTAACACTCTAGGTTCAGACATGTTGAGTATACCTTTTAAATTACACACTGACACAATGCAGATCGGTTTTAACTCTTTAACTTTGATTCACTCAAGAAGAAGGCTTGAAAAGAGTATTAATCAATTAGGCCCTGGATAAACAGCCAAGACTGAGTTGAAATAACACTAAAGAACAGTTAATAACCAGTTATAGCAACAAGTAACTACACCAATATACACAGTATCTTACAGTAAGTGAATAAATCTCTCAGACCTCTTTAGCAGGAGTGACATACTCCTGCTAAAGAGGAACCCTGGGCTGGCCTATAGTACCTGTATCCTAATGAAAGGTGAGGTAATCTAGATACAAATAATGTGTCCCCTTTAAAAGCAATGAGATAGCAATGTTCAGAATGCAAGGCCTTGCTATTGTCTTCACCGGCAGTTGGAGCTAAAAAAACAAATGATTCCTCAGTGTAGCACAATGTGAAACAGGCAATGCAAGGTAGCTGGTTCTGATTAATGATGATCCACTAGCTGATCCAAGTGTAGAGTGTCTGTGTAAGCAAAAGTGTAGCAACTGATAACTGAGCTTTGAGCAGGTGCTCTCTCACCAATCCTGATGTCCCTCTTATGAGTCCTGGAAGAACAGGGATAGGCATTAGGCAACTCTCCACTCTGTGAGACACTGAGATGGCTGTGCTCTGCTGTCTCAGTGAGTCCCACTGACTCCAACACGATCAGTGATGCTGCAGGGATGTCCACTATGTAGTGAGTGTCATCCGTCCTGCCTGGGCTGAGTCTGCAGACAGCTGGGTGGCGTGCAGTAGGCCGCAGTCCTCTCTCTCTGCGGTGGAAAGATGCAAACATGATGGATCCCGAGAGGCAAGAGAGCGTTGCCTGTTCAACAGATCCCTTTATAGTCTCTCCCACAATTCTCCCCTGTTCAGCAGTGCAGTAATAACCTTTTAGAAGACTACAGTTCCCACAATGCTTTTCTTCAAGTCTCTGGAGTACGATTCATGAAATATGAGACCAACACTAGGGGAGCAAAGAGACAGTCTGAGAGAGAAGAGAATAAGTCTGCAGTGTCAGATAATGGTAGTCTGCTCCCGGCTACACTGGCATGTGAAATTTACAAATACAGCAATTTAGAAAGTGGATAAAAGTTTTAGCACTGGGAAACACTTGAAAGGTAAATAATGCATTTTCTATTCAACTATATACACTATATTATCAAAAGTATTGGGATGCCCCCCTTTACACGCAATGGAACTTTAATGGCATCCCAGTCTTAGTCCGTAGGGTTCAATATTGAGTTGGCCCACTCTTTGCAGCTATCACAGCTTCAACTCTTCTGGAAGGGCTGTCCACAAGGTTAAGGAGTGTGTCTATGGGAATGTTTGACCATTTTTCCAGAAGCGCATTTGTGAGGTCAGGCATTGATATTGAAAAAAAGGCCTGGCTCGCAGTCTGTG
This sequence comes from Pelophylax lessonae, assembly GCF_965119305.1. Taxonomy (NCBI): domain Eukaryota; kingdom Metazoa; phylum Chordata; class Amphibia; order Anura; family Ranidae; genus Pelophylax; species Pelophylax lessonae. Next base: position 137,979,619 of record NC_138780.1, on the reverse strand, counting down.
CTCTAATTTATTCCAAAAGTGTTCTATCGGGTTGAGGTCAGGACTCAAGTTCCCTCACCCCAAACTCGCTCATCTATGTCTTTATGGACCTTGCTTTGTGCACTGGTCCAAAAAATTTGCTTGAGGGGTTGCTTTTCAGGGGTTGGGTTTGGCCCCTTAATTCCAGTGAAGGGAACTCTTAAAGTGTCAGCATACCAAGACATTTTGGACAATTCCATGCTCCCAACTTTGAGGGAACAGTTTGAGGTTGGCCCTTGCTGACTGCGCACCAGTGCACAAAGCAAGGTCCATAAAGACATAGATGAGCGAGTTTGGGGTGAAGGAAATTGAGTTCTTACCTCAACCTAATAGAACAGCTTTGGGAAAAAATTAGAGCAGGGACTGCGAGCCAGGCCTTCTCTCCAACATCAATGCCTGACCTCACAAATGCGCTTCTGGAAAAATGGTCAAACATTCCCAAAGCCACACTCGTAAACCTTGTGGACAGCCTTCCCAGAAGAGTTGAAGCTGTTATAGCTGCAAAGGGGGGGTCAACCTAATATTGAACCCTACGGACTAAGACTGGGATGCCATTAAAGTTCATGTGCATGTAAAGGCAGGCGTCCCAATAATTTTTGGTAAAATAGTGCAGATCAGACCAAAATGAGGGACAAATGAGGAGAAAAGAGGGACAGAGGGACTTTGTTCCAAATCAGAGACAGTTCCTCGAAGTCAGGGACATTTGGAAGCAATGATGCTGTACAGCAGACTACTTAGATAAATTAGAAGATGCACAGAGCATATATCCGTGCGTGTGCAGGTACAGGTGACTTTATGCGACAGCTGTGAGTTCCAGGGGAGTGATTACACATGCTCTGCACACTGTAACGCTCTTTAAAGGCCATGTACATAAAGCCTTATATTCTTTGTTGTCACCTAACAAAAGCTATGGATTTTCAGTCAGTATTCCAGAAAAATACAGTTTTCTGATGGTAGTTTGTCCCTTAGGAAGAACTCTTATATAAGCGCAAAGAGTTGCACGTTTAATCTCCCCTCTGCTGCATTAGATGTAATCTGTGCAATGGGCCTTGGAAGGAAATTAAGTTCATTCATCAAACCTGTTACATGGTAGGTGTAGGTCATGCCTTGGTGATATCTTGGTGGATTGTCTTTGCAAATAGATATTGACGCTGCAATGTGTGTGGCCACCTTAAGCCTGTAGAAAAGCCTTGGTTACAGTGGAACTAAACATAATGAATTGTTAGGTATACGTTGTCTTTTTGTAGAACAATTGTTTCTGATGAATTTCAATCAGTACTGAGCCCAGCTGTCTAAGTGCATTTAACCTGCACCTGCAACTTAACACCTTTGCTTTCCCATTTTAGAAATGTGCAAGGTAGAGAATGGCTGGGAAAATACTGTGAAAAGAGCTAATAAGGTCAACTAATGAACAATGGATGCAGGTGGGACTGGAGAGGATTAACTGGGAAATGTAACCTCAATGTATCCGCTTTCCCAAGACTAAGCTTGTACCTCAATGGTGTAACCTGTCAAGTTTTCTGCCTGTAATTAATTAGTTCAGAAGCATCTGATGGGGGCCAATCCTGTACTGTAGAAATACAGAGAGTACATCATACATAAAGAGTTCATTGTACAAGTTGTTCAGCTTGCTTCTGTCAGGAATGACGCCCTAATGCTGAATTTATATGACCGCGGTCTCCACCTCCTCGTGCAGGCATTAGCGAGCGCTGTTCACAGTATCCCTGATTAGGCGTGTTAAGCCTCGCCTACATGCCATTCAAGTGAATGTTACTTTGACACGTACCACTTTCCTGAACATTGTTGCTGACCAAGTACACCCCTTTATGAAAATGGTATTCCCTCTTGGCAGTGGCCTCTTTCTGAAGAATACTGCCACACTGAAAAAATGGTTTAATGGCCCGTACACACGATCTGAAAATCGGACGAAAAATAACGCTTGTGAAAAGATCGGACGATAATCTGATCGTTAGTACACAGCTTACGAGAGGCGATCACGACAGTTCGCCCGATATTATCCGGTCGTGCAAGCATAAACATTTTGATCGTATTATAACACATCGTACGATAATCGTATTATCAGTATGTTGTTCGTCCGAAAAAAATGGTGAGCAGTAGACAGTGCATGAGCAGTAGACATCATTTCCCCTCACACGCTGTATTCGTATCGTAAGTAACCTCTCCCATTTGCGAATATAATTGAAAGTTCCTAGCAACCAAACAAAAACGGACGGAACGACGTCCGATTTTCGGATAGTGTGTACTGGGCATAAGAAGGGTCTGAGGAACACAACAAAGAGTTTGGGCTTCAAATTCTCCAGGTTTCAATCCAATTGAGCATCTGTGGGATGTGCTGGAAAAACAAGTCCTATGCATGAAGGCCTCACCTTACAACTTACAGGAATTAATGGATCTGCTACTGATGGCTTGGTGTTAAATACCACAACTTACCTTCATATGGCTAGTGGCGTCCATTAACCACTTTAGGGCTGCTCACTGTGCTGCTACTGCGGCACAGTGGCAGCCCTGTGTCCAGTGCCGTAGACCTATGTCGCTGTACTCCTAGCTGTCTCGGCGGCGTGCGTGCCGCCGGTGGCTCGCTCCCGCTGTGTTTAGACACAGCGGAATCAGGCCGGAGGAGGAGAGGCGGTGATCACCGCCTCTCTTCCCCGATCGTCAGGGAAAGAGTGAGAAGATCTTCTCTGTGACAGACAGGAGGAGATCACTGGATTCAGCATAGCTGAATCTGCGATCTCTGTCTCATCACAAAACTCCCCCCCCCCCCCCCCCCCCCACACACACACACGTCAGTAAGCATGAGGCATACATTTAACCCCTTGATCACCAACAGTCTTAACCCCTTCCCTGCCAGTATCATTATTACAGTAACAGTGCATATTTTTAGCACTGATTACTGTAGTAAAGTCACTGGTCCCCCCAAAAGTGTCAAAAAGGTCAGTCAGGGGTCCAATCTGTCCGCTGCAATGTCGCAGTCCCGCAAAAAAATAGCAAATCGCCGCCATTACTAGTAAGAAAAAAAAAACAATAAAAATTACAAATCTTTCCCGTAGTTAGTAAACGCAATAACCTTTGCGCAAACCAATCAAAAATACGCTTATTGTGATTCTTTTTTACCAAAAATATGTAGCAGAAAACAAATTGGCCTAAAATGTTAAAAATTTTTGATTTATACATTTTTTTTGGGATTGTTATACTGTATATCAGAAAGTGAAAAATATTGTTTTTTTTTTTTTTATTGTCGCTCTTTTTTTCAAAAATTAAAAATCGCACAGGTGATCAAATACCACCAAAAGAAAGCTCTATTTGTGGGGAAAAAAAAAGGACATAAATTTAATTTGGGTACATCGTCGCACGACTGCGCAATTGTCTGTTAAAATAACACAGTGCCTAATCGCAAAATATAGCCTGGTCAGGAATGGGGTAAAATCTTCTGGTCTTAAAGTGGATAAATATACGCTCATTGAGAATTTTTTTGTCAAAGACATGTAGCTAAATACATTTTGGCCTAAATATATTGCAAAAATTTAATATATTGGATATTTTGTACCTGTCAAATTAGAAAATGTAATTTTTCACAAAATTTTTGCTCTTTTTTTATTAATATCGCAAAAAATAAAAAGAGCAGAGGTTATCAAATACCACCAAAAGAAAGCTCTGTTTGTGGGAAAAAAAGAACGTAAATTTTGTTTGGGTACAGCATTGCATGACTGCGCAATTGTCAGTTGAATTCCCGCAGTGCCAAGTTGAAAAAAGCAGCCTGGTCATTGAGCAGCCAAATCTTCCGGGGCTAAAGTGGTTAATCAATGGCTCAGGGCTGTTTTGGCAACAAAAGGGGCTGTTTTGGCGGCAAAAGGGGGCCTACTAATTTTAGGTGGGTGGTCATAAAGTTACAGCTGATTGGTGTATGTGGTAAAAACACAGCAGTTTAAATAGTAGAACTGGTTTCCTTACTAGTTATTTTTATTATGTCTATGATAGCGTTCTTTGTAAAGAAAAAAAAAAAAAAAGAAATGATAGTATATTTGTCATTTTTCCACCAATTTGCTTTTTCATGGAGTGTAAATAATGTAAGTTTACTCCCTCTTGCAATGTTTTCCTAGGATTTATATGAATGTCTACTGAACATCAGTTAGTTAACTACCATTGACCACAGTGCATGTATGCAGTAAGATGGAAAGTTCATGTTAGACCCAATTACAGCTTGCATTTTTTTTTTTTCAAAAGGGACCCTGTACATACAGTAAAACCATGTGGTTGAGCGATGTATTTACTGCCCCAGCAACCGCTCCATATTTAGCTACAAACACAGATTACTTTTCAGAGGAAAGGCAAAGTGTTAAATAGCCATTTGAGCCCGTTCAAGTCCTCATTCCGTTTTCTTATGTCCTGTTGGGGATAATGTTGTTGCCCCCAAAATACGTTGGTTTTTTTTTCAAATGAGTTGGTTTGGTGCTCATTTCTATATACTTCGAAAGGGAATATAGAGGACACTGATCTTATTGGGAACCTAATACATATAGGCTGACACGTTTCAGGGATCTGTCTCATCTTCTTCAAGGCTACTTGTTAAGAATGATGTGATAACATATCCAGGAAGCTAAGGATAACTTTTAGTGCTGTGGGTAATCAGGGAAATTATACAAAATGACAGCTACACATTCTATTACAATTGTTTGTACTGGTTTCCCCGGGAAATGACAATGGACTCCATTCACAAAAGCAGACCGCATGCGGTATTTAGGTGTTTTCTCAAATACCGCATGCGATCCTGAAAATGTCAATTCACTATTGCTTTATGCAGTATTTACAGCATAAAGCAAAAACAGGAGTAAACGTCAATTTATTAAGGAAAAAAATGCATACGGTAAATAAGTAGTGGTCCTTGCATGCGATATTTAAGGAATCAACAGCAGCTGACATCCTTAACAAACAGTAAACATGGCTGTTAAGGAGAGGTGTGTCCTTAACAACTGATGAGTCTTCAGCTGCCAGTGGGGTTCCTCGCTGACAGCTGAATGTAAAAAAAGAGTTGTCGGCAATGAAAAATGAAGAAAAAAAATGGCTCTATGGGTCTGGTATGAATTTTAAGGGGAACCCCCACGCCGAAATGAAACCCGCCCCCCCAAAATCTATACCAGACCCTTATCTGAACAAGCAGCATGCAGTAGGGCAGGTCAGGAAAGGGGGGAAGAGCTATACGAGGCCACATGTCCTTAACATGGGTGGGTGCTTTTAGGGGCAGGGGCCTTTTCCCCACAATCCAGATAAGAGGAAAAGCCGCTCAGGTGAGAAAAAGTGCTCCGGTGCAGGTCGGATCCATCATCCAAAGGTCCAATGATTCAAAGAGAATATGACCGCACTCAGGAGAAATTGAAGAATGAAGTGTTTAATCCCCCTTAGAATCTAATACATACAGTGCTTCACATGGACACGGGACAGGTAAAAGCGTTTCACGATTCTAAGATCGCTTAATCATTTGGTAATGATTAAGTGATCTTAGAATCGTGAAACGCGTTTACTTGTCCCGTGTCCATGTGAAGCACTGTATGTATTAGATTCTACGGGGGATTAAACACTTCATTCTTCAATTTCTCCTGAGTGCGGTCATATTTTCTTTGAATCATTGGACCTTTTCCCCACAACCCCCAAGGGGGCATGCTGGGTCAGTAATGTCACAAGGGGATGTGGCCACCCAGTGACATCACAAGGTGGCACTATCCCTTAATTTATTTAGTGACAAGAGGTGTGGAGCGGTCAGATGGCAGTGGCGGTGGCGGCTGGCATCATGAATGACGATGGATCTACACTGGGAGACTTCTTTGTTTTTTTAATGAAGGACTTGTCAAAAACTACTCATATGGGGGGGGGGCAGTATCTGGGGGCCCCCTTGTTAAAGGGGACATCAAGATTCCGATAAGCCCCCTGCCCAAAGACGCCTACAACCACGTCCAGTGTGGTGGGGAAGAAGCCCTTCTCCCCATCAACAAGGTGCTTTGTGGGGGCATAAAGCAATAGGGAATTTACATTTTTAGAATCACATGCAGTATTTGGGAAAACACCTAAAAACTGCATGTGATCTGCATTTGTTAATGGAGCCCCATGTTATTTACTGGTTGTTAAGTAGAAAAATGGAAGATTGGGAAGAAAGGATTTTCCGGCACATAAATTGCTTAAAAAATAGTTTATTTAAATTCTGTCACATACAAAAAATAGGAGGGGGAAAAAAAAGAAGAAAGGGGACCATTAAATCACAAATGAAAAAAGGTCTAATAAAATTGACTAACCCCAGACTCAGCTGAGTAGTCATATGAATAACATACAGCAGTTCTACTAGATATAGTCATGCATAAATAAATGCTAATAGTCACAAATTGCGACTATATATTACATATTTATACTCAGGTAATGGTGACAAAAAGTAGTAGTTCTGTTGCTCAACATGTTTCGCCTCATATAGAGGCTTCGTCTGGAGCCTGTTTGTAAGTGGAAATGGATAATTCTGTATAAAATAAAAATACATGATTACTGATAATGCAAATTGTTTCCAAAATTGTGTCATATAAACAACATCTGAAGTTTGGGAACTACATGTATGTTCACGGTGACGCATCCAATCACTAATTAGGTCAATGCAAGGCATGCGGGCGGCGATCCCCGGTAGGCGCAACGGAGATGCACCCCGGAGGTCTTCCCAAAAGACTACATGTGGGGGACCACACAGTAACGATATTATATATTGAGTATCGATAAATGATATAGGTATCGGTAGATAAATGATTTTATACATACCTGTGTGTTTGTTATGCAGGACAAACGTCACCGCAGAAACATACTAATTGGTAATGAAGGGACATTCATGGGTAGGTGCAGAGCTTGATACTAAAAAGGGAAGGATTAGCCCAGGAGTAGTAAAACCTGGGCGCCACCTAAGTGAGGACATAATGATATATCAATTGACAGTTATTTAAATTTTCGCTATAATCAAAAAGGATTAGAGAGGGCTGTAGAACAAGGGGTATATATCCAGGCTGGTTGTGATAAGGTATGGTATACACCACCACAGAAAACACCGTGTGGAGACATGCAATAGAATAAGGAAGAAATAATTGAATAGTATAGGTTGCCAAAAAAGGGCCTTATGTCTTACCAAACATTGCACTATGAAAGCTTGTCTCCAAGCATTCAGTGGGAGAAACAAACCAGCACAGTATACCAGCAGGCAACAGTGTATAAATGTCCTGAAATGGACATAAATAAAAAAGTGTTTGAAGCATGTTCTATAAGTTCAAGGGTGTTAGTTATCATAATGAAAATAAGCCAGTTTATGTATATAAATACCTTATTTATGCTCTGTCCTGAACCTCCATGATGTCCGCTCCGGATGGGGAACCGCCGCCATACAGAGGCCAGCGTGTGTGGCCTCTTTATAGTGTGGACCCCGAGCGGCTCGTCAGTGACGTCACCGCTCTGGCCACACCCCCCGACGTAACCACGCGGTACACTGAGCGACCTGGAGGTCGCGCCGGTATACGCGGGTACGTACCGAGAGGACAGGCGTGTGTGCGGGACACAGATGTCCCCACATCCGCCTAGGATGCCGCAGGACGTCCGCACCGGAAGTGCGTCACGCCGCTGCGGCTTGTCTGGCCGCACATGTGTCAACAAAAGGAAACCTCTGAGGGAGCACGCCACAGCGCCACCTCGGGTCACCGCCCGCAATGCAAGCATGGTTGTTAAGAACGCTGAAGGTTGCCCACTCCTTATCAACCAGCTATTTGCAAGTGTTTGTTAAGGACGCCAGCTGCCACCGGCGCTAAGTTACCTCAGGCTTTCATTACTAATATACTGCATGACTTCATAAAATAGCGCGTGCGGTAGTTTGGTAGCGTTTTTTAGTGAATGGCAAAACATTTTTGAAAAAAGGGATACTGCTTTTGTGAATGGAGCCCATTATGTTCCTGAACTCTGGGACTGCAAACCAAGTAGCTTTAGAATTATTTATACTGACCTCTTTTTCTCCAAATCTTGGGTTAACCATCAGATCTTATGATACATGGCCAGCTGCATGCCGTTGCTTTTCTTTTATATACATATATATTTGTTTTATCATTTTTAGTCTTTCAAAGTTTGGACCATTTACCTGTGGTACAAAAAATTAATTCAAATCAAATATGCTTTTACTATAAAGTATTTATCATAGGTGTCAGACAGAAGTGTTTTTCTATTGGAAATTTTCAACTGCAGTTCAAGCAAAAATGTAGGTTATGCAACAGTGTAGGTTGGTACTGTATTTGTTTTAAGTACTCATTTTTAAGTAATTTTTGAATAATTTTTAACAAAAAAAAAAAAAAAGTAGTGTCCGAGCTTTAGATATATATTTGATTTCATACTACATGGTGTCTTTATTGCACAAATTCAGTGATTTTCTGTCATTGTAATAGCTATCACAAGGTTCGTGCTCTTTTAGATACTATGACAGCCCATCACAAGCCTTATTTGAAATTCTTCAAATGACTGAAGATGTTGAAGATAAGTGTGAATGCCAAACTCTTTTTTTTCTCCTTGAGATGGCATTTAATTATCTATGCATCTTGATGAAAAACATTTCTGATCCAAAATGGCAGCTTTAATTGGCAATTCATTTTACTGTCAGCAAACTCCCTGACTTCTTACGCATGACTGATGTTTGACTGCAGGTGACTGCTAACATGATTTCTGAAGTGCCAAAATTATTTTTTTTTTCAAAATATAGAGCTAATAGATGTAGACAGTGGTTTACAATACATTTTTTAGGCATTATACCAACTGAAATATATATATGTAATAAGCACATTTTAGAATCACTATAGTGCCCCATCTAGAATTTTATTTGACATCCACTGTGAGGTCAAACTGCAGAAATAACCTAACTGGACATCGGTGTGAAATATCATCAAACCCTCTTATTATTTATTACACAATATAACAAAGCTGTGAGTGCAACAATCTACTTTAGCTAATAAGCATAAGACAATGGCTTACTGTTTGTTCATCTCTCTAGTTGCCTGACAGTGCATTGGCTTTTTCTGGGTTGGGAACAAATAGTGAAAGTATAAGAGTGCTGGTCCCTGCACTCCTCCCTGTAAAAACAAGTTAGTAGTGGCAAAACTTTAAATGGAGAAATAAGGCACTTTGCTGTGAGCGTGTTTAAAGTGTATTCCCACTTTTGCAATCAAATTTGAGAAAATCTTTTTTATATGTTCCCATTTACACAGCATGCCTATAAAATGTTTAAAAAATGTTTCTTGCCTTTTAGATGTTTCTCAGAAGGAGGTGTCACACCTGACTGCAAGGATTTTTAACAATGGTAAAGTGAGCCTGTCCCAGGTCTGTCCTCATCAACATACATTGCGAGAAGGCCAGCGTCTGCACCTTTAACCCATTGTTAGGACAGTCAGTGTTCACATCTAGTTATAATTGATAATGAAGATTTGTCTGCACAGTACAGGCAGGGATAGTGATGGCAAGCACAGCCAACCAGCACCCTCTCAACAAAGAAAACTACCTAGGATTTTCCTTGCTGGAGGGTCCAGAATGGAGCTTATGTGATGTTATGTGAATGAGTAACAAATATACAGTAAGTTTTATCCCAAACTGACTGCAAAAGTAGAAATACATTTTAAATCTTTATGGCAGTGTTAACGTGTATGTCAAAACAAAAATGTGTAAAGTCTCTGCAATACATGCACATTTCTCCATGTTTTATTCCTTTAAAGATTATTGACTCACTATGCTCCGATGCAGGTGCAGTCCCCTTTAACTCTTTTCCCACAACTCCCTAGATTCCTAGAGACCCCCTGGGAACAGGAGTTCCTAATTTTACTGTCTGAGCAGAGAGGCCACACATAATGAGGATGAGGAAGCTGGGCAAGTGATCTGCATCCAGGTAAGAGGCCCTTCTCTGTCAGAACCAGTGTGCAGGTAGCCAGGCAGGAGCCTAATAGCATACAGCTTCTTCATAAAAACCCAGCTACTGTGGAGAACACCTCCCAATTGCTCCAACTGTACTCAAGTAAGCAAGCAGCAAGTTTAGTCAGAACTCCTGATATGTACAATATACTTGTTCCAGGTACTGTAAGTAAGGGCCCTTTTAAACTACTGTGAATTGCACCCAGATGCCCCTTTTCAATGGATGTCCATTGCACTTGGTATGGTTCGCTGCCAAAAATGGTGTGAACCTCTTATTTGGTGCATTGTGGTGCTTTAGGCAGCTCACTAAAATAAATGAGCTGCCCTAGTGAAACCCACATTAACTTGCATATGCTGATGCACTACCGTTGTGTAAATGGGTCAAAACTCAGTAAGGACTGAAGCCATTAGATGAACAGGAGAGCCCCCACCTAGAAGAAGTAGTCAGTAATTATATATTTCCCTTAGCATTTTTCTAAACTACTGATATGTTTTCAAATTGCAGAAGGAAACTTGGGCACCCCAAACAAATCCATACTGAAACTGTAGCAAGTTTGGCTGAGATTGTGGAGGCAAATGCTGCTAGCAAACCAAAATACTTTATTGATCAGCAGCCTTTGGACAGAAATTTTCAACCCTTAAATAACTTCACAGCAGATCCGGAGAAGTTCTAAGCTAACCCATAACAACTTTGGGTAGGGCCCCCTCAGGGCTGCTGTTGGAAATCACAGGCCCCGTACAGCCTAACTGACCTTCTTTCTGTTCAAAAGCAGCAGCAGCTGGCGGGAGAAAGAGGAGAAGAAGTCGTCAGCACTGCTGGAGGGGCACACGAGAAGCCCAGCAGCAGGGGGAAAGAGATTATGTACAGGAGGAGTGATCGGTGAGGAGGGGAGTATTTACTAGAACAGACCCCCTGTAGTTCTCCCCTGCAGCAGCTGAAAGCTGGTGGGAGGGAAAGGAGATGAAGCTGCTTAAGGTAAAGCCATACAGGGGATCACTTCCTGTAATTTCCCCCTACTGCACCAGTCACCCCCTCCTGTTCATTATCCTATTCCTCCTGTTGCCTGGGCCCCCCTGCTGAACTGATGAGGCCTGGGCCCCTTACACTCTCTTTAGTTTGGCATATTGTCTACAAATAGGCACCCAATTATCACTGGTACTGTTAGCTTGCCTCTGAGGAGCTCAGGGAAAAGTCACCTGGTGTTCTTAATGGCATCATGAGATCTGTGTTACTCTTCCAAATGACACCAACTGCTCCAACTTTACTGCATATTTGACTATCTATCTATCTATCTATCTATCTATCTATCTATCTATCTATCTATCTATCTATCTATCTATCTATCTATCTATCTATCTATCTATCTATCTATCTATCTATCTATCTATCTATCTATCTATCTATCTATCTATCTATCTATCTATCTATCTATCTATCTATCTATCTATCTAGTCTATCTACCATGTCTATATGCAGTTCTGTAGCAGCACACTTGTGTAATGGCTTGTAGTTTAATAAGTCAAATATATTCAGACTTAGCCCGGTTATAAAATGCACATTTTACCACTGCAAAAAAACATAAACATAGATGAAAAGGCAAATAGACTTGATTTAGTGATGTTTCTTCCTCGAAGCGCTGAAATTCTAGCGTATGTTTCTTTGTTCTCTTGGTTTTCAGAGCCAAGTAAGGCTGATCTGAATGCTAAGAGGCTGTGCTGTCTGAGACTTCTAATTCATGTGATTTGCTGGGCAACATCCACTGCACTGAAGCATAATGCATATATTTAATGAAAACTGATTTATACAAAACCAGAGGTTCAGACTGCACAATGAGCTGGACTGATATTAACATTTCCGCTGAGCCATCTATATTTTCAGTGACATCATCAGCTTGCAAATAAAAAGTCAATTAAAAATAGATGTGTTGAGTAGATTAAATATCACGGACATTCTGAGTCATACCTCTCATCAAGGCCAATACTTATAATTACAAACCGCTAACTTGTTTTTGGTATTTCAGGAAAAGGATAGTACCATAGGGGATAATAAACCACAATGGTCATAATTATAGCTTACCATTTACCAAACATATACTTCTGTTGAGCCGGGCTTAAAGAAATACGCCTCTTAAGATAAAGATTATACCAACCAACTCTCCCTTAAAAATAGAGTTAATGGGGTTCTGCTGGTTGTCTTTCTTGATACCTTAGACATGCCAGATTATCAACTGGATCTGATAGAGATGCTATTTTTTTACAGAATTTTGTATGAAGAGGTAACTTAAATAATTGTAATTGCTATTCCCCAGTCTGATGACACCTGACATGTGACCCCACCACCTTGTTTTAAGACCCTTGACCCAGAAATAGAGTTATGTTTTTCTTATTTGCTGTTCGTTACGAACATAGGCAATTTTTGCTAGTGTAATCATTGCCCTTAAATGCTCCACAATTAATTTGCTAGCTTTTGCTTTATTTAGGAAACAATGTAATAGAGCATAAAGTAGTAAATAATTAAAAATAATAGCACAATGTTCCAAAGGTGTGCAATTGATCGCTTCAACATAAAACTACATGTATAGGTATTGCTAGGGACTAATTACAAGCAGTCATTGATGATTTTGAAAACTAAAACCACCCATATGTGCTCAGCGTTACTATTTTTTCCACTACTCCCAGCCTAAATAAATTGAAGCAGAATTCAGTAGAAGATGTAACAACTTATGTCAAAGCAATAAGCTGTCAATACGTGTGACAATTTGAGCAACTGAAGGTTGAATTTTGTGTCTAAATCATAGAAGACATAAAATGGTAGTTTTGACCAGCCAAAAGAAAATGGAATCACAATTGCCCCATCAAACCGAAAAATCTGATTTCTTTTGATGAAATGTGTACTTTTTTTCCATTTTCTATTTGATCTTTAAATAAATTTAAATAAATTAAGGCTTTCAATTTATTGCCTTCTTTTTAACTATACCTTCTATCGAATTCTTGTGGTCATTCAAACTTCTAAGTAGTAAATTGTTTCTTTTCTGTCAATCCTTTAGATTGTTGCTCATATAGGTGCATCTAATAAAATTAGAATATCATCTGCATTTTTGGGTCTGGTGTCTCTCATCTTCCTCTTGACAATACCCCACAGATTCTCTATAGGGTCTAGGACAGTCAAGTTTGCTGGCAAATCAAGCACAGTGATACCATGATCATTAAACTAGGTTTTGGTACTTTTGGCAGTGTGGGCAGGTGCCAAGTCCTGCTGGGAAATAAAAACCAGCATCTCCATAAAGCTGGTCAGCAGAGTGAAGCATGAAGTGCTCTAGAATTTACTGATAGAGGGCTGTGCTGACTTTGGACTTGATAAAACACCATGGACCAACACCAACAGAAAACATGGCACCCTAAATAATCATGGACTGTGGACAATATTGCATTTCATTTGAAAATCAAGGTCCCAGAGTCTGGAGGAAGAGTTGAGAGGCACAGAATCCAAGTTGTATGAGGTCCAGAGAGAAGTTTCCACAGTCAGTGATGATTTAGGGAGCCATGTCATCTGCCGGTGTTGGTCCACTGTGTTTTGTCAAGTCCAAAGTCAGCGCAGCCCTCTACCAGGAAATTCTAGAGCACTTCATGCTTCCCTCCAGCAAACTCACCTGAACTAAACCCCATAGAGAATCTGTGGGGTATTGTCAAGAGGAAGATGAGAGACCCCAGACCCAACAATGCAGACGAGCTGAAAGCCGCCATCAAAGCTTCCATAACACCTCAGCAGTGCCACAGGCTGATTGTCTTCATGCCACGCCACATTGATGCAGTAATTCATGCAAAAGGAGCCCCAACCAAGTATTGAGTTCATACTATACTGTACAAGGACATACTTTTCAGTAAGCCAACATTTCTGAATTTAAAATCTTTTTGTAAAATTCTTATTTTCTAAAATACTTTCATTTTTGGTTTTCACTAGCTGTAAGCCATAATCATCAAAATTAAAAGAAAGAAATGCTTGAAATATATCACTCTGTGTCTAACGCATCTATATAAAATCTCTTTGAATTAAATTACTGAAATAAATTAACTTTTTGTTGATATTCAAATTTTATGAGATGCACCTGTGTTTGCTTTCTAAAGTGGTTCAAACTAACTTGAGGGTGTAAAGCCCGATTTATCTGGCTCTGGTCACTTCACAATTTTATCTAAAGATTAAAAAAAAAAAAAAGAATAAGCTTTCCAGAAATGTCTTAAAGCAGAACTAAACTATATCTGAGCAGCACAAACTGAAATGGCAATTAAACTGTTTTTAGCTTCAGACATTTTTTTCTACAGCCAAAAACTCCTCAGCATGTTATCATATGTGTCCATGCACACATAGGCTGATATCAGCTGGTTTTGGCAGGGGCATTTTTTGGCTTGAAAAACCCCTAGAACTAGTGGGTTTTGAGAGGAGTTTTTTTTAGCTGTAAAAACGCTCTAACTCTAATAATAGCTTAAAAACACTGAAAAACGTGGCTTTTCGGCATTTATCAGCGTTTTTGAGCCATAAGCTCTTGTGGGAGTATAGTTTTGCTAAAAAAAAGCTAAACAACGCTACAGCTGAAAAACGCTTCTCCAAAAATGCTAAAAAAAAACTCCTTCTACTGCTACAGCTTTCTAATGGCGTTTTGAGAACTTCCAGTGTGCATGAGGCCTTACATTCAAAGCAAATTTACCCATCCATCCATCTCTCTATGTTTCTTTTTTCTTGAGAATTCGCTTTCAATTTACACCCCTAGCATTTCTAGATGTGGCCATTGTGAGTAAGGGCAGATGATCCACGTAGTATTTACTTCCTGAAATCCAACTGCCCTTTGCTAAGGCATGCAGGCATTGGAATGTGCTTTGCTGAAAAAGCCCCTCTTCCTTTCCTCTAGATGAATGAAAAAAATGCCCATGAAGGATCCTTGGGATGTATGACATAATTTTGGCCTAGGCCAGAAACCAGGAAACAACTGAAGAAATGTTAAAAAAAAAGTTTAATTAAAAAAAGTAAATATAATATACAGTATCTATCTATCTATTTACTAATGCTAGCAGAATAGGGATTAAAAATGCTCATGCTGTCATGGAATGTAGCCCAATATCACTCTAAGTCTAATACCAAGATTAAGAGTCGGATCAAACTATAGCGATCCAACTTAGGGGGCGACCTGTGAAGTCGCGTGCACCGCGACTTCGGCGCGACTTGCACTAACTTCATAAAATGAATGTCTATGCAAGTCGCTCCAGGTCGCCCCGAAGTAGTGTAGGACCCTTTTTCTAAGTCGGAGCAACTTGTGTCACTCCTATTAGAACCGTTCCTGTACCACACAATGGACCGCGACGGTGCACGACTGACCAAGTCGCCTGACAAGTCGTACTAGTGTGAACCGGCACTTAGGGTATCTCCCTATTTAAAAAACCAAAAAGTGCAGCACTCTTTATAGGGATAGATAGGTTTAAAGCTCACTGGCGAGGATCCAACGTAAGTTGATAAATTTCCAGTATGGAAACTCGCTGGATCTATTGCCTAAAATCCTATATTCCCTATGGGTTAAATGTGGAATGGGATGTAAATTGTTTTATCAATAATAGCTGATTTTAACCTTATTAATCCTTTTAACCTTTCTCATAAGTTGATGTATATCTTGATTTATACAGGCTGGTTTTAAATTGTGAGGCTAGGTGTGATACACATTCCATTTACTAAAGCTGCACTTTTTGGTTTTTATTGTATTTTTTGAATCACTGTTAGTTAATTTTGTGCCAGCTGCTCACTATTGTTCTCAATCATTTGGTTTTCTATCACATCTAGCGCGGAAATTTCTCTTCTATTTATATCTCCCTATTTTATAATTTGCTCAACAATAAAACAGTATTCATTAAAACCTCTCATATCCAAGCATGGGAAAAAGATTTAAGTATCTGTTACACTCCTGTACAATGGCAAAAGGCGATTAGCATCACATATGCGACAGCAAAAAGTGTTAACCTGTGGCAATTGACTCAAAAAAATTTACTTAGGTGGTACTTAACTCCATATAGAATATCCAGGTTTTCCCCACAAGCTTCTCCTACATGTTGGAGGAATTGTGGAGTAATAGGTACACTATACCACATACTTTGATCATGCCTGGTTAAAGTCACCTTTTGGACATCGATCTTCCGATTGCTCACACAAATTCTGGGGATAATTGCACCCATATCGCCAGGAGTGGCTACTCTGTCCTTAGGTATAGCAACAATACCAATAGATATTAGAGATATAGCCACCCACATTCTACTAAGCGCAAGATTAGCTCTAGTACGCCATTGGAAAGATCATACAGCTCCTTCTATCCGCAAAGTGATAGATACCACCCAAACGCATGCCACATACAAAATGCTGTTTGCCTCCTCCCAGGGAAGATATCAAACTGCTAAATCTCAGTGGAAAGTATGGATTGATTGGTATAAAATTTTCTCTACTGATTAAATATGCCATTTACAAAGGCAAAGATTCAACATTTTGTTTGGTCCTGTTCTATTTTGTCCTGTCGTTCTGTTGTTTTGGAACACAGCTCTGTTGCACATAGTTCTCTTACATCCCAATCCCAACTGGAAATCCTAAGTTTGTTCAAGGACATATGTAGATGTACCTTATAGATCTAGAAATGGTCTCATCTGACATAAAAATACCGAATGTTTGCCTTCTGTATGTACACCACTGTACACCATCTATGCATAATCAATATATCTCAAATGTCCTTTTGTAATGTTTATACCTTATATATCAATAAAGAAATATTGAAATTAAATTAAAAATGTTCATGCTGCTTGAGAGAGTTTAGTTCTACTTAAAACCTCAATTCTCACACATGTGAAGCAAGATGATTTGGATTAAACCCAATCTGTGCGATCTGGTTCAGACCCAGTTCACCATGGCATGGGATTTTGATTGCCCTGAAAGAATTGTGGGAGTATTATAGGGTAGTTGCACCCGCAGGTTTTATTGCTGTTTTAAGACAGTTGACCAACTTTGAATTTAGTTTTTCTGACAAAATTTACGTCTAGGTTTCTCTTTATCTTTGCAGTAATGACCTTGCATGTTCCATGATGTATTACAATAGTATTCCCGACGTGTTTACATATAATGGGACAGTAAATATTTAAAGGTCATAAATGAGATAAAATACTGTCTACACAAAGCTAACACCTTTTTAGTACATACAGTAGATCAAGTCTATAGTTACCTACCACGTATATGACCTAAATCTTTCATTTAAAATAAAGATATGGCAACCTTATTCCTAGTATTGTTGTGATAATGCTATCTATAGACAATGCATAGAGATTTTTTGTTGAGAGACAATGTATCTGTTGAAATTTCTTATTCGTTTTGAACTTAGTGAACAAATTGTTAAAGGGGCCACCCTCACACTTATATGGTATGTAAAACCTAACTTCTATTTTCCGCTCTCCTTTAGGCCCCGTTCACACTTGGGAATGGGTCCATTGGCGATTACATGTGGGAAACCCAACAGGGGTTCCCACAAATTAGCTGCAGTTGGAAGCCCCATTAAAAGCAATGGGAAGCTGACAGCTCCACAGCTAATTGCGTCTGCTTGCATGTGTTCGCTCATGAAGCGATTACCTGCAAAGGATTGATCCTGGACACAGACATGTAATATCTAATGGCCCTATTTACATGTGTGAATGGGACCTTGGTCTACTAAAAAGTTTTAAAAGTTCTTTGGTATGTCTGTCAGATATTCAGAGCTGTCCTGTGTTCTGTGCACACTTCTTGTGTTCTCTTAAAGTGGTTCTAAAGGCAGAAGATTTTTTCTAATATTAACCACTTAAGCCCCGGAAGATTTTACCCCCATTCCGACCAGGGGGTATTTTGCGATTCGGCACTGCGTGAATTTAACGGACAATTGCGCG
The DNA here is from genome assembly GCF_965119305.1 of Pelophylax lessonae. Taxonomy (NCBI): domain Eukaryota; kingdom Metazoa; phylum Chordata; class Amphibia; order Anura; family Ranidae; genus Pelophylax; species Pelophylax lessonae. The sequence continues at coordinate 137,961,700 of NC_138780.1, read as the reverse complement.
GTCGTGCGACGCTGTACCTAAATAAATTTGGCGTCCTTTTTTTCCCACAAACAGAGCTTTTTTTTGGTGGTATTTGATCACCTGTGCGATTTTTTGATCACGCGCTATAAACAAAAAAAGAGCGTCAATTTTGCAAAAATAGCAATATTTTTCACATTTTTTTATATGAAATTCCCCAAAAAAAAATGTAAAAATCAAAATTTTTTAACATTTTCGGCCAATTTGTTTTATGCTACCTATGTTTGGTAAAAAAAATCGCAAAAAGCGTATTTTGATTGGTTTGCGCAAAAGTTATCGCGTTTACTAACAAAGGGAAAGATTTTTGTCATTTTTGTTGTTTTTTTTTTAACGCGTAATGGCGGTGATCTGCGATTTTTTTTGCGGTACTGCGACATTGGGGCGGACAGATCGGACCCTTGACTGACATTTGTGACACTTTTGGGGTTACCAGTGACATTTCTACAGTAATCAGTGCTATACATATGCACTGTTACTGTAAAAATACACTGGTAATGAAGGGGTTAACTTTATTTGGGAGGGAGGGGCTGTGTGTATCCCTAGGGGCGTGCTTTCTACTGTGATTGGCTGTGGCTTGAGCTGTAAGGACACTGATCAACGGATCTACATACTAGATCTGTGTGATCAGTGTCTTTACAGCGAGGAGAATGACAGGTGGCTTGTTTACACAAGCTGCCTGACATTCTCCCTCTCCCCCACCGATCGCCGAGTGACCGGCGGACATCGGGTCCGCTGGTCACACGCGCGGGGGGGTCCGTGACCACGCGGGAGCGGGAGCGCGCCTCCGGGGGCGCGCGCTCGCTCCCTAGACCCTCACAAGCTAGTGACGTAGCCCTACGCCACTTTGCCTGTGAGGGGCTGACTGCCGACGTAGATCGGCGTTAGGCAGTCGGCAAGTGGTTAATGCATTCTATGCATTTAGATAAAAAACCTTTTGTGTGCAGCTCCCCCACTTCCCAGCCCCCCCCTTATATTTACCGGAGCCCCATCTTAATCCAGCAATGTTGCATGAGAGCCATGGACTCTCTATCCTCATTGGCTGAGACAGCAACAGGCGCTGTTGGCTGCTGTCAATCAAAGTCAGTGAGCCAATGAGGAGAAAGAGGGGGAGGTGCTTGTGGTTGCAGGAAAGACATTTGCACAGTGTATGGCCTGGCCTATTAAATAATCAGCTTCTGCTCATTGTGCAGTACCACTGTACAATGTTGTATTTTGCTAATTGTCCTATCTCACTATGAGTGCACTGACCATGGTTTGACTGACTCAAACAATAGACTCCCTGCAGTCTTTATTGCTGTAAAACACCCACAGTCCCCCTTTTTGGCAGAGACTTTGTGATCCCTAGCTAGACAAAAGGGAGCAATCTATAATTCTTAAATAAGGTTCCCTAAAAAGGTGCAGTTTGATATAAGATAATTTTGAAGTTTATTTACTAAAGGCAAAAAGGATAAAAAAAAAGGCATACAAATATACTGTTAGACTATGGGGTTGATTTACTAAAGGCGATCATTTTCCAGTCATGTGCAAGCAAAAATGCTTTTTTTTTTTTTTTTTACTTTACACCTAATTGGGTATTCCTTACTAAGTGAAGCTTTTACCCCATTTACTTTTACTAAAAAAAAAAAGAGTGCATCTGCACTTGAAAATTGCAGTCTATTTGCCTTTAGTAAATCAACTTCATTGTGTTTTAGTTATAATTAAATAGACAGAATACAGTACACTTGAAATCTGCCAAAAAATACCATTAGACTAACGGTGTATTTGTATATCTTTTTTTTTTTTTTTTACTTTTCAACACTTTCAGGAAATATTAAAATCTACCCCAATGGTTTTACAATTTAATGAAACACATGTCATGTATATTTGATTAAGTGATTTTCATTGACGCTTTGTCGGCGCCGAGCACACCTTGCAAATCACGCCATCTGTTAAAGGATCGTACTGAAATTTGGTTTTAAGAAAAGCAAACATCTTTTATTTACCTTCATGGTTCCTGGCAACAAAGATATCCGGAGGCCGAGAGCGCTATCAAAAGATCCACATATTTATGTTTTATGTGTTTCTAGGCTTAACCTTGTGTTTGGCTGTTAAAGCTTGTAATGTTTTCCCGAGAAATGTGTTAAAACTCCCTCGGCACATAATGTACGGATTAAACAGCTTGTAAAAGTGGCACCTTGCAGACACGACTGTTTCAGGTGGATAGTAATACATCTATATTTGAGCAGCCATATGTTCATCTTTGTGTTTCATAGACTCAATCATGGACATATCAAGACTGCACTTGTACTATGTACATACCCCCCCCCCCCCCACAACTTTTTGAGATGAGAAAGTAGGACATATTTTACTACAAATAAAAAAGACACTCCTGCCATGCCCCCGGTTGTGTGGACTATTTATTACAGGTACTTATATAGTGCAGCCAATTTACATATATATATTGTGCATTTACATCAGTCCCTGCCCTCAAGGAGTTTACAATCTAAGGTCCCCAACTCACATATATTAGGGCCAATTTACCTACCATCATGTCTTTGAAGTGTAGGAAGAAACCCACACAGGCACAGGGAGAACATGCAAACTCCAGGCAGGTAGTGCAATGGTTGGGATTTGAACAAAATGACACAAAATTAAGTAGGGCAATAACTTCACATCGTGAGGCAGAAATCTTACAGAATGACCTGAACAAAATAACAGAGTGGGCAACTACATGGCAAATGAGGTTTACCTCCCTGGCGGTATGATTCTTTCGTATTTTAGGTGCTGAAAGCAGTACCATTATTTTGCATGTAATTCTTAAGAATGAGCAGCCCAAACCAAATATTTACATATGATTTTTTTTTAAGTGCCGGTTCACACTGAAGTGGCACGACTTTCAGGGGGCGACCAGTGAAGTCGCGTGCACCGCGACTTCAGCACGACTTGCACGGACTTCATAAATTGAATGTCTATGCAAGTCAATCCAGGTCGCCCCGAAGTAGTACAGGAACCTTTTTCTAAGTCGGAGCGACTTGTGTCGCTCCTATTAGAACCGTTCCTGTACTACACTATGGGACGCGACGGTGCGTGACTTGTCAGGCTGACCAAGTACTAGTGTGAATGGATACTTACTGTGCGTTCTTCTTTATAACATCTCGGGTATGATAAAGTTTGAAACACAAAATCATAAATTATATATAATAAAAAACTATAAATAAGTTAAAGTATGTATGTATGTATACATATATATATATATATATATATATATATACTGTATATATATATTATATACATATATATATATATATATATATATATATATATATATATATATATATATATATACACGTGTATATATACGTATATATAGGTATATATATATTTATATATATATACATAAAAAGTAGAGTAAAACTGCAGGAAAGGGCACTGGGGGGGCAAACTAATGTGATTTTTTTCTTTATTTTGCATTGTATCAGTGTGTTTTACATTTGAATTTGCCGCCAGTTCCACCCCCCTGCAAACGTCACGTCGCAGGAGACGGAAGCCGGGGCACGGAGAGGATCGGGAGGAAGATCCGCCGCCAGACACCGCCGAGATACATCGCTGGATCGCGGTAACCCCGCTTTCAGGATCCAGCGATCTTCCTAGCGGTACCCTGAGTGTGGCTCGTGGTTACCGCTTTTGGCTCTGAAATTTAACGCCGATCCTCGCTCGGGAATACCGATAGGAAGGTTAATGTGGAGAAGTGTAAGATATTGCACTTGGGGACTAAAAACATAAACGCCCATTACGCTTTGGGGGGGGGGGGACCCTTGGGGGAATCAAAAATGGAGAAAGGTCTGGGGGTCTTAGTAGAAAATAGACTTAGTAATAGCATGCAATGTCAAGCTGCAGCTGCCAAAGCCGGCAGAATATTAGCTTGCATAAGAAAGGGGATATATTCTCGAGATAAAAAAGATTATCCTACCACTTTATAAAACTCTGGTCCGACCATATCTGGAGTATTCTGTCCAGTTCTGGTCACCAGTCCTCGGGAGGGATGTGTTGGAGCTGGAGAGAGTCCAGAGGAGAGCAACTAAACTGATTAGGGGATTGGAGGATCTTAATTATGATGAGCGCTTACAAGTGCTTAATTTATTCTCCCTGGAAAGGAGACGCCTGAGAGGGGACATGATAGCGATATACAAGTACCTCAACGGTGATCTCAGTAAGGGCTAGAAGATTGTGGAATTCTCTACCACAAGTGGTGGTAACTGCAGGGAGTATGGCTACTTTTAAAGGATGTACATCTCATGGATCAAAACATTCAGGGGTATGGGAGATGATTGCGCCCACACACACCTACACAGGTTGAACTGGATGGACTATTGTCTTTATTCAACCTCAACTATGTGACTACTATGTAACTATGTAACCAACGACCCTAGTGCTACTAGGCAGAAGTGCTAATAACTTAGCCACTGTGCTGTAGACTACAAAGAATTAAAGTGTAGAGGTCTATAAAAGAGGGACAGCTGAGAAGGAAAGAGGGACAGAGAGTTTCGGCTCCAAATAAGGGACAATCTCTCTCCAAAAAAGAAACCAGCAACTCCCTACAAAAACCCCCCAGATGATGTCTAGGTAAAAGAAATGCATTGGGTCGAGTCCTGTCTATGCCATTGCGTAAATATGCTGTATACAGATCTATTTAAAAATGCTTTTGTTATCGGGTTTTTTGGTTGTGGTGGAAACAAGGATTAGTGATAAAGCTTCAGTGGAGACACCTTTTTTTCAATGAAAACTCATACAGGAGTGAATTTCTCTTTGTAGGGGTAGATTCCTCACCTCCTGTTGTCTCCCTCCGTTTGTAAGTAGGAGACGTTTGTAACCCGGGGACCGCCTGTATATGCTTTATGAGTGCCCAATATTCTCTGATTGTGGTATGCTATATATGGCACATAGACCCTCTGAATTTCCTTTATTGTCATGCATTTTGGCTGTGTATGTTATGCCTGCTTGTTAAAGTTTAAAAAACTTTACTCCTGATTTAAAAAAAAAAAAAAAAAAGCTACTGACAAACAGAAAATGGCCCCAAAGCACTGTCTACCACAAAACAGCTCATGAGAGACTATGAATATATATTTTTTCCATCATGTATTGCTGAAATGCAGAAGGTTTGGCGCCTCACAGATAGGTGAACATTATAAAACAAGTCAAATGTTTCCTTGACCAAGATGCCTATCAGCAACTGAGAGCAATTTGCAACAATTTAGGTGAACAAGTCACACGCTGTGTAAATCATTTCAACCTTCTGCTGCAAAGTACTTTGTTGAAGTCTTGTTGTAGCTTGTAATGCCTCCAGCGGAGTGCTTCGACTCCAGAAGACATATGTTATATATACATTTGTGGTGCACACTGGCACTGTACATACACTACATCATGTCACAACAAATGCTTCAAATAGAACGTGTGGTAAGTTTGTTACATGTCCTATAGTGTAACAAGCAACTGTTTACACCAGGGGGTCTCTGTTCTGTCACATCTTCTTTAACTTATCAAGAGTTCACGGAACTGCTTTGACATGGTAACATAAGTATTAAAGTGACAGTAAACAGTGTCCTTATTCTCCAAAAATAATCCATACACATCCACTACTTAAAGTGGTTGTAAACCCACTCTTATAACTTTTACCTATAGCTAGGCCTCTAATAAGGCTTAACTATAGGTGCTGTAAATATCTCCTAAACTTGCACCATTTAGGAGATATTTACATTTCATGCAGCTGATGACGTCATTGGCGTATGCGCTCTGAAGGAACGGCCGCCTGTGCCATTTCTTCAGAGCCCAGCGGGTCCCGTGCGGATGCGCGGGAGTGACGGCACGCGGCTCCCGGCCAGTAGCATAGCCGGAGTCCGCAGACCAGGAAGGAAGATGGCAGAAGATGGATGTGGCCTCCAGAGAGGATGATGAGGGCTTTGTTTGGAGGTGTCACATAATGTGCTAGTATGCTAGGAGTTTAATTGACTTAATGCTGTACTCTGATTAAAAAGTGTTTCTTTATTATTATTTTTTTGAGTAGTGTATTATGCACAGCATATTAGCACATTGTGGCAGACCTACCTGACAAGTGCCCCCTCCAGTGCTGCTGTGTCAGTGCTCTTGGTTGTCACGGGTGCTTCTTCCATCTTCTCCCAGTCTTCTTTCTGGGTTGGGAGTCTTTAGGCCCCTTAATTGACCAGGCAACTTCCATACATTGGCACAGCATAGAGCTGAACTGTTAACGTACACTGACAGGCAGGGAGAAGGGTTTATGTAGGGGAGCTGTGATAGGGACTCTGCTATAAGGAGGCTGTGATGGGGACTCTGGTGTGGGGGAGCTTTGATGGGAACTCTGGTGTAAGAAGACTGTGATGGGGACTCTGATATATTGGAGCTGTGATAGGGACTCTGATGTCGGGGGCTGTGATGGGGTTTCTGATGTAAGGGAGCTCTGATAGGGACTCTGGTGTAAGGTGGCTGTGATGGGGACTCTGGTTTAAGGGAGCTGTGATGGGGGTTTCTGATGTAGGAAGACTGTAATGGGGACTCTGATGTAGAGAAGCTGTGATAGGGAATATGATGTAATGGAGCTGTGATGGGGTCTCTGATGTAGGAAGACTGTAATGGGGACTCTGATGTAGGGAAGGTGTGATAGGGACTCTGATGTAAGGGAGTTGTGATGGGGTCTCTGATGTTAGAAAACTGTGATGGGACTCTGATGTAGGGGAGCTGTGATGGGGACTCTGCTGTAGGAGAGCTGTGATAGGGACTTTGGTGTAAGAGGGTGTGATGGGGACTCTGATGTAAACAGGAACTCTGATAGGCTCAAGTTTATTTGGAATTTCTTTGCTTAGTTTTGCTGAAACTTTTTTCTCTGTTGTTCTAAATCATGTCATGCCAATTCCAGAAAAGTAAAACGTATTCACCGATTTAAGTTTTATTTCTTTATTTCTAAAACTGATTTTCTTTTTGGCCTGCAAAACTTTGTAAGATATTCTGCAAATAAATGGAAAAGTTTGGAGACCCCGGCTGTGGAAAAAAGTGAACATTTCTCACTTGACATAACAGATGATTGAAGAGTTTGTAAGAGCAAAACGGAAGAAGTTATGTAAAAGAATACTTTGCTGCCTCATATTTTCCGAAATAGAGAAGCTTTCTTTGAATTTGCAGACTGGATTAAAGCTGGAAATACAGTGCTTGAATTTCAGCGGATTCCTGCTAGCGCAGCCAAAATTAGAGCAGTGTACAGCCCTGCCGGCACCTCGGTTCAAGAAAAGGTGATTTTTTCAATTGCTTTTGGTTGAAGAAGCTTGCCAGATAATTGTCAACCGTACAGCACCCTCATCCAATCACATGCAGGCAATGTCAGGGCTCATTTAGACGTGCAAAGAAATTTGAGCGCCCATTAATGCATCTAATGCGTCTAAGATGCGCTAATGGCGCATTTTCTATGTGTTTTCAATGCGTTTCCTTCAAGTTAAAAAATGCTCGCCATATACCCCCTATGTGTTTGTTTTCTATTGTCCATGTTCTATGCCATTTTTATGTTTGCTGAGCATTTACATTGACATCAATGGAAATGTTTGGAGAGTGGTAGAGCCTAGGAAATGGCACATGTTGGGTCAAAGTGGCTCATCTGTACGATGTATAGAGCCTGCTGCAGCAATACTGACATTTCTAAAGAAAAAAATGTAATTTAAACTTGCTTGTGGCTGTAATGTATTGCCGGCTCCTGTCAATACAGATAAAAAAAATTAAAAAAACAGCGTAGGGTCCAGCACCAGTCCGTACCAGGCCCCACGCCAAAAATATCAAGCCCCACACCAAAATTTAAAAAAAAACGGAGTGGGGTCCCCCTAAAAATCAATAACAGACCCTTATGCGAACATGTAGCCTGGCAGGTCAGGAAAGGGGGGGGCCCCCCTCCTGAACAATACCAGGCCTCATGCCCTCAACTTTGGGGGGTAGGTGCTTTGGGGCGGGGGGGCTCTGCCCCCCACCCCACAGTGCCTTGTCCCCATGTTGATGGGGGCAAGGGCCTCTTCCTGACAACCCTAGGCTGTGATTGTGGGGAACTTTTAGGAATCTGAAAGCCCTTTTTAACAAGGGGGCCCCTAGATATCACCCACCCCCCCTCTATGTAAATGGGTTTCGGGTACATTGTACCCAAACCCATTCTCCAAAAAAAGTGTAAAAAATTAAAAACCTCAGGAAACAGTTTTTGACAAGGTCCTTTATTAAAAAGAAAAAAAATAGTGTCCGTCGATGTAAATTCATCATCAATCACGATGCCTGTCAGACCCGCAAATAGAAAAATTGCAAAAAACGCTTCACCTCCTAAGAGGCTACCCGCCGCACGCCCGCTGTTCGGCTTTGAAAGCTCTTATATAGGCAAGGGGTGGAGCCACCTGGTTACATCACTCGGTGGCACCGCCCCTTCTGACGTCACGTGATGTAATGTGATGTCAGAAGGGGTGGTGCCACCGGATGATGTAGCCTGGTGGCCCTGCCCCTTGCTTATAAAAGAATAGTCAAAGCCGAAGAGCGGGCATACGGCGGGTAGCCTCTTAGGAGGCAAAGCATTTTTACATTTTTTTCTATTTTTCAGGTCTGGTGGGCATTGTGATTGATGATGGATTTACATCGAGGGACACAATTTTTTTCCTTTTAATAAAGTCATAAAACAGTTTCCTGTGGTATTACTTTTTTACAATGTACCCAATACCCATTCACATAGGGGGGGCCAGGATCTGGAAACCCCCTTGTTAAAGGGGGTTTCCAGATTCCCATAAGCCACCCACCCGCAGACCCCCACAACCACAGCCCAGGGTTGTCAGGAAGAGGCTCTTTTCCCCATCAACATGGGGACAAGGTGCTTTGGGGGTCACCTCAAAGCACCCTACCCATGTTGAGGGCAAGTGGCCTGGTATGGTTCAGGAGGGGGGGTGCTCGCTCACCCCCCCCCCCCTTTCCTGGCTTGCCAGGCTGCATGCTTGGATAAGGGTGTGATATAGATATTAGGGGGGATCCCATGCCGTTTTTTATTTTTCATTTTTGGCATGGAGTTTCCCTCAAAATCTATACCAGACTCAAAGGGACTGGTATGGACTTGGGGGGGACCCCACGCCAATTTTGTTTTTTGAATTTTGGCGTGGAGTTTTCCTTAAAGTCTATACCAGACCCAAAAGGCCCGGTAAAGAGTTTGGGGGGGACCCCATGCCGTTTTTTTTTAATTCTGTCATAGGGTTCCCCTTAACCACTTAAATACAGGGCACTTTCATCCCCTTCCTGCCCAGACCAATTCTCAACTTTCAGTGCTCATTGGCATCTATGGGAAATCTTGGTCTGCATGACATTGCACTGTTCCCCGTCTTTAACATTGGCATCTATGGGAAATATTGGTCTGCTTGACATGGCACTGCTCAGGAACCATAAGTGACAGGGACACAAAACTTGGGGAGCACCGAGAGGGGAACCAGGACTACAATATATCCATACATTTTAAAAGTAGGGTTTGCCTGTTCACTACACTGATTGCACTAATCTGACTGAACTCACTCTCCACTAACTACCTGCCTAATCTCCATTTTGACGCACTATACACGGCTGCCATGTAAGCAGCAGCAGCCTTTTATAGTGTGGGCCGTGGACTTAGCCCCTGAGCCTTGATTGGCCAAAGACACCTTGCCCTTGGCCAATCATGGCTCTGACAGTACATTGTGCTGTGATTGGCCAATGCATACATGTCAAGTGCATGCTTTGGCCAATCATCAGCAATCAATGCAATGCAAGATCGCAGTGCATCATTGAGTGTTCATCGGCAGGCGAACTTCCTGCCGAGTGCCCGATTTGTTCGTGTGTTCAGCAAACACACGGACAGCTGATATTCAAGTCGACTCAAACACACAGCCCATCCCTACTAAATACCTTTTCTCATCAGCAGTATATAGCAGTCTTATGACTTCTATCAGTTCCTGGTAAAGCTTGTAGGAGGAGTTTTCATTCTCCCCTGATCCTCTGTCTGGACAGCACTGATTGGACCTGTGCTGATCACATGTACCCTCCCAAGAAAAAAAGAAAAACTCTCTAGCAATACACACCAAACTGAGCATGTGCAGCCTGACTCCTAATGCTCTGTATTAACAGGAAATATATTGGGGACAGTGGAAGGAGGATTAGAGAAGACAGGTTCACACAGCCTTTATACACAATGCAGAGGATTAACCCCTTAGGTTCCACAGTGAGTATATTAGGCATGCTATACTACATATACAGACTGATTTTACTGTTGCAGGTTTAGTAACACTTTAAGTGTGTCTTTGCACCTGTGGGACAGGATGTACTGTCTAATCACATAATCATGTGATTGGCTGTCACAGTAGTCACATGATCAGGAGCCCAATCTGGCGGCTCCTGATCATTACTAGAGACCGGGAGTTGTCAATGACAGCTCAGTCAATGTTCTAGGAGCGCGCTCTCAGCCCAGAAACCTTGGCCATCTATGGATGCATCTGTACGGAATGTGGACGTTACAGCCCACCTTCTTTGCTTCCACATAAGAGATTAATAGACGTTGATGGTGTAGCACCCTCCTAGGTAGGTGCTAGGAAAACGCATTAAGTGGCTCTTTCTGCTTATCAGGGGAGCCTGATCTGTTAGTTGTGCCTGGCATGTGCTTCTAGGTGTGATTCACTGGGTCTGAGGGAGTATCCCCACTGTGTCCAATGAGGGAGCTTGTTGGACAGTGGAGGAAACCCAGCCAGTGACACATCATGTTTTATGGCAGTCCCAGTGGGAGGGCATTGCTGCAATTCATCCTTGGATTGCCCATAAATACGGAGGGAGCATGTGACAGGGCATCTTTTGGCGGGAGCAAAGTCCCAGGAGGAGGTGGATGGCTGTCGCTCCTCCTGCAGAGTGAGGAAGGTGGTCTGGGCGGTCGGCCTAGGGACCAGGAGTGGAGCTGGGCAGCAGAGAATCCAGTGTGCTGTCCAGTGGAGCTGTTGGGCAAAGGACTTTGGGAAAAACAGTATTGTGAGTACCAAGGGATCTGCCTAGTGGTCTGCCTAAGAGAGGGGACAACTCCAGAGAAGTCAGGGGATCAAGGAGCTAGCTCACTCAGAGTGTTACAGCAAAGGGGGTGCCGTGTACTGAACCCTGAAGATTAGGAACAAAGGGGGTGCCAGGAAGGGCCCTAAAGTTTTTCAGCAGTACAGTTCAGTTGCTTCAGAGTACAGATTACCTCAGAGAATTACTTCAGTTCTGCATCACAGCTAGTGACAGACTGAAACCAGCGGCCTAGCCATGACTAGCTCAATTTCAGTGTTACCCAGCATTACTCAGCGTTAACCAGTGTTAACCAGCATTTACTCAAGTCCTCCTTGTCTATTGTGCATTGTTTTGTTCAGTTGGAGTATCCCACTCACCCCTTCTCCTATCCAAGTTCCTAATAAAACATAAAAACCAAAGAAACTGGACTGATTCTTGTCTGAGGTAAAAACACTTGGAAAATGCCAGATTGTTCTACTGTTGCTAATGGTAACCCAGGGGCAGTGTTGGGGGTAACGAGTTACAATGTAACGCGTTATGTTAACTACATTACTTTTTTTGGTAACTTAGTAACGTAACGCGTTACATTCGTAACATATGTAACTATGTTACTTTACTCGGCTTGAGTAACGCGCTTTCCTGCGTTACCCAAGCCGGGAGGCGGGAGGACTGAGGAGAGCGGTGGATCGTGTGGCCGAGGACTCGGAGGAGGCAGGAGGGCTGAGGAGAAGACGCCCGCCACTGCAGGTAAGTGCACTGGTCACTTTGGCATTGAAAGGGGGCACACTGTGGTCAGGTCACTCTGGCATTGAAAGGGAGGCACGTTGTGGTCACTCTGGCATTGAAAGGGAGGCACGCTGTGGTCACTCTGACATTGAAAGGGAGGCACGCTGTGGTCACTCTGGTATTGAAAGAGAGGCACGTTGTGGTCACTCTGGCATTGAAAGGGAGGCACGCTGTGGTCACTCTGGTATTGAAAGGGAGGCACGCTGTGGTCACTCTGGTATTGAAAGGGAGGCACGCTGTGGTCACTCTGGCATTGAAAGGGAGGCACGCTGTGGTCACTCTGGCATTGAAAGGGAGGCACGCTGTGGTCACTCTGGCATTGAAAGGGGGCACGCTGTGGTCATAAATCTATAAATAAAACAATAAATATTGTATTGTTTTTTTGGTGCACTACAAATAAATATGCGCATTGGAATTTGTTCATATTGTTTTTCAAAAGTAAAGTAAAGTAATAAGTAGTGAAGTTACTTTTCAAATGCAGTAACTAGTAAACTAATCTCATTACAATTTACAGAAGTAACTAGTAACTAGTTACATTTTTTGAGTAACTACCCCAACACTGCCCAGGGGGACCCGCAACCAGCAGCTCCCTTGGGAGTAGTGCTACAATAGTATTATTTGTATCAAGCTGGCCCCATTTATTCTGCAATCTGTCTGTAAACATCGAGAAGAACCAACACTCCCTTTATCACTTGTTGACTAATGAGCTTTCTTTTTTTATCAAAACTCTTCCACCTGTAAGTATTGAAGGATTGTTTTGCCTAAAGTAATTGCTGCCACTAAGGATTATCATTGCCTAGTGTAACACTTCCTGGATGTTCAGTGATTTTATCACTTATTTTAATTGGCTTAGCCAAACCCAATTAACCCATCAAATCCCATAAGAAACCTTTTGACGCTTAGATCCTCAAATTAGCCCCTTGTGAGAAGGGCTCTCTCCTGCTGCCATGGCAACTGTCTTGGTACCCATATGTAAAAAACGTGCCGTGTGAAGAAAGCCTCACTTACAAACCTCTCACCTCTGCAATTCATTAGGGAATAATACAGCGCAAAACATCATTAGGAATGAGACAACTTTCCAGAAAACCATAGACAATTAACTTTCTCTATTTAATGGAAAAACAAGGTGCTTCCTAGGCTCTCACTTATATGCGTCTTGTTATCAGTGAATAAAAGCCCATTTTTTCAAGAGCTAATTAGAGGGAAATGTAGAATTTGAAGTCATTGTCACAATTAAGCCACATTTAGGCAATTTTAGTTAGTTCTTCCAAAGTACTTCTTCCAAAGTAACAAGTTTGATTCATTAACGTAACACTAAACTGGCTTAAAAAAAAAATTCTACAGAAACTTTCAAGCGGTTGAAAACACAGAAACCAGCAAGGGCAGAACTTCTGGGTGAAGACAGCTAAACTTTGGTGTTAAATAATAAATAAATTCTATGTCTGATTTAAAAACAATGATTTTTTTTTTGTAAATTCTTTATTAAAAACAATGATTTTGACCCATTCCTTAACCTCAACACACCTCTGCCGTTCGAACAAATAGATTTTTTTTCTCCTCTATTAGGGTCCTTTCACACGTGCTTCCTGCCCGGTGGACTCTGTTTTGCTTAGCGGGGATCGTTCCACCGATCAGGCGGATGAGAGGTCCGTCTCCGCTTACTTTGCAGAGACGGAGCTGTCAGATCCCCGCTCTCCTCTATGGGAGAGCAGATGAAAATGGACCACCTGTCCTTTTTCATCTGATCCTATCCAATCTGATCCTCCAGATGGATGAAAAATAGGGTTTCCATCCATCTGGACTTCATGGACAGGTTTGGATCAGATAGCAGCGGGTGTCAGCGGAGACATCCGCTGCCCTATAGGACTGCATGGAGCATCTGAAACTGACAGGCGGACCTGATCGGAAAGCCCGTGTGAAAAGGGCCTCAGCCAGTTTCCACTCCGTATGTCCACCATAAGATGATGCATCAAGAGTGACCTACATTTTGCATCACGTGCAGGCAGGTATTCTTCACACCTATACTTGGAAGATTGTGTCTACCATACAATTTGGTCATTTGCAACCTTGCCAAATGTAAGTTGTTTCTTTTTTTTTTCCATACTTTCATCTTTTTATTAATTAACATTTTCAACCAAAACCTTTCACATACTGCACTATAAAGTTTGCCTCTCTTTTTTTATTGTTTTGGTGGACCCCTTGGAGTCTTACTTTCTCCTTTTTTTTTTTTTGTACATTTTTGAGAACCACCACCCCACGATCAGTAAATAATCTATTTTGGCACTTGCTGCAAATCAAAAAACCTGCACATCATCCTGCACTTGCACATCAATGCAATACTTGAAGCATATCCACAACATAAACCAATTTGGCAACAGCTTTAGCCTGCTGTCGACTGATTCTAGTTCACAGGAGAGCAAAAGTATGTGCACTCCCCTAACCCACCAGCAGGGCCGCTGATAGAAATCATGGGGCCCCGTACAGCCTACCTGACAGGGCCCCCTTCAGCCCCACCCTCAACCCCACCCCTGGCTTAAATGTAATATGTGCTGCTTTTACTAACAGATCAGACTGTTTTTTTCTCCCTGCTTTGCCCTGCTTTCCCTGGAATGCGCATGTGCCTGAAATTGAAAAAAAGTCCTTCAACTGCTACGCTTCCACCATCCCATCATCAGAAAGGGGCCCTGGAAATAGGAGAATAGGAGCAGATGAGCGGGGTATTATTTAGAAAGCCCCCTTTTTTTCCTGCACTGTCTGCAAAGCTGCCCGGCTCCCCTGCTGAGCTGATGACGCTGTGCCCGGTACAATAGGGCCGGTTATACTGGCTTATCAGCAGCCCTGCCCACAAGAGAAGTATGGTCATACTATAGCTATACTTCTTTTATAAAGCAGTAGTAAAGTCTTTAAGAAAAAAAAAGTTTCCACCTGCAAGGCAATACCATAATGTGCCAATATGCAAAGCATACTAGCACATTATGAAAGACTTACCTTAAATCACAATGCACTGTCACCGCTGCAGAGGCTTCAATCTTTAGCCGGTCTACCTTCCGGGTTTGGGGACTCCAGCTCTCTGATTGGCTGAACTGTGATGATGTCACTTTCACGTGCATGCCGGGGAATAGAGCTCTAAAGGAGCATCACGGGTATGCTCTTCCCTCAGATTGCTTGCGCCGGTGACGCCACCAGCTGCTGCTCACAAGAAAATGTTTAGGAGATATTCATTGTACTTACAAGTAAGCTTTAATTTAAGCTTAACTGTAGGTTAAAGAAAAGAGTTTACTACCACTTTAAGTATAAGATTAAATATTTAAAAAAAGCAGTAAATTAATTTTACAACATTGACCATTATTGTGGCATGCACAGTGGAGCTCTTCATCCTCAAATTTCACAGGAGAAGGATTGACTATCTTGTCTCAGAAGCTCATATGTACTTAAGAGATTAGAAGGCCAGAAGGCTGAAAGGCGGCTGATGAGCCACTGCCGGAAAAGGGAGCAGGGGGAATCAAGCTACTAAAGCCGGCCATACATGGATCAAAATTTGGCCGGTTCAGCAGGGACTGCTTGTATGGGAGTCCTGGTTGTACACAAGTTGATCTATCGATCAACTTGTGTACAACTAGCCTGTCTGATTTTTCCTGAACGATTAATGCCATCGCCTAGATCAACTAATTCCTGTCTGTGCTGGCCCAGCAAACTTTCCTTCACCTCTCCATAAAACCTTTTACGTAGCTTCAGAAGAAGTAGTGAAGGTAAATATAGAAGTAAATATAGTGTGTCGCTTTATTTACATCTCTGAGTTTGCTTTCCAGGCTGGTGGCACCCAGCAGCAATCTCAGAGCTTTTGTATGCCTACACAAGGAAGAGATTTACAGGTAAATAACATGCATAAAATATATACAATGCACATATAATCTTATATAAAAAGAGTTGATTAAATGAATGGTCATGGTCTTTTTAATGTTTGTTAGTGTCTTTGCTGTAGTTTACAACCTGCTCTAGTCCTTTATTGCAACAGGATATTAGCATATTTTATAAAATTAAAAACCAGGGTGGAATACGTCCTTCATACATACAGTATATCATTTCTTTCATAGAAAGGTTTCTCGCCTGTTAAAGGCACAATATTCATCATCCAGTTAGTGTTAGGTGTCACCTCTGTTTACACTATAGAGAAGTGGTCACCAACCAGTGGTCCATAGAGCACTGATGATCCGTGAGAAAATTTTGGTGGTCTCCAGGGGTTCTGCCTCAAATCAACATTGTGGCAGATGTTTACTGCCCAGTGTTGTTCTCAATGCGCGCTGACAGTCAATACTATCAGTGCGCATTGATACCCAATGCCTCCTCTGTAGTTCCTGTGAACTCAGAGGGAGGCGCTGGGAGTAGTGCAGAGAGTGGGAGGTGAAGAAAGAGGGGACTTTCAATGACAGACTGTGGGAGGGAGCACGGAGCTCAAGCACCTGTCTGGATAAGGAGGTGAGATAAAATGATGAGTTTGTAAGGCAACAGTGTGATGTAGAGTGCAGGGAGGGAGGCAGAGAGCCTGAGCATTGTGTGTATAAGGCAGCAATGTGATTGCAGTGTGATCCAGGGGTAGGGGGCAGGAGGCACAGGATTCAAAATTGTGATTTTAGTGGTCCATGAGGTCCGAAAGGTTTGGAACCACTGCTATAGAGTGCTGCATGAAAAAAATTGCCATCATGTGCCAGGAGTGACCTGCAGACATTGTACTGACACTATGGTATATGAAATACAGAAAACTGTGTATTGACTGAGAAGGGGCCAGTAAATTACTATTCAAGTCTGAACATATTAATCCAATTAATATGCAACAAAAATGCTGCTACTCGATGACACTTAAATGAAAAAAAAAAAAAAAAAAAAATCATATTTTTCACGGACATTACTTTTTTTTTTTTAATCACAGGCTTTACTGGCAATGTTAATTAGCCTTGGATACTTTTTAGATTGTATATTAATTTCCGGTTGGTTGGCAGCCAATATTTAATTTATATGTTCAAGGCCAGGACCCACATTCTGAACATCTTTTTTTCTGTTTAATTTTTTTTCACTCCTGTATCATTAATCAGCACAGATCGTTTTTAACATTTTTGAAGGTGTGAACTGTCTGGTAAGGTAAGAGCCAGTGATGTATGAATTCTCTGAACCGAAAGAGATTTCATTTATCTACAGGAAACATCTTCCTTCCAGCAGACAACGCGTAGCGCCTGTGCTTGAAAAGAACAAACCAAAGTCATTTAATTACATAGGTGTAAGGAATTCCGTCCTATCTCTGCTACAGGATGCGATTGTATTGATAAATTTTATAGAATGTTATAAAAAGTCAATAAACACCTAAGGGCTTATTTAAAATGGACTTTTTTTTTTTTTTTTGATCTAAGGGGAAGATAGAAATGTATCAATAAAGCTGGCCAAACACCAGGGCATCTGAGCGTTCCACTTTGATTTAAAATGATTTAAATGCATTTTGAATTTTACATCCACTTGAAAGTGCATCTTTGGTGATTTTTTTTAAATGATAATTAATTTGCTGAGATCAGAAGATATAGAAACATTTTCGGCTCCCCCAACTAGATCAGATTTATCTACTGCGATTCTTTTCTCTCTATATACAGTCAGTTCATATCAGAATCATTCGTTAGTGATGAACGAACCTGCTTGGGTTGGAATCTCCAAGGGTTCAACAAATATTGTTCAAAGTACTGTAAACCCGAACTTAGAGGAAAATCCAGTTCAAGTCTGTAGGAGGGGAATCTTGTTAAATTTTGGCTAATGTTTTTCTATTACGTCATTACGCTTCCCCTTTTTCTTTTGCTGTATGACCTAAAATCTGATATGTAAATTGCTGTAAAAAAAAAGAAGCTGTGCACTTGGTGATATGTATGCAAACATTTTTATTTTTTGAAATACTGTACAGTGGGGAGAGGTCGGTTTTTTAAACTTTGATGGCAACATTGAAAATTAAATAACCTATTTGGGGGATGCCCTAAAGCTCTACATGGTGTTACGGATCAGAAGGATTTTCACTGACAGCCTCAGCAAAAGCATATACTGGCAGCTCAAATTTGGCAGCGGAATTTATTTTTTTCCTTTGGAATTCACTTGATTTGCATACAGCAACAGCAGCCCAATTTGATTAATTTCAATTTGACAAAAAAAAATTTTCAGGTAGCTTTAGCAGCGGCACATGCTTTTTTAATCAAACAGTAAAAGACCCATTTTAACTGACATATAGAATTTGGCCAGTAGTTCACTGCGCCTGTTTCTGTTTTCATTGTTGCAAAACTGTCCTACTTCTGGTCAATTTCTTTCAAGCTTTCATTAAAAATGAATAGCCTGCAGATGATACAGCAGTGTAAAATCGGCCAGCAGCAGGACATTTTAGTGATGTTGAATTGGCCATATATACTAGAGAAAAATATTACAAGCTGGTGTTTTACTATATGAATTAAAGTGGTTCTAAAGGCTCAAGGTTTTTTACCTTCATGCATTCTATGCATGAAGGTAAAAAACCTACTCTGTGCAGCAGCCCCACCTAATACTTACCTGAGCCCCATAGTGATCCATCGATGTGCACAAGAGCCTCAACTCTCTGGGGGCTCTCCTTCTTCATTGGCTGAGCCATTCAGTAAGCCAATGAGGAGAGTGAGGGGACAGGGCCAGGCCGCAGCTTTGAGTGTGAATGGACATGCAGAGCAGCGGCTAAGGAGCAAGCCTGCTTGGGTGCCCCCATTGCAAGCTGCTTGCTCTAGGGGTCACTTGGCAGGAGGGGGGCCAGGAGCACTGGCTGGGGAGTAGGTCCTGGGCTGCTCTTTGCAAAACCAACTGCACAAATCAGGTAAGTATGACATGTTTGTTATTTTATTAACAAAAATTTAAAAAAATGTCTTTAATTATCACTTTAAGAGACCTCTGTTTACACAGCAGTATGAAATTGTCCAGCAGTACAACAATTATGAATAGTAAGGCTAGGCCTAAATTTACTAGAGACAAAGAGCACAGGCTGCTGCTTTACTACACGTATTATGATACCGCAGAGGATACAACAGTGTAAAATTAGCCAGTAGCAGGGCAGTTTCATTTGGAATAGTAGGCCTAACTGGTGTATGCCTAACTTTTATTTTATCTATAGGGATAGAAAGTGTGGTGAATGTGAGTGTTATAATGTGAGTTGATTTAGGTGCTCTCTTCTTGATTGTAAAGTGACAAACTCTGCTTTAAAAAAATATCATATTGAAGTATGTATTCCTAACACAGAACAGGACCTTTCATCGCTCTCAGCCTCCTCCAAATCTCCAAACTTCTTTTTTGCTACTGTGATCAAACTTGTGGTTAGAGGGTGGCTACGTTCTTTCTCTATGGTCCCACTGTTTGTAGGAACATAGCCACCCACTCTTTCTTGCTTCTGAGATGGACTAGGGACTATGTAATGTGTAGAGTGCACTTGACTAGACATGTGCGGTTTGTTTCATTCCGAATAAATATTCGGACTAATCTTTAAATTATTCAGAGATTCGGATATGTCCGAATATCCAAATTACAGTATAAACAAAGTTTACCAAATGCTCTGAATAACGAAACAAAATTGGTCCTAATTTTGGAAATTCAAATTGAAATTTTAATTGAATTTCACATCGAATTCCATTTGAATTCGAACATATTTCTGAAATCAAAGACTGTGTGTGTTATTGGAGTACCATTTTAAAATAATGTTGTTTTTTTTAAAGCCAAAGATGATTTAAAGAGTCATTGTAATGATTTGATAAAGATTTTTGTTTTGTTTGTTCACTTTGCCGCATTCGAATCTAAAAAAAATCTAAAATTTTAGATTCAAATGATTCAAATTTTATTTATTCGAATATTTTGAATCGAAAAAAATCAGTAAATTCAAAGAAAATTTGAAAAAGAAATTAAACAAATTCCGAATATAAATTCCTAATACGAATTGAATGAATCAACCGAATTTAACAAAACAAAATAACTAGATTAACGCATCTAAACAAAACGAAACAGAACAAATTTTTTCGTTATGCACATGTTAACACTTGACTGCATCTAACATGCACTGCTTGTTCCAAACAAGCGGATGTGAGGAAGAAAAGGAAAGTTGTGAATCTCACAGAGGCAAAAAAAAAACAGAAACTATTTAATGAAAAACAGATTAGAGGGCCATTAATTAGTGAATGTGAATGTGTATGTGTAGGATATTGTTTACTGTCATTTTAACTTATTTTATTTAAAAAAAGTGAATGCTGCAATTTGAGCACCCCAAACATAAAAAAGCCAAATTAACATAAAATAAAAATAAAATACACATAAAAAAATGAAAACTTCAAAATTCTATCCCTAAAACAAAAGCCCACTATATGTTTGGAAAAGGGAATCCTTGGATGGAGCAAAAAAAAAAAAAAAACACCAAACAAAAAAAAAAAAACAAGCCCTATTAATATAATATGAAAAACAATATACCCCAAAATAAACTAAACAAAGCAAAGTTTTCTATGGTTGGGACATGCTAAAAGTGACTGCTGACCTCAAATCAGCCACAACATTAAAGACAAAAAGCCACCAAGAATAAGAACAAAGAAAGAAGCAATTAGGTTTATTCTTAAAGAGCTAGCAATCAAAATTAAAGTAATTTTCTAGCTGATCCTAATCTGTCCTGATATGGTTTGTCAGCTTTCCCACAGGAACAGCCTCCAATTCATAGACACTATATGCACCCTTATTTATTAAGGGTAATGGTGTAACCAAACCCCCCATATTGGCCCACCTAAGCCTTCTGGCCATAGTTCAAAGGCCATGCATTATGGTTTAAAAAAAATCTCCCAGGTGAATCTGCACATAAATTCATCAGTACTGTGAATTTCAAACCTCCAGGATTGGTCTACTCAAGGTAATGACGAACCCACATCTCATCCCTATAATTTGTGTTACACAAAATTTTCACAGCTTAGATGGATACCTTACATTAGGTTTGCCCAATACCTGAGTTCTGCTAAAAGTTATTTTAAGTGACTGAAGAATTGTTCGCACTTATCCACTTACATGTGTATCGGTGTCCACAAAATGAGACTCCTAAGAAATATGTTGGGATTTATGCAACACCAAAAGAGCTGGGAAATATGGCACTTCTGTGGCACTTAGAAGAGGGTTTTTAGCCTTACTCTAAGTTACTACTCGACCACTGAGAATGTTGATCAGAATGGTCCCACTGTTGTACTCTTGTGCACAATTCCCAAAAAAAGCTTTTTGGGAAAAAAAAAAAGAGGTGAGTTTAATTTATGCTATACTACCCACATCTCCCTTGCCCCATGTGTTGCCTTTTGGTAACACATTTTAAAGTATGTGTTAACCCTTATTGGAAAAGTTTTTCACATTTTACTTAGTCCCTCTGTAATGTCCAAGCAATTATTTATTATAGGTATTTATATACCACCAGCAATTTACAGTGTCTTGAAAAAATGATTCATACCCTTTGAAATTTTCCACATTTTGTCATGTTACAACCAAAAATGTAAATGTATTTTATTTGGATTTTATGTGATAGACCGACACAAAGTGGCACATAATTGTGAAGTGGAAGAAAAATGATAAATGGTTTTCAATTAAAAAAAAAAAAATACAAAAAAATACAAATGCACGCCACACTTTTCAGATATTTATTTGTAAAACATTTTGAAAACCGTTTATCATTTCCCTTCCACTTGACAATTTAATGCCACTTTGTGTTGGTCTATCACATAAAATCTCAATAAAATGTATTTACGTTTTTGATTGTAACATGACAAAATGTGGAAAACTTTAAGGGGCATGAATACTTTTTAAGGCACTGTACATCCACATCACTCTTTGCCCTCAAGTAGCTTAAAATATAAGGCCCCTATCTTACAAGCATACATAGTAGGGCCAATTTGGAAAAGAGCCGAATAACCTGCTGTCATGTTTTTGAAGTGTGGGAGGAAACCCATACAAGCACAAGAATTTGCATACTCCATCATGCATCTTGACCAGGATTTAAAATGGCAAGTCCAGTGCTGCATGGCAGAAGTGCTTTCCACTAAGCCACTGTACGGGGTCACTTAGTTACCCCGTGTCTGTAGTCGTAAAGTCAGACTACAACTGCCAAGCCCCCCATCCAGTTCTCCACAATTAGATTGATAGTGACTGCCCATTTATCTGGGGTTTTCATGGAGCTATGAGTTTTCTTGCATGTATGATGTCAGCCGAAATGTCTTCTGAAAGCTCTGCCACCAGTCCTCTGAGCTGTGGGAGAGAAGGGTGACCAAGTGGTCATGTGACTGAAACAAAAATGAACCAAAAAAGGGATTTGTTTTCTTTTCGATAATTAGTTAGGCTAGATGATGATTAATGGTGCCTAGTGCTTTGTTTGGTTTTTGCATGGTTTGTATTTGCATACATTTTAAGGAGCAAAGATGTATCCATGATAATTTTTCTTAAGTTTAGAGCAATTAGCAGAGCAGAATTCTTCTACTTATGCTCCTACTAGAGCTGCCTTTTTTAACTAGGGTGCCCAGGCACTCTGGGGTTCCTTGAGGTTTCTTCAGGGGTGCCTTGGCAAAATGCCTAAAAATTGCCCAAATATTGTATACAAGCGGTTGTGTGGTTGAAGCCTGCCTTTTAGTTACACAAAGCTTCAGGTTTTCATTATGTATCTTCTAGCCGCCTGCATCCTAACGACCAATTGCATCATCAGTTAATTTGGAGGATGTCAGGCACCTGCACAGCATCCTTGTATCCCCATCTCCAACCCCTCTCCCTCAGTGTTGGGGTCACATTAGCTAAGTGATGGACAGTGGCGGAGCCAGAGGGTTAGCTGGGGTGTCAATTGACACCCCAGAAAAAGTCCCTGCCACCCCTGTTGCCACCCCGATCCAGGCTGGCAGCGGAGGAATCACAGGCAGTGGTGGGATGGGATCAGCCGGTTCGCAGAACCGGCTGATCCCTCTAAGCTGGCGGCCAGGGTCAGGGAGCAGCAGAACAGTGCGTCCCGAAGCCGAGCCCGCCCATTCTGTGACAATAGCGAATGAAAATTCGCTATTGTCACATGGATCCTCCTCCGGCCAATCAGGGAGCGGGTCCTCCCGCTTCCTGATTGGCCGAATGGCAAATGCCGTGCCATTGGTCGAGGAGGCGCCGGCGGGAGGACTGAGAAGATGCAGGGAGCCGCGGACCGATGATAAGCTGCTGTGATGACCGTCCGTCCGTGAGGTAAGTAAGCCGGTCTCATGGGGGGGGGGGGGACGCTGGCACTCTGCAATGATTGCGGGCAAATGCTGTGGCACTCTGCAATAATCATTGGGGGCATTGCTGTGGCACTCTGCAATAATCATTGGGGGCATTGCTGTCTCACTGCAATAATCATTGGGGGTATTGCTGTCTCACTCTGCAATAATCATTGGGGGCATTGCTGTCTCACTGCAATAATCATTGGGGGCAAGGCTGTCTCACTCTGCAATAATCATTGGGGGCAAGGCTGTCTCACTCTGCAATAATCATTGGGGGCATTTCTGTGGCACTCTGCAATAATCATTGGGGGCAAGGCTGTCTCACTGCAATAATCATTGGGGGCATTGCTGTGGCACTCTGCAATAATCATTGGGGGCATTGCTGTCTCACTGCAATAATCATTGGGGGCATTGCTGTCTCACTCTGCAATAATCATTGGGGGCATTTCTGTGGCACTCTGCAATAATCATTGGGGGCAAGGCTGTCTCACTGCAATAATCATTGGGGGCATTGCTGTCTCACTGCAATAATCATTGGGGGCAAGGCTGTCTCACTCTGCAATAATCATTGGGGGCATTGCTGTCTCACTCTGCAATAATCATTGGGGGCAAGGCTGTCTCACTCTGCAATAATCATTGGGGGCAAGACTGTCTCACTCTGCAATAATCATTGGGGGCAAGGCTGTCTCACTCTGCAATAATCATTGGGGGCATTTCTGTGGCACTCTGCAATAATCATTGGGGGCAAGGCTGTCTCACTGCAATAATCATTGGGGGCATTGCTGTCTCACTGCAATAATCATTGGGGGCAAGGCTGTCTCACTCTGCAATAATCATTGGGGGCATTGCTGTCTCACTCTGCAATAATCATTGGGGGCAAGGCTGTCTCACTCTGCAATAATCATTGGGGGCAAGGCTGTCTCACTCTGCAATAATCATTGGGGGCATTGCTGTCTCACTCTGCAATAATCATTGGGGGCAAGGCTGTCTCACTCTGCAATAATCATTGGGGGCAAGGCTGTCTCACTCTGCAATAATCATTGGGGGCATTGCTGTCTCACTCTGCAATAATCATTGGGGGCAAGGCTGTCTCACTCTGCAATAATCATTGGGGGCAAGGCTGTCTCACTCTGCAATAATCATTGGGGGCATTGCTGTCTCACTCTGCAATAATCATTGGGGGCATTGCTGTGGCACTCTGCAATAATCATTGGGGGCAAGGCTGTCTCACTGCAATAATCATTGGGGGCATTTCTGTGGCACTCTGCAATAATCATTGGGGGCATTGTTGTCTCACTCTGCAATAATCATTGGGGGCATTGCTGTGGCACTCTGCAATAATCATTGGGGGCAAGGCTATCTCACTGCAATAATCATTGGGGGCATTGCTGTCTCACTGCAATAATCATTGGGGGCATTTCTGTGGCACTCTGCAATAATCATTGGGGGCAAGGCTGTCTCACTGCAATAATCATTGGGGGCATTGCTGTTTCACTGCAATAATCATTGGGGGCATTTCTGTGGCACTCTGCAATAATCATTGGGGGCAAGGCTGTCTCACTGCAATAATCATTGGGGGCATTTCTGTGGCACTCTGCAATAATCATTGGGGGCATTGCTTTCTCACTGCAATAATCATTGGGGGCAAGGCTGTCTCACTGCAATAATCATTGGGGGCATTTCTGTGGCACTCTGCAATAATCATTGGGGGCATTGCTGTGGCACTCTGCAATAATCATTGGGGGCATTGCTGTCTCACTGCAATAATCATTGGGGGCATTTCTGTGGCACTCTGCAATAATCATTGGGGGCATTGCTGTGGCACTCTGCAATAATCATTGGGGGCAAGACTGTCTCACTGCAATAATCATTGGGGGCATTGCTGTCTCACTGCAATAATCATTGGGGGCATTTCTGTGGCACTCTGCAATAATCATTGGGGGCATTGCTGTCTCACTCTGCAATAATCATTGGGGGCATTGCTGTCTCACTGCAATAATCATTGGGGGCATTGCTGTCTCACTGCAATAATCATTGGGGGCATTTCTGTGGCACTCTGCAATAATCATTGGGGGCAAGGCTGTCTCACTGCAATAATCATTGGGGGCATTGCTGTCTCACTGCAATAATCATTGGGGGCATTGCTGTCTCACTGCAATAATCATTGGGGGCATTGCTGTGGCACTCTGCAATAATCATTGGGGGCAAGGCTGTCTCACTGCAATAATCATTGGGGGCATTGCTGTCTCACTGCAATAATCATTGGGGGCATTGCTGTCTCACTCTGCAATAATCATTGGGGGCAAGGCTGTCTCACTGCAATAATCATTGGGGGCATTGCTGTCTCACTGCAATAATCATTGGGGGCATTGCTGTGGCACTCTGCAATAATCATTGGGGGCAAGGCTGTCTCACTGCAATAATCATTGGGGGCATTGCTGTCTCACTGCAATAATCATTGGGGGCATTGCTGTCTCACTCTGCAATAATCATTGGGGGCAAGGCTGTCTCACTGCAATAATCATTGGGGGCATTGCTGTCTCACTGCAATAATCATTGGGGGCATTGCTGTGGCACTCTGCAATAATCATTGGGGGCAAGGCTGTCTCACTGCAATAATCATTGGGGGCATTGCTGTCTCACTCTGCAATAATCATTGGGGGCAAGGCTGTCTCACTGCAATAATCATTGGGGGCATTGCTGTCTCACTCTGCAATAATCATTGGGGGCAAGGCTGTCTCACTCTGCAATAATCATTGGGGGCAAGGCTGTGGCACTCTGCAATAATCATTGGGGGCATTTCTGTGGCACTCTGCAATAATCATTGGGGGCATTGCTGTGGCACTCTGCAATAATCATTGGGGGCATTGCTGTGGCACTCTGCAATAATCATTGGGGGCATTGCTGTGGCACTCTGCAATAATCATTGGGGGCATTGCTGTCTCACTCTGCAATAATCATTGGGGGCATTGCTGTGGCACTCTGCAATAATCATTGGGGGCAAACCTGTATCCTGTCTGTATCCTCTGATCGCCACCTGTATCCTGTCTGTATCCTCTGATCACCACCACCTGTATCCTGTCTTTACTAGTAATGGCAGCGATCATTAGAGGGACTGCGACATTGCGGTGGACGAATCTGACACTAAATTACACTTTGTATATTGACCCCCCAAAATAATACCTAGCCACCCCTTTGCCACCCCTGTTTTAAAAGTCTAGCTCCGCCACTGGTGATGGAGAAAAACTGAGGGAGAAAAGAAAATTGGAATACTAGTCAGTATCATATTGCAAAAGTGTACTGTATTTCCTTTGGAAGAATAAATCCCCTCTAAAGTTGGGTGTCCTACTAATGTGGATGTTGCTGCATTATGTAAAACTATTAGAATAGGTTTTACATTTTTAGAATGAGGTGCCGCGAGACTGTCCATAATTTTTAAAGCGGGCCTCAAGATTGTCCATATATTTTAAAGGTTGAGAAACACTGTTCTAGAGCCAAAATGACATTGGATCTAGCATAACATAATATAACCCGAGACCATGCTTTGGTTTCATAGCCATTTTCATCAAAGAGAGGATCTGTATTCCAACAATTGCCAGGATGTGATATGGTTGCATGTTTTTAAAGTTAGAAATACTTGCAAACTGAATGACCATGATTACTATAGGTCAGTTGGGCACTTTGTGATCTGCTGGCAATGATGCACATCATGCTGTTTTTGGTCTGTAACAATAGCAGTTCACATGCAAGTGTCTCACTATAGAGGTAGCTCTAAATCAAATTTAAAATGGGGCAACATAGTGGCTAAGTAGTTACTACTTCTGCATGGCAGCACTGGGGTCGTAGGTTTCAACCACAACACCACCTGCATGGAGTTTGCATGTTCTTCTTTGGGTTTCCTCTGGTTTCCTGCCACACTCCAAAGACATGCTGGCGGGTAATTGGCACCTGTCTAAACTGGCCTTAGTATGTGTATAGGGACCTTAGATTGTAAGCTCCTTGAGGGCATGGACTGATGTGAATTTACAATATGTATATATATATATATATATATATATATATAAAGCACTGCATAAATTGTCAGTACTATACGAGTACCTGTAATAAATAATAACAATAAATAAAAACAGGCTAATTGATGGTGCCTCTAGATTCCCATACCACCTGTTTGGTCTGCTCACAAATACATCGTAATACAGTCCTGATAAAATGCTACAAAAATAATAGTTTTAGACCTGGAAAGAAAGCACACCAAGGAAATCAAAGCAGATTTCTTTAGAACAGACAAGAGATGAACAATTCAAGGTGTATACACATGTCCATTGTCCATTTGTCTATAATTAGCTTGTGAAGAAGAGACTGGATGTCTGGTTGAAAAACATATTCTTTTCAGCCCGAGCAGTAAAACTTTGGAATGTTGTCCTACAAGAACTGCTAAGGATGTTGTAGACATTAAAATAGAAAAAAGAGGGATATGTCCATTTACATACAAAAGCACAGGAGTAGCCTATTGACAGACCAGGAAATCACTTTTCTTCTTTTAGGGTATATTATTCATTAGCTTATATTTTGAATGGGAGAACTTGATTTTTCTTACTGCCTTTCGGATTTTGGAAAGACAAGCTAGACTTGAGAAATGTACCCTTTTTAAAGCTATTCTTATTGATATGTGACCAATACTTTGAGGGCAGTCAGGAGACATGGTCTCTTGGCCCATCATTATATTTAAAATAGAATACCTCTAATACAGTGGTTCTTAACCTTGTTGGAGGTACTGAACCCCACCAGTTTCATATGCGCATTCACCGAACCCTTCTTAATTGGAAAAATAAAATATGGCTCTCCTCACCTTGAATTCAGCGAACGTTGTGTTCTTGTATTTTCCATCTCCATGCAGCTTAAGGAAGTGTTCTCTTAGTTTTGCCAGTGCTAGACTAGAATTGCTTAACTTGGCATTGCAAATCATGCAGTTAGGAAGCTGACTCCCATCACATTTTGTTATACATGTGAATTCATATTGTACATATTCGTCCGACCACTTTCTTTTTTTGGTCGACATAGTTAGTATGAAGGGATTAATATCAAGAAAGAAATCACACGACGTACCATCACGACAGTTACAATTCGACTACTGGGCGCGACAAATTCCCTGCAGCACAGATAGATAGGCCAAGCGATGTTGCGTGATCACCTGCAGCCAATGAGCGGGGCGAGTCATCACGAATCATATGAGCCGGGTGTGTGTCTTGACCTCCCCCGAACCCGCGAGACTGACTCACCTGAACCCAGGTTAAGAACCACTGCTCTAATAGAATCTCTTTAACATAAAAAATACGGGCAGTGTTGGAAAGTAATGCTGGTAGGGCAATGAATTGGAAAACTTTCTCTTGAGATCTGGCCAAAATTTGGTCAAAATTTAGCCTCGACTAACCTACAAAATCAGTTCAGGAAAATGTTGTGGTTATACAAAAAAAAAAATAATTATCGGCTGAGAAACAAGTATATAATTGCCTCTTCTTCTGCCAGACTGCTTCCAAACACCACTCCGATGCAGAGAAGCCACTGGGTTAGGTTTCCTTTAGAAACTGTCAGTTCCAGGTGTGTTGATCTTATTTGTCCTCGCTGTGCTCATTGCTTCCTCTACCATCCGCCACATTACTACTGTATAATGTAGTGACGCAGGGGTCTGTTGATAAAACCAATAAGTGCAGTGAGGTACACAGGAAATTGACACTCCCGGAAGTGAAAGATTCATACTTTGTCTGAATATTTCTATCACAGAAATATTCTATGCAATCAAACAGTGTTTGATGGTATGGGCAGTAATTACTCACAGTTTTTCCAGAAACTGTGTTTATGCGACAGACAGATTTTCTTACAATATAAAACTAGGGTACGGATGCATTCCGCCATCACGTTATAAAATGTATCTGTTTTGTTAAAAATGCAGTACAGTTCCAATGTGGTGTGTTGGAAATTCACGCAACTGAGATGCAATTTATGAATGTTTTCCTTGCGATCTATATACATTTTCATCCCTTGTTTTTTTCTTTCTTCTACTAAAATCATGAAAATGTAACTGAAAGCACGCTAAGCAAAAGCTTATTGCATTTTTTGTGTGTTACCACTGACTAATGCAATGCATATTTTTCCAAAAGCACATATAAGATACAGCAAGCAGAGTTTTTCAAAATCGCACAGGGCTGTACTGTAACACAACACACTGAGCTTCATAGATTACAATCCCTGCACTTTTGGAGTGCTGTGAAAATGTATTTTAGCACAGTTACAATGGTGTGAATGGGCCCTACAATATATATAGGCTCTAATGCCTCGTACACACGATCAGATAATCATACAAAAAAAATTGCTTTCGAATTGATCGCACGATAATCTTATCGTTAATACACAGCCGATCGTGACATTTCATCCAACAAAATCCGAAGGGACAAACACGAAAAATGTTGTTGTATGATAGCCTAGCGAAAGACAATCATTTAATCAGTACAGTACGCGTCCGCTAAAAATCGCTAGACAAAGACCACGTATGATCAGTCTTTGTTTTTTGCCTTTGTTTTTGTTTTGCACAATCCAATACGTAGATACACAACCAGGAAGCTTTTCCAGAATCGTACGAAAAAAAAAATCATCAGTTTAGTACGCATTGTTGAATTCGATACTAGTATCATGCAACAAAATGCGAACGATAATTCGTGTGATTATCTGATCGTGTGTACGAGGAATTAGTTGGCAATGTTTCTGCATATGTTCTCTAAATTCTGGATGTAATTTAGCTTTGGCTACAATAAGATACACTGTCAGGTAACCACCAGTAAAAAATGGTTTAATTATGTTAACTGATTTAGGAAGCAAATTATTGGTAATTGAGGAAGAGCCTAGCTGGAGTTCAACAAAGCAATTAACAAGGAACTAAACAAGTGGTAAATAATTAGACATTTAGAAAGCAATTGATTTAGGCTCAAGTCACCTGGGTGGACTCTCCACACTTTTGAAATAACTCTGTGAAAAATACACGGCTGCCATTGCTGGCCTCTTTCTGAAAATGCTAGTTACTTAAGCCTTGTACACACGCACCGATTGTTGGCCGTGAATTTTCGGCCAACGTCCGATCGGCCAATTGTCGGCTTGTTAGTATGATGCTTCCGACAACCGACTGTGACTTTTCGGCTGAACAATATCTGGTGTGCATGCTATAAAATTTTTGTTGGCCGTCAACAGAACGGCCGATTGTTCGTCAGTCAGTACAGATTTCGGCAGACAAAAATCAGATGAGCAAGACTGGGCATGCTCAGAGAAGAAAAAACACACGGAAAGTAAACCAGAACATGACATCACTTCTGCAGTAGGTTGTTGTTGGCCGACAAAATTCGTGTGCAGTCTAGAGCACATTTCAACCAACACAACAACACCGGACAAAAGACGGCCGATCGGTCGGCCAACAATCGGTGCGTGTGTACGAGGCATTAGTTGTTAAGTTTCTAGCCAATAGTTTAATATTTTCTGATTCACAGAGCTGGGTCAAATATTCAGATCAGCAATGTAAGAGACAGGTCAGAGGTCCTTATTTGTATACTTGTTTCAGGTTTTTCAAACTATTGTATATACAATTTTTTTTTTTTTTTTTTACAATGGTGGACACATTGGAGAAGTGGCAAAAACTATGTTAGGTTTTTCTTGCATTCTATGTCCCAATCAGTGAAATTTTCCTGCACGTCCTGTCCTCAGAGCCACAGCCAGAAGCACTTCCACAAAATCGGGCTTAAAATTCCACCTTTGACAGTTGTCAGCGAAACAGGTGTCCCCACAGAAAGATATCCTCTCTACCCTTGTTTTGGGTGATAGTATGGACACCCATCAATTTATGCCCCTTTGACAGTTGTCACTTACACAGGTCTTCCTTTTACTTACTCCTAGGCCTATGCAGAGACATTCACCTCCGGAAGGTTTACCCCCCTTCATGACCAGGCGATTTTTTGTGATACGACACTGCGTTACTTTAACTGATAATTGAGCAGGTGTGAGACACTGTCGTCCCATGTCCTTTATTTTCCTACAAATAGAGCTTTCTTTTGGTGGTATTTGATCACCTCTGCAGTTTTTATTTTTTGTGCTATGAACAAAAAAAAAAAAAAAGCTATGAAAAATCTAACAATATAAAATAATATTTTTTTACTTTCTGCTATAAAACATATCCAATAAAAAATAAAAAAAATAAAAACGTCTTCATTAATTCAGGCCAATGTGTATTCCGCTACAAATTTATGATAAAAAAAAAAATTGATTGGTTTGTGCAAAAAATATTGTGTATACAAACTATGGGATATTTTTATTTATTTTTATTTATTACTAGTAAGGGTGATGATCAGGAACTTATAGGGGGACTGCAGTATTGCAGACAAACTGATGCTTTTTGGGGACCAGCGACACAAATACAATGATCAGTGCTAAAAATATGCACTGTTATTGTACTAATGACACTGGCTGAGAAGGGATTAACATAGGGTTGTCACCTCATCCCTTTAAACCAGGACATGCATTAATTACAAAGGTTCTGTGGCTGATTAAGGTGGTAAATAAACTCACTTGGTGCCTTATGTGCATTATATTAGTCTCAGAACCTGTGTAATTAATATATGTCTCTGGATTAAAGGGATGAGGCAGCAACCCTAGGTTAACATCAGGGGCAATTAAAGGGTTAACTGGGGGTGGTGCTTTGACTAGTGGAAGGCATGGTTCGGTGTCCCTGCATTACAGGAACAAAGGATCTATGCCTTCTGTACTGACAGAACGGCAACCTGCCTTGTCTACATAGGCAGACTGCTGTTCTGCCTGTGTATCGAAGAATCAGCGGGTGCCGGCTCACATTGAGTCAACAGTACCCGCCGATCAGCTCCCGCTGTGTAAGTGAGAGCGAGCCACCGGCAGTGCTCGCACTTGCCCCAGACCAGAAAGTACTAGGTACAGGATCTGGCACAGAGCGGCCGCCCTGCCGCAGTATATATATGGTGGGCGGTCTGCAAGTGGTTAAAGAATAGCTAAACTCAAGAACCAAAATGCAATATATGGCAGCTTCCAGTCCTAGATGAGCGGGCTGCATTATATATTTTTTTTCACGATAAGAACATTTTCGCAAACATAGTAAATACCTGTTGATCTTGCCAGAAATGCAGTGTCATTGACACTTCCTGTAAGCTGCACAGAAGAATAAATTCCTTCCTAGCTATCTTCTGTAATCCATCAATGGCTGCCCTCCTGTAATGGAGATATACAGTAGAGATAATAACAAGGTGTAGTGCTATTAGGGTAGCAGCCTAGGGGGACAACTGTGGCACCCCCCCCCCCCCATAAATACAGTGGAGAATGAGGTAGCCGCACAGAATCAGTAAGTGCGCTATTTTCAGGATTAGTAGGTAAAAATAAAGCAAAAATGCTTAAAAAAAATTAAACAAATGCAGCTACCACACCAAGGACTACCAATCTGCAAAATAACACACATGGTTTTGGGTTTAGATTTGCTTTAAGCTTTGCTTTTTGAACTTGTTGCAATTTCATAAATGGGCAAAGCTCATGTTAATTTTACATTCTGATTATATTAATGTATGCTTTAAAAAATAGTATATTAATAAAATCTAACTTTTTAACTCTTTTATTAATTTTATAATTTAGGCTTAATGTTTCTTTGTGTTCTCTGCATTGAAATAGTCAATACTTGTGTCATGATATAATAAATCGACCAAAGAGATATTGCCTGTGCATCCTAAGCAAGCTGAAACATCATGCTGGGTTTTCAGATTGTGACCAGTTTCAGCTTTTATGTTATTTGAAAAGCAGGCGTCCTAAAAGATTATCTGCTATATAACACTGTGGGTTTTCTTTCTAGAAGGATAACTGATTGTAATGTCATTACAAATCCATTTCCCTTGCTGAGCCAGGCTTCTCAGAGATTAAATGGTGCTAATTAAGGGTATGCTCCGCCAGCTTTGTCCCTGCTGAGTGCCAAGTATGGTGTATAAGGTTAATTTAGGCATAATGGTTGTATGAAATATGTTGTAGGGTACTGACTACACTGGTCCTAGACTTTTTAAGTGCAAACACTATAGCAGGTCAAAAACCTGGAAGGCTTCATCTGCTTGATGAAAACAACTGGTTATTTCATGTCTATGGGTAGTTTAAAATGTATGTAAAAGCCACAACAAAAAGCGATTACAGATATATTACAGATTACTAGTCCTTAGATGTGGTGACTGTATTATTTTCCTCTTTAAATGCTATGTAGCCCCCTCCTATCATAGGATTCTAGCCAAATTTAGTTTTTGGCTCCTTCTGCAGTCAAGGGAGCAGTGATTGTTTGTTTTGGCCTGTTTAGGATTTCACAGGCTGGGAGTTTGATTGCTTTCCCCTGCCTCTGGAAGAAGCTTCAAGAAAATAAGGAGGAAGATTTAAATGACCAGCCGGAAAATTTATAATGCCCTAGCCAAACTCTTGAGAGGAGCCAATCAGAAGGTGGTTGGGGAGGTTGATAAATAATCTGAAGCCCTGAAGAGATGGTTCTTTTCTCAGCAGGGAGGGTTTCAAAAGCCTCTAAGACTGCTGCCCTAGGAGGCAGCCTATGAACTGCATAGCTGTTCTTGTAGGTCATGGCTGTGGCAGAGCTGAGGACCTGGAGTGATCTTTCTGAAGAGCTGGCTGCAGGAATTCACAACATTACCCTGTCCTCAGCACAGTCCTGGAGTGTGAGTTTAGAGAAGAGTGTTCTCTGTTACTGTGCAACGTTTTGGAGCATCCCATGCCCTAACCCCTCTCCTGTTTAAAGTTCTTCAAGCATAACATTTCAAAAAGAAATCCCCTAGGCTAAGAATTTGGAGCTGAAGTGCATGGACTGATGCTTGTTATGGTGGGCAGCCGCTATACTATTTGGCAAGAACCAGCTATCTTCAGTGGCTCCTGTAGGGGTAGCTCTATAGTAAATTATTTTTATTTAAAC
Source organism: Pelophylax lessonae (assembly GCF_965119305.1). Taxonomy (NCBI): domain Eukaryota; kingdom Metazoa; phylum Chordata; class Amphibia; order Anura; family Ranidae; genus Pelophylax; species Pelophylax lessonae. Next base: position 137,927,572 of record NC_138780.1, on the reverse strand, counting down.
CTGGTAATCCTGACAATAACATATCTACTGTCCTAAGATGACAACATTCACTCACTGTATTATATCTATGAAGGGGCAGCGTTGTCACCATAGGCTGCACTCTTGATTTGGACTATAAACACCTCCCCTTCTTCTCATCTCCATTACTGTATATAGGGTGACTACTGGCCATAAACGAGTCAGTTTTTTTTGCTCAGCCAGTGGGTTAAACGATAAAACTGACCCAATTTCTCCATCTACAAATTAGATGTGGATGCAGGAATCCTTCTTTGCTGCTGTGTCCTGGTATACAGACAGTGGGGAGACTCCCCCACCGTCGCTGATCAAGAGAAAAAATAGGGCAGATGAACAGAAGTCAGTCGGTAGATTGACTTCTGCACAGCCACAGTGGGCACATATAGATCGAAAATGCTGAACAGGCTGAATTTTGATCCATACTTTTACGGAAGTTTGGTTTGTGCTGAAAATAGCACTTTAATTACTTAGGCCTGGTTCACACCTATCCATTTTTAGTGAGTTTTCAGTTTTGCAGGAACACACTACAGTCCATTTAACATGGTTTCTTATGGCTCACTTTCACATCTGTGCATTTTATGGAAAGGAACAGGGACTTTTTCTGGTTTTTGGTTCCATAGACTTCAATAGATCAAAAACGCAAAATGCACCTGGGATATGCAAACTGCAACCTGTATAGGTGTGAACTAGGCCTAAAGGTCCTAACACATGAGCATTCTGCCCGGCGGACTCCGCTTTGCTAAGCGGGGGTTCGACCAGCTCACTGTGCAGAGATGGACATGTCAGAGCCCTGCTCTCCTCTATGGGGAGATCGGATGAAAACATAAAGAAAGAAAGATGGAGGGAGAGAGAGAGAAAGAAAAAAAGGATGGAGGGAGAGAAGGAAAGGAAAAGAGAAGGAAAAGGGATGGAGGGAGAGAGAAAAAGAGATGAAGGGAGAAAGAAAGAAAGAAAGAAAGAAAGAAAGAAAGAAAGAAAGAAAGAAAGAAAGAAAGAAAGAAAGAAAGAAAGAAAGAAAGAAAGAAAGAAAGAAAGAAAGAAAGAAAGAAAGAAAGAAAGGAAAAGAGAAGGAAAGAAAGAGGGAGGGAGGGAGAAAAAAAAGAGTAGTGGAGGGAGAAAGAAAGAGAGAGAAGGAAAGAATGGAAAAGAGAGAGAGAGAGATAGAGAGAGAGAGAGATATCCCTGGGTTCCGTGTGAAGCGACTGCCCTGCTGCCTATTAAGCACAGGTTCAGCCATAATACACTTTGTTCTTTGCAGAGAGAGAGTGTGATTCTAGTACTGTTCAGCCATAACAAGCTTTGTTCTTCCTCACCTCAATCACTAATGCAGCTTCTTTCCATAGCAACTCCATGCCACAACATGGGCAGTAATGGATAGGGCACCCATTTCCATGATTGTCCCAGGCAAATCGGGACTGTTGGCAACTATGCACTAGTGAGGTTGCAAAGTTGGAGCTACAAGTAATCAAGTAGTGTCGTTTACTTGCCCTGCAAAAATGTGATTTCTCTTTCGTTCATTGGTGGACACAGCTCCTGATTCTTCTTAACTATTGGGTTTTACTGTCCCCTACAGGAGTAGGACACTAGGCAGGAAAAAGCTTGACTATGCTTATGGGCAGTCCCAGGGGGTATACTCTCATTCTCAGCTATAGGCACTCAGTTTTTTTCTGCCTAGTCAGGAGTAAGAACCTAGTTCCTTGAGGGGATCTCTGGTCCTGGCAATTTTTTTCCTTTTAAATGGAACTTTTTCCTTTCTTTTTTATTTTGTTCCTGTGAGAATCTACAATCAACTGCCGGACTGGGTGATGGACTGGATAATCTAGATCCAGAGGGTCTCCCCAGTCTGGCCAGCGAGCGTGCACAGCGTTCCTCCTGGCTGACAGCCCCCCATTCCGATGGAGTGGTGGTCTGTCAGTCCCCTCCCTCCCCCCCAGCCCCTCTAAAATTTTGGTGGTCACTGTGGGTCTTCTGGCCCCCCCTCTCTGGTGAGGTTATGAGCTGGCTTTTGACACATGCTCTTAAGGTTGCTGCTGGTCGGGTTTTCTCCTGGTGTGCAACGGGGGTGGGGGGGTTGAGCAGGGTTCCCTGCCACCCTGGGGGTTGGTGACTAGGGCAGGGATGCACGATGGGCTCCCTGCTGCTGTTGTTGTGCTGGGGGAGCAGATAGTTTAGCATCCGCTGGTCCGCGCCTCACGCGACCGGATCCAACCAAAAATTTAGGCCGCGGCTTTGCAGCCTTCTGGTCGGGAGCTATGTGGAGTGGCCCCAGGGAGGGAGTCTAAAGCCACTACCCTCCATTTGGGCATCCGCCCTCCCCTCCGCTGTCCCTGGGTGGTCAGGTCTGCCGGGGCTCGCGCTGGGCATCCACAAAATTTTAGGCCGCTCCTTGCGGCCAAGTCATGCACCTCCGTTGGGGGGGGGGGGGGCGGCCCCAGTGGGGTTAGCTGAAGCCCCCGCACTTCCTTTGGATGGGATCCATGCAGCTGGGCCTCCACAAAAATTTAGACCACGGTTTGCGGCCAGTTTGGCGCCTCCCTTGGTTTATTTTTTGACATGCTGCCAATTTTGTGTAGGGCACCTGCCCTTTTTCACGCTGCGGGACCATCAGGGTACCCTGCCTGTGCGTCTGCATCATGATGGGCTACTTCCTGTCATGCGGGCCCCTATGGAGGGGCTCAGAGGGCGACACTCTTGTTTTTTTGCGGGGTCCAGTAGATGGTCCATTCATGAGCCCCTGGTCGGCATCCCTTTTTCGGGATCGCAGTCGGCGGCCCTCCCCTGATTCCCACTCTTGTGTTCCCTAAGCATTTTGCTATGCGGTATCCTTATGGGGATTTCCTGCTTAAAGAGTGGATGGTCCCACCTGTAGTTGACTCCCCGTTTTCCAGGTTGAATAAATCTACCCTAATCCCAGTTGACGAGTCTCCGGCTTTTAAAGGACCGGCTGATAGGAGAGCGGAGATTCTGGCCCACCATATGTTCACTGTGGCTGGTTCTGGTGTTACAAACTCTGATCGAGTAGGCTAAACTTTTACCCTGGGACCTGGAGAGGGAGCAGACTCCCCCTGTTTTGCAGAGCTGGCGGACCAGTTGGTCCAGGGGCTGCAGTTTGTCTGTGATGCCTCTTTGGATGCGGCTCCCTTGGTCTCTAGGCTGTCTGTATCATCAGTGGTACTTCTGCGTATTATTTAGCTGAAATGTTGGTCTGCGGACAAGACTTCTAAGAAGGCCTTATCTTATGTTCTTTTTGTTGGGGATCGCCTGTTTGGAGCTTCCCTGGATGACATCAGTAGAGGGTTTTACAGTAGGGAAGAGTACTCTTCTTCTGCAGGCTACCAAGGGTAAAGAGCCCCGTTGTTGATGTGGGCCTTTATTTTTAGCTTATAAGAGGCCTTTTCATCCCTCAGGGTCTAAATACAAGGGATCAAAGCCCTTCAGGTTCTTCACCAGAGGTTCCAAGTGGACCTGGTCTGACAAGCCACGATCTACTCTTCCAGACCTGTGGACAAGACTTCTTCTGCATGAAGGGATGCCCTCACCCGTATCTGGGGTGGGGGAACGTCTTCGCTGGTTTCCGGACCCGTGGACCTCCCTGGTTCAGGATAAGTGGGTCCACAAAGTAATTCGGTCTGGCTACAGATCGAGTTTCGGTCTTATCTCCCTGAAAGGTTATTTTCCTCTTTGGGGCTGTGCAAGACTTGTTACTTCAAGGGGTGATTGTTCCGGTTCCAAATTCAGGAACATTTTTGGGGGTTTTACTCAAACCTGTTTACAGTTTAGAGTAAGGAAGGCAAGGGGCCCCCAATTCTGGACCTCAAGGTGCTAAACTGCTTTGTGTGGGTACAGAAGTTCCGAATGGAGTCCATTCACACTGTGGCACCCCTACATCAGGGTATTTTCTCGCTTCTATCGACATCAAGGTTGCTTACCTTCACATTCCAATACGTGCCAGTCACCAGTGCTTCCTCTGCTTTGCCGTGTGCTAGGAGCATTATCAGTTTGTGGCGTTACCCTTTGGTCTCGCCTCTTCTCCTACTGGGGTACCTGGATGATCTTTTTCTGTGAGCGGAGTCTCCGACTGCTCTGATGGACAAACTGGAGATTACTCTGTGAACTCGGGAGGGAGTTCGGTTGGATTCTGAACCTCCAGAAGTCTGCTCTGGTTCCGTCTACCAAGTTGGACTATCTGGGTCTGACTCTGGACTCCACCTCAGAAAACTCCAGAACCTGCAGGGTGCAATTCAGCTGCTGTTGTCCAGCATATCTCAGGACTTGCATGCGGGTGCTGGGCCTAATGGTGTCTACCTTCGAGATGTTTCCGTTTTCACGGTTCCAAAAGAGATTTCTGAAAAAAAAAGAGATTTTTTTGTTAAATGGGACAAGGATCCACAGTGTCTCGAGAATCTGATCCTGTTGAGCTGGGGTACGAAAGGGTCCCTGAGCTGGTGGTTTCGTTTTCTGGCATTTTCGACAGGGCAAATCTTTCCTTCCCCTGTACTGGACAGTGGTCACCACAGATGCCAGCCTGTCTGGGTGGGGAGGCGTTTTCAGCACAGATTGTGCTCAGGGGTCTGGACTCTGGAAGACTCAGACTGCCGATCAATGTACTGGAACTCCGAGTGATCAGACCTTGTCAGGATCATTGCACAAAGCATCTGCAGGGGTTTCCGTTATGGACTCAATCAAACAATGCCACAGCTGTGGTCTATGTCAATCACCAAGGGGGCACAAGAAGTGTCCTGGTGGCTAATAAAGTATCCAGCATTCTAAGGTTTACAGAACGCTTCGTTCTAGCTCTCTCTGCTGTACACATTCCAGGGGTTGAAAATTGGCAGGCGAATTACCTCGGTCGACAGGCATTAGACCAGGGGGAATGGTCACTTCATCTGGAGGTGTTTCATCAGTTATGTCTCCGGTGGGGTACTACCGAGGGGGACCTGTTGGCCTCTCGCCTCAACAGGAAGGTACAGATTTTGTGGCATGGTCTCGGGGATCCTCTGCAAACAACTCAGACGCACTAGTGGCTCCTTGGGATCAGTATCGTCTGATTTTCGCCTTCCCCCTCTCAAACTGCTGCCAAGACTCCTGTGCAAGATTGAGGCAGAAGGGATTCTGGTCTTTCTAGTGGCACAGACTGGCCTCATCATTCTTGGTCCACCGATCTGGTATGGCGGGTCGCTGATGTTTCTTGGAGACTTCCTCTCAGGGAAGATTTGCTGTTCCAAGGACCAATCTTCCATCCTGTTTTACAGTCGCTGGCTTAACGGCTTGACTGTTGAAAGCCAGGTGCTGGAGGATGGAGGCTTGTTTGAATTGGTGATTCATACACTGTTAAAGGCTAGAAAATCTACCTCTAGGAAGATCTACCATCGTACTGGGAAGATGTACATTGCGTAGTGTGAGTCTCTTAGGGTTCACCCTCACTCCTTTTCAGTGGCTCGGATCTTGGCTTTCCTTCAACGGGGGGTTGAGCAGCGCCTGTCCTTGAGTATCATCAAGGGCCAGGTTTCAGCCTTGGCCCTTTTCTTTATCCTCCATTGGCCACACATTCCTTGGTGTGTACTTTTCTCAAGGGAGTTCAAAAATTGGCTCCTCCAGTGCGGTCTCCTTTGCCACCGTGGGATCTCAATTTGGTGCTGTCAGTTCCTCAGAAACCTCCCTTCGAAAATATTCGGGAGATCCCCCTGCTTACCTGGTCCTGTCGTTCACTTTACCTGGTGGATCACAGTGATAAGGTGGTTCTTTGCCCCTGTCTGTCAATCCTTCAAATGGTCATCTCTGCTTTCTATTTGAATGAAGACATTGTGGTGCCTTCCCTGTGTCCCAGACTTGAAGATCCTAAGGGAATTGCCTTGCATTTCCTGGATGTGGTTCTAGCACTTAGAGTGTACCTGGCAGCTATGAAGTCTTTTAGGAAGTCAGACTCACTGCTTGTACTCAAGGACGGACCTCGGATAGGATTTTCCCTTTTGCTGTGACCATTTCTAGATGGTTAGGACAGACGGTGATTCAGGCCTATTCCAATGAGGGTCAGGTTCCTCCTTTCCCTGTTACGGTGCACTCTACTCAGTCGCTTAGTGCTTCCTGGGCCTTCCATCACAAGTCGTCAGTGATGTAGGTTGGCAAGGCGGCCACCTGGTCGTCTGTGCACACAAACTTTATGTGTTAGGATCTGCGAATACTTCTTTTGGCTGCAAGGTTTTGCAGGCTGCTTTTTAGAGGAACTGGTCCTCTTTGAGGGTGTATTGATTTTTCCAGGTGAGCTCCAGTCATTCTTGGTTGAGCATCAGGTTACCTGGTTGGCTATGGTTTAGCCTTGGGAATTAAATAACCAAGACAGTGCTGCGCCAGAACATAAATGTGCAATGAATATAAATGTGCAATAGATGCACAGAGTACTCAAAATATACAAAATATTAGATGGAAGAATCCATAAAAGTGCTCAAATAATCAAATAATGTAATGTGTCCAAGTAATATAAAAAATATGAATAGTGATAAAAGAGTCCCAATAATCCCACAGGTGTCCAACACTGCACCTCCGTGAATGTGCTTCAATTCACCACCACCACAAATTAAAGCCTCTCACCTCAATCTCTGACCCAAGAATCAACCAGGGTCAGATGCAGCTATGCCCCACAGGGGGGCAAAAGATGGTAGGAGGGATTGTATGCAGAACAGCAGAGGGTCTCCCAGGACCAGGTATCACTCATCCACAGGAAGAGATCCCAGGTATGAAAGGAGAAGACACAAGAAATCTAAGAGTCTCCACTAGGTAATCTCAAGTAATTTATTAAAAATAGTGCACTTACAAGAAAAGCACTTGATAGTCCATGTAAGACAACCGTTCTGCAAATGACTAGAGAAGATCACATCTTATACATATATTTTTGGATTGTGGAGGATGGAGATGGATTAAGAACACCAGTAGAAAGGAGAAAGGCAGAACAACCGTGATAAAGGAGACCCCACTTTTAGGGGCAGGCACATGAGACCTAATATTAGGTCAAATTTAAAGTGGTAGAATATGGAAGCTGGTGAAGGGCTATACACATGTGGTGATAAGAATATCATTGAAGGAATTTAACCTCCTTGGCTCGGGGTGGAATTTCAGTGCCATTAGCGGTAACCCTGAGCCACACTCAGGGTACCACCAGGGAGAAGTCGCTGGATCCTGGAAGAGGTTACTTATCTTGTCCCCGGGATCTCGCAATGTATTCCGTCAGCATACGGAGGCCGGATCTTCCGCCTGATGCTGTGAGCCCGGCTTCCAGCTCCTGTGAGTGTCACATCGCAGGGGGGTGGAACCGGCTGCAAATTCAAATAGTAAAACACACAAACTCACTGATATATTGTAATCCTATTGGATTACATTACTAAAAAAAAAAAATTGACATTAGTTTGCCCCCCAGTACCCTTGCCTGCAGTTTTACTGTACTTTATACTGTATATATATATAGTGGTTAAGGAAGTCAGTACAGTTACAATTCAATACAGGAGGAATAAGAGGGCCTTGCTCGTTAGAGCTTACAATCTAGGAGGGAGGGTCAAGTGATACAAAAGGTAATAACTGTGGGGGATGATCTAATGGAGAAAATAAAAGTACAGTTGTTAGGTAGAGGCAGAATAGACTTCTCTGAAGAGGAGGGTTTTCAGGGATCATCTAAAAGCAAACAGAGTAGGGGATCATCAGATTGGTGTAGGGAGTTCCATTGGATAGTGGGGGCTCTGGAAAAGTCCTGAACGCGAGCATGGGAGGATGTGACGAGGGAGATAGATAGATAGCAGGTATTGGGAGGAATGAAAAGAACAAGTAGGTTGGTATTTTGAGAATAAGTTAGCGATGTAGTTGGGGGCTAAGTTGTGGATGGCTTTGTAAGTTGTTGTTAGTCTTTTGAATTTATTTGTTGGGTGAGTGGAGGGCAGTGAAGGAATTGCCAGAGAAGAGTAGCAGACACTGAGCAGTTGGTAAGGTGGAAGAGCCTGGCAGCAGCATTCATGATGGATTGAAGGGGGGATAGCCTATATAAAGGTAATCCCGTAAAACCTTGATTTTATTATGGCATGGTGTGAGCAACCTTGTTACATGCAATCTTGTCAAAGAAGTATAGGTAAATGGGGGAGCAACGTGTTTGCTTGGTGACAGCTTTTCCAGATCCTCAGATTATGAGTTTCGAAGTGCAAATATACAAGTCTGAATGTTTTATCTTTTTGAACAAGTGTAGTTCATTTGTGAATATTGCCTATATTGTGGGCACTAAATGTTGCATTCTGTGCATAGGCAAACTACCATTCCATTTTTTCCCTTCTCCTTCTTCTAGACTGGACACCGTTGTGACACTTTTGGCATACTTATGAATTCATGCAAGCCTTCCTCTGTCTTGTTTCAGCATGTCTGGGTGGTGGTAGGCCAGTAAACACCAAGGGATGGTAATCCATTCTGCACATATAAAGTGAGTTTCCATGGTGACTAGTGAAACAATGAAGAAAAATATCACATCAAAAAGCCTGTTAAAAGGAGACAAATGAATGGTGTATCTCTGAGTGTGAAGAAAGGGGCTCCTAAGTGGTTCCTGATGTTAATATGCTTTATGATAACCAGACAACCAGGCAATTCCTCAGATCATCAATGTTAAATACAGGTAGCATGTTGCTCCCTATTCATTGCTTGTAAATATTGTAAAGGGGACTGGCTTAACTGGTATTTGCAGTGGTAACCATACACAGGACAAGGACACTCAGGAACAGTCCTCAGGAACCTGTATTTAACATTGAAGATCTGAGAAAATTACCCACTTGTCTGGTTCCTGCACTTTTATTCAGCAAGGCAATAGAGACAAACACTGTTCAATGCATGAGGGCTTTGTATAGCAAGCATAAAACAAACAAAACATCTGCTCATCCAAAACACTAAAGCTGGCAATAGACGAAGTGTTCGAAGAAAATCGCTTGATTCCCCCATCGACACAGTCAGTGCTGATAGGGGAATCCCTCTCGTGGAGCCATTGTGTTTTCCCGGGGGAGGGTTGGGGCAGAGAAACCCATCCCCGCTGGGAGAACACAGTGATTACTGCTAGCAGCTATAATAGCTGCTAGCAATAATCACATGTAAAATCCAACAGGCTGGTTGTACCCAAAAAAACATATTGGGGAGTCTATCCCCAAAAGGTTTTTCCAAAGCAGTGAATAAATTATTAACACATCCTTATAGTGGCAAGATGTATTGTATTCCTCAAATTGAATGATGTATGGGCATCTGAGAAGTCATATTGATGGAATTCCTTATAGCCTGCTCAACAATACTGTAGACAACTACAGCAACGTTTGGAAACTGTGACACCCCATGAAAAATTCTACCTGAACTAATTGACTTACAACTCCTTTATCTTGTCTATTGTCACCTACCTCATGGGGTTCTGTGGAAAATCATCCAGAAAACCATCCAGGACTGTTTTTCTAATTCCATCCCACCCTTCTCTATCCTTTTCCTTCTTCCTCCTATCCTCCTATGCTCTTCTTCTTTAAAGAGGAAGTAAACCCAGCACAAAAAAATGAGAAAAAAAATCTGTAAGACAAAGGCATAATGAGCTAGTATGCATCACATACTAGCTCATTATGAAATACTTACCTTAGAACAAAGCTCCGCACAGCGACGAGACAGCCGACATGTTCGGCCGTCCTGCTTCCTGGTTCGCATCCTCCGGCCATCTGATTGGCTTACCTATAGGTACAACTTCCAAGAGAGGGTTTACAACCTCTTTAAGCTGAAATGCTGAATTTTTTTACCCATTGGACTGAATGAAAAAAGCTAACAGATGCCTTCATCCACACAAACAAGGTGGATAGAGGGATCCAGGCCCAGACTGGGCATACCAGGCATTTGCCTGTTGGGTCGGGCCGCTGGGCCAGTTGTTCATGTGGATGGAGAAATGTCATCAGCACACCAAGGATTTCTCAGAAGGGTCCAAAGCTTTATTCACACGGTCACACAGTACACATACGGCAACGTTTTGGAGCCACGCAGGGCCCCTTCGCCAGGCAAGTGTCCATGTGGGGCAAAAAGCTGAACTTCCCCTTGATCCTACACGGCTCACAGAGCCTCTCCATGGCTGGCTGCCCATTAGGTCTGCGGTCTCCTGGCCACTCTGCAGCCGGCCGTTGGGGCCCAGGGGGCGGAGAGACTAGCAATCAGCTGGCAGGTGAGTGAGGCCCTGATGGGGGAGGAGCTGAGAGAGGTTCCCCCTGCGTGAGCTGTGACTCACAGCCTGTGAGGAGACCCCCATGTCCTGATCCTAATACAGGTTTCACAGTGAGACAGACTGGCACTGCTGCTGACTGACTGACACCTGGAGGGACCTAGAGAGAAAGTGCCAGTGATTCTATTACTTATCCCCAAGGTAAGAACTTTTCAGGTGGGGGGAGCAATGGGGATGAAGGCTTCCATAGAGGGACATCCACCCTGCCCACCCCTCCACCTGGCTGCATCCACCCTGCCCACCCTCCACCTGGCTGCATCCACCCTGCTCACCTCTCCACCTGGTTGCATCCACCCTGCTCACCTCTCCACCTGGCTGCATCCACCCTGCCCACCCCTCCACCTGGCTGCATCCACTCTGTCCTCCCCTCCACCTAGCTGCATTCACCCTGTCATCCCCACTACCTGACTGCATCCATACTGCTGACCCCTCCACCTGGCTGCATCCACCCTGTTTTCTCCACCTAGCAGCATCCACCCTATCCCCCCCTCCACCTGGCTGCATCCACCCTGTCCTCCCTTCCACCTTGTGCAATCCACCCCACTCACCCCTCCACCTGGTGCAATCCATCCCACTCTCTACCTGACTCCATCCATCCGACCCTCTACCTGGCTCCATCCACCCCTCCACCTGGCTGCATCCACCCTGTCCTCTGCTCCACCTGGCTGCATCCACCCTGTCCACCCCTCCACCTGGCTGCATCCACCCTGTCCACCCCTCCACCTGGCTGCATCCACTCTGTACACCCCTCCACCTGGCTGCGTCCAACCTGTCCTCCCCTTAACCTAACTGCACCCACCCTGTCCTCCCCTCCACCTGGCTGCATCCACTCTGTCCTCCCTTCCACCTGGCTGCATCCACCCTGCCCACCCCACCAACTGGCTGCATTCACTCTGTACACCCCTCCACCTGGCCGCATCCACTCTGTCCTCCCCTCCACTTGGCTGCATCCCCCCTCTCCTGTATCCACCTAGATCTGTCCCCTCCTCCACCTAGCTACATCCCCTGCTCTTTTCTGTCCACCTGCCTCCATCCTCGCCTCCACCTGGCTGCATCCCCTCTCTCCTCTGTCCACCTGGCTCAGTCCTCCCCTCCTCTCCTCTATCCACCTTGCTCCATCCTCCTCTCCACCTAGCAGCATCCCCCCTTCTCTCTGTCCACCTGGTTCAGTCTTCCCCTCCTCACTTCTGTCTAACTGGCTCTGTCCTTCCCTCCCCCTCCCTGATCTGTCCCCTCTTCCTCTCCATCCACCTAGATGAGGGCAAATTACCTGGTGGCCACCCTAGGCAAGTTGGTGGAGCCAAGTGCCAAATGCTTTTGTTTTATTTAACCATGCCCATTTAAGCCCCTCCCACTGTTAACACAATTTGGCCACAACCATTGTTCGCAGCATTGCTGCTCTGCTTTGGACATCTAAAGGTGTCCCAGGTCTTTTACAATCCTATAGTGTATACTACGGAAAAAAAAAATGCGGCGCTCAGTGGTAGTTGCCTGTAAAAAACCAGAGGAGGAAGACAAAAAACAGAATCTCTTACACGACGTGCTTGGCCAGTTTCTGTATTCTACTTCCTTATGAAATATAACTAAAAGATTTTAGGAAAACGGTAGTTGTCATGTGTAAATTGGTTTTAATAAAAAAAATGCCCGAGCCAATTTTCTTGTCCCAGTCTGGGCCTGGAGGGATCCCTTCATAAAGACAATGTATTCTGAATGTTCGTTACAGACATAGTATGTCCATAAATCAAGGTCTTTTTTAGGCAGAGTACTGGAACCAATAGAGATTAGAAGCAAGTCTGTCTTATTTTTCCATAGAAACAGGGCATGTGCCGGCCATGGTGTGAGCAGGTGGCCACATTTGCAGACACTTCTCCTCTAGTTCCGGCCACAGCCCCTTAGACAGTCCTGGTGAATTGATATCAACTGTCTTCCGCCGTTCCACCTCTCCCTAGGAACCTGGTGCTAGAGGCAGCAGAAGCTTGAATCCTGGGCCCACCTCGTGGCCTGTTCTCTTTTGAGTTCTGAAGTAAGCTGTAGCTGCTCTTCTGCAGCAGCAGTTTCTATCTATCTTACTGTCATACGGGGGGGGTGTCAATTTTTTTCAGCATGACCGGTTAGGTGGTGGGTCAGTGATGGTTTCAGAAGCCATGTCCATGGAGGGATGCACTGCCCTCTACAGGCTAGACAATGGTACCCTGACTGCCAGTAGGTATCGGGATGAAATCCTTGAACCCATTGTCAGACCCTACGCTGGTACAATGGGTCCTGGGTTCCTCCTGGTGCACGACATAGCCTCGCCTCACGTGGTGAGAGTATGTAGCCAGTTCCTGGAGGATGAAGGAATTGATACCATTGAATGGCCCCACACTCGCCTGACCTAACTCCAATAGAACAGCCCTGGGACATTATGTTTTGGTCCATCCGACGCCACCAGGTTGCCCCTCAGTCTGTTCAGTGATGCCCTGGTCCAGATCTGGGAGGAAATATCTCAGGGCGCCATCCGTCATCTTATTAGGAGCATGCCCCGATTTTGTCAGGCATGCATACAACCACGTGGGGACCATTTTGAGTTGCTGCAATGAAATTTCAGCAAAATGGACTAGCCTGCTGCATGATTTTTTTCACTTTGATTTTCGGGGTGTCTATAAATTCAGCCCTCTGTAGGTTGATAATTTTTATTTCTAACAAACGATGTGGCGTTCTTTATTTCCTAACAAATTACCAAGTCCATATCAGTATAGATATCCAGCATGATATTTTTCCCCATTCAGATCTGATGTGTTTTCAAAGTGTTTTTTTGAGCAGTGTATTTGTTGATCTACTTCCCTAGATATAAATATACATATAAATGCTGTATACCTTGTGTGTCATTTACTGCCTATTTTCCAAAATGGTATGTGACACATTGCAAGTTATTGCATTAACAGAAGGATTAAAAATACTTGCTGGGTGTGCTAACCTTTACAACTGGCATCATTAACTGGAATTTGGAGTTGTTAAAGTGACACTGATGAGAAATGATTTATTTTGAAGATTATTTAGGAGACAAACGGTGCTGATTATGAACAAAGTTCAACAGTTCAGAAGACTATATCAGGCATTGACTTTTATCAGGTTGCTGCATTTGCACATTACCTGGAATCTGATCAGCAGCAGTAGCTGTGTGCACTTTTCACGGTATATGCAAAAATATTTAATTTTAAATTATTTTAAAGGGAAAGTATGTTGTATTTTTAACTAGCATATTGTTTGCATTAGTGTTGTATTTTTTACTCTAAAATAATTTTTGCAGTGACTTACATTTTATTGCTTGCTCTGCCATACATTTATTACTAACGAAAATGTAAATGATTTGGGTGCTACAAGTCAATAAATGGCTCAATAAAAATGTATTAATATTGATAAAAAGTAATCAGGTACAGTTAAAGTGTTTTGGGGGCTCACAAATACCCCTTTATCAGAAAATACTGGACAAAAAGAACAAAGTTCATCGAAAATAAAGACATTTGTGGATGTTTGTCTGGACCCCACACTGTTATTATAATCTTTCATCTCTGTTCTTAGGCCTTGTTCACACGAGTGTACCTAAGCGCATGCCTGTGCAAGGGTCGTGTTTCACCCTAACGTGGATGCACAGGTGTTCCATGCATCTCCTTATCGGCAGTCCCATTTGGGTCAATTGGACGCAGTGGCTGGACGAATGTAGTGGCTTGCCCCAATTTGACAGCCATGCTAGTGTGAGTGTGTGGTCCCAAGTGTGGACAGTGTCTATTCGGAACCGCGCACCTACCTAGCTGTCAAATTGAGAACAGTGGCTGTGTCTGTGCAGCTGCTGCATCCCACTTGACACAAATGGAACTGCCTGTCCAGTATTTTCTCCTATCACCACTAGCACAAGCTTGTTATGAATGAGCACGTTATTGTGTGAAACGCGTCAATGATGTGTCCACAGTGCTGTCTTATTGTCTGCTATGATGGAATAAAGCACCGCTATTGATCGGCATTTCTCAGAGGTATGCGGCCACGTCTTTGTTTCCAGATATTACGGTGGCGAGCCGGGCGGGCACCTGTGACAGACAGCCATGTCGGATCTTTCTTGTCACTTGCCTGCAGCGGCGGTAACTCCTATATTGTAACCACTAGCACATGCCTTGATAAAGGGGGATTTGTAAGCCCCCGAAACACGTTATTGAACCTACTGACTTTTTATCAAGATTAATAAATTTTTACTGGACTCTTTATAGACTTGTGGCACCCTGATCCTTTCATTCCATTGGATTATTTAGCAGGACTACCCGGTTTTTTGGAAAGCTGCCTCTCAAAACCAGTAATTGCACCAGATCAAATTGTCAGGGAACTACCAATATCCTGGCGAATCAGCGAACTCGCGCATTGGCGCGAATGCGCATGCGCGCCCAAACACGGGCAAACGCAGTTAGGAATGTGCGTGCGCCAATGCGCAGGCGCGTATGCCATGCGTAATGGCGCTTGGCGCCAAACGGCCTATTTAAAGCCAGCAGCCACAACATCTAGTTGCTGGATGATCAACAGCCTCCCGTGTTCCCTGTGCCTTGTTTACCTGCTGATCTTGCCTTCTCGTTGCCGACCCGGACTGTCTGACTTTGCTTCTCCTGGCTCCTGACCCCTTGGCTTGCTCTCGGATTCCTGTTGTCTTCTCCAATACTTGACCTCGGCTTGGCTCCTGACTTCGCTCCAGTATTTCACCCAGTCTGTTCCTGTCTGCACCTTGTAACTGCCTGGCTTGCCAAAGTGTTCCAGACCTGCTTGGGACTTCTCAACAAGTTGGTTCCTGCTTCCATCCTGGTCATCCCAACCGGCAACCCGTGCTACTTCGGGCACAGCACTCCCTGTCCCACTTCCAGGGGTACTCTGCACCTAGCCGCAAGGGGAGCCCTCTTTACACTCCGGCTTCGGATCAGGTTCGTGACACAAATTTATCTTTGCATCCAATGCTCCTTCAACACTTATTTTGCAATTTTATTACTGTATTAAAAGGAAAGATTTTTGGATTAGCCACCATAATGCTAGCTACATACTATCAGTTTTTTTTTCTCGTTTAACCCAACGGGCAGAATGAAAAAAAAAAAACTGAGTAGCTGGAGTGGAGCAGGCTGTACTAACTATCCAATGTTAGTACAGCGATCTCCCCACTGAGATATTTTGTTCTGACAGTGGACCTGCCCCCCCCCCCCCCACCTAAACACATTGGTTAGTGCTCGCAGCCATTGGCTGAGAGCGCTGAGCGGATGCTGAGAGGCAGATGTTTTTCGAGCATGCCCCTTCGACAGAAGCCAGACATTTGGCCGGCCTCTGTTGGACAGACACTGCCATACACAGGGGCCGAGTGTCGGCCGGTTTCTGTTGAACAGGTTAATACTGGCCGATATTCAGCCCGTTTGTACGGACTTAAGATGCTGTCGGTGGCTCAGTGCAATTACTTTGTTTTATGCTTCTTCTATCACCACTCCTGTCACAGATTTACAATGATGCTCAGGGATGGATGGTGGGTCAGGAATAAGCCAGCAGTTCCAGCCATCAGTACCCACCAGCAGTACCAGCCAGTAGTACCAGCCACTGGTACATTCCAGCAGTACCCACCAGTAGTACCAGCCAGCAGTACCCACCAGCAGCACCAGCCAGCAGTACCCGCCAGCAGTACCCACCAGCAGTACCCGCCAGCAGTACCAGCCAGCAGTACCAGCCAGCAGTACCAGCCAACAGTAGCAGCCAGCAGCACCAGCCAGTATTACCCGCCAGTAGTACCAGACAGCAGTACCCACCAGCAGTACCCACCAGCAGTACCAGCCAGCAGTTTGAGCCAGTAGTACGAGCCAACAGTAACAGCCAGCAGTACAAGCCAGCAGTTTGAGCCAGTAGTACGAGCCAACAGTAACAGCCAGCAGTACAAGCCAGCAGTACAAGCCAGCAGTACCCACCAACAGTACTAGCTAGCAGTACCCACCAGCAGTACCCGCCAGCAGTATCCACCAGCAGTACCAGCCCTGGAGGACAGCCAGCAGGCTTTCCCTGCCTGAGGTACAGCAGCAGCCAGTGATACCTGAAGGAATACTGAGAAGAAGTGAAGATTGAGGTTAGTTGAGGTGCAGATAAACCGCAGTGCATCCGTGTGAAAGCAGCCTTGGGCCCCTTTCACATGATCGGTCCGATCAGGTCCACCTGTCTGTTTTTCAGGTGGACCCAATCTGACCCTACATTCACCTCTATAGAACGGCAGATGTAAACGGACTTGTGTCCGTTAATATCCGCCTATCTTCAATCTGATCTACTTAAAAAAACAGAAGGGTATCCGTCCCCTTCTGTCTGGGCAGATCAAAGGGCCCATAAAGGCTGTGTCCATGTCTGCTCTGCATTTGCTGAGTAGACACGGATCTGTCACCTGCCTGTTCCGCTCATTGTGGCCCGCGGCCAGTTACCAAGTCGCTGAAGTGTCCCTCAATCCTCAAAGCTATATCGGTATATATATATATATATATATATACACACACACACACACACACACACTTTTATATTTTTGAGGCGGGGAGTGAATCTTGGGTGAGTTCCCACACTTTTTTCCTCTGATTCCAAAGGTATGGGTGCAGCCCCATCGCTCCGTCTTGATGGCATTAACATGTTTTAATCATCAGCAATTATCATTCGCCATGCCAAAAGCCCTTAAAGAAACACATTTCACAAAGAATAATCTTTTGACCTGTCATTTTCAATGAATCATAATATGGTTGTTTCTGAAGTAGGAAAACAGATATAAATGATGTATGTATGCAAATCAAAAAGCAACCGAGCTATTATTATAATAACTGCTTATTTCCATATTATCTTGTCATAGCTACATTCTTCATTACGTCTTATCATGAGTAATTAATCTGATTATGACTGTGTGAACATCACGACTATTCATATAAGCATACTAAAAGATATAACTAGAGGGGGTGAGAAGGTTTCGGCTGTGTTTGGGTCCATGAGGTCAGGGGTGCTCCTATGGTGACAACTTCTACCCCTTATTTACTAGAAATCCCATTTTTTTTCCTTCATACCTTTCTTTCTTTTCTTTGCTGCTGCAAATGCCTGGTAGAAGATTAAAGCCAATGGCTGGCTATAAATATGAAAATTTGTGGCAATTTCAACCACTGTTTAAAGTGCACCCTTGCCCACATTTGAAAGTTATTTTTTTTTTCTTAACCATATAGGTGAGAATGACCTCCTTCCCCCTTTGGATTATGAAGATGGAGTTGTATGGAAGTCCCAAACCTTGCTGCGTCTGCGAATGTATGTACCCCCACCCAGTGGTGTATTTTGGTTTTGTGCTGCCCTAGGCAAGACTAAAATTGGGTGCCCCCCCCCCTATGTAAATTTGTCCCACTCCTTTTTTAACGGATGTGACACCCTCCAAAATTGAAGGACTACAAGTCCCAGCATGAACCCCTGAGATCTACCGAGGGGGGGGGGGTGAGGGGTGGTGAGAGGTGGTGGGAGAGAGAGAGAGTGGGGATGAGAGAGAGAGGGGGAGAGAGAGGTAGGGATGAAAGAGAGGGGGGGTGAGAGAGAGAGGGGGGGAATCAAAGAGTGAGAGAAAGAGGGAGATAATAGAGAGAGGGGGGATGAGAGAGAGGGGGGGGAGAGAGAGTGGGTTGAGAGAGGGGGATGAGAGAGAGAGGGGATGAGAGAGGGGGGTGAGAGAGAGAGGGGGTTGAGAGAGGGGGATGAGAGAGAGAGAGAGGGGATGAGAGAGGGGGTGAGAGAGAGAGGGGGGGATGAGAGAGAGAGGGGGAGAGAGAGGCAGGGATGAAAGAGAGGGGGTGAGAGAGAGAGGGGGGATCAAAGAGTGAGAGAGAGAGGGAGATAATAGAGAGAGGGGGGTGAGAGAGAGAGGGGGATGAGAGAGAGAGAGAGAGAGGGGGTGAGAGAGTGGGTTGAGAGAGGGGGATGAGAGAGGGGGATGAGAGAGAGGGGGGATGAGAGAGAGAGGGGGAGAGAGAGGCAGGGATGAAAGAGAGGGGGTGAGAGAGAGAGGGGGGAATCAAAGAGTGAGAGAGAGAGGGAGACAATAGAGAGAGGGGGTGAGAGAGAGAGAGGGGGGATGAGAGAGAGGGGGGTGAGAGAGAGTGGGTTGAGAGAGGGGGATGAGAGAGAGAGAGAGAGGGGATGAGAGAGGGGGTGAGAGAGAGAGAGGGGAGGATTAGAGAGAGAGAGGGGGGATGAGAAAGAGAGAGGGGGGTGAGAGAAAGTGGGTTGAGAGAGGGGGATGAGAGAGAGAGGGGGGATGAGAGAGAGAGGGGGGGTGAGAGAGAGAGGGGGATGAGAGAGAGAGGGGGATGAGAGAGAGGAGGGGTGAGAGAGAGGGGGTGAGAGAGAGGGGGCGAGAGAGGCGGCTCTAGCAACCAGTGGCCAATAGAGTCTCAGGTGGAGGGGGGGCAGCTTTTTTGCTGCCCCCTTGCAAAGTGCCGCCCTAGGCCTGGGCCTTGTTGGCCTAGGCCAAAATACAGCACTGCCCCCACCCCCTTCCCTTTCCAGGTGTGGGTAGATGTTCTGCAGATCTCTGCCAGGACCTGAAGACTGAGCGGAGCCCTTGGCACATCTGCACCAAAGGTAAGTAAAAGTTGTGCCAAAGGTGAAGACAACTGAAGTTCCTCTTTAAGTGCTAGTGCGGATGTTCCAGGGAAGCCTGATACTGGCAGGACCATCAAGTCCAAACCCAGAGGGCAGCTTTATATCCTGGTATTATTAAAGTGTAAAGAAACCTAAAGAAAAATAATGTATTGAGAGATCACATTACAGAGATGAATATATTCTTTTTAAACATACTTTGTACAGCTGCTAAATCATTGTGCTGTGCATGGTGCCACAGCTGGCTTTCCAGCTTGTTTGCAAGTGGCAGTGCTGTGGGTACACTCCTGTAACATGTCTGCACTCTCTGACCATCTCCTGTAACATGTCTGCACTCTCTAACCATCTCCTGTAATATGTCTGCACTCTCTAATCATCTCCAGTTACATGTCTGCACTCTCTGACCATCTCCCGTAACATGTCTGCACTCTCTGACCATCTCCTGTAACATGTCTGCACTCTCTGACCATCTCCTGTAACCTGTCTGCACTCTCTGACCATCTCCTGTAACCTGTCTGCACTCTCTGACCATCTCCTGTAACATGTCTGCACTCTCTGACCATCTCCTGTAACCTGTCTGCACTCTCTGATCATCTCCTGTAACCTGTCTGCACTCTCTGACCATCTCCTGTAACCTGTCTGCACTCTCTGACCATCTCCTGTAACATGTCTGCACTCTCTGACCATCTCCTGTAACATGTCTGCACTCTCTGACCATCTCCTGTAACATGTCTGCACTCTCTAACCATCTCCTGTAATATGTCTGCACTCTCTAATCATCTCCAGTTACATGTCTGCACTCTCTGACCATCTCCCGTAACATGTCTGCACACTCTAACCATCTCCTGTAACATGTCTGCACTCTCTGACCATCTCCTGTAACATGTCTGCACTCTCTGACCATCTCCTGTAACATGTCTGCACTCTCTGACCATCTCCTGTAACATGTCTGCACTCTCTGATCATCTCCTGTAACCTGTCTGCACTCTGTGGCCATCTCCTGTAACATGTCTGCACACTCTAACCATCTCCTGTAACATGTCTGCACTCTGACCATCTCCTGTAACATGTCTGCAGTCTCTGACCATCTCCTGTAACATGTCTGCACACTCTAACCATCTCCTGTAACATGTCTGCACTCTCTGACCATCTCCTGTAACCTGTCTGCACACTCTAACCATCTCCTGTAACATGTCTGCACACTGACCATCTCCTGTAACATGTCTGCACACTCTAACCATCTCCTGTAACATGTCTGCACTCTCTGATCATCTCCTGTAACCTGTCTGCACTCTCTGACCATCTCCTGTAATATATCTGCACACTCTAACCATCTCCTGTAACATGTCTGCACTCTCTGACCATCTCCTGTAACCTGTCTGCACTCTCTGACCATCTCCTGTAACATGTCTGCACTCTCTAATCATCTCCAGTTACATGTCTGCACTCTCTAACCATCTCCTGTAACATGTCTGCACTCTCTAACCATCTCCTGTAACATGTCTGCACACTCTAACCATCTCCTGTAACATGTCTGCACTCTCTGACCATCTCCTGTAACATGTCTGCACACTCTAACCATCTCCTGTAACCTGTCTGCACTCTCTGACCATCTCCTGTAACATGTCTGCACTCTCTAATCATCTCCAGTTACATGTCTGCACTCTCTAACCATCTCCTGTAACATGTCTGCACTCTCTGACCATCTCCTGTAACATGTCTGCACACTCTAACCATCTCCTGTAACCTGTCTGCACTCTCTGACCATCTCCTGTAACCTGTCTGCACTCTCTGATCATCTCCTGTAACCTGTCTGCACTCTCTGACCATCTCCTGTAACCTGTCTGCACTCTCTGACCATCTCCTGTAACATGTCTGCACTCTCTGACCCTCTCCTGTAACATGTCTGCACACTCTAACCATCTCCTGTAACATGTCTGCACTCTCTGATCATCTCCTGTAACATGTCTGCACTCTCTGATCATCTCCTGTAACCTGTCTGCACTCTCTGACCATCTCCTGTAACCTGTCTGCACTCTCTGACCATCTCCTGTAACATGTCTGCACTCTCTGGCCATCTCCTGTAACATGTCTGCACACTCTAACCATCTCCTGTAACATGTCTGCACTCTCTGACCATCTCCTGTAACATGTCTGCACTCTCTGACCATCTCCTGTAACATGTCTGCACTCTCTGACCATCTCCTGTAACATATCTGCACTCTCTGACCATCTCCTGTAACATGTCTGCACTCGCTGATCATCTACTATAACCTGTCTGCACTCTGTGGCCATCTCCTGTAACATGTCTGCACACTCTAACCATCTCCTGTAACATGTCTGCACTCTCTGACCATCTCCTGTAACATGTCTGCACTCTCTGATCATCTCCTGTAACCTGTCTGCACTCTCTGGCCATCTCCTGTAACATGTCTGCACACTCTAACCATCTCCTGTAACATGTCTGCACTCTCTGACCATCTCCTGTAACATGTCTGCACTCTCTGATCATCTCCTGTAACATGTCTGCACTCTCTAACCATCTCCTGTAACCTGTCTGCACTCTCTGGCCATCTCCTGTAACATGTCTGCACTCTCTGACCATCTCCTGTAACATGTCTGCACTCTCTAACCATCTCCTGTAACCTGTCTGCACTCTCTGACCATCTCCTGTAACATGTCTGCACTCTCTGACCATCTCCTGTAACATGTCTGCACTCTCTGACCATCTCCTGTAACATGTCTGCACTCTCTGACCATCTCCTGTAACATGTCTGCACTCTCTGACCATCTCCTGTAACATGTCTGCACTCTCTGACCATCTCCTGTAACATGTCTGCACTCTCTGACCATCTCCTGTAACATGTCTGCACACTCTGACCATCTCCTGTAACATGTCTGCACACTCTGACCATCTCCTGTAACATGTCTGCACACTCTGACCATCTCCTGTAACATGTCTGCACTCTCTAACCATCTCCTGTAACATGTCTGCACACTCTGACCATCTCCTGTAACATGTCTGCACTCTCTGACCATCTCCTGTAACATGTCTGCACACTCTGACCATCTCCTGTAACATGTCTGCACACTCTAACCATCTCCTGTAACATGTCTGCACACTCTGACCATCTCCTGTAACATGTCTGCACACTCTGACCATCTCCTGTAACATGTCTGCACACTCTGACCATCTCCTGTAACATGTCTGCACTCTCTGACCATCTCCTGTAACATGTCTGCACTCTCTGACCATCTCCTGTAACCTGTCTGCACTCTCTGACCATCTCCTGTAACATGTCTGCACTCTCTGACCATCTCCTGTAACATGTCTGCACACTCTGACCATCTCCTGTAACATGTCTGCACTCTCTGACCATCTCCTGTAACATGTCTGCAGTCTCTGACCATCTCCTGTAACATGTTTAAACTCTCTGACCATCTCCTGTAACATGTCTGCACTCTCTGACTATCTCCTGTAACATGTCTGCACTCTCTGACCATCTCCTGTAACATGTCTGCAGTCTCTGACCATCTCCTGTAACATGTTTAAACTCTCTGACCATCTCCTGTAACATGTCTGCAGTCTCACACTGAGCCCCCCCCCCCTCCCCCCATACCAGGAAAGTTGAACCCCATCGCTCCAACCTTCCCCATTGTAATTTGTACCAAACACACCTTTGCTAGAGACATACTTTATACACATAGTATATATATATATATATACTCTCTGCCCCTTGGCTTCCTATTTGCACCTATTGCTCGAAATGTAACATTTCTATGTTTCATTAAATGACATTTTCTCCGCTGTAGCCAATGTGATGTGCAGGGTGGGCGGGGCTGAGCTGACGTCACGGCTCCGGTTACTTAGCCTGAGTGTGTTTGCTGGGTGTTCAGCAGACGGATAGAGTTGGTTGGAGAAGGTGGAGGAGCGGAGTGTAGAGTACAGAGTACACCGAGGGAGGGTGCAGGAGGTCTCCGTATATCATGCTGCAGACCAGGCGCTGAGCTGACCTCCTCTGCTGGAAGTATTGGCATCCTCGGAGAGTCCGGTCCATGGTGGAGCGCAGCGGATGCTCTAGTTAGGATGAAGCCGCTCCTAGGCACATCAGAGGTCTCGGGGCAGGCACAGGACGGCTCTCCCCGGCGCAGGGACAAGGCGGAGGACTCGGAGAGGCACCGGACCCGGGAGCGCCTGGAAGCCACCCTGGCCGGGCTGGGAGAGCTGGCTTACCTGCGGCACCGGCAGGAGATCCTGGTGAAGGCGGCGCTGAGCCCCGGGGTGGCCGCGGCTTGTACGGACCCTGCAGGGAAAGGTGACAACCCCCGGAGCCTGGAGGAGCGCTTCTTGGAGGAAAATATTCTGCTGCTCAAAAAACAATTGGTAGGTAGTCCGCCGGGTGCTGTGTGTGTGCTGGACACCCGTACTGGGGGCTCCCATCCTGTGCACTCTACCCCCTTCCAGATGGGTTCTACCCCCTTCCAGATGGCTTCAAGAGACAGCTTGCTGCTGGTGTCCACAGACCGTTCATTCTCAGCCACTGGTCTATTTCTAAATACTGCTGGAAATTATTCTGCAACTGTCCAGTGCTGAAAATTGGGGACCAAAATAAAAAGAGGGGTCCCTGCTCACACCTGTGTGATTTGTCACCTGGCAAGAGGAAGCCTGGTATTGGCTACAGGGGCAGTTCACGCCTGTGCAACGCACTTTTGCGCAGCTCAAAAGGAACCACAGGCGCTTCTTTTGGTGCAACATGGTTTTGGTCCCCTAGACATGACAACATGTAAAAAATTATTATTATTATTATTATTATTTAAAAAAATAAATAAATAAATTATATATATATATATATATATATATATATATATATATATATATATATATATATATATATATATATTTTTTTTTTTTTTTTACGTGTTATGTCTAGGGGACCAAAACCATTGTGTGTGTGTGTGTATGTATATATATATATATATATATATATTACACACAGAGGTGTGACCCTAGCCTTAAGCCAGCACTCACACCCCAGTAGAGCGGATTCTAGCTCTTTCTCCTATCTCATCTATCTATCCTATTAATACATTTTATATTATCATCATTAATCTTTTGTTTTCCTCTGCTTTGCAAGCTGTGTGCGAGTGCTTTTGCACATGTATCCAGCTTCCAGTGTTTGTCTCCTAGGTTGGGCAATGAGGCGAGAGCCCCTTCTAGAGGAGTTTTACAAATGTGTGTGTGTTTGCGCATTAGACGCACCCATTGATATCTATGGGGGCAAAGAATGCTTCCATACACTGTACTTTCATTGAGCGGAGGGCAAATGTGTGAACACGACAACCGAAAAGAGTGGAATTGTGCATGTTGAGTGTAGACAGGCATGGGAAACCGAGCATGAAAAAATGTGAATGGGGGCTTATTGTCTAAGGGGCTTGTCCACACCTATGCAGCACACTTTCTTGCTGCTTAAAGAGGTGCAGGCGCTTTTTTGCGTGTTTTTGGCTCCATAGATTTTTAATAAAGGTGCATGAAAAGGTGGCAAAAAAAAATGCAGAAGTGACTAGAGATAACTGGGAGAAGGGATATATATGTTTAAAAAAAATTCTCAGAGGGTAGTGCATACATTTTATTTTTTGTACTGATGAGCATTTAAAATCTGCAATGTTTTGCGATCGCTTTGTTTGCATCCAATGGATTTCTGTGGGACATAGCAGACACAGAAGACTGTAGTAGACGGCAGATCACTTCAGACTGTCACGTAGTAGTACAGCTCAGGGTTATGGCATATATAGGCTCAATAGACTGGGAAGGTATACATGCACAGGCATTGCTTATTCATCAGATTTTAGTGAATTGCATATCTCATCCTACAAATGTTTCTGTCCATAGTACACAAAAAAAAAAAAAAAAAAAAAATTATTTATATATATATATATATATATATATATATATATATATATATATATATATTAAAATTTTTTTTTTTTTTTTTTTCCCCCCATACAATTAAAGGTTCTGAAATGCATGTTTAGTTGCGTTGTGGACTTAAATGACCATGTTAAAATTGGGAAGTGGAATTAGAATGGGTTGCAGATGAAATAGTACAATATGTCATGGCAGGTGAGCAGGGTTTCTTGTGGACTTTTATGGGTAAATAGTGTAGGATTGTATTCTGGCAGCTGATGGGGGAGGGGAACTGGGGGGGAGGGGGGGTGTAGTTGAGCATTTACTGTATTATGTTCATGCAGAGGTCTACTAATGTACTTGGGGTCTAAACTGCAGGTATTTTAGAGGGAACAAAGAGCCTTGTGCTGTTCCACGTACTTCTGAGGCTGGTCTTCTCAATGACCCTCTATCTCCAGCTGATCCTTTCAGTTGTCCCCCCATGTAATCCAGAGGTTAGCCTGACGCCCAGCAGTCCTGCACAGGGAGCTGCTAACCCTGGCCAGCTTCCCCTTTCTGTAACCTGACCGTCTAGGGATTTGTAGCCATAGGCATAATCTGCCACCAGTAGATGGTCTTTTTCACTCCAAACAGCACATTTAATGTAACAGAAGATATTCTGAAGTTGGCATTGGAAGGATCTTAATTCTGCCCGAATAACGGACTTGAGGTCTCTTGGGCGAAAAAAAAAGTGTCCTTATTTGGAAGCAAATCAGCGAATGAAGTGTGGCCACTAGAGGATGCCAGTGGGGCATTGGAGAAGCCGGGCGCCTCTGATCTCTTTAATGAGAACATCCTTCTCTTTAAGCCCTAGGCAAGGCAGTTCTTTTCAATAGGGTCCTATGTCAGCTGAGAGCATAGCCAATACAAAGGACTACCCCATACATGCAAACCAATTAACTTCTTCTCCGTCAAGAGCACATAGCTATTGATTAGTCTGTCACCAGGTACAATCTATGGTCTATCACCCTCCCCCCTCCAACAAAATAAATTTCGGCTACAGTTGGAGATGAGATTCTACTACAACGTGCTTTGTTTCTCTGATTGCCTTTATTAAAATCTGTAGCTATCCATAGTTAAAAGCAATTGTAGCTGATATATCTACACAATACTGTGTATACCCCGTGTCTGGCTGCGATCTAAACTGCTTTGTATAGATATGACCCTGCTTTGTATAGATATGACCCAAAGATTTCACTGAACTCCTTTTCTGGGTAGGATCTATAGAAATGTCAAATACAGGATGAAATCTATGCCTATAATGTACAATATTCATAATGGTAATAATAAAAGTTCACTTTCACAAAATGCATTTGTATAGGTAAAATTCCCTTTTTTTTTTTCATAAATGACCACCATGTTCTGCAGCTATGTAAGATGTTTACATCGGTAATGCAGATAATACAATTTTAGAACCTGTATAAAATGTATTTTGCTAAATATAGAGTGCAGCTGTTTAGCAAACTCAAACTCTATGCAGATATATATCGCTATATCTCTCTCAATATTTATTTCATTTTTTATTATAGTTCTATTTTATATGGTTTTTATATTGACCTTTCCTCTGGCAGATGCTAATCCATGCACTCTCTCCTAGAACTGTTTACGAAAGAGGGATGCTGGACTGTTAAGTCAGTTGCATGAACTGGACAAGCAGATTAATGACCTGAAGATCGATGTTGAGAAGACGGCTGAGGAACATCTTGAGACGGACAGCCGGCCCAGTTCAGGTAAGCTGATACTTTGCAAGGAAATCTGTACTGCTTCCAAATGAAATTCCTAAAGAATCCTTTGTCTGCGGGGCTTTTTTTCCCTGGCCTCCTAGCTTTGGTCAAACTCAAGCCTTAAAATATTTAAAGAGGAAGTAAACATTTTACCTATAGGTAAGCCAATAATAAGACTTACCTATAGGTAGTGTAAATATCTCCTAAACGTGTACTGTTTAGGGGATATTTACATGACATGCAGCCAGTGACATCACTGGCGCATGCGCTCTGAAGGAACGGCCACTGGTGCCATTCCTTCCGAGCCCTGTGCCATGAACGGTGGCTCCCAGGTGCAGTGATGTCACATGGATGGAGTCCACAAACCCGGAAGGAACGTGGGGGGGGGGGGGGGAGAAACATCAGAGGTGACACCGATGTGCAGGGGGCTTCGCTCTAAGGTAAGTATTACATCATGAACTAGTATGCATACTAGCTCATTATGCCTTTGTCCTACAGGGGAGTGTTTTGTGGGGGTTTTTTTTTTTTTTTTTTTTTTTTTTTTGCAGGGGTTTATAACCTCTTTTAATAAAGTAACATGTTCCTTTTTCAAAGTCTAAATATACTTGCCAATTAATCAGATCTGACTCATTTGGCACAGTTGGTTTTGGCCATAGAAAAGAGGCATCTTCTCAATAGAAGGCTAGACATTGTATTGATAGCCAATGAAAACGCAGGCCTCTTTTGTATTTTTTTTTTGCTGTGCTTTATCACAATATTTGAAACCAGGTTGGGGGTCTGTAAAGAGGTGATCATAGCAGGGGCTTGGTAATTTTGTAATAAAAGTTGTGTAGCCATGGCCTCCATGGGTGGATACTTGGCAATAGTCCTATCCCTCTCCTGGTAGATTGAACTGCTTGACCCTACTTTCCTTGGATAGTCATATGCTTGCAGAATTTCTTGGATGTCCTTCAGAATATGGAACAGCTCTACACTAGTGTATACATAAATTTATTAGAAATTTTAAAGTGTAAGAATTGATGGACTCTACTTTTAGAAGGCGTAGACTATGCCTGACTCTTGAAATCCATCTTCTCTGGAACTAATACTGCTTCTGGGAGTTGGCAGTGGCAGTCTCCTTTGCAGAATGGCTTGGCACCAGTGGATGATGCCACAAAGGTCCTTACTGCATTTGACATTTTGGTAGCACTGGAGTGATTTTAACCGAATACAACTGTTCTAAAAACATTCCTTTCGGATTTTGATACTTTAAATAAAGGCATGGACAACCAGGCTGTTTATTGGTGAGATGGTAGACTGGTTCAGATTATATTACCTAGTGCATTATGTGCTGACAAGGAGGAGATTTGACAACTTAAACAAAACACTGATCATCCTTGTACACTGTTTGCAAGAACTGTTGTAAATTTTGAACAAAAGGCAATTACTTGTTATCTATTCACTAGATATAATGTGGAGTTTCTTTTTTTTAACACTAAAATCTCTGGTAGTGTAGCGCTTTTAATGTATTCTTTTGTTCTTTGTAAGTCAACAGTAATTCATTTGTACATCTGCAATGGATTTGTTTTCTGAGAATGTATTTTTATTTTTAGGATTTTATGAGCTGAGTGATGGGACATCAGGATCTCTTTCCAATTCTTCAAACTCGGTCTTCAGCGAGTGTTTATCCAGCTGTCAGTCCAGCACCTGCTTTTGCAGCCCTCTAGAAGCATCATTAAATCTTACAGATGGTCAGCCAAGATCAGCAGGTAGGGTTATGTCCTTACTTTTTTTTTTTTTTTTTGAGTAGTTTACGAAAAGAAAAATTAGTCCTAGCTTCTTAACTTTAGAGAATTATGGTCTTATCCCGAGGCTGTTGCAGCTGGGTGGACCTGAGGGCTCAACTGCAGGGATCTTGCCTCAAAATTCTCAGAGCTACAAGAAGCTTAGTACTGGTTATTCATCCCACTGGCAACCAAAAGATGGCAGATGTTTTTTAGAGGTATTATTATAATAAGCTTTGAGAAGTGTGTTCGTATTTTTTTTATATATATATATATATATATATATAATATGTACATTATTGCAATTTATTATGATTTACATTTTCTGTAATTGAAACACTTTGCATCCTAATGCTATTCTGTTGCATTAATAAAATTTTACAAAACAGTAACTCTTCTCAACTGAGCAAAGACTTAAAATTCTATTTTCAAGACAAAAAAAAATGTGAACCACTCATCCTTAATGGAAAATTCTTTTTGTTTCTTTTGGTTGATAAATTCTGTTAATAAAAACTATTATTCACTCTTGGTTTTTAGTGGGCAAATAAGGTGAATGTTTGAAAAACTGTGTAAAATAGGTCAGATCTAACAGGATGTTGGTATATTTGGGCCTCAATGGTTACAGCCCAGTCCCTCCTAGTTGGTTTAGAAAAGTGGTTATTATACATATATTTCAGAATTTTGATTATTCGTATTGAGGCATCCTATTCAGCAGAAAGGGACCTTTCACTATTGGCGCCAGTCTTGGGTAGCTTACAGGTTTTGATATCCCAATAACCTACTAGAGTGCATGATAATCGGAAGCAAATTCTACTTGTTTGATTTGTAGGGTGAGGCTTTAATATGAAGTGAGAAACCCAATACATTTATAGTAAATATACTAACTATTACAAATTTACTGGTAGGCAGCTGTTGCAGTTAGACAAAGATGTATATTGTGATGTATTTCATATGCCTATTGCTAAGTGTACATGTTCTATATAATCTGAAATGTCCATATTTTATCCTATTAATGCTTCTTGTCCAATCTTTCAGATGACTTCTTTGAATGGTTGGACTACAGAGAAGGCCAGTGTGAAAGTACAGGCACAGTTAGGCGCTCTTTCTCCGCACCCCATTCGAATACCGCTGAAGTCGTTGCTGATGTTCATCCCAAGTACCAGTGTGATCTGGTCTCCAAAAATGGCAATGATGTCTATCGATACCCAAGCCCTCTACATGCAGTGGCTGTGCAGAGCCCAATGTTTTTGATGTCAATGATGGGTAATATGAAGGTTGAAGAGGAGGAAGAGGAGATGGCAGCCAATATGAATGACTGCTTAGTGCCTGAACTTGATGCACTTAAACCTGAAGACTCTTTACTACCACAGAGTAGTCCCTGCTCTGTTCCTTTTTCTTCCAGTAAAAAATTGGATGGGTACATTTTAAGTGTCATACAGAAGAAATCGCATCCCATAAGGACTAACAAACCTCGAACAAGTGTAAATGTGGACCCAGCCAAAGGCATTTTACGACATGGGAGTATATGTGTCAAACAGACTGGTGGTATCACTCATACCAGCACCACTAACTTGAAGAATTCTAAACAGCCATGTTTACATTCCTCTGGAATAACCTCTGTGGATAATGGCACTTACCCCACTCTAAAACCGTGCTTGAAAGAAACTCAAAACGAACAGCTGGAGAGTAAAAAAGTGTCATTGGCCTCCAGCTACCAGCCAAGTAACATTAATGAACTACAAAGCCAAAACAATTCATGGAACATTGTGAAATCTGTCCCTCAAAATCTTGGCAGGGGTCCTGGGGTTGGCACATCAAACATTCAAAAGGAACTGCATGTTAATCCTAATCCAGTTACCAGTCACTTTTCTAATGTTACCAGTCCTCTTTGTAATGGATCTCCCACGGGAACTCATAAGATCACCTCACTTCCTCAGGAAGTTAAAATTGTACAACCACCAAAAAGAATTTCACCCAAAAACACAATCAGCTCTTATACATCTCACGATGAGAGGCCACCGCTTGACTTCAAGAGTGAAGGGTCTTCTTCTCAGAGCCTTGATGAAGGACTTTTGGTAAATGCACATTATATACCAGCCCAACAACAGGGTGTTAGACTCCATAAGTCAACCAAAAATGTGAAGATTGTCAAGAGCTCAACTTTAAAACACAGATCCAATGTGCAGCATGTTGTGGAAAATGGTTCTCAGACGCTAAAAGAAAAGGGGAAGGTGGTAGCTAAAAAATGTCGGTTTCCTGATGACTTGGATACAAATAAAAAAGTCAGGAAGATTTCTCCAAGAAGTAAGAAGGTTGTAGAAAGTGTTATTGTGGGAAAAACTGCAGGTGCTAGCAAACCTGCTAGCAAGCCTCATGGACATGCAAAGGATGTTGTGTTGGCTAAACCAAGACACAAGAGGGGTGATTACCGTAGGTGGAAGTCATCAGCTGAAATTTCTTATGAAGAGGCCTTACGGAGAGCAAGGCGGCGGCACCAAAGGGAGATGGTTGGGCTCTATGCACATGTGCCCCTTCCTTATGCCAGCCCGTACGCTTACATTGCAAGTGACTCTGAGTACTCTGCCGAATGTGAGTCTCTGTTTCACTCCACTGTTGTAGACACCAGTGAAGATGAACAGAGCAACTATACTACAAACTGTTTTGGTGATAGTGAGTCTAGTTTGAGCGAGGTTGAGTTTGTTGGAGAAAGCACAACATCAAGTGACACTGATGAAAGTGGTGGACTTATCTGGTCGCAGTTCGTACATACCCTTCCGATGCAAACACCCACAGCTGCTGCTCTTCAAACAACAGCCAAAGCTTTTGTCAAAATTAAAGCCTCGCACAACTTGAAGAAGAAAATTCTTCGCTTTCGATCTGGGTCACTAAAGTTAATGACAACAGTTTGAAACATCAAATGTTTTCCTACTGTCCCTGACCCTTGTTGTCTTTGTAAATAAAGCTGTACCATTTGTGCAAATATTTAAAGTTTACAGTAACTTATGTGGACTTCTGAAAACTTCTCCTCCCGTACTGCCTAAATAAGAACTAGTACAGACCCTGAATCCATTAGTCTGCTATTAAGCAGACTCTGGGAACTTTTCCAGAGTACCATCTTAACGTGTCTCGACAAAAGGCCTCCGACATCCATCAAAATGATTACTCTTCCACGATTAATCATAAATCTTATTTTTGTCCTTCAGTTCTAGTATGCTATCTTAACATTCCATCTGAATCGGCACCTTTTTTCTGTTTGACAGAAGGAATTACACATTTGCTGTACATATTTCCATCTTTCTAGCCAGCCGCCCTCCCTTTTTTTTTTTTTTTTTTTTTTTTTTAAATCTGGTGATGCATTACAAACTTGCAAAGTGGTTGAGTATTACACGGGTGCTCTTGGAGCTTAAAGGCAGGGTCACTTTCATCAAACCCTATGCATTATGCATGAATAGTATTGGTTTCCATACGCTTTGTACTATGGCTTTCATGTATGCTATAATCCACTTGTATTTTATACATTTTGTAAATTATATAACACATTTTACATGGTTATAAACTATCTGCTTTAATGCTGTTTAAATTTATTAAACTGGAAAGGAAAAATTATATATACTGAGTTGTCAGCCTTTTTCTCTTAGCAAAGTATGTTGCTTACATGACCATTTGGCATCCAGATTATTTGAGTTGGAGAATGGTATTCTTTCAAAACGGTCCTACACCAGGTAACAATCAAGAGTAAAGCCCCGTACACACGTACCAATCGTCGGCCGAACGATCGGCCGTCTTTTGTCCAGGGCTGTCAAACTGCAAAAGACTGCACACGAATTTTGTCGGCCAACAGCCGACTGCAGAAGTGATGTCGTGATGGTTAACTTTCCTTGTATTTTTTCTTTTCTGAGCATGCCCAGTCTTGCTAATCTGCTGTCGGCCGAAATCTGTACTGACTGTCAAACAATCGGCCGTTCTGGTGTCGGACAACAAAAATCTTAAAGTCTGCACGACAGATTCTGTTCGGCCGAAAATGCGCTGTCGGAAGCATCATACTAACAAGCCTACAATCGGTCGTCAGCCGAATATTTACGGCCGACAATCGGTACGTGTGTACGGGGCTTAAATTTAATAGGTTGTAAGAACTTGCTGGTGCTTCTAGTAAAGCATGGATTAAAATTTTGGCTGGTTCAGCAGGGACTGTCCAAACTTGGATTCATGTATGGGCAGGCTGGTTGCACAGAAGTCAATCTAACAATCAACTTTTGTACAACCAGCCTGTTGGGTTTTTTCCAATTGATCAGTGCAGCCAGCTATTGGAATTTTTTTTTTATTTTTTTTTTTGTACTTGATTTACTCCTTGGGGGTGATTCCCCTTAGTTTGTCTGGCATTCATCCTATAGACAGAAAGTTAGGGGGAATTCTACCAAATGACAAAAGTTGACTGAGGGTCTAAATTTTGGGGGAGATCTTTTTATTTAGGCCCCTTTCACACATGCTGTCCGTTTTTTCATCCCTCCGTTGACGGATGAAAAATAATGTATCTCTATGGAAAACTGATGTAAATGGATGATCATCCATTTACATCCGCATCCGCGTGGGTATATATATTGTAAAAAAAAAAAAAAACGATCGGACGAAAAACAGATGTAAACTGATGAATGGTCAGTTTTTTTTTTTCATCCGTTTTTGCATTGGTAGTGGTGTAAAAAAATAAAGATAAAACTGAATTTCACTGATGAATACTTCATCCACTTTGACGTGACTGAACTGATGAAATGAACCTCCTTTTTTTTTTTTTTTTATTATATGGGGAGGAAAAAAAACAGGACCTGTATAAATCCATAGAACACATTTCTGCTTTGCATGTCAATCTATTTCCTATAGCCAATGTTTTAATTGTTAGCTATACAGTGTGGGTTTTTTTTTTTTTTTTTTTAACTTGTAATACTATCCTGAGTTTGGGTTTTTTTGTTTTTGTGTTTTTGTTTTTTTGTATCTTGTATACACAGAAAACCCATTTCCAGTGACCATGACAAAGATTCTTTTGTAGATAAAATGCCACGTATTCTACTGTATAGTTGGGTAGATCATATTCGTTTTGTCCTGCAGAATGAATTTAATTTAAAAGCTGGTGGGTCCCTTTGGCGAAATCTACATCTGTATCAGAATACTGACTTTTCTACCCAGTGCTACTTTAGCACTTAGAAATCCTATACTGAAGGAGATTTAGATTTCCTGTCAATTGTAGAAAAATGTGGTACCTTCAGGCAATTCACATCCAGCTAGTCATAAATTACCATTTGGCTTTTTTTTTTTTTCCAATTTTGTCTTTGCCTACCATTTTTTACATCAAAACAAGGACAATTACACAGAGGTAATGGTATTGACTCTTTTTTTTTCCCCTATATTAATAAAATATTAAATGTTAATTGTGTGCTTTCTGAAAGCCTCCAAAGCTGTGAGCAAACATATTTACTTTGAAAGCTCAACGCATTGAAAGGTTTTGTGTGGCTTGTACATAGATTAGTGATCCTTGCTGTTGCTGTGAAAGGGACAACGCTTGTGTAAGTCCTTTGTCACATAAAGAGGTATTGTTTCCCTGTTGCAAAAACACTTCACACTTTGAATTTTTTAGGGCTTATTTAGTGGCCTAGTTCAAAGTTCACTTTAGCAGCAACCTTTTTGAATACTTTGGTTTCAGTGTGTAGAAAAGGCATCTAGGGCAGAAGCTATACCTAACTGAAAATGTGGACGGAAAGATCTCTTCATGTGTGTATCTGGGGCCAGCCTTGCCTTTGGCAGATGGGGGTTGTTGCATGTGTTAACATTTTTCCCTTCTTCGCATTGCAAAGAGAATGCATAATACCTAGTTTGTGTGGGGGTTTTTTTTTTTTTTTTTTCTCCTCCAACATGCTAAAACTTTGTATACCAACAGTCCCAGCCGCCATAACTGATGCTTGAGTTAAGGCACCTCCTGTATCAGTGGTTCTCCACTCCGGGCCTCGGGACCCATTAACAGGCCAGGTTTGCAAGATAACTGAAATACATCACAGGTGATATATTTTGCGGCTCAGTTATTGCAGTATTCTAGTCTGCATCTCCCCAAGGTGATACTTAAAATCTGGCCTCTTAGTGGGTCCTGAGGACTGGAGTTGAGAACCAATGTCCTATATGGCTTACTTGTTACATGATTTTCTTTTAGCAGACCCAGTAAGATGGACCCCTGGAATATTAAGTTCTGTTTTGGGCACCAGCTCTCACAAAGGATATTGGAACTGGAGAAAGGGCGACTAAGAAGCATGGAGGAGCTCAGCTATGAGGATAGATTAGAGGAACTGAATTTCTTCACTCTTGGAGGAGAGATTATGGGGGGGGGGGGAGATATGATCAACATGTACAAATACATAAAGGGGGGGGGGGGTACTAAAGGCAAATCCACTGTGCACTTGCTGTATATCTGAGGGGACATGCAAGGGGAAACAAAAAGCATTTTTGCTTTCACATGGTATGTTGATAGAAATCCCTCATTTCAGATCTTCCTCTCAGATCTATAGCGACTGCACTTCCAGTAATGCATAGTGGCTTTGCCTTTAGTAAGTCAACCCCTTGATGTTCACTTTTAAGGTCATCACAGAGGACAAGGGGGCAATCGTTACACCTAGAGGAAAAGAGATTCAATCTCTAAATACAGAAGGGCTTCTTCACAGTAAGATGTGGAATAGACTTCCTCCAGAGGTGGTTCTGGCCAGCTCAATATTTTGCTTAATAAAAGGCCTAGATTTTTCTTAAATATAATCTAACTGGGAGCTCACATTTTAAAGGGAAAAGTTGATCCAGGGAATAACCGATTGCCTCTCAGGGGTTCTGGAAGGAATTTTTTTCACCTGTTGGAGCAAATTCGATTTCCTGTGGTTTTTCGCCTTATTCTGGATCAACTGTGGGTGTAGAATTTTGTATGGGATTGTATGTTTTTTTTTTTTAATTTTTTGAACTGGATGGTCTTTTCTTCACCCTACTATGTAACCGTAATGCAGCCAAAATACTTCACTAACTCACCAGTAATAGTCTTTCCTCTGCTGTCCTTTCTCATATTCAAGGAGCTTCCGGATACCGCATTGTGCATCTGATAAAATTTTCGCTATAGAAAAGGAAAAAAAAAAAAATGGGTGTCCCAACATGTAAAGTCAGGCTGGCCATGCATTTTATACAATTTTCTTCTACAACTTTCCTTTAGATTTACCAAAACCATATGAGGTCACACCTAAACACTTTCAATTTTGTATGCAGTCAGGCAGGCCCTTGTACTACAGGTAAATCTAAAGGAAATTGTATAATGTATGGCCAGCTTCAATCCATTTTGCACATTCAAAGTTGTGAATATTCAATTTATTTATCCAATCAATTTAAAAGGACATGTGCATGATTGGGTTTTGGAAGTGAAGAGGAATTTGCTTTTCACATGATTGGATAATTGAAGTGAATGCTGGCCTACGTTTCTGATTAAAGATTCTCGAGTCCTTTAGTAAACCAGCCTTTCTGTCTTATGTTCTTAAAGCCAAACTTTAGGTTTACTTTCACTTTAAATAGTTGGTCCCAACAAACTAGTCTCTTTACGAATTTCTGCTTCCTCTGCCAGCAAACCTCCCGTAGTAATTTTTTTATTTTTTTTTATACTGACAAAACCTGGGAAATTTATTGACGGAGCTAATTTTTTACCGACAACCTGAAAAATGACAGAACTCCTATTAAAAAGTAAGACCAAGGATATTTATTTAAACATTATAAACACAATATAGAAACACTGACAATACCCATTACAGGTAATTTGCCTGGTTTACACTTAAAAAGTCAATACAAGACAAAATATTTTGGCATTTACCAACAGTTGTTGGTAACAGTTAAAAACTGTCAGTAAATTTACTGACCGTTGGCAATCCTGGCTGTGAGCTTTGTATAAACTGTGTAACATCGGCTGCATTCAGTATACAGCGATGTGTTCTTGCTGGAGATTAGCTTGGGCGTGTTTCTGTTCCCACGTGACCGATCCCGCCAGGAAGCCGACACTGCACTCTGCTAATCACAGGCAGTGAGACATTTCCTGATCTGTGCATCTGCAGACTGTCTCAATGCCTGTGTTTAGTGGAGTGCAGTGTTGGCTTCCTGGCGGGATCGGTCACGTGGGATTACGAACACGCCCGAGCCCATCTCTAGTTCTGGCAGTGGGACGGGGACTTCCTGTCCCTGCTGAATTTTGATCCATGTATGGCCAGCTTTAATGTCTGCACAAGCTTTCTTTTTATCCCAAATCGCAAATGTTCTCATTCATTTCATTTTCAAGTATCTTCTGTAACTCAGACTTGGCATCTTCTGTTCTACTGGTGGGATGTGATTATGTAGTCTGAGGTAAGTTTTTGTAGTTGCTATTTTTCTTACAAAAAAGATGACTTTAAAAAAAAAAAAGTCCATACGCTTGAGATTGTGGTCAATCATTTGCAAACAAGGTATATAGTGGCGCTGAATCGTTCAAAATATAGCACCTAAAATTAAACATAACAGATTTTCAACCTTATGGATTAACTAATTAATTTTTGTTTCTTCAGGTTTAAACTGCAACAATCGCTCCAGGCATGTACGCTGTATAGTTCCCTTAAATAGGTGTTAAAACGTCCGTAATGTAAAATATCTGCACATAGCTGTCTTTCACAGTCATGCAATAATTGATGATGTGCTTATGGTATAGCTTAAAGTGATTTTAGAGCCTTGCATAGTATTTGATTGAAATAAAGGTCATACTTACCTGTTCTGATCAATGAATTTGCACAGAGCAGCCCCCGATCCTCCTCTTCTGGGGTCCTCCACCTGCACTCCTGGCTCCTTGCCCCGCAGAGTGCCCCCATTGAAATCCGTTTTGTATGGGGGCACCCATGCGTGCTCGATCCCGAGCCAGGCAAGGCTTTTTCTATCTATTCAGACACAGCCTAGCTTGGCCTTGCCCCCCCCCCTCTCTGCTTACAGGTTCTGCCCACAGCAGGAGCTCCCATTGCTCTCAGCCAAGCCTCTGAGAGCAGGGAGAGGGTAGAAGAGGTGCTGCAGATGTGCAGGATCAAGATTGAGCTTTGGTGAGTATTTAGGGGGGCTGGAGCAGGAGCTACTTTTTATTTTTATTTTTTTTATCATAGTATGGGTGTTAAAATTGTGGCCCTCCAGCTGTTGCAGAACTACAAGTCCCATCGTGCCTCTGCCTTTGGGAGTCATGCTTAGAAGGCTGCATTCGCACCTGGGCGTTCTGAATCATGGGCGGAATCGCTGCAATTCCGCCAGCAATTTAGAATGGCGGCAAAATGTGCAATGCATTTGCAATGCCATTACTCCTTAATGGCACCCCAATCACGCTGCGAATTTGCTCCAATAGTTACGTGATAAATTGCACTGCAAATTTGCAAAGGAGTAGGAGCTTCTTTTGGGCATCAGCATGGCGTGTTGCAATTTGCCGTGATTGCAGCGTGATTTTTCCTGCGATTGGAGTACCATTAAGTAGTGATGGCATCGCGTGTTTTGCTTCTTTTTGATTCTGAATTGCAGGCAGAATTATGGCGATTCTGAACGCCTAGGTGTGAATGGAGCTTAGCGGTCAGCCTTGCAATGCCTCAGGGGACTGGTAGTCCTGCAACAGCTGCAGGGTCACAGGTTGAGCACTCATATAATGCCATAAAGTATAACTAAAGGCAAAACTTTTATTTTAGTTTTGGACAGAGTATGGATTAAAATCTGTCCCCCCTTTAGGGAGATTCACCCTCTCTCTTTGTCCTGTTTACTGTTATCATGGATAGAACACTATGCTAATGACTTGACTGGGAAATCTGTGTCTTCCTAACTGCATCAAAATCACTCCAGATTCGCATCAGTGTGAACCAGGGATGACCGTAAAAGAAAACCACAAATTTTGGGTTTTCCCCAGAAAAGTAATGAAGGGGAAATCTTCCAATGGGGCCACTAGTGCAGGTGACCTGGGGGTTCCCAAGGAAATCCCTTAAAGGATAAGTCCATTCAAAACCTTACTAAAGTTAAACCTGCTCTGAGCCACATTCTAAACCTAATCTATCTGACCCTGTAAAGCAAAAATCGCTATACTTACCTATTCTGCATCCAATCCTGTCCCACGCTGAGCTGTCAGTGGCGGCTTCAGCATGGAGGCGGGTGCTGGAGAGGCAGCCGACAACGGAAGCCCCATAGTAAGTCTATGGGTGACGTCACTTCCCAGGCATTTCACAGCCGTTGCCGATCCTCTCCTGCACACAGCTTCTGCTGCTGGAGACTGGACCGGATTGGGTGTAGAAAAGGTAAGAACAGCAATTTTTGCTTAACAGGGTTAAATAGAAAAGTCTTAGAATGTGGCAAAGAGCAGGTTAAGCGTTACTTAAATTTTGACTGGACTTATCCTTTAATTTGAAGGGATTTCCCCTTACTTTCTGTTTTGGCTATGGGACAGGAAGTGAAGGGAAATCTCCCCAATGGGATAAGGAGGGCAAGAAAATAAACTTCGACTTTATGACCATCCCTTACTCCAAAATGAGAAAAAAGTTTTGCCTATAGTTCTACTTTAATGCATACAATGCATTAAGGTAAAAAACCTTTTACCTTTACAACCACTTTAAATCAATTATACAGTTAGAAGTTGACTTACTGGTCTTATTTAATGGTGCATTGCAAAGGGCATCCTCTACCAACCAATTAGAAACCATTAGTGTGACGACACCACCCTATTTAAAGCTGGCTCTTGGGCATTTGCTATGTATCATTGCTCTTTGCATTATGTAATTAAATAAGCCAAACTGCGAGTTTGTAAATCTAAAGTTTTGACTGGATTTTAAAACTTTGTGTCTAAACTTGTCACAGTGGTATGTGTTTCAGGCACATGAAGATTTAATTAGCACGCAGGCACCAAGTGCTAACATATGGTTACCTTTTCAGAATCCAGGCCTTCTCTTGTTATGGAAGTGGCTGTTTTGTCTTCCTTTTTCATTTACAGTAGACATTTGCATAAGAAGGAAAGCACTTATGTTGACTTTAAGCTTGCCCCTTTTTTAAGACCTGAAACTAATTCTGTCCAAAATAGTGTTTTAGATCTGTGTGTATAAATTGAATATACATTTTTTTGTGTGTATTTGTTATGTAATCAAATAGAATGTGGAAGGCTATACAATGTTAAAGGTTGGTTCACTTAAAAAAAAAAAAAAAAAACTCAATGGGCTCTTAAACCTGAAAAGTGGCCCTAACAGAGCTAGTTGGCAGACAGATGAACAGCACAATTGAGAGCATATGGAATGTTGAGCTGCTGTTTGCCATATCAGTATCATGTCTTTAAAGTGTAGCTAATCCAGGGAAAAAAATGTAATCTATTTATTTAAAGCAATAATAAACCCAAAAACAAAAATGCTTAATATCGCAGTTCACGGAGGGAGCCACTGACAATAATTGCATGTCCAAAATCCATCATGCTGGTTGTACCCAAGTCAATCGATGAATTGACTTGGGTACAATCAGCCTGCCCATAGATGGTTCGAATCTCGGTCAATCCCTGCTGAATCGGCTGAGTTTCAAACTATTATGGTCGGCTGTACTAGCAGATTTAGGTTTTACGTAAATGTAGAAAAGCTGCTAATTATAAACACCCCTGTCACTCGTAAATGGTTTTTCTCTGACACATTTGCTGGACAGCTTGATCTGTTAAAGGAAGTTAAAAATGAACTGTATTTGTATTCCATGATGCGATAACATACTTGCTACTTACTAAAAGGATCATCAGGTGATAATAAAAGATAAAAAAGCTTAAAGCGGAGTTCCACCCTGGATTTTTTTTTTTTTTTTTAATACCCCCGGGACAGTCAGGGCTAGTACATTCCACAATGGCTAGCCTCTGATCTGTCCTGGGTTGCACTTACCTGTTAGGACAAATACTTACCTTGAAAACGTCTTGTCCAGCGCTGCCATCTCAGATGTGGGCAGCTTGAAGCCAGCGAGATCCCCTTCGGCGTCTTCTTCCGCCTTCTTTGGTCCCACGATGCTCTGCGCCGGCCCCGACGTCACTTCCGGGTCGCGCGCGTCATCCCTCTACAGCTTCTGGGCATGCCCAGAAGCTGTTTAGAAGGGGATGACGCGCGCGACCCGGAACTGACGTCGGGGCCGGTGCAGGCGCAATGATTCCTGGGAGCTATGACGTTCAGCTCCCAGGAATCATTGCAGAGCCAGGAAGTGACAACGGGCCACGGCCGAGGAAGGAGGAAGAAGGA
Organism: Pelophylax lessonae; assembly: GCF_965119305.1. NCBI lineage: Eukaryota > Metazoa > Chordata > Amphibia > Anura > Ranidae > Pelophylax > Pelophylax lessonae. The sequence goes on along the minus strand of NC_138780.1, from coordinate 137,886,947 downwards.
AGTAAGGTAAGTATTTTTTCTTCGCTACGAGGTAAGTAAAAAAAAAAAAAAAATATGCGAATATCCATTTCTTTTTCAGGTGACCCGGAGCGAGAAGATGGAGGTAAGTATTAAATTAGGGTGGAACTCCACTTTAAAAAAGAAAACTAATGCAACCACATCTAAGAATTGGTAAGCTGCAATATAATTTTTTTTTTTGGGGTTTATTACTGCTTTAAAACGGAATTCCATACCCCCAAATACTGTTTTTTTTTTTAAACACTTCTCCGTACTTGTTTAAACATATCTAGCAACATTTAGAAAATGTCCTATGTGTAGTCCCTGTGGTTTGTGTTAAAATATCTGAAGACTAACCAGATCTCAGAAGCAGGCAGGTTCCATGTCATCTGTGGGCATCTGAAGCCTTCTTCTCTTGATTTCCGGGATTCGGTGCAGCTGCCTACCCAGCATGCACCTCCCGATTCCACACCTGTGCACTGAGCGGCTCTCTTTTCCCGACAGGTTGCCATAAGAATGGCGGCGCTGGCGGAAGTTCCTGCCCCATTGCTATAGTAACCTGTCAATCATGACATCCCGATCTTCCCGTTCGCATAGGCGATTTGCAAAGACTCCTGGGATACATGATGCAGTTATCCCAGAAGCCCTTGCAAATCGCCTAGTGACGTAAACGCCTAGGTGGCCGCATTCCGGAAGTGCTGCAGAAGAAACATTAGAAAAGGTATGTACAAATAAAAAAAACAATTGCCTTATACTACAGAATTTAGCATGGGCATGAGAGTAATTGGACCTTTAAAAATCAGGTGGAACTCCGCTTTAAGCTTACCAGTCAGTAGATTTATTATTATTATTTCAGGTACTTATATAGCGCTGTCAATTTACGCAGCGCTTTACATATACATTGCACATTCACATCAGTCCCTGCCCTCAAGGAGTGTACAATCTAAGGTCCCTAACTCACATTCATACATACATAGTAGGGCCAATTTTATACAGGATCCAATTAACCTACCAGCATGTCTTTGGAGTGTAGGAGGAAACCGGAGTACCCGGAGGAAACCCACACAGGCACAGGGAGAACATGCAAACTCCAGGCAGGTAGTGTCATGGTTGGGTTTCTAACCAGCGACCCTCTTGCTGCTAGGTGAAAGTGCTAACCACTACACCACTGTGCCACCCATTGTGGTGGATGCCTTATTTTTTTTTGTTTCCCCCCCCTAGACATTTTCTTTACCTTACTGTACTGTATATATGGAGGACAAAAGTGTTCTAGGACTAGAATATCTCTCCTTTGCTCTATAACAGGTAGAGGTGTTCTGTAGTCCATGGAGAATAGGTGAACAATGCTTTCTAATAACATTCCTGTGCTTTCTGCCTCTACTGATTGTTCTCAGCTCATTCTGGCAGGATCCACAGCATTTTGGGTTTTTTTTTGCACATATCCAACAGAATTAACATTCTTTAAATTGTATATTTAACAGAGAAGGGGGGAGAAAATTAGAGATTTTTTTTTAATACATTTTTTTTTTTTTACACATTTAAAATGTTTGACACTGAGTAAAAAAAAAAAAAACTCTAGCACTTTGTTGCTTGATCAGCAGTGACTATATTTTGTATGGTCATTGATTGTAACTTCACCATTTGGATGTTTGATTTCAAAAGTAAACCCCTCTGTCCTTTGAAATGAACAAAGTGCTCTGACTGCTTAGAGGGAAAGTATATTGTCTTTTTTTCAATACGCACATATTTTTCATTATTCTTATTTCAGTGTTTACCCCAGGGGCGTAACTACAGGGGTTGCAGGGGTTGCAATCGCTACCGGGCCCCATGCTCCAGGGGGCCCGGTAGCAAACCAGTGGGTGAACTTCCAGGATTGCAAAGGTCACACTTGCGACCGGACGCTGGCATTGCACCACTGTGGGGAGGCCCCAAGATTGCAGGAAGGGGGCCCACAAGATTGCAGGAAGGGGGCCCACTGCAGAACCTGTGAAAGAATCCTGCTGCGGGACCGTAATAAAAGGCCATGCAACGAGTGTAAAGAGCCCCAGGATTAGTGGGAAGAGCCCTGGGCTTGAAGGTAAGGGCCCCGGCCAGGGGTCTGGGGGGCCCTTCATGGTTTCTTGCATCAGGGCCCTGAAGGTTCTAGTTACGCCTCTGGTTTACCCTAAAACTAGCCTTACACTGATCAAGATTCAGTCAATTCAGCAGGAACCGGGCACATCTTTGCAATGTGTGGCTGTCCTTGCTTGGCAAAAGTAAATTGTTTGACCTACTTATGTCGAAGGGACATGTCGGAATTTTTTTTCTCTGCCATTGGTTGCAGCCAATCCGCTGCGCCCAAAGATCAGTGCATTCTGACATCTGCAAGTTTCGCTGTTAGAACAAAATATCTCCATCCATCTCATTTATGTCCAGTGGCAAAAAAAAAACCCAGTATGGCCAGCTTAAGGCCCCGCCCCTTCACATGGGGAGAACTCTATTTTGATTAGCAGAGGATCTGTCTGTTGATCAAAACACAGCAGGAGAGTGACAGGTCAGTGTCCGATTTTAGCAGACATGGGCAGAGCCCACTCTACTATATAGACAGCTGGACTCCCCTGTCCGTGTACATCCGACGCCCTCTGATCCATACTGCCTAGATGGAAGGGCATGGATCCCCTTCCGTATTTATTTATTTTTTTAATTTAGTGAACCAGATCGGAATGGAGGTAGGCAGGTGTAAACGGACACAAGTCCGTTTACACCCGCCGGCCCATAGGAGTGAATGAGCTGTCTGATCAGGTCCGCCTAAAAAACTGACGTAGACCTTCTGTGAGAAACCTGAAATCTGACCCATTTGTGTGAAAGAGGCCTTAGGGACAACTGTACCTAATTTTATTACTAATATTTTCTGTACTTCGTTCCTTGCAGCCCCCCTAAACAGTGGCTATTTGATCATTTAATCTTTATACTTCCCTTTAGCTCCAATCCAGTGATCTGCACTTTGCAGTCTCCCTCTGAACCACACGGCCGTACCCCTGAAAAAAGTCACAGCTTCATTCATTCCTATCAGAAAACAATGTTCCTGGCTGCCTCAAATAGTCAGCTCAAGTATGCTTTACTCATGGGAATAACTTGGGTTACAGTTTGCATGCACACTACTATGCCCCCATTTTCTGAGCAAAGGTTTTTCAGCTCAGAGCAAGGCTGAAGGTAAGTACAACCCCAGGTGGGCAGCACACATGAGGTGGGGGAAACCCAAGTTACAAAAAGGTACAGTTGTACTTAGTTCATTCCCATCTTTGTAGTCAAATTTGAGAACCTCCCCACACTACATGTCTGTGTTCCCATTCATTCAGCATACCTAAAATAATAATTAAAATAAAATTGCCCTTCTACAATGTGTAGGTTTTTTTTTTTTGAGCAGATCTATATATATAGGCAGCCTGTACTGTTTAGGATTGCTGTATGTTAAGTACATTAACAAACAATGTACCACCTAATCCTTGAGATCCTTATGCCTTTATTAGCCCCGGTTCACACTAGGGTGACCTGTGAGTCGACCCGGTCGCCTCACAGGTCGCCGTAGGTCGCCTCCCATAGGGAAGCTGCGGACCCGTTCTAATAGGAGCGACACAAGTCGCTCCGACTTAGAAAAAGGGTCCGGAGCTTCTTTGGGGCAACCAGGAGGCGACCGCCATAGACTTCAATGTTATGAAGTCCGTGGCGGCCGCTCCGAGGTCGCGGCACGCTGCTCGCACCGCAACCTCGGAGGTCGCGGTGCAAAGTAGCGTCGCCTGCATGTGAACGGGGGCTTAGGGAGACAGTGTCCTAGTTTTTGTTTTTATTTGGTTTACAGCTGGTAATGAAGATCTTCCAGCACAGTACAGACAGTGTTGATTATAGTAGACATAACTCCCCAGCCCCATTTCTGAAAACATTGCAACACCCTGCCTTTGTACTCCTCTCCAGAGTTCTGATGCAACCTGCGGGTTGGCTCTTGAGAGGAGTTATGCAAATATCTAAGGTCCTTGATGGGTGGATGAGAGTATAAAGAAGTGGGTGCTCCTAGGCAGATTGTGTTTACATGCAAACCACCTTAGGTAATGCCCACATGTGATCCTGGGTCTCCATGATTTCAAAAAATGGAATCCAATTAGTTAAATGGCCAAAATAAAGAGGGAAAGGCTTGATGAGGGGGTAAGAACTAGATGATGTTGGACATCCTCCAAACAGAAAATGAGGCAGGCTGACTTACTCCAGCTTCTGTTGCACACTGTGAAGTGAAATCTGAGTAAGCAATTTCAGTCTAGGAGACTACAACTGTGCCAGACTGAAGGTAAGGATGGAGTTCAGCTTTAGCAATCCTAGCTGCTCCCCTGATAGTCATGATTGTGAGTTTATATAAGGTATCTATAGAAGAGAAAACATTTTTAGTGGAGGTAAAACACAGATTAAAGAGATATAAAAACTTACAAAAGCTAAATATCCATTTAATGCCAACAAAAACAATGCTACATGATGTTCAGACAGCCATAGGTTCCATGTCTACAAAGTAAGAGACAGTTTTAGATCTCTTACATACCCACAGGTACACTTTAAAGATAATGTGTCAGATGTGAGGCAACATCAAGCAGAAACTGGTTTTTACTTCCACATGGTTTCTGGCACCTTTTGTTCAAAGATCTGCTGCATTGGCTTTACAATTGCTTTCTACCCAAAAAGTCACATTTCATTTAGGTGAAATCTGGTGAAAATCTGGTGGGCTCAGTTTCGTATTGCTTAGACTCCAGTGGCAAGATCTCACTGCCATTGTTTATGCCTTCCTTGGGGTTTTTGGGGTTTTTTTTGTCCACCTTCGTTGCCAGGCCTTCTGTCAAATTTTCCAAAATATAAAAAAAAAAAAAAGCCTGTAGGCAGAGTGTGAGCCCCTCATAAGAACAATTGGTATGGTCCATATCTTGGAATTCAAGTAAAGATATCACTCCACCAGAGTTCCTGAGAGATGGAACAAACATTTAATTTGGCCATACATGGGGACCAGGTGCTTTGGGGTGGGGAAAGCTCCCCCCTGCCCCAAAGCACCCATCCTCCTATGTTAAGGGGAAGTGGCCTGGTAGGATTAAGGAGGGGGGGGGCACTCGCTCGACCCCCTCCCTTTCCTGACCTGCCAGGCTGCATGCTCGGATAAGGGTCTGTTATGGATTTTGGGGAAGGGGGGACCCTATGCCATTTTTTTTTTTATCTGTATTGCCGGGAGCCCACAAATACGTTACAGCCACGAGCAAGTTTAAATGCCATTTTTTCCTTTAGAAATGTCAGTATTGCTGCAGCAGGCTCCATACATTGCACAAATGTGCCACTTTAAGAGCACAGTAAGGGGACCCCCCAGGCATGATATTGAAAGGAATTTTACAATTTTATCATTTCACTTTAAGCATCATGAAAATCACTGCTCCTGTAAAAATGATCACGTAATTTTTTATTTTTTTTTGCATTGATACATTTCCCCCAGGGCAGTACCCGGGTCCCTATACACTTTTATGGCAATGACTTGCATATAAGCCTCTAAAATTAGGACTTTTGATTTTTCATGTTCGTGTCCCATAGACTTTAACCTCTTCCTGTCCGTGCTATAGCAGAAACACGGCCCCTTACCACGTGTTTAGCTGTCAGCCAATGACAGCTGATCATGTGATGTAAACAGCAGCTGACGATCAGCTGTTTTTTTTCTCCTCACGCTGTCAGTGTGTCTATCATTGCCCATCAATGCCACCCATCAGTTCCACCTATTAGTGCCCATGAGTGCCGCCTATTATTGCCCTTCAGTTCCACCTATCAGTGCCCTTCAGCGCCGCCTTTTAGTGCCGCCCATCAGTGCAGCCTATCAGTGCCTATCAGGGCCCATCAGTGCTGCCTCATCAGCGCACATCAGCGAAGGAGAAAAAAAATTACCTGTTTGCAAAATTTTTTAACAAACTATTAAAACATTTTTTTCAAAATCTTCTGCAAAAAATAAACACCCCAGTAGTCATTAAATACCACAAAAAGAAAGCTCTATTTGTTTTAAAAAAAATTATAAAAATGTCATTTAGGTACAGTGTTGCATGGCCGCGCAATTTACATTCAAAGTGCAACAGCACTGTGGGCTGAGAATTGGCCTGGGCAGGAAGGGGGTTTAGATGCCCAGTAGGCAAGTGGTTAATAGAGTTCTCTAGAACTTTTGCCTGTTGGAGATGTTCTGGTGTGAACCGAACAGGGGGGTATTTGGCCCATCACTACTACTGTGTGTAAAACAGGCCATTCCAAATGAATGAGCTAAAATGCACAGCTACGCACATGAAAATGTCTATAATTTACCAGAAAATAGAATGTCAGTTTTTTTATGACCACCTTTAAGCAGTTTGATGTAAATAGCAAAATTATTATTTTTGTTTCAAATTTCTAGTCATCCCATACCCATAGAAGAATTCCCGGCAGAAGCTTGGTTTAGCTGAGATAGCTGTAATATACTGCATTATTTCAGTCTTCGGAAGTGACCGTCCTTGTGCCCTTGTTGAACTCTCATGAATAATGTATACTGACTGCTTGTCTTTAGGGATCTCTATAGAAAGCTATACAATGACTCTCTGAACATTTTTCTTATTCTAGACAGGTTCCAGAGTAAGATGCATTCAAAATAGAAGCTTTCTATGTGCCCAAGCTCTGCTCACGAACACAAGAGGAGACCTTTATTGGTACGATTTAGTATCCCTAATTGCAGTTCAATCGCATGTTTGACATAATCAATCTGCTGCTTCCTTTTGTTTCTTGACTTGTTTCCTTAGGAGAGAGAATCTCTTTGTGTGATGAGTTGCATAAAACGCAGGTCACACATTAGGTGCTTCCTACATAGCAGATCATGTCTGGAAAAGGGCCAGCAAGGTTTTATGTGTCTGCTAGAAATGTTACTAAAGCATCTGGTCAGCTATCTAGAACCTTTACAGCACAGTTAAAGGACCAATAAATGCACATTATGGGTTGGTTTATATTGACTAATATTTAGTACTTCAATCATGGATAAATGTCAATTTCAGGAGCTATTGAGGTCAGTGTTGTATGGAGAAGAGGTCGTGTTGTCCTCGATGTTGTAGACTTCTTGTCCAGTAGTCACATAGAAGTATACGGCATTGGAGTGAAGCAATGACGTGTATAACACTTCCACTGTTGCACTTTTAGGGGTATTGCCTTTAAATAAACTCCAAGAAGTCCAAGAAATTGTCTGTAGACCTTCGAGACAGCATTGTATCGAGCCAAAGATCTGGGGAAGGGTACAGAAAAATTTCTGCAGCATTGAAGACCCCAATAAGAACAGTGGCCTCCATCACCTATAAATGGAAGAAGTTTGAAACCACCAGGACTCTCCCTAAAGTGGGCCGCCCAGCCAAACTGAGTGATCGGGGGAGAAGGGCCTTAGTCAGAAAGGTGACCAAGAACCCGATGGTCACTCTAGCATTTCTCTGTGGAGAAAGGAGAACCTTTTCAGAAGAACAACCATCTCTTCAGCACTACATTAATCAGGCCTGTATGGTAGAGTGGTCAGACGGAAGCCACGCATCATAAAAAGGCACATGACAGCCCGCCTGGAGTTTGCCAAAAGCCACCTAAGGGACTCTTAGACCATGAGAAACAAAATTCATTGGTCTGATGAAACAAAGATTGAACTTTTTGGCCTCAATGGCAAGCACTATGTCTGGAGGAAACCAGGCACCGCTCGTTACCTGGCCAATACCATCCCTACAGTAAAGTATGGTGGAGGCATCATCAGGCTGTGGGGATGTTTTTCAGAGGCAGGAACTGGGAGACTAGTCAGGATTGAAGGAACAGTGAATGCAGCAATGTACAGAGACATCCCTGGTGAAAACCTGCTCCAGAGCACTCTGGGCCTCAGACTGAGGCGAAGGTTCATCTTCCAACAGGACAACAACCCTAAGCACACAGCCAAGATAACAAAGGAGTGGCTATGGGACAACTCTGTGAATGTCTTTGAGTGGCCCAGCCAGAGCCCAGACTTAAACCTGAATAAACATCTCTGTAGAGATCTGAAAATGGCTGTGTACTGATGCTCCTCATCCAACCTGATGGAGCTTGAGGTGCTGCAAAGAAGAATGCAAAAAACTGCTCAGAAACAGGTGTGCCGAGCTTATAGCATCATACTCAAAAAGACTTGAGGTTGTAATTGGTGCCAAAGGTACTTCAACAAACTATTGAGCAAAGGCTGTGAATACTTATGCACATGTGATTTTTTTACGTTTTTTTATTTTTAATAAATTTGCAAAGATTTCAAACAAACTTCTTTCACATTGTCATTATGAGGTATTGTTTGTAGAAAATAATAAATTTAATCCGTTTTGGAATAAGGCTGTAACATAACAAAATGTGGAAAAAGTGAAGCACTGTAAATTGTATTAAGCACTCCCTGGAAAGGCGGGGACCATCACACTACATATTGATGTTCTTAAAAGGGACTTACAAACCAGCTTGGAACTTGATAAAACATAGTGTCCCCAAATGGTGACCGCTGCTCAGTGTCTGACACGGGAGTAGTGGAAGGGGACCAAGACACCCAATGGGAAAACCAATGAGGTGGCACAAGAGAGTTTATAGCTGTGGTAAAAAAAAAGTACCAAAAACCAACCTGAAAAAAGGGTGAAAAGAAATTAAAAGTGTACTAGGTACCTCCAGGTACTGTCGATATAGACAAGAAAATTATCTGTTACAAGTGAGGTTAATGTGTATGCCAAGGAGGTACTATACTAAATGTGTGTTGAAAATGAAAACTGAAAATGTAAATAATGTGCAATAGCAGGGGAAACAAAGTCTGAAATCCCAACATGAGTACTGATTGAACACAAAAAAGACCCATGTATTGTACTGTAAGTGTGTGGTGTAAGACAGGAAACCTGCCACCAGAGACAAAAAAATGACCTAGTGTTTGCAAAGATGAGTGATGGTTCTCCAACCAAACAGATCATGATCGTAAAGGAAAAGAAAAGCCCTCAATTAGCCCCCTCAATTTATCCCCAGAGGGAAAGCTGGCCCCTCCAGGTACTATCAATATAGACATGAAAGTGGTCTCATTGTGTTACAAGTGAGGTTAATGTGTATGCTAAGAAGGTACTATACTAAATGGGTATTTATATTGAGGTTTTAGACATTGTTTACCCTGCTTTTGCACATTGTTTACATTTTCAATACCCATTTAGTATAGTACCTCCCCTTTTTTCAGGTTGGTTTTTGGTACTTTGGTATTTTTTTACCACATCCATGAACTCTTTTGGCCACCTCATTGGTTTTCTTATTGGGTGTCTAGGTCACCTTCCACTACTCCCGTGTCAGACACTGAGCAACGGTCACCATTTGGAGACGTTATGCTTTATCAAGTTCCAAGCTGGTCTGTAAGTCCCTTTTTAGAACTTCAATATGTAGGGTAGTGGCACCCGCCTTTCTTGGGAGTGCTTTAATACAATTTGTGTATCTGATTTTTAGTATAGAGTTCTGTTGTTGGAGTCATCTACTTCTAAAGAAGTAAAAGTATTCACGAAACGCGTCCTTACAAGATGCATTCCTCTCCCATATTGCAATTATCCTGGTTATGTAAAGCATGTACTTGAAAATATACCAGCTTCATGTACATTATACTGTATATTGTTACGTGTAACCCATTGGTTTGATATGCCTAATATTTTTAATGTGTACTTTGTACATTTTTGCGTCAAATCCTTGTACAATAAATTGATATTTTATGACTTTTGTATTATGCCTCATTTAAAGTCCCATGGGCGAATATTGGTTGTATGTAAGCTCAGAGGTAAAAAAGTTAAGAAAGCTGTTCTAGACAAACAACTGAACATCCAGTGGATCCAGTTAGCGCCCCAAGGATGATCCAAGAAGAAGAAAACCTGAAACAGAAAACAGTAATGTGAATTTTCTCATTTATTTACAGAATTACAAATCTTTTCACAGATAAACATTAAAGAGATATGTATTTCAACTGTGTATTTAGCTAGGTCATAGCACCTCATTGTGTATTACTCTTTTCTACTTTTGAGTTTATATAAAAAGACAAAGGACAATACGCAATATCAAGCTTGTCATATGACAATTGCCCATTGCTATGCTTAAATAAAAAGAAAAAAAAGCTTATATAAAGCTTAAATAAGCCATCCTATTTTTGTTATTTTCATTATTATTTAACACTTAAACACATATCATTTTTCACCCGTTATATTAAAAGCTAGATGCAAATTCATTTTTTATTTTGGATGCTTCACTATATATAATTTATGATTCCAACGACCCCAATGCCTCATTGTGGTCCTATCCCAAAATTAATGGTTTCATTAAAGCCCATAGTCTATTTTTAGGTCCTTCTGTGGTTTCACTAATGGGCTCTATATTGGAGGTGTTCCATTAGACTGAATTTTAATGGCCATCAGTGTAATCTCAGCACAGTGCTTGATAAAGTGCTCACTGTAGAAGTGTGTAACGTCAGTGGCCCCCCAGTGACCTCTCAGAGCTCCTTCTAGGGTGCTGTAATTACATGAGCCACAAATGCTTCTCTATGTTGAGTCTCCTGACAAGAGCTTTTTACGTACCTATTTGTTTATTTACAACTCTCATTTTACGTCTGCAATAATTTCACACAATTAGTGATACATGACACTCCACTGCAATCAGCACTACATTTTGCTTTGTATTCATTTGCAAAATAAAGCAACGCTGTGTAATAAACATTTCACAGACCATGTGTTGTGTCTGGTACATGCTGTTTCCTCTACAAGGGCCCTTAGATTCGCAAACTACCCTACATGTCGCAGTGAAAGTGGGATTTTCCCGAATGGTGGAAATTGCAGATAATAAATCACGGGGTTCCAATAATACAACTTTAATAGACTCAAACTATAAGATGCTATTGAAGTGCTACATGGTTCCTGTAAGAATAGCAAAGGCATATCCTCAGGCGTGGCCTTGATGCTATAGAGATTGTGGTTAGATGGCCACCAGGTTTCATATTTGGTGGCAATGCCCCAAAATAAGATGGTTTTGGATTAGGATTTTCAGCTTGATCTATTCTATCACTATAGGGAATCTTTCCAAGTTGCCCAAAACCACTCTATTCCTCAAATGTATATCTTATATATCCTATTGGAAAAATTTGATGGTGTCTATTGAGGTTGTCAAACAGAAATTAAATGTGATCCTAATGACAAACTGACAAGTTTGCTGCATAACACACAAAAGAACAATAATAAAATAAGTTGCACTACAAATTGAAACATGTATTATAATATATATGAAAGTCCGTATAAATGTCCAATATTAAACGTGAAGTGAAGTAACTGTGCAGGTACCGCTTACCGGAAACAGAATATAAAACGGCCAAATTATAAGAGACGACTCCAACTCCTCAGGGAGTAGACCACGGTGGACCTCTCGGTTCCGACGTAGATCTCCTCAGTGGCATGTTATAATATGAAATAGAAAAAAGCTAACGCCATAGCGTAAAACCAAGATAGAAATTGGAAATAACACCCAAAGTGATTAGGACACCAAGGTTCCCATGCTGAAAGATGTAGATAGTGAATAGATTTGCCAAAAAAAAAATATGTCCCTGGATTTCCTATTTTTTATATTTTTTTTTTTTTGGCAAATGTGTTCCATGGTTAATGCTTTTAACTGCATCCTGAGTCCCTGGTGGAGTCCTTAGCGGAGGTTACATGGGATTGGTTTATTTGAACTTCTTGCCTGCTCAATATATTTATCTGGAGTCGGTAAGGGTATTCACATACAGTGTTGCCCCCTCTGGTTTGCATGATTGGGACCCTATATCTATGCACTCCATAAGTGTCCTTTTGGTAAACGGTAGTCCTACTGGGGGAGGTGTCTGACTTCACCTTTTTGGCTATTACCTTATCACAATCTGGTAAGAGGTACCTATTGAGTCTGGTGGTGATTGTAATTCATCTCATCCACACCTATTCACTACCTACATCTTTCAGCACGGGAACCTTGGTGTTCCTAATCACTTTGGGTGTTATTTCCAATTTTTATCTTGGTTTTACGCTATGGCGTTTGCTTTTTTCTATTTCATATTATAACATCCCACTGAGGAGATCTACATCGGAACCGAGAGGTCCACCGTGGTCTACTCCCTGAGGGCAGTTGGAGTCGTCTCTTATAATTTGGCCTTTTTATATTCTGTTTCCGGTAAGCGGTACCTGCACAGTTACTTCACTTCACGTTTAATATTGAACATTTATACGGACTTTCATATATATTATAATACATGTTTCAATTTGTAGCGCAACTTATTTTATTATTGTTCTTTAGGGGTGTCGGTCATACTTGAAGTTGCTGCTTTTTTGTTTATTCTTTTTTGGATTAGCGCAGTTGTTTTCTAATTTTAACACACAAAAGAAACCTGACAAAATGTGGAACCCATGGATCCAATAATTGTCATTGAAATTGCGAGGCCGATTCCCCCACTACTTCCTTCTTCTTGGCTACTAACCCTGTTCATTCTCATGTTCTTCTCCTGTCTCTTCCTTTTTTCTTTACTTCTCTTTTGTCTTTTAGGCTGATCCCTACTTAGAGTTAAAGGGGTTAAGCCTATTGATGCACAAGTCATGGCCTTCACCCCATTGCAAGGATGAAACAACTGGTCCATCTGCAAAGATATTGAATGAATGTATAGATAAGTTACTTCAGGTTTTCATTCGATGTTCAAATAAGGTGTTAAAAGGCCTGTCGATGGTGTAATGTACTGTAGATTCATAAAAAGACAGGACACTGCTGCAATATTTCTGTTTCTTTATTATTATAATAATGTTATATTATGTTCTGTCTTCTGACATTGGCACTACTATGGTGAATGGATGTACAGTACCTGTTTGTTATCTGTTTATTATCTTAAAAAAAAAAAAAACAGATTGAAAAAATAAAAGGGGCGTTAGCCTTGAGATGGCAGTTGGAAGATCAAACTACTGAGTGATCATACTTTTGAATATTCAGTGCATAAATGTGTATGCTTATAGCACCTGCGTGTGTCTCTTTATGCTCTATGTAGGCAGATCCAACTCTAGCCTGAATAGGAATTGATTTAGGAAATCCAATCCGACCTGATTACTTTTCCTACTAAGAACCGGGGTCATTTCTGCATATGAAAAAAAAAAAAACAACAATAAAAAATTCCCAGCTCACTTACCAGCTGCCTGCAACAAACCAAATTGACCTTGTCTAACAGTTCACGTTAAAACCAAGGTCTTTAGTATGCACACATTTGCAAATATTTGCCTAAGCTGCAGCGGCCACGTCACAGCACCCCAGTGTACTGCAGTCCTAACTATAATTTTGAAAGTCTCCTGAGTTGGAGCACACATAAAATAATGGATAGATTAAGGGCAGGTATGCCTGGAACAATCCCATCGTGCTCTAAAGGTATAAGGATGCACTGGACACCCAGCAATTGGACAATGGCAGCGAAGATATCCAGTGCGTCGCCCCCTCTAATTACTAATGGCGCTTTTCCACTGCATGGAACCGAAAGGTTCGGCTCGCTTTTGTGCTTTTCCACTGCTGGTACTGCATGGTATGGTGTAGGAACGGTTCGGTACGGTACGGCGGCACTTTTCCACTGCATGGGACCGAACGGTACGGCTCTCAAAAACAGTACCACCTCGATTGTGGTTCCAAGAGGTACCATACCCGGTACCATATCCCACAATCCTTTGCATGCAGTCACTACTAGCCACTGATTGGTCAGAGAATCCCACCCACCCCGTTGTTATCCCACCCACTTAACTTTAGTACTACTTTAGTGGAAAAGCAAACCATACCGTACCGTACCGAACCGTTCCAACACCGTACCATGCGGGACCAGCAGTGGAAAAGCAAGCAGGGCCGAGTAGAGCCGAGCCGGTACTTGCAGTGGAAAAGTGCCATATCAGTACAAATAAATGGAAACCATCCCAACCTATAAATAGCCTTTGCAGCAAGAAGCCAGCCTGTAACAAACTGACTTGACCCTGTCTAACAGTTCAAGTTAAAACCAAGGGGTTTAGTTTGCACACATTTGCAAATACATGCGTAAGCTGCAGTAGCTACGTCATGGCACCGAAGGTATCCAGTGCACTCACCAATTACCAACAGTACAAACAAATGGCAACCCCCCCAACCTTTAACTGGCCTTTGCAGCAAGGAGCACATGGAAGGGCGACACATGTCATATGCATATAGCCCAGGAACCGCTGCTAATTATGTCACTGCTGGTATCTTCCTTCCCTACTGCCATTACTCCCTCCCTGGTCAAAAACAACAGAATCTCCCATGCCAGCGAGGAAGCAATATCTCACTGGATAGACAAGTGAAGGAGTGACACTGAAGAAACAGCTAAGTGGTTTATTTTCCCATTCATGTCATCTGACGCTGGTGAATTGCTGACGTTACAGGTTTGCTAGTGCATCATAGGCCTGTAGGTGTTGTGGATTCTTTTTTCTCTGGGGCGGTTGACCGGGAATTTTATCCCCAGAGTAGAAGAGACCCTGATCTCCATTTTGGTGACTAAGAATAGGGGGAGACCCATGGAAGTACTGGATGAAAAGGAGAGCTTGTGCATTCAGAAGGCCAGGACTGAGTGGTAACATGTTAGTCAGGTTTTTGGAGGGTCCATGGTGGACTGTGGAGTTGTACATTGTGAGCTGTCATGCTGAAGTGTTTTAGGCCAGATTCCTTCTATTGTGCCAGTCTTCCTCCCCCACATGAAGAGCCATGGGACTGACACAGTTAAGTGTCAAATCAGTGTTATACGGCCATCACCTCATGAGACTGTTACTATTGTTAGGGCAGCATGCTTTCCTGTCAGTAGTGTGTTCCCCACAGTTGGCCTGCAGTGAAAGTAAACAGGAGCAAGAGCAGCATGTCTATCATATTGAAGCATCTGTCCAGTATATGTGAGCTTATTTTGTAAATTGCTATAACATTGTTAATCGTGGAGGTGACCAATCTGCAGTAAAGCAAGGGTACCTGTTGTCACACCTGCAGGATCCATCAAGGACAAAGGGGGCTTCTAATACAGGTACATGAGCAAAGCTATACCTTGATTGTCCATCGTCAGATTTCCCCCTCAAAATAGACCAGATTGAAAATCAGCTCATGTCTTTTGTCTCCTTCGAGGAAACATGGCAGCTGCTACAGCCAAATTTTCATTCAGAAGATACAACGTGCCAGGTTATATTGAGGACAATACTTCAATACTTCTGACCTGTCTATAGTTTCCAGGAATTATTTTTTGCCCCTTTTTTGAATATTGGTACCATGTTTGATTTTCACCAATCGGCTAGTACCATTCCAGTCAGTAAACTGTCCTTAAAGTGTTACTAAACCCACAACAGTAAAATCAGTGTGTATATGCAGTAAAGCATGTTTGTTATACTCGCTGTGGAATCTTAGGGGTAATCCTCTGCATTGTGTAAAAAGGCAGTTTGATCTTGTCTCCTCTGATCCTGACCTCCTTACAGTGTCTCCAACTCATCTCCAGGTATTATAGAGGCCAGGGGACAGGCTGCACATGCTCAGTTTGGTGTGTATTGTTAGAGAATTGTTTTCTTTCTTGGGAGAGTGCATGTGATTAGCAAAGGGCCAATCAGCACTGTCCAGACAGCGGGTCAGGGGTCTTGCAGTCTTATAGGACAGTGAGAGTAGAATGAAAACTCATCCTACAAGTTTCACCCAGACACTGATGGAAGTCATAAGACTGCTTTATACTGCTGATGAGGTATTTAGCAGTTTATATTAACTAAAACTGTTTCATTTCCATGTTCTGTGTACTGTGGGGAACCAGATAGAGTGTCTCACAGAAGTGAGTACACCCCTCACATTTTTGTAAATATTTTATTATATCTTTTCATGTGACAACACTGAAAAAATGACACTTTGCTACCACGTAAAGTAGTGACTGTACAGCTTGTATAACAGTGTACATTTGCTGTCCCTTCAAAATAACTCAACACACTCAAAAGTGTGTACACCCCTAAGTGAAAATGTCCAAACTGGGTCCAAAGTGTCAATATTTTGTGTGGCCACCTTTATTTTCCAGCACTGCCTAAACCCTTTTAGGCATGAAGTTCACCAGAGCTTCACAGGTTGCCACTGGAGTCCTCTTCCACTCCTCCATAACCACATCACGGAGCTGGTGGTTGTTGGAGACCTTGCACTCCTCCATCTTCCTTTTGAGAATGCCCCACAGATGCTCAATAGGATTTAGGCAAGTAATGATTAAGCACACAGTCAGTGTGTGAAACGCGTCTACCTTGTCACGATTGTCATATTTGGATGTCCAGTCAATAAATCTGGATTTTGACTCAACCTGGAGTGCTGCCAATTCCTTTTCCTTTATCAAGTTTTCACGGAGGCGAGCCGGGCATGCACCGGTGTGAGTCATCAGGCAATTACCCCACCTTGAGCAGTGAGTTCTTGTCTCTTCAAGTCCATCACCTTTACGCTCAGCTTCTTTAGCAAGACAGTGGTCATCTTGGAGGTGTATTTGGGGTCATTATCATGTTGGAATATTGCCCTGCAGGAGGGGATCATGCTCTTTTTCAGTATGTCACAGTACATGTGGGCGTACATGTGGGCATTCATGGTTCCCTCAATGAACTGTAGCTCCCCAGTGCCGCCAGTACTCATGCAGCCCCAGACCATGACACTCCCACCACCATGCCTAACTGTAGGCAAGACACACTTGTCTTTGTACTCCTCACCTGGCTGCCGCCACACGCTTAACACCATCTGAACCAAATAAGTATATCTTGGTCTTATCAGGCACAGGACATGGTTGCAGTAATCCATGTCCTTAGTCTGCTTGTCTTCAGCAAACTGTTTGTGGGCTTTTTTATACATCATCTTTAGAAGAGGCTTCCTTCTGGGAGGACAGCCATGCAGACCAACTTGATGCAGTGTGCGGAGTATGGTCTGAGCACTGACAGGCTGACCTCTCACCCCTTCAACTTCTGCAGCAATGCTGGCAGCACTCAACCGTCTATTTCCCAAAGACAACCTCTGGATGTGACACTGAGCATGTGCACTCAACTTCTTTGGTCAACCATGGCAAGGCCTGTTCTGAGTGGAACCTGTCCTGTTAAACCTCTGTATGGTTTTAGCCGCCGTGCTGCAGCTCAGTTTCAGGTTCATGGCAATCTTCTTATAGCCTAGGCCATCTTTATGTAGATCAACATCCTCAGAGAGTTATTTGCCATGAGGTGCCATGTTGAACTTCCAGTGACCAGTATGAGAGAGTGAGAGCAATAACACCAATTTTAACACACCTGCTCCCCATTCACTCCTGAGACCTTGTAACACTAATGAGTCACATGACACTGGGGAGGAAAAATGGCTAATTGGGAGCAATTTGGACATTTTCACTTAGGGGTGTACTCACTTTGTTGCCAGCGGTTTAGATATTGATAACTGTGTGTTGAGTTATTTTGAGGGGACAACAAATGTACACTGTTATACAAGCTGTACACTCACTACTTTACATTGTAGCCAAGTGTCATTTCTTCAGTGTTGTCACATGAAAAGATATAATAAAATATTTTCAAAAATGTGAGGGGTGTACTCACTTTTGTGAGATACTGTATAGTGAATGCAGTGTCCTGGGTTTAGTAATACTTTAAAGTCGATGTGAACCTTAATTTAAACAAAAACAAACATGTTATACTTACCTGCAATATGCAATGGGTTTGCACAGAGCAGCCCCAATGCTCCTCTTCTAGGGTTTTCAACCGGCACTCCTGACTCCTCTCTCCTGCCAAACTTGCTATGGGGCACTTGTGCAGGCTCGATCCTGAGCCTCTCTCTGTGTGTCAATTGACACATGAAACGTGATATGGCCCTGGATGCTGTTCTGTCCTCAAAGGCTGTGTATGACAACCGTGGGAGCCAATGACTCCTGCTGCTGCTTTGATGTGTAGTGGTGAGAGAGAAGGAGGAGGGAGCCACTGCTCTCGGGCATAGCACTGGGTCTAGATCGGGTTCAAGTAAGTATTTAGAGGGTGCTTAGGGGAATTCTGTTCAGAGAAGGTTTTTTACTTAATGCAGAAAATGCATTAAAGTGATTGTAAAGTCCAGTTTTTTTATTTTTAAATAACAAACATATTATTCTTACCTGCTCTTTGCAGTTGGTTTTGCACAGGGCAGCCTGGATCCTCCTCTTCTCGGATCCTTCTTCGCTACTGGCCCCTTCCTCCTTTCAAGTGCCCCCACTGCAAGCAGCTTGCTATTTGGGCACCTGAGCATACTGTTGTTCTCTCAGGAATTAGCACAGAGCGCCTGTGTTCCTCCTACTTAGGATCAAAGGGCTCTGTGTTGATTCCACAAGCCCATCCCCCTCCCAGTTAGAAAACACCCTTAGGCATACACTTAACCCTTTGATTGCCCCTTCCCTGCCAGTGTCATTATTACAGTGCATATTTTTAGCACCGATTACTGTAGTAATGTCACTGGTCCCCCCAAAAGTGTCAAAATTTCAGTTAGGGGTCCGATCTGTCCACCGCAATGTCGCAGTCCTGCTAAAAATCGCTGATCGCCACCATTACTAGTAAAAAATAAATACAAATATAAAACTGACATAAATCTTTCCCCTAGTTTGTAGATGTGATAGCTTTTGTGCAAACCAATCAAAATACACCTATTGGGATTTGTTTTACCAAAAATATGTAGCAGGATACAAATTGGCCTAAAATGAAGAAAAAATGTGATTTTTTGCAATTGTTTTAGAAATGTTATATAGCAGAAAGTGAAAAATATTGTTTTTTTTTTCAGAATTTTTGCTCTTTTTTTGTTTAAAGTGCAAAAAAAAAAAAAAATCGCACAGGTGATCATATACCACCAAAAGAAAGCTCTATTTGTGGGAAAAAAAAGAACATCAGTTTTATTTGGGAACAGCGTCGCACGGCCGTGCAATAGTTCGTTAAGGTAACTGGTCAAAATGGCCTGGTCAATAAGGGGGTAAAACCTTCCAGTCCAGAAGTGGTTAAAAAAAAGAACAAGACTTTACAGTCACTTTAAGCCCCCCTACACAGCTTTACATCGAACCACTGGTGGCAAACAATTTAGGATTCTAAGTTCTTTATTCTCAACACCAAACAATCTGATCTCTATAGAGATTTAAAATGACCCACCACATCAGGATCTGTATTACTGAAATATGGAATGGAAATCCTGTAATAAAGCATAAAATTACACACTACTTAATGTGCAATTTAAACATAATAGAATAGAACAAAATGCTGCTAACCGGTTGTCTTTTATGTGATATTAGCCCTGAGGTGAGCACATCACACAGTGCAGAAAATTCAATTTACATTAGCTTACACAACATAGGACTCGGCCTAAAAGCCGTCTATTGTGTTCACATGTAAGAGACTATTATACACAGGACACCACTCAGGGATATACAAAGAATGAAGCACAAAAGTCTTTGTATTGTTCTGTGCGCCGCTAAATGCTCTCTGAATATTAGACAGTGTGTGGTCAGGGCTATTTTTTTATATTATTAAAAAGAAAAATGGGAAAAACTGACCCTCCTCTCCTTTATTTGCTGTACAAAACAGTAAAATATGACTCAAAAGTAGCTTTGCTCCTCATATTATAATAGAAATAAAATGTAGAAGAACTTATATTTAAATTGATGTAAAAACAGGAACAAAAATGTAATACATTGTACATTTGCAGCTTACCTGCCCTTAGATGTAACTGCTGCATTCATTTTCTTTTATCAGGCTTTATTTTACCTAGAAATTCTGCCAGTAACACACATCTTGTCCTAGAACGGCAACGATCAGTCACTGTACAAGGTCTATAAAGAAGCAGCTTTTTTACCATAACAATTGGTGCACACTAGGGATCGACCGATTATCGGCAAAGCCGATATATCGAGGGCCGATCTGAACTTTCCCCAATATATCGGAGTCGACCCCTGAGGTTACAGATATTGCCGATATTTCGGGAAAGTGCTGTGCCGGAGTGATGACTGCAGCTAGAGGCATCACCCCGGCACCGGCGTCCATAGCCAGCGGTCGGCTGTCTTGTAATGACAACCGATGAGGCTGAGAAGCCACTCAGCTGTCATTACAAGGAGCCGGAGGGGACGTCCCCCCCTCCCTCCGCCTTCCGTGGCTCACCCGGGTCTCCCGTCCCACCGGGAGACCCGGGCATCCTACCTGCACGGCCGCCAAAGACCCGATCAAAGCCGCATTTGGCTCTGATTGGATCTTCATGTAAAAACCCAGAAGTGATGTCATGACATCACTTCCGGGTACTCTGCGCCAGATTCAAAAAAAGGACAGCATTCAAAACAGCCAAACTTGGCTGTTTTGAATGCTTTTAAGTGCAGAGGAGGGGTTTGGGGTCTTTTATACCCACAGATCCCTCCACAACAGTACCTGTCAAGTGTAAAAATAAAAAAAATAAAACATTTTTTTTAAATGTACAAAAATTTTGGCCAATATCGGCTGATACCGATATTCAATGGCCAGAATATCGGGATCGGTATCGGCAACAAAAATACGATATTGGTCGATTACTAGTGCACACACCTTCCCATTTTATCCTCTTCATAACATAGAGGTGAGAGATTTTTGTAATC
Source organism: Pelophylax lessonae (assembly GCF_965119305.1). Taxonomy (NCBI): domain Eukaryota; kingdom Metazoa; phylum Chordata; class Amphibia; order Anura; family Ranidae; genus Pelophylax; species Pelophylax lessonae. The sequence goes on along the minus strand of NC_138780.1, from coordinate 137,866,285 downwards.
CCCAGAGATAGCTGGAAGCAATGTAACTGATAATGATGCAGCACAGAGAGAGCACAGGAAGCTACCAGTGGACACATTTTCTGGCAGAATCTGCACTCCGTTTTTTTTTTTTTGCATGTATCAAGAAGATATAACAAAATGCTTCTAAAAGTATATTTAACAACTTCCCGACCACCCGCCGCATATATACTGAAGCAGGCTGGCTCAGCTGCGCAAATAGCCGTACCTGTACTACACTAGGCAGTGGGGATACCGATGCACGGGATCGACTGCACCACTTGCCGCCGGGCACCCATGATCGCTCCCCGCCGAGAGAGAATGATGTTATGCTGTTGTAAACACAGCTGACCGTTGTTCTCTCTGAAATGATCACAGAGCACCTGTGATCCTCCTATATAGGAACACAGGTCTCTGTGATAATTTCACAAGTCCCTCCCCCATACAGTTAGAAAGCATTCCTAGGCACACACCTAGCCCTTTGATCAAGACTGGGTTAACCCCTTTGCTGCCAGTGTCAATATTACATTAACAGTGCATATATTTAGCACTGTAGTAATTTAACTGGTTAATTTAATACTGTAGTAGTAATGTCACTGTCAAAAATGTCAGTTAGGGGTCCAATCTGTCCACCGCAATGTCGCAGTCCCGCTAAAAATCACAGATCGCCGCCATTACTAGTAAAAAAATAAAAATAAAATAAATATGACATAAATCTTTCCCCTAGTTTGTAGACACAATAACTTTTGCGCAAACCAATCAAAATATGCTTATTGGGATTTTTTTACCAAAAATATGTAGTAATATAAATTGGCCTAAAATGATGAAAAAATAGATTTTTACATTTTTTTGGGGAATGTTATATAGCAGAAAGTGAAAAATATATATTTTTTTTCAGAATTGTCGCTCATTTTTGTGTTTATAGCGCAAAAAATAAAAATCGCACAGGTGATCAAATACCACCAAAAGAAAGCTCTATTTGTGGGAAAAAAAGGACATCAATTTTATTTAGGTACAGCATGGAACGATCGTGCAATTGTCCGTTAAAGTAACGCAGTGCAAAATCGCAAAAAAAATGGCCTGGTCATTAAGGGGGCAAATCCTTCTGGTCCAGAAGTGGTAGGGATACAGAATAGAGCAAATCTAGGAAGTTTATTATTAGGGTTTACATTCTCTTTAAAATTATATTTTTTTTTTTAAGAAGAAGAAGAAATGCATACCAACATTATTAACGGTTCCTCTTCTTTAAAATTGTCTCTTTTTATGCCCATTCCCCAAGCCGCCGCCCCTCTCACCGTCTGTTTGCTGATGGCTCCTTAGCTAGCTGGCTACTCAGGGAATACCTGTGGGTGTCCACTCCTAGTTGTTGCTACACATGGCACCCAGCAAGCTATGGCCCTGCTCCCTCCTTCCAGCATTTTGGCAGATGGCAGTAGGAGCCTATTACTCCGCTGTAACTTAGAAGATCGGGGAAGTAGAGGATCATGGGGATCAGGTGTGTTCTGAGATGAGGCGGGGCACAGAAAAGTAGTGGGGTGTTTTTTACTGTAATACAGGTATGCATTAGGGTACAAAATTCTTAGTGTTTAGCACCACATTAACTGTAAGTTATTTAGCATTGTAAAAAAATAAGTTATTTAACACGTTATATGGAAAAAAAATATGTTTTTTTAACTGCTTACTGACTGCCTCATAGCAGATTTACGGCTACAGAGCGGCTCTCCTGTGCAGGATCACGTATATATACTGGCTGACTGGCGGGCCGATTTTGCTGTGATTAGTCACAGCAGATGCCGATCTGCGAGTGTCGGGCACTGGATGTCCGCCGGTACTCACCAATGGTTGGGCAGAGACTCATGTAAACCAGGCAGATCTCCGCTCTGACAGGGGGGAAGGGATGGATATTGTGTCCCTGCAAAGCAGGGAATACAATCCATCTCTTCCCCAAGTAAAAGCAGCACATACAGTACACAAAAACATTGGTTAGGCCCACATTTAACCCTTTGATCGCCCCTGATGTCAACCCTTTCCCATCCAGTGTCATTAGTACAGTGACAGTGCAAATTTTAACCACTTTAGCCCCGGAGGATTTTCCTGCTAAACGACCAGGGGGTATTTTGCGATTCGGCACTGCGTGACTTTAACGGACAATTGCGCGGTCGTGCGACGCTGTACCCAAACGAAATTTATGTCCTTTTTTTCCCACAAACAGAGCTTTCTTTTGGTGGTATTTGATCACCTGTGTGCTTTTTACTTTTTGCGCTATAAACAAAAAAAGAGCGTAAATTTTGCAAAAATAACAATATTTTTCACATTTTTTATATGAAATTCCCCCCAAAAAAATGTAAAAATCAAAATTTTTTAACATTTTCGGCCAATTTGTTTTATGCTACATATGTTTGGTAAACAAAATTGAAAAAAGCGTATTTTTATTGGTTTGCGCAAAAGTTATCGCATTTACGAACAAAGGGAAAGATTTTTGTAATTTTTGTTGTTTTTTTTTTAACGCGTAATGGCGGCGATCAGCGATTTTTTTTGCGGTACTGCGACATTGGGGCGGACAGATCGGACTCTTGACTGACATTTTTGACACTTTTGGGGTTACCAGTGACATTTCTACAGTAATCAGTGCTATACATATGGACTGTTACTGTAAAAATACACTGGTAGTGAAGGGGTTAACTTTATTTGGGAGGGAGGTGCTGTGTGTGTCCCTAGGGGCATGCTTTCTACTGTGATTGGCTGTGGCTTGAGGTGTAAGGACACTGATCAACGGATCTACATAGTAGATCCGTGTGATCAGTGTTTTTACACCGAGGAGAATGACAGGTGGCTTGTTTACACAAGCCGCCTGACTTTCTCCCTCTCCCCCGACGATCGCCGAGTGACCGGCGGACATCGGGTCCGCCAGTCACACGCGCGGGGGGGTACGTGACCGCCTGGGAGCGCACCTCCGCGGGCACACGCTCGCTCCCCAGAGCCTCACAGGCTAGCGACGTAGACCTACGTCGCTCTGCCTGTGAGGGGCTGACTGCCGCAGTAAATATACTGTGAGCAGTCGGCAAGTGGTTAAGCACTGATCACTGCTTTAATGTCACTGGTTCCCGAAAAGTGTCAGTTAGTATCTGACTGTCCGCTACAATATCACAGTCCTGCTATAAGGCGCTGATCGCCACCATTAGTAGTTTAAAAAAAACTAAAATAAATAAAAATTTCAGTATATAACACAATAGTTTCTAGACACTTGGACATTTGCGCAAACCAATCAATATAAACCAAAAATATGTAGCAGAATACATATTGGTCTAAATTTATGAGGAAATTTGATTTTTAAATTTTTTTTATTGGATATGTTTTATAGCGTAAAGTAAAAAAAAAATATATATATATATATATATATATATATATATATATATATATATATATATATATATATTTTTTTTTTTTTTTTTTTTTCAAAATTGTCAGCCTTTTTTGTTTATAGCACAAAAAAAAAAATAACCCAGAGGTGATCAAATACCACCAAAAGAAATCTCTATTTGTGGGGGGGGGGGGGGGGAACATACATTTAATTTATGTACAGCTTTGCATGACCCCGCAATTGTCAGTTAAATTAATGCAGTGACGTATCACAAATATTGGCCTGGTCATGAAGGGGGGTAAATCTTTTGGAGGTCAAGTGGTGAACATGTAATAAAAAAAAAATGATGCACAATGGTAGATGTTTGTGACAGATATTATGCCACTTGTATTGTTAGAAAAATGTATTTTTCAGCGCTCTAATTGGACACATGGTGCACATAAAGGACTGGGCTGCATGCTGAACAGAAGACACCAGCAACAGACGGCTTTCTTTAAAGGTCGCAGTGAGAGGTTAGCTGCAGCCTGCTTGCCCTGAAGCATTATCGGAGAACCTAATACCTGGGCAACTGCTGAGGGTATTGGATAGACCTCTGTGTGATTCATCGAGCAGGCCGCTGCCATAGCGATTTGTGCATCAAAGAGCCAAGTTAAAAGTGACAACAGCGTCCAGATTTTTATCAGGCAGCCTGTGGCAATAGTAATAAGCTGTTTGGTTTGCAGGTAAAAAGCTCTATTATGAACAGATGGCCAGCTAGAAGTTATGCACAGTTTGCACCTTTCATCTGAGTCAGGGGATAGAGTAGAAATCATCAAAGGCAAGGGCTTAATTGATGGCAGAGCTAAAGTCACCATCAAATACTCAGATCACTGTTTCCTAATTGTGTATCTGTAATGGGAGCAGAATAATAGTCATAGTAGTAATTAACTCACTATAGGATGAAATGGTTGACTTAAAGTGAACCTGTACTTTGCCTGTTTAAGATAAAGTAACATGTTTGCTGGATTGACTATGTTTCCCAATCCCTTTCCAGAGCCTCTCCAAAATCCCTGATCAATTCCCTGTCAATTCTAGGTAGGGGCTGACTGGCAACATTCGGCCCAGGGGGAAAGTACAAAGCAGAGGCCCATGGTGCAGAAAACTTGGCCTCCTTCCCACTCTATCTCTTCCCAGCCTCCTCCTGACCCCCATTCCAGGCTAAAGCTCTGCTCCGGGTACTTTCTACTTACCAGATAAATCGGGGTTCCAAACCTGACCAGCAGGGGGTGGTTGGGGGACGCTGGGGCAGCTTGGTTGGGGCTGGGCGGGGGGATAAGGGTCTCCAGTGGGGCATGGAATAGGCCTCTGCTAAGACACAGTTTACACCATCCATGCTGGGGGGGGGGGGGGGGTAATTGGTGCTGCCTATATGGTGGGTATCAATAAATAGTAAATGTAGATGGTGTAAAATGTGTACTCCAAATGTGTAAAAAATGTTTTTTATAAAATACAATATGCACTGAAAATATATAAATAGACAATCCACATATAATAAAAACACTCTAAGTAAATAGCAAATATTAAAGTGCCCAGTGCATGTGAAATACAAAAAATGCAAGTGGATAAATAAATTAAATAAATACGGTGATGGGGACCTGAGTAAATGTGAAAAAGTGCGTATCAAAGGTGGGATATAAATATGCGAGGTGAGTATATGAATATATGAATAAATAAATAAATTAACATAATAATAAAGTATTAGGTGCTAATGACACAAACGTGTTACACTAAAAATAAAGTAATAATAAAATACGACAATAACCAAGTGAATATCACAAATAGTGTAGTAAAGTGCACAGCCTATGACAGCTAGATGACTGGCTGTAATAAAGTCCAAATGGCTAGTTGGGGGAGCCTGCACTCTGTCCTTGTCTTTAACCACTTAAGCCCCGGAAGATTTTACCCCCATTCCGACCAGGAGGTATTTTGCGATTCGGCACTGCGTGAATTTAACGCACAATTGCGCGGTCGTGCGACGCTGTACCTAAACGAATTTGACGTCCTTTTTTTCCCACAAACAGAGCTTTCTTTTGGTGGTATTTGATCACCTGTGCGATTTTTTGATCACGCGCTATAAACAAAAAAAGAGCGTCAATTTTGCAAAAATAGCAATATTTTTCACATTTTTTTATATGAAATTCCCCCAAAAAAAATGTAAAAATCAAAATTTTTAAAAATTTGCGGCCAATTTGTTTTATGCTACCTATGTTTGGTAAAAAAAATCGCAAAAAGCGTATTTTGATTGGTTTGCGCAAAAGTTATCGCGTTTACTAACAAAGGGAAAGATTTTTATCATTTTTGTTGTTTTTTTTTTAACGCGTAATGGCGGCGATCTGCGATTTTTTTTGCGGTACTGCGACATTGCGGCGGACAGATCGGACCCTTGACTGACATTTTTGACACTTTTGGGGTTACCAGTGACATTTCTACAGTAATCAGTGCTATACATATGCACTGTTACTGTAAAAATACACTGGTAGTGAAGGGGTTAACTTTATTTGGAAGGGAGGGGCTGTGTGTGTCCCTAGGGGCGTGGTTTCTACTGTGATTGGCTGTGGCTCTAGCTGTAAGGACACTGATCAACGGATCTACATACCAGATCCGTTTTATCAGTGTCTTTGCAGCGAGGAGAATGACAGGCAGTTTGTTTACACAAGCTGCCTGACATTCTCCCTCTCCCCCGCCGATCGCCGAGTGACCGGCGGACATCGGGTCCGCTGGTCACACAAGCGGGGGGGTCCGTGACCACGCGGGAGCGGGAGCGCGCCCCCGGGGGCGCGCGCTCGCTCCCTAGACCCTCACAAGCAAGCAACGTAGCCCTACGTTAGTTTGCCTGTGAGGGGCTGACCGCCGACGTAGATAGTCGTGCGGCGGTCGGCAAGTGGTTAATCTGCACTTAGTAGGTCAGCGGCAGGGACTTTTTACTTCTCTTCAGCAGGAATCCCTTAAGGCATGTCTGTGGCAAGAGCGTTGCAGACTTTTTACGGGGCATCAATGCGGCCCAGGGGGCATTTTCCCCCCTGCACCCTGGCCCAGTCCTCCCCTGATTCTAGGTTAGGGTGTACACAAAATGCTTACCTACATTTAGTATAGTAAAGAGGGCATCCTAGTTCTTGATGTGTGATGATTTTTATCAAGTGTTATTATTCCTCAACTTTGTTCAAATTGGCAATTGGCAAAACAATTTAATAGCATAGTTTGTGAGCACCTTTTTGCAGTACTGCAATGCACTGGGTTTTAAAGATTATTTAAATGTCACACAAACCAATTCAGTACCACAACCCCAAATTCCCAAGATCACATCCCATCCTCTTATCTCCAAATTTTCCCCAAAAATCAGAATTTAGACTTTAGACTTGGTATGTGTTTGTTAAAAATTGGCAAGTGTCAGGACAGTATGCAAGCAGTTGACTAGGCAGCAAATAAAAGAGGCACGGCCAGTTTATCCTGAAATAAAAATGAATCAATAGAAAGAGACAATAGCTACAATAGAAACAATAGCTACAAATATTGTTCAGTGGTTGGACAGAATGTTTACAGCTTGGTTGGCCCCAATATAAGCGTGAGAGACAAGACAGGTTTCATTTTGAAATAAACATTAGAGTGTATTAATGAAACTGCCTTATAATGCCACAATAAAAGTAGAACAGATGAGGCAGATGTTATCTTGCAATAAACACTAGAGTGTATTACAATGGCCACAAATATCTCTGAGGTCCAAATGGAGAAATAATGCGTGGTACTTTTAGGGTTCCTGGCAGTGGCGGAGCCAGAGGGCTAGCTGGGGTGGCAGTTGCCACCCCAGACGAAATCCTTGCCACCCCTGTTGCCACCCCGCTCACCAGTGGCAGGGGGGTTTGGCCGGGAACTCGGGCTACATATCAGCATTTTAACATTCAAGCCAGTGATAAGTGAGCGATTGGGGGGGGGGGGGGCAGCTGCAAGGAGAGTGATTGCAGCTGTCAAATTTAGGCATTGATGTCGGGTGTGGGCGGGGCCGTATGCGGGAGGCGGGGGTCCGCCCCCTTGCTCGTGGAGAAACAGAAGCTGGCTGGGAAGGGAGGTGGAGTCTCCAATGAACATTTCTTGTGCTTCTGCTGCTATTTGTTCCCTCCCCCTTGCCCAGCGCGCCTCTTTTGATTTCATCACAGCAGATGCCAGGAGGGGGAGGAGTGGAGCCTGCAGTGAGTGGAGGAAGAAGTTCAGCCTAGCACAAGGTAAGCTGCCTCTGGGCTGAATGTAGTAGTGATGTCGGTGGCTTGTCTTAGTGGGCAGGAAGAGGGGGAGGAGGGGGGCCTCTCTGTAGCAGACTTCACTGATGCTGTAAGATCGTTTTTTTTTGTTTTGTGTGTCTGTCTGCTTCTGAAGAGAAGAGGTTTTCTAAGATCTCCCCAAATCTCTATTACACCTTCCTAGAGTCCCTTCCCACTACCTGCTAACCAGTCCAGTACACAGGCACATTCTCCTCTCCTGTATGACCGCCTCATGTGTCTGGGGCTGGGGCACTACAAATCCAAGCATGCCAGGTGAGGAGAGGCAGCAGCAATATGACAGATCAGGCTGATTGTTAGATGAAAAGTGCTGGTGTATAGTATTTGTGAGTGATGGAGCGAAGGATAGAGGGATGGGGTGATGGAGCGAAGGATAGAGGGATGGGGTGATGGAGCGAAGGATAGAGGGATGGGGTGATGGAGCGAAGGATAGAGGGATGGGGTGAAGGAGAAAGGGATAGAGGGATGGGGTGAAGGAGAAAGGGATGGGGTGATGGAGAAAGGGATAGAGGGATGGGGTGATGGAGAAAGGGATAGAGGGATGGGGTGAAGGAGAAAAGGATAGAGGGATGGCGTGATGGAGCGAAGGATAGAGGGATGGGGTGATGGAGCGAAGGATAGAGGGATGGGGTGATGGAGCGAAGGATAGAGGGATGGGGTGAAGGAGAAAGGGATAGAGGGATGGGGTTATGGAGAAAGGGATGGGGGGATGGAGAAAGGGATAGAGGGATGGGGTTATGGAGAAAGGGATGGGGTGATGGAAAAAGGGATAGAGGGATGGGGTGATGGGGAAAGGGATAGAGGGATGGGGTGATGGAGCAAAGGATAGAGGGATGGGGTGATGGATAAAGGGATGGGGTGATGGAGAAAGGGATAGAGGGATGAGGTGATGGAGAAAGGGATAGAGGGATGGTGTGAAGGAGAAAAGGATAGAGGGATGGGGTTATGGAGAAAGGGATGGGGTGATGGAGAAAGGGATAGAGGGATGGGGTGATGGAGAAAGGGATAGAGGGATGGGGTGAAGGAGAAAAGGATAGAGGGATGGCGTGATGGAGCGAAGGATAGAGGGATGGGGTGATGGAGCGAAGGATAGAGGGATGGGGTGATGGAGCGAAGGATAGAGGGATGGGGTGAAGGAGAAAGGGATAGAGGGATGGGGTGAAGGAGAAAGGGATGGGGTGAAGGAGAAAGGGATAGAGGGATGGGCTTATGGAGAAAGGGATGGGGTGAAGGAGAAAGGGATAGAGGTATGGGGTTATGGAGAAAGGGATGGGGTGATGGAGAAAGGGATAGAGGTATGGGGTTATGGAGAAAGGGATGGGGTGATGGAGAAAGGGATAGAGGGATGGGGTGAAGGAGAAAAGGATAGAGGGATGGGGTGAAGGAGAAAGGGATAGAGGGATGGTGTGAAGGAGAAAAGGATAGAGGGATGGGGTGAAGGAGAAAAGGATAGAGGGATGGGGTTATGGAGAAAGGGATGGGGTGATGGAGAAAGGGATAGAGGGATGAGGTGATGGAGAAAGGGATAGAGGGATGGTGTGAAGGAGAAAAGGATAGAGGGATGGGGTTATGGAGAAAGGGATGGGGTGATGGAGAAAGGGATAGAGGGATGGGGTGATGGAGAAAGGGATAGAGGGATGGGGTGAAGGAGAAAAGGATAGAGGGATGGGGTGAAGGAGAAAGGGATAGAGGGATGGGGTTATGGAGAAAGGGATGGGGGGATGGAGAAAGGGATAGAGGGATGGGGTTATGGAGAAAGGGATGGGGTGATGGAAAAAGGGATAGAGGGATGGGGTGATGGGGAAAGGGATAGAGGGATGGGGTGATGGAGCAAAGGATAGAGGGATGGGGTGATGGAGAAAGGGATAGAGGGATGGGGTTATGGAGAAAGGGATGGGGTGATGGAGAAAGGGATAGAGGGATGGGGTGAAGGAGACAGAATAATATACGGATGAAAGTAATGGAGAATAGAAAGGGTGGAGGGAAATGGGGCACAAGGATTATTGGATGGATGGTATGGTGGAGGGATGGAGTAAGAGCTAAAAGGGTGTTGTGATGGAGTTATGGAGGGAGGGATAGAGTAACAGAGGGATGAGAGTGATGGAGGGTGAAGAGGTTGGAGGGACCTACAACAGAGGGATGGTAGGATGGACAATTGGATAGATTGATGGAGACAGGTGATGGGTGAAGGAGGTGATGGAGGGATGCAGACAAGAGGTGATGGAGACAGAAGATGCTGGAGACAGGAGGTGATGTAGGCATGCTACGTTTGGAGCTCCTGATGTTAAGGGGGGACTCCTGATGTGAAGTAGGGTTGCTTCCTGATAAATTTATTTTAGTTTCCATTTTTGTTTTTTTTTTGGGGGGGGGGGGGGGCAGCATCAAATTCTTGGACCCAGTTAGCATAATATCTTGGGCCAGTCCTGCACCCACCTCCCTGCAATCAGAGAGAGAAACTGACTGAAGCTGGATGGGGCAGGAAGGATTCAGCCACAGGATGGATGGATGATGTCAGCGCCGGTTCCTGGACTTGGTAAGTGTTACTGGCTCTGCCCCCCTCCCCCCTCTCTCACTACTACCCCCCCCCCCCTCACCACCACCCCCTCCCCCCTCTCTCTCACTACCCCACTCCTCTCACCACCAGGAATGCATACACATGTGTATAAACTCACAGTCTATAGCATAATCTGCCCACATAAGTCTCTCATATGAACAAAGCTTGTCATTAAAATATCATAAAATGAATTATAAAATAAATAAAATCCACCAAAACAGCAGAATTAGCTTAAAAGTCCATAACTGCTAAAGAGTCCTGGGATGATGACTAAACGTGCAGATGTAGTACTGGATCACCAATGCATGCCACCACTATGCTCAGAGGGGGAGTAAAAGTGCAAACACTACTGGCTTAGCCACTCTCGTGACCAAGCAAACGAGCCAAAAAACAATCACATCCACCTGGACAGATCCTGGGTAGCCAAAATGATGTGTGATCTCACAGTGCTCCAAATCATGTGGAAGAAAAAAGAGCTTCACTAGTGTGATAACGTTTAAACAACTTTATTCACATCCACATTTAATAATGTTGCACTCACATCTTAGTAGCACATCCATCGCTCGTGTCATCTGTCCAGGTGGATGGGATTGTTTTTTGGCTCGTTTGCTTGGTCACGAGAGTGGTCTTTTTACCACCTAGCAATGCCCCTGCCGCTCACGCTCGCTTATGCTTATAACATTACATAGCATAGCTGAACCTGAACGAGAGGGCCCCTGTGTAGCTTGTTCTCTGTGACTCTGACTGAGCGCGGTGAGCTGAGCAGGAGCGGCGCCATGATTCGCTGCACAGCTAACCAATCACGCGTGCCTGCACACCTGATTGCTTCGCTGTGCCACTACTCACGGTGAGTGGCGGCACAGCGAACCAATCAGGTGTGCAGGCACGCGTGATTGGTTAGCTGTGCAGCAAATCACGGCACCGCTGCTGCTCACCGCGCTCAGTCACAGACAGTCACAGAGAACTAGCTACACAGGGGCCCTCTCGTTCACTTCTTCTACCTGTAACCTTAGGTAAGTCTCTCTCTCTGGTCTCTGCATGATTGAAGGGGGCACGGCACGCTGGTCACTACATTGATATGTTGGCAATCATGCTGGTCACTACATTGATATGTTGGCAATCATGCTGGTCACTACATTGATATGTTGGCAATCACGCTGGTCACTACATTGATATGTTGGCAATCACGCTGGTCACTACATTGATATGTTGGCAATCACACTGGTCACTACATTGATATGTTGGCAATCATGCTGGTCACTACATTGATATGTTGGCATTCATGCTGGTCACTACATTGATATGTTGGCAATCATGCTGGTCACTACATTGATATGTTGGCAATCATGCTGGTCACTACATTGATATGTTGGCAATCACGCTGGTCACTACATTGATATGTTGGCAATCACACTGGTCACTACATTGATAGGTTGGAAATCACACTGGTCACTACATTGATAGGTTGGAAATCATGCTGGTCACTACATTGATGGGTTGGTACGCTGGTGGTCACTACATTGATGGGTTGCTACGCTGGCGGTCACTACATTGATGGGTTGGTACGCTGGCGGTCACTACATTGATGGGTTGGTACGCTGGCGGTCACTACATTGATGGGTTGGTACACTGGCGGTCACTACATTGATGGGTTGGTACGCTGGTTACTACATTGTCAATTGATGGGGGGGGCATGCTGGTCACTACATTGATGGGGGGCAATATTGTGCAGCCCTACTCATAGGCATGCGCACGGGGTGTGCTGGGTGTGCCTAGGCACACCCTAATCACCCCCATGCAGTGCTTCTGCCATGGCCACCGCCGCTGTGTCTGCTGCTCTCTGCCCCTGGCTACTCAGCTCCCGAACCCAATCCTGTCGGTGCGGAGACTGAGAGGGACTGTCTGGGGGAGGACCCTGGCCTGCTGTAAGGGGGCATCTATATAGGGGACCTCACCTCACCCTGGCCTGCTGTAAAGGAGGATCTTTGGGGGACCTGCCCTAGCCTGCTCTAAAGGGGGATATATGGGGATCCTGCTCTAAAGGGGATCTATGCCATAGATCCCCCTTTAGAGCAGGGTCCCCATAGATCCCCCTTTAGAGCAGGGTCCCCATAGATCCCCCTTTAGAGCAGGGTCCCCATAGATCCCCCTTTAGAGCAGGGTCCCCATAGATCCCCTTTAGAGCAGGGTCCCCATAGATCCCCTTTAGAGCAGGGTCCCCATAGATCCCCTTTAGAGCAGAGCCCTGTGATCGGTGTGCGGCCTTAAAAGAATAATGTTTACTTTGATAATTGTTTATTTAATTAAAAATGTTTTAATACCACTTAGCGCCGGTTCACATTGCAGCGACGCTACTTCGCACCGCGACCTCGGAGCGGCCGCCACGGACTTCATAACATTGAAGTCTATGGTGGTCGCCTCCTGGTCGCCCCAAAGAAGCTCCGGACCCTTTTTCTAGGTCGGAGCGACTTGTGTCGCTCCTATTAGAACGGGTCCGCAGCTTCCCTATGGGAGGCGACCTGCGGCGACCTGTGAGGCGACCAGGTCGCCTCACAGGTCGCCCTAGTGTGAACCGGCACTAAGGATGTTTGTTTACATTTATTTATAAAAGTGTGTGTGTGTGTATATGTGTGTATATGTGTGTGTGTGTGTGTGTGTGTGTGTGTATATATATATATATATATACACACACGCATGTATATTGACCCCCCAAAATAATACCTTGCCACCCATTTGCCACCCCTGTTTTAAAAGTCTAGCTCCGCCACTGGTTCCTGGCCACCAATATTGGCTAGAAGTGGTTAGCATTTCTGCCTAGCAGCACTAGAGTTCTTGGTTTGTATAACAATCATGACACTACCTGCACAGAGTTTGCATGTTATTTTATTTTTTTAATTTATTTCAGGTTCTTATATAGCGCTGTCAATTTACGCAGCGCTTTACATACACATTGCACATTCACATCAGTCCTTGCCCTCAAGGAGCTTACAATCTCAGGTCCCTAACTCACATTCATACATACATAGTAGGGCCAATTTTATACAGGATCCAATTAACCTACCAGCATGTCTTTGGAGTGTGGGAGGAAACCGGCATACCCAGATGAAACCCACACAGGCACAGGGAGACCATGCAAACTCCAGGCAGGTAGTGTCGTGGTTGGGATTTGAACCAGCGATCCTCTTGCTGCTAGGTGAAAGTGCTAACCACTACACCACTGTGCTGCCCATTCTCCCTGTGGGTTTCCTCTGGGCACTCTGGTTTCCTCCCACACTCCAAAGACATGCTTGTAGGTTAGTTGTTTCTTGTGTAAATGGCCCATGTGTGTGAAAATGTGAGTTAGGGACCTTAGATTGTAAGCACCTTGAGGGCAGGGACTGATGTGAATGTACAATATATATGTAAAAGGCTGCGTAAATTGGTGGTGCTATATATTGAACTGTAATAAGTAAAAAGGGCAGATGTGCCCTGCCCCTAAATGCTGTGTCCCAACCACTTTCTGCTGCAAAACTGTTGCCAGTATATATATATGTAAATTATATTAATAAAAAATGATAATAATAAAATAAAGCTATTGCAGCCACCCCATCTAAGAAATGGTAAGATGGCAGTATGTTACTTAGAATGGCTGTGTTTCCTGCTTAGTGGTGCTACACAGAGGGTATGCTTTACTATCTCTCTTTCTCAATATAGATTAATAAAAACCTGCTCATATCGAATGAAAACAATAGTGTGCAGCCAGAGAAATCAGACTCTACAAATCATTATATGAAAAGCGGACATGACTTGAGATGTGTACTCATATTATAGTATTCTCTTTATTTATATGTAAGCCCAATCTCTTAAAATGACAAATAATTTTAGTGTGGTTTTCAAAGTAATTTTCAATCTTTTTAGATCTGGAGATTTCCTTTAAATAATATTGGGATATCATGTAGTCCAAGCTAGAGCGGTTAGCAGCTCCAGATAAAGAAAAGGTAGAAACAGCATTTTATTTAATAAAAATGGCAATTACTTACACAACAATTTTGCAATCCAAAGGTTGTTCAGTTAGAGTTTACAGCTACTTTAATTCACCAAGTCCAGAATCTCATCATTGTTGTCACAGTGGCTGATTTTGCTTTTCGCCCAGTTAGCTATACACAATGTCGAAGCCGCAGGCCATAATAAATAGACGTTGAATAAAAGAACATCCTAAACCTAAAGCAAACAAAACAAAATGAGATATTTAGCAGTACAAGTGGGCCATCCCATTTCACAGCCCCGTTTACACACTATGTTAATGAGTTAATACCCTCCACATTGCAGGATTAAGGGTAGAGGTTAGGCCACAGAAAACAAATTCAGGATACTGGCGTGTAAACCTCAGCCTGTCGTTTACAGGGCGAAAAGTGATTATGATAAAACCTATTGGTATGTGTGAGGGCTCTTTCCCTGGTGTCTCATTAATTGTCACAGTTGAAAAAGTCACTCTGTCCTGGTGATAGCTTGAGCAGCTGGGCCTTGTTTACCAGAAAACACTTCTCTGATAAGATGATGCTGCCTTTAGAAAAAGGCCAAAGACAAAGTAAACAGTCAATGTAATGTGTATTGTCTTCTCTGTCCAGTTGCCATATAGGAATTTACATCCACTGATATACTCAGCCAAATCTCATGCAGACTTGTAGCTCGCAATATGGAGGTTGGATTGACTGGATATTATGCCTAGTACCTTCTAAAGTTGATCATACAGAACAGGCTGAACGATAAAAATTAAACAGATTCCTCCTTACACACTTAACAGCATGGAAGGATGACTCTAGTATATTCTGGCAACCGCTGGCAATTGGATGCAGTCGTTGTTCAATAGATAATACGGCCACCCATTAGACAAAGGTTGACAGAGCCAACCATTATACAATCTCAGCACAATTCCACCCCTGCCAAAAGCTTACTTTATCCTCGGTAGTCTCACTGGCAAACCAGGTGCCACAAACTAGGGGCCCATTGTTACTTTTGCTCTTGGATTTAAATAAAAACGGGACGCGCACCAATGACATCTGAGAAATCCAATCAATTTACTAAAACCCCCCCCCCAAAAACAGGTAGTTCAGAACCACACTGCGAGCCTGCAAGCTACAATGCCAAAACATTTTATCCATGACAGGGCTTAACGTACAAAAAGAAAGGAGGCGCAAACACCTAGTGCATTACCCTTGGACACCTTAAAACATTTTTTTTGAATGCTAAAAACATACTTGAAGGTGGTTAGCTCAACCCCTCCTTCCATAGTCCCAGACTACCTATAGCTCAGTCAATACAGTTCTGTGTAGGGCAGATCCGGGAGAGAGAATTTCACCCACGAAAGTAGAGATCTAGTCAGCGTGTGGGTGAAATCATTTCTCAAAAGTTTAATGCACTTGCAAACACTTATAAATACATTGTAAAAGGGGGGGGGGGTTGGTCTAGGGTAAATTCCTTATACGGGTATAAACTGGTTAGTTAGATTCTATTGGTTAATATATGTAAAAAACAATTCTGAGATCTTATGAGTCAAAAGAGGAACTAAAGTCAAAAATATCAGCAAACCAAAGTATACAGTCTAGACATGCTATTATGTACTAACTATATATACGTGCTTCTGAGGGTTATATGGAATGGAGTTTAAGCAGTTAGCTATCATACCATACAAAATGGAGTAGCACGCTCCTTCAATACTAACAAACATGAAGAGTAAAATCTCATAGAACAAGACCACCTCAATGTGGAAAGGGCATATCCCTTTATTGGGACTGCTGACGCGTTTTGGGAGACATGCTCTCTTCCTCAGAGCACTTTTTGTGTTTAGGAGTATGTTTTTGGCATTCAAAATACATTTTTAAGGTGTCCAAGGGTAATGCACTAGGTGCTTGCGCCACCTTCCTTTTGTGTTTTCAGTCTTTGGAGTTTCCCCATCTGAGGATAGCAGCATGCCTACAATTCCCGTTAGAGTGAATGCTTCGGTCATTTCGTTGTTTAAAGTTTATGTAAACCCTCACCTTGTAAAATACCCCAAACCTGGACTCCAGAGAGAGATATAATTTTGCCCCTATACAAATCATTAGTAAGATCTCATTTGGAATATGCAGTTCAGTTTTGGGCACCAGTTCTTAAAAAGGATATTGGGGAACTGGAGAAAGTGCAGAGAAGGGCAACCAAACTGATAAGAGGCATGGAGGACCTCAGCTATGAGGAAAGATTAGAGGAACTGAATTTTGTTTCTCTTGAGAAGAGGAGATTAAGGGGGGATATTATCAACATGTATAAATACATAAGGGGTCCATATAGTGAGTTTGGTGTTGAGTTATTCACTTTCAGGTCATCACAGAGGACAAGGGGGCCCTATTTATGTCTAGAGAAAAAGAGATTAAGGGCCTGATTCATAGTACGGCGAATTGGCGTTTCGGCGTGATTTTGCGAAGCGGCGATTATTTAAGTCTGAAATTGGCATTCAAAGAACGGCGGGCGGAAAATAGCGCCTAGTGTGAGATTCATTAAGATGCAATATGGTCAGAGCGCGACTTAAAACCACGCCAGCTAAAAGCTCGACTAAAGTTTAGCCAAATTTTCCCCTGTACCCCCAAAAATCCCAAATCACTGTGGAAGGTGTGGAAGTCAATTTGGAGATGACTTGCGTTTAAAAAATCTGCGTTTAAAAAATCTCAAAAACTGACTTAGAAAGAGAGATATCTGCGAAAGTGTGGAAAGGTTAAACAGCTCCTCTAGCCGCGAGCTGCGAACTCGCGAATGTGCGCATGCGCAACGCCAAATTGGCTCAAAAAATTTCGCCAGCGCGATTTTGGGTCAATTTTTTTTTGAATACCGCTTGCAAATCCGCTGTCTCGCCCATAGAAAATGGCAAAAACCGGCGGAATTGGAAAAACATGCACACTTCCAACAAGGGATCCTTTAGTAAACACCATCACATTCCATACACCTTTCCTGCTAACTCCGAAATCATAGCAGTCAAATCTACAGTGTTTATATAGAACCTCCACATTCTCTGAAAAAACCCACAAAATATTACATTGGGGAATTGGTCGTCAGATAGAAAAAAAATAGATGTAAAACATATTTCAAAGAAAGATTATTAGCATTTCACACATATCAAGGAAATGTCACAATTTTGACAATATTTTATGTGTTTCCAAAGAATGTTTTTAGAAATATATTGCAAATACTACCTTTTCTTCCATATGGGTATGGCCAAGTGTTACCATTTTACTACACATTTAACTGAAGGTATAT